>NC_090926.1:377361543-377961543 GCF_040938575.1 Ambystoma mexicanum | reverse complement strand
ATATGCCAACTCAGGATGCCAGTTTCCTGGTGGATTCTCTGGAGATTCACCAGGTCCTTCGACACTCCTGCCTGTGGAGAAGGCAGCCACACAAGGACCCTAGACCCAGGAACCAGTGGGTCTTCCCTGATATGAGAATGAGAACAAGAGGCCATTGAGAAAATGGACAGGTATAAAGTGCGGGACACTACAGCAGATCATCTGTCTGGGTAGGAACACCAGATTCGGATTTGAATGCTACAGACAGAAATTGATCAAGCCAAGGAGAAGCCATCCTGTTACTACAGGTTTGTGTTGCGTTTATGTATGTCGACCCAATCATGTGAATATCTCTAGTGAAACCCTGTTTGAATATACATCTGTGTCTTGGTCTTAAGTCAAAACTACTTGGATTTGTGATGGATAGTGTCAGAAGTGGTATCAATGGTGCTTTACCAGGAGGCCGCCAACCCTATTGTTAAACCATCCAAATGGGAGTCATAGCATTGAACAAGAGCCTCAGGGGGGAGAAAGGTTTTGGGTCCTCCCATCCCCTGATGGAGTTCAACCCTAATGTAGAACCAGAAGACTTCCTTCCCTTAATTCCTGAGTATGCTATAACTCAAAGAAATGACATGGCCCTTAAGTCCATCATTGATCAAACCATTTAAGTGGAAAAGAGCCACAAAGGGTTTCTCTTTGACAGAGAAGTGAGGTTTGCTTTACCAAGCTGAGAATAAAGTCAAGGGGGATGATCAAACTCTGCACTGCCTTTGGAACCACCTCTCTTTTGAAAAACTAAATTAGAGCTGGCACATTCACACATGACAATAATTCATTAAGGCATGTTTAAGACCTGTGACCATGTTCTTAGCCATTTTTCTGATCCAGGTGTGACAAATCCCAAGATGTTGTCGCTTCCCCCTGAGGGGGAGCCCCTCCCCTTGAGGCTTGGGAGGTGAGGCCGCTACTCGATAGCCCCCCTGGTGGGTACTCAGCGGGAGGATCTCATGGGGAAAGATTTCCCCTCTGGGAATCAGGGAGGACATCTCAGGAGAACTCGGTACAACACACCTCACCCTCCACCTACTCAGTCCATGAGGCCCACCTCCTTCACATCCCCTTATCCCATGCCACACACTTCCATGTTACACTCTCCCATGTATGTCTGCAAGGTTGATGAAGCAACAGTAGGGCTGACTGGATTAACACCACCAATGTAGACACTAAGACAAGGATGAGGCGCGGGGGCATGCCGAGACCTCCAGGGAATTGGAAAGAGCTGTCTAGATTTCATCAACCATTACAGATACAAAGTAAAGAAGGACTCATATGGGAGTCAGAGCCTCCCTGGAGGTACCGCAAGCGAGTAGGATGTCCTGCTTGGCAAGGAGACAAAGCTGCTGACCGACGCTAGAGGGAGAATCCAGGCTCCCCTACCCACTCTGCCGTGTATGGGCAGACCGAAAAGCAAGAAGGACAGGGGTCCTGGTGAGAGAAGACGGTGAACCACGCGGTTGCTCGGTTGCTGAGAGAAATGCATCCCACCCAAGAAGAAACGCTTCAGAGCCGCTGTGAGCTCTGCAAAAGCAGGAGAAGAACGAGGAAAGCCATCTGACATGTCAGAAGAACCAGAGAGTGGCGGAGAAGATCCGCAAGCAACCCAGAAGGTACAGGGTCTTAGAGTTGGACAAGATTAACTCCATAACCAGGATCTGGGACCCATAAATAATAACACAGAGTACCTGGAATCATTATAATACCTGGCAGGATAGTGTACTGGGTAAAAAGGGAACACGGTACAGTGAAGAAAGCCAGGTCTGAGACCTGCAACGTGAGGAGGAGAGATTCCTCGTTGCTCATCTTCTTCACGGCAGTACCTGGCAAGGTTATGAACCAGGTCTGCCCAGAAAGAGCTAGTAAAGAAACTTGGGTCTGGGACCCACAACATCTGCCTTGTTAAGCCTGAGAAAGGCCAGGGAAAGGGAGACATTCCCCATGGCATTTGACTTGTGATAAAAAGCCTCACAAAGGCCAGTGGAAGGGAGACATCCCCCTGGCACTTTGAACTGTGATAAAAAGCCTGAGAAAGGCCAGGGGAAGTGAGACATTCACCCTGGTGTTGTGAACTGTGAAAGTAAA
Source organism: Ambystoma mexicanum (assembly GCF_040938575.1). Taxonomy (NCBI): domain Eukaryota; kingdom Metazoa; phylum Chordata; class Amphibia; order Caudata; family Ambystomatidae; genus Ambystoma; species Ambystoma mexicanum. The sequence continues at coordinate 377,959,422 of NC_090926.1, read as the reverse complement.
AACCAAGAGAGTATGAGAACAAAGCCAACGAGGGCTAGGGGAAGGGAGTCATTCCCCTGGCATTGCGAAATCATAAAACCAAGTGAAGAGAGAGTCAAGGGGAACAGAGTAATTCCCCCTGGCTTTGAGTGAGGAGAAACACTGAAAGGCAGACACCTGGAGAAGGGAGGCATTCTCCATGGACCCAATAGTCAATACACAACTATGGGCAATAAGGAATTTTCATGTTTTAACTGGAACTTTCCATTTTGAGTTGAGAACTTTACTGCTTTTTGGCATTACAACCTGCAACTGTATTTTGTGCCTTGGAAAGGGATTGAGACCTGGGGAAGGGAGTCATTCCTTCAGGTAAAATTCCCACCTAACAACTGGAAGAAGGAAGCCATTCTTCTGGACCAAGAAGACCTACTACCTCTTTAGTTTAGTTGGAAGAGTGAGGGACAGAAGTAGGTTTCTGACACAGGATGGTGAACTATTGATTTACACGGACATCTTGTCAAAACCATTAGCTGTTTATAAGGGTGAAAAGCATCACGACTGACGTACATCACATAGGGTACAAATCCTTGTAGCTGGTTGGAGCAACCCTATACATAGGCGCCCTGCTCCATATGGGATGCCAGGTCATTGGTACCAGCTTCTACTGTCCATCTTCTTCCATGTGGGGCTCTTCTCACCAAGTCATCAAGTACCAGGCTCAATAATTAGCAATTAAGTATGTAGCTTGTAGAATGCCCTATCAGTGGCCTAGTGTGCACCTGGTCCTGCAGACATGGGCGCAAAGGCTACATTAGGATCATGTTATCTATCAAACCCCAAATCGGCCCAGATGCATCAGCGCCCTTCCAGTTCTGGCCACATTTGTGCATGAATTTCTATGCTCTGTGCTGGGGCCTACCGTTTAGGGATGCAGCACAAAGCTAGGCCTCACTTTAAAGATGGCTACTACTTTCCAAGATGGCGTTCTATGTCTAGTATACTCTGCACTGTTTCACTGTAATCCTCCCCCTAATGCAGCATATATTGGCACCTCCTGCCCCCAATGCTCTCCCCGGACATCTACAACACAGATTTGAGCCTTTGCCGTATTCAAAACCTCTTGGGGGCCTGGGACAATCGCCCCTGCTTCCCAACATTCCCCCCTTTCGTTAATCCCAAATTAACAAACTGCAGGGTAAGCATTTCCCTCTCTTCGTTCTCAATGTTGTCCCTTTCCAGCCTTTCAGCTTCTAGATATGGTAGTGTGCCTTCCTTGGGTACCCACGCCGTGCACACATGCTGCAAGCCTTCTCCTGCCTGCGCATATTGCTCTTGGGTCTACATCATATATATGCATCCCCTGCTAGGTCAACCCAGTGCTCTACATAATTTTCAGGATCAGACGAGGGAGTGGTAATAGTGCCTGGCATTGTTGTGCTCTAACCTTACAGGGTTTGTCAGGGACATCTGTTTGTACTGCACTGTCTTTTGCACCACAAAGCGCCCCATGTTCCCCAATTGAAACCATCATCATTGCGCTGCTAGGCATTGCTTTAGCACAGCACCAAAGTCCCATCTGGCAGATGCAGAAGATCACCAACACGAACACTACCACTGTTACCAGCAGTTTCACGTTTGCCCCCATCCACGATGCGCCCAGGAAAGAAGTTTGTTTAACCAGTCACTCATTTGAATGCTAGCTTCTGTTTGTATGTGGGTGCCCAAGGTGTGCAGGGCCCCTTTTATGTTGGTGAGGGACCCGTTGTCTGCATCATTAGGAGGCAGGTAGCAGGTCCAGCACATAGCAGTTCTGCAACGTCAGCAGCCAGATTGCACGCATCTCCATCTTGATAGCATTGAGGCCTTGTTTTGTGTCATTAGCCAGCTGTATCACTTCCCAGCGCATGATCTGAAGCCACTTGGCATTCACAGCTATTTGAACTCCTGGTAGAAATTATGATGCAAAAAAGGTTTCTTCCTTGCTCTCTAATCTATATTGATTTGGTATCTCTTTGAGCAACTGTTAGGAAACTTGGGACAGATAGTTGGACCTTCTCTTCCTCTGCAATTTTTCTTTCTTCTCCTTTTCTGACAGGAAACAGAATATTGGCTGCTGTGGCAACATCATGGTAGGGCCCTCTGACACTGGTGCTGGAGTTGGTGTCGACAAGTCACCTGGTCCCACTATCAAGTGCTCTTCAGGGACCACCAAGAGTGCTGAGTGCAACAAGTGGCGGGAGGTGCCGGAAGGCCTGCTAGACGCACACCCAATAGGTATCCATCACAGCTGCTGTCCCTTTCGTTAGGTCTGGGATGTATAATGTCTTATTGCACCTGCTGTTGGTCCCCACAAAGACGCTCCCTTCATTGTAAAAGCACAGTTCATATTCTTCCTGCTTTTGGACATTTGCTGGTTTTTCCATTGCCTCGACCCACATCATCATTGCCACATGGTCATTCCAGTACTCTCTACATACGGCATTGACCTTTTGAATCACTTTTTCCCTGAATCCTGTGAGTCCTCCTGCCATGCAGCTCATTGTAGTTTCTTGCCATGTGTTTGCTGCAAAATTCACACCTTCCAGCTCTAGATAAGGTCTATGTAGACAGTGTATCTCTGGGTTTTCGGGCAGACTGCCACTCTTCTATGTCCATCATCACAAGTTGTACACTCCCTGCTTGGAAAGTGGTTCATACCCTGAATAATGTCCGATGGATCAAACATTGAGCTTCCAAGAGTGGAATCTCTTGTGGCATAAATACCTTGGGTGCTCCTAACATATGTGGTATCAAGGAACAAATGTAGGATCCTCCATTAACCCTCTTTTTCCACCACAGAGCGCATATCTGCATTTCAACTATTACTTAACTCTGGATGGTGCCCATCTTCTATTACATCTAGGCCTAGGCCTAGGTGCTCATCAAATTTAGCTCTTCTTTATTGTTCTAAAAAGTTTGGAAACAGTAACGTGTGAAAAAATTCAACATGGGAAAAAATAATGGCATAACCAATTCTGTAAACCTGCTCATTTGTTTTATGGTATCATTTGTGTGAATAAAAGTTGTATTTACTTATCCGTTTCGCCATATGCACACAAGAGGCGAAATTTTAATACACACAAGAAAAATAGAAGGCAAAGAGAATGGCAGAGAGAAAGAGAGAGAAGTACAAATTGTATTTAGCAGCGTTTATATTTTGTAAACAGTGAACACGAAATCAACAAATGCAAATACTGGTGCCAATAGGCACAAAGAGTGGTAATAGAATATGTACAGACAGTATAATGGGTACTTCAATCAGTATGTATGCAGTAACATCTTTAGCAATTACTCAATCTGTGCAGGGAGAGTGGCATTGGGTGCTTTGCGGGTGCCTGAACGATGTATCCAATACTCCAGCTCCCTTACCTTCACCGCCAGGGGAGTAGCATAGACAGCCGTGAAAGGATCATTGTACCTAGGCTCACTCCATCAACGGACGCAATTCGGAACGTAAACTAAGTTGCCTGGGAGCAGCTGAAGCGGTAGTGATTGTGGTGGTGCAATCTGATGAGAAATACATGTTATTACTTTTGTTAGGGTAGAAAGGTAATCCCTGAATGTGTCCCCCAGAACGGACGCAGCCTTGTGAGCATCGGATGCTTTTCTTACAGGATTTGTCACCGAGTTACCACATCACGCAGTGATACATTACGATCCTTGCAGGGCTGTGTGTGTACACTAAACAGTGCCAGGGGCAAACAGTACACCCAATTATTCTGTAATGTGGTGCATAGCCTGGATAGTTTCCCTTTTAACAGACCATTGACCCTCTCGACAACCCTGTGGGCCTGGGGTGGTAAATTGTGCCCATTCAATGCTTGATGCCTAGTAACACTGCTATCTCCTTAAACAGCTCATTGAAAAGTAAGTGCTGTTGTCGGATCTTAACACATAGCACACTCGCCACCGAGGAAAAACCTCCCTCACTAACAATTTAGCGGCGCACTTAGCACCACGATGTGCACAAGGACGTGCCTCTACCCAACGGTAGGGGGGAGAAGGGACACACCACCACCATTAAGTAACGTTAGCCATTACATCTTTCCCCCATGTCTGCATAATCGATATGCAATTTGCGGAACATCCCAGTCGGGCAGGGCAAGGTACCTCAGATTGTTCGTAAATTGTGTCCAGTACTGTAAGACTTGCACGCAGTACATTTGATCACCATTTTGGATAGTAACTATCTGCAGCGATATGATGTTTGGACACGTGGGACGGAAGATGCAGCTAGTCAAAAGTCTGTTATTTCCTGCCACCACAAAAAAATCTGCTGGGGACTGCTTGCATCCTCTTCACCCACAAATTCTTTTCCTGGGGGGCCCACCCCTGTAGCTCGATAATTTTAACAAGTGGTAGCGAATTATAGGATTTCGGCAGTTGAGCTCAGCCCTGTCCTATGGGCATTCTGAGACATTGGGCGCAGGGAGATATGCTGCCCGATTGCTAACTGCATCCGCAGAAGTGTTACTGAGTGAGACCTCATATGTGTCATTGGTATGGGCAGTGCATTTCACCACCGCCCCCATGGAAGGCTGTGAAAGCGGATCTATTAGCTTATCCAGTAATGCTGCATGTTGTACTGGTAACCCGACAGCCCTCCTGAACCACCTCTGTCTCCACCGTGCTAAGCCAGAGTGCACAGTAGTGGCGACATAGGTGGAGTCAGAATAGATATTCAAATGACAAACCAGGGACGATAGGAGCACCTTAATGAGGGCTATATGCTCTGGTGCTTGGGCCAAATAATGCATAGGCAGTCTCTTTTGTACAACCTCTTCGTACTCTCCGTCCACTAGGCAGACAACTGACACATCAATGGGCCTCAGACTTGTCCTCTGGTCAATGGTCGATGACCTATCAATGAAGAGGACCCCCCCCCAGTGGACTGTCTTTTGCTTTGGAAATGTCCTCCTCTCCTTCATCGAAAGTCACAGAGTCATGTATTGCAAGGTCTTCGTCAGTGCACATTTCTGCAAGGAACATGACCGGGTTTACAGTTCTACATCTTACTATGTGTATGTGTATGTGTGCGCTGGACAAGATGACCTCATATGCAGATGCATGTTGTGTGGTCAATGTGATTTGGATCGTTTAAGGATGGAAAACACTGCATGCTCCACGTACAGTGTTACCGAACATCCCAAGACAATTGTGGAGCTTTTCTCATTTGCAAATGCTGCAGCAGCAAGTGACTGTTCGCAAGGGAACTGACCCTGCATCACTGAATCTAGCAAAACACTGTAAAAGGCCAATGGCTTGTGGCCAATCATGCTTTTCTGTGCAGTCATCATTAGGCCATTTGAATGGGAGAACAGATGGAATTATTGGGTGTAATCAGAGGTAGCCAGTACTGGTGCAGTGCAAATAACTCCCTTGAGGTCATTGAAACTGGTAAGCATTTCCTCTGTCCATACAATCGGTTTGTCTGTTATTTTATGCCTCCTTAAGGCCTTGAAATAGAGGCCTGGTGTATGCAGCGTAATCTAGAATCCATGCCCTGCAATAACTTCTGCATTTCTTTAACTGTCCTGGGATGCGGGGCACTGCATACAGATGCGGTGCACTGTGGTATAATCTTTTTTCCATGAACCAATATCAGCTGTCCCAGATAAAGTACTTCCTGAACACAGTACTGTAATTTAGCCCTGTCTACTTTGTATCCCTTGTATGCTAGTAGCTGTAGGAGGGTGATCGTGTCACTTCTACACTGCTGTCGGCTGTTGCTGCATACTAGCTGGTCGTCCACATACTGAATGATGGTACTAGGCACATGGATGTTCCCCAGATCAGCATGTAATATTTTGTTAAAGATGCTGGGGGATTCACAGTACACTTGTGGCAGTCTCGTGTGCTCGAAACGCATTACACTATGCGTGAACGCAGTGAGCTATTGTGAGTCTGGATGCAGGGGTATGCAGAAGAAAGCTTTCTTCAAGTCCACCACCGTGAAATGTATGGCGTGTTTGGGATGCTGCAGAAAATAGTTGCAGGGTTAGGAACTACATGAAATTCTGCCTGTACAATGTCATTTAGGGGGCAGAGATCCTGAATCGTTCTCCAACTCCCTCCTTTCTCCTTTTTTATTGGGTATATGGCTGTGTTAAATGGGTAGGTGGAGGGCACAATAATTCCTTGGTTTAGCAGTACAGTGATGGTGTCTCATATCCCTTCCTCTGCTTCTTTTGACAAGGGGTATTGTTTCACTCAGGGCAGCACTGTGTCTTGCTTGAGTGTTCGTCTCATGGACGTCACCCCCTGTAGGAGCCCTACATCGTGGGGGTTGGTCATCCATAGTCACTCAGTGACCTGCTCTACATCTTTGTCAGTGAAAGTGGGTGGCACAACAAGAGCCACCAAAGAACATTGCACCTTACAATACTTCACCATAATCTCACACGGGATGCAAATAGCTAAAACTATCTCCCCATCATCAACTTGATCCTCAAACCGCTCAGAATCTCATACCTCTCTCAGAGGCACAGTGGGGTCGATACACAACAGAGTGCGCCACTCGCACCCATATGAATCAGTTCCAATGCAACAATCCATTTCGCAGATACCACTAGGCCTTGCAAATCCAACAAAAGTATTGTCCCTGCCACAATGAATATGATTTCTTCATATCCACATACATTTTTGTCTTATTACTTCTAGAACATCTTTGTTCATGAAGTATTTGCATATCGTTTCAGTGGATCCTCGTGTCTTCTCTTCATGACGTCACTTTGCTCTGGTCTGACTACAGGCATCCTTCCACCATGTCAGTATGAAGGCACATTTGATACAGTTGTCTGAGTGCATAAGGTCTCTCGTATCATCGATGCAGTATTGGAACGATACCTGGTGTCACACACAGTGCTCTCTTGCTTCTATTCCAATATGACGAGGTCTACTTACTGCCTCCCAATGGTGATAAAAGCAGACCCCCTTAGCCACTCACCTGGTCTACTGCTGGTACCTTCTTCCTGTACTGCTGGAAGGCATGCTGCTTGTGGAAGGACCAAAGCTTTGCACCTGCATCCTTTATGACTCCACAAAATCTGACAGCAAATCCCTGCCTCACCAAGAAGACCAGCAGGAACTGACTTCGGTGCTTCCCCTCTTTCATCCTGCAGTGACAATTGGATCAGAGCTACTGCTCGAAGGCCTGTTGTCTCCGACACTCTTGCCTGTGCCTGGAATGCCAGATTCAAAAGTGAAGCCCCTTTGCTGCCTGAACCCTGAAGACTTTTTGTGCCATTTGGACTGGAGTTTCTTCATTCCCAGACATGAGGCAAATGCCCTAATTCTATCTCCTACAGTTGCGATGCTCAAGGGGCAAATCTTAAGGGGCTTGTGCCACCCTTTTTTCTGAAACCACAATGCCCTGGTCCTACTTCCATGGCACAGTGAATTGGGGGTAGAGATGCACACTATTCACATTTGATCAGTTCACCTAGTATTTTTCTAAGAGTTAAAACACTAGTTGGGTATTTACTTAAGGTGCACCCAGTTAGTAAAGTGCCCGAAACGCATAGTTAGATGAAAGAATTATTGTTATACTAATATCTAATGACTGATTCCTACTCAAATATTGGGACTGTCTGTGAATCCAAATACAAAGTTTTGTTACTATTTAATGTGATAACATATATGTTTTTCTTTCTGTGAAGAATTACGTGTGTTAAAGCATTTGAATTTATGTTTATTGAAAATATTTGCGTATGATGTTGAAAAATACACTGATATGAATTGAAAAGAATTTCACTTTTCATCTCTGCATTCTTGTAACATTGAACTTGCCCTTTTTGCTTAAGGAATAAGTGCAATATATTTGCTGTTTGCTGTGCCCCAGTTTATTCACTGTAATAATTGCGGTGAATCTCCCCAGATCTCCTACTTCCATGGCAGCCTCCTCTCTGGTGTGACTTTGCAAGAATATCTTTAACATGATACTTTCCTGGGGTCTTCTCAAGATGACCCCAGCCTCAGGATGGGAATTCTGTTCCCAAGGACGACAGTGGAATCTTGCATCGCTCACTACCACTGAACACAGTATCTCCACCTTTCCACATTTCTGGCTCCGACCCTTGACCTGGGAACCACTGAATCTCAAATAATTATCCTCCCATGGGGTCTTGGTGGTCCCTCCTACACTGGAGTGTCATAACAGGTACCTACGCTGGTCACCAAACAACAAACAATGATTGTCTCTGAAATACTCTGAACACCTTCTGCAGAACTGCTTTTTAACACAGGTATTGATCTTCTGCCTCTCCAGCACGGCTGCCAAGTACTTTCCTTACTTGAATTTTGATATCCAGGTCCCTTCCTCATCACCAAGAGTCTTTGTTGGCTTGAACTACATTGGAATTCTAGACACTGCTCATTTGAACACTTTCACAAACGTTTACTCTTTCCTTCAAAAGACTGCCCAAATCTACTTAACTGGTCTCCCTAATTCTTTCTGAAAACTCTGTCCTAGATAGGAAAAGTGTTTTACTTTTACTTACCACTGATTGAATTTTCCCTTTATGAAAGATTATTTTATGAATGTTTAAGAATTCTTTTTTTTTTTTTTTACAAAGTTACCTTTATATTGTAAAGTTTATTTACATGTTAGTGTAGTATTTTATCTCTTGATTTTTCATATAAAGTGTATAGTTTGTAGACAAATATAGTGTGTGGACATTCTCCCATTTGGTATTTGTGAAAAGTGCATACTATACCAGTTGACCGCCCTATTCCACCACTTGAGATTTAGGCCTGGGCTGCTCTGCCACACGGCCACTTAGAGAGCCTGGTGAGCGTGAGGGAATCAGGAAGACACAACTAAAGACACTAACCACAAGGCCTAAGGAAAAGCTCTCTAAAAGAGAGCCAAGTAAAACAGAAGTGATCATATGACAGTGAAGTGTGCTTAAGAAAATTTCAAGTAGCCGATAAAGGTATTTGTGCTCCGCTCCACCCCTTAGAACATACTCTTGGAGAACAGGCATGGGCTCTATTGAATTACAGATGTTCCGAGTGACCTGAACCATTGAGAACAGCAAGGGGATTACCAGAAGATCTTGCAGGTGTATTATTTCAACTGGCCGAAGGCACGCAGAGTCCCATAAATCCAATCACTGTTCACAGTGTCAGACATCTATACACTATCTGACCTAGCCATTAATTGGAGGAAGATGATTCCTGAAAACCTGAAGATCCCTCTGGCTAACACTCTGCACAACGTACTTGATCATATCTGAGATGTGTTTTTGGATAAGTCAGGAAGAGTGACTGAGTTTGTACATCACATTAAAACCCTTCTGGGGAAATACATCCAAATATGGCACTACTGCTTACCAGAATCTCAATGGCAGGTAGCACTCTAGAAAGTGCACAAGATATGGCAGTTTGAAGTCATCAAGCCCTCCCATAATCAGTGTTCTTCACCCATTGTGTTAGTCACCAAGCCAGACGGGTAATGTAAGTTCTGCATTGACTTCTGTAAAGTGAACAAGGTCTCCAGGTTCGATAATTACCATATGCCTTGCATAGTCGAGATTATTGAAAGAATTGGGCCAGCCACATTAATCTCTACTCTTGTCTTAACCAAGGGCTAAGAAGACTGGGAAAAAGAGGGCTTTTTCCACACCCACTCTATTTTTTTCCACTACACCATTCCTCCTTTCGGGCATCAGAGTTTTGAACCATTTGCACATCCCCATAAAGAATATACTGGGGCCTCCTTCAATGATATTGTCATTTGCAGCAAGTCCTGGGTGAAACATTTATGCTACCTGTTTCTGGTAAATGAAAGCCTACGAAAACCATGGCTAAAGACCAACCCAGATCAGTAGCCCATTACTTTGTCCTCGATTAAGTATCTCGAGTTTAAGGTGGGAAAAGGGAACATGCAACCTCAAGAAGTAAAGTGGAACCTATCCAGAAAATTCCTCAAGCGAACACTAAAGGGAACCTCAACCTTCCTGGAGTTAGTCAGCTACTGTCAATGATTCATCCCTCATTTCTCAGTAATCGCTGGGCCTCTGATGGACCAACTCAGCATTTCTCAAGCTAACGAGATAACATGGATTCAGACACGAAAACTCTACCATCCACTTCTCCTTATTATGCTGGACTTCAACCAAACAATCTTACAGACATTTGCGTCCATGGTGGTGCTTGGGGATGTTCTTTCTAAAGAATGCAATGGGTTTGAACAGCTCATTCTATATATCAGCCAAATGCTTTTCCTTTGTGAACAAAACTATGCAATGCTGGATTTAGAATGTTAAGCCTTTCATTGGGCTGTCAAGGCCCTCAATTACTACTTGATGGACCACAGGTTTTTACTGACCATGTACCACTCACCTGGCTTGCATGCAGTAAAGACTAATGCCAGGGTGGTAAGCTTGTTTCTTACCTTGCAACCATACACCTTTGCGGTATCACATAGAGAGGGCTGTTTTCAGGCTAATGTCAACTTTCTTAGCAGGCTTCCTGTCAGCACACCTGGCAGGTGCGCCAAAGAAGTGGGTATATAGTGACAAAATCCCCTACCTTTAACTGAAGATCATGGATGTGTGGGTTTTGAGGGATGAGGTGTGTCACCTGCCATATGATGCTGGCCAGGAGGAGGTACACCATGTACTGCCCAGACCACCTCACCTTGATCCAGGAATAAAACAGAGGACTGCCACAGACATCACATTTCCAATTCCCATGCTCCTTTAAGTAGCACTCGTATATTAAAATAAGCTGCTACCTCGGTGGTCCTGTGAGGCATTGCTTCCATGTGTGCATTCAAAAATCAAGGAGTTGTCTAAAATACCTTACAGATGTGGACGACCCTTGCTGTTATTTGCCAGAGTAGTCTCTGGAAGTGCCGGCCTAACTGCTGTTAGTCAGCAAGGAGATGTTTATAAATGGTCTTCTCAGAGGGCAGAACGCATATGAGAAATCCAAAATGGCAGACAAGCCTAAAGAAGGCTCTGTCCGTTCTGTCACGCAGTGTGTTATTACTGAATTATACGCAGGTGAGTAGGTTCTGGATCCAAGGTTCTCACTAAATGCCTGCAGGTGGAAACACTTCTGCATAATACGGTCCGGGGAGCGGAGCCACTGCCCGGTAACAGCTGCATCCATACTCGGAGAAAGTCGAGGGGCATGAGGAAGTGGTGAGCGAGTGCAGGATGTGGCTGGAGTTGGACTGTGGTGGGGGAAGAGAGGAGATGAAAGGCGAAAGAGAACAAAGTGTGGAAGTAAATAAATGCATTGTAAAGGAGGTTGGACGACCGGGTGGGAGTGGGGGGATAGAACACTTAAGTGGAGGAAGGACGAGCAGAGAAGGGAGCTTTCAGGTGAGAGATTAATTAGGTGGAGGCTGGAGGAAATGTCGATGAGGAGGTTGGAGAGCGAAAGAGGAGACTGGAGAAGATCTCAGGAAGAAGGTTGGTGACAGGAACAATGTGCAGAGGGGAGGAAATATTGAGGGGAAGGGAGAAAATGCCAAAATGAGGGAAAGGAGCTCCAAGGAAATGGTGTAAAGCGCTGAGAAGTGCATAGTAGCTTGTAGTCAGGAGAAGGTGAGCTTGAGAGCGGAGGAGGTAGGAACTTGTGGAGCATCAAAGAGGTGCAGGAAAAGAGAGCAAGCGAGAGAATAGGATCGAGGTCAGGAGAGGCTCCTTTAGGCATGTTCTCTGTGGTGTTACCTTTAGGAATAAAGAGGTAAGTCTCAGTACTTTAAACAGTATGTTTTATTCAAGACTTCTTCATAGAGCATGTGGCCACATATCCGCTCCGCTCCGCTCCCCTGGCTCCCAACGTCTCCTTTCCTTGACTTGCATTCCACATTTCAAGTGCGTGATCTCTCTTGGAATGTGGACCCAAGCACTGAGCATACACACTTCATTGCACTTCATTGTGAACTGTCAAGGAGGGCAGGCGGGGCAGCCGGGTGTGGCCCATGGGAGACAAATACAGGTCCCAAAGTCAGGGAGGTGTAGAAAACTATAGGTTGAGCCATTTAGAGACTTCGTATTGCTGGCCTCCTAGCGGAAAGTCTGGGGCTTCACCAGGTCCTTTTCACCCACAGTCTCCATCCTCCCATTGGTAGAGCATGCCGGAGTCCATGGATACGAGAACCGGAACAAGTAGGTCTTTTTAGAGATGAGGACGAGATGAAGAGGGCCAGACACCATTGAGAAGGGAGACACAAAAGAAGTGGGGAACACACAAAACCCAGAGACTCCGACTGAACGTAAACTGATCATCTATCCAGGGAGCAGCACTGCATAGGAATTTGCAAGCTGAGGTCTGTAACTCAACCCAAGGAGAAGCCATCCTGTCATTCACGTTTTGTGTTCTGTTTACATATATTGGCCAAACCACGTGAAGCACCCTAATAAAACCTTTCTTAAAAATATATCTGTGCTGTGGACGCCTGTTGGTCCTCCCCAGCTTCGTGACGGTAGGTACCTCGATTTTAGACCATCTGGACAGGGTTTCCTGTTGAAACACCTGATCTGGTCACCAGTAACATTATTTTAGTCAAATACAATACTTTTAAATTTCATGGGAGGAAGCAGGGCTCAATGAGAAAAGGTCCTCAACAGTTTCATTCAGAATAGGGGCCTACATCAAGTACACAGGCTGGTGGCACACAGACAGATGTGAGGAGATCATGGTATGGGAAATAAGCAAGGCAGGGGCAAGAAGGCCATTGAGCTGTCGCAGTGCAGGATCAAACAGATGATGGACAGATTCCCAGCCAGCATGCGGTTCCGAGTTAGGATCGGACATGTTCCTAGTTCCCCATGGACATATGGGGAGCAATGGGGAAGAACATTTTCAATGAGAGATACAGCTGATCTAAAGAACGACTGGCACCTGAGAGGCATGGTAGAGTTACTGGGTAATCTATCAGCCTAGAAACAGAAAACACTAAGGACAGTGGAAGTCGACTGCCTTAAATTCCCTGGGCTGCAGATAAAACCATGAAACGCCAGAGGGCCCCAGGAAGGAATAAACCACCCTCTGACACTAAGAGGCAGTTCAGTTGTGAAATACTGAATAGCGGAGGACCCAGTCAACACTCTGGAACAATTACAGGACCAATTGCCCCGCACGATGATTTTCCAAAATCGGGCATGTGACCCAGAAGAAATTCAATGGCAGAGATACCTGGAAGCAAAGCATGGCTACTGGCGATCAGGCTGGAGAGGTGTTGATCACTGGCTGCTTGGATCACTCTTCTTTCTTCTTCTTGCTGATAGATTTTATCCATCAGCAGTCATTATTGGATACCGAGGCTTGAGCCTCATCACTCCATCTTGTCGGGTTGGGTGGGTAGTGGGTTGGATTTCTTCATGGTCTGTGTGGACGTGTCACAGTAGGGCTGGCTTCACATGGTCTTCGCTGTGATGGGCCGTGTGTAGCGGTCAAAAGGGTTTGCAGTGGTGGCAGTGAGTCTTCTGATCAGAGGGTTTGGGTTCTGATCCAGGCCTTGGCAGAAGTTCTTACTCAGCTTCGCGAGATGTTCATCCAACTTCTCGATGTCCAGTGCTCTGTGAAGGTCAGGTATCCTTGTGTCGATTGGAGCTCCAGACGATATCCACAGGACCTTGTTCTGGACTATCTGAAGACTCTTCCGGTGTAGCTCATGTCAGGTCATCCATGCTGTGGAGGCAAATATCAGAGTAGGTCTGGATGCTTTCTGCTGAGTATTCTCAACCTGGCTTCCCGAGTTGAGTTTGCTGTCGAATGTCACACTGAGGTAGTGGATGCTGCTCTCCCACTTGGATCGCCTGTGAGCTAGCCATCTTTTTGCGGTTTCTATACCTGTGCCCCACCTTACAAGTAAGCGCGCTATAAATAAATAAAAATACAATTGAATACTTTGATCCAAACGCAAGCTTGCAACATTTCTTGTATTGTTATGTTTGGGAAGTGTAGGGAATGCCAGCCTGGTTCTAGCTCCACCAAGCATAACTTGGCCGCTGCACCTGTCTGTTGCCCCACTGTACAAACCATATAAATGGTAGTTTCTTCACGACCACTGCTCCTACAATCCCACAAATATCTGTGGGGCCACAGTATTGTGCGTTTCACCACCAGGAAATGACACACCTTGCCATAACATCACCCGGGCATCGGGGCAAGGTATGCGATTGCGCTGTATGGCTATGCACACTCTTAGGCCCTCTGGTGGGGGCAACCTGCAAGTGAGGTGCATTAGCCCTGGTGGTGCTTATCCAGCTCTGACTACGCAGCTAAAAAGCACTGCCAGCATTCTGGGAACAAATTGGGAAATGCTGGCCCATCTCCAGCTGTTTCGAGTCTACCCCTGTGCTAGTCTCAACGTTTAGTGTCACAAATGTGCTGTTGAACGACCTAATTACCTTTGAACTGACGAATGTATACGTTAGAGACTTAATTACGTTCAAACTATCACTGGACCGAGGCACGTGCAGGTAGCTGCGTAGAAGCCGCCTTGACCTACATTTTGAAAGGGGAAACAGTTGAGGATCTTGGGACATATTTTCTCAGCGCACGCAGGGCAGGATGTGAAGGTTACAAATTACAAAATAACCCTTTTCGCAGGAAACGTTTTGTTTAAAAACAGGCACCCTACATTGCGGTTGTTTAGGGAAGGCGAGAAATTCGAATTACTCAGTCTCACCACGGTGTGAATGAAAGTTTACAGTTTGCTGTCCAACAGAATACTTCTCAACTCACACGCTTTTCGTGAGCAATCAGTTTACTCACCCACCAAGCCCCCTAAACGGCCATACAAGTTAGGGCTCTCACACGCCATAAACAAAATCGGCTGTTTTCACACACAAGGTTGAGAGCTTCCTGTCAAACATACATTTAAGCAACGTTTTCTAAAGGGAAGTGAAGCAAAGCAGCATCACGCTGTATAGCGTCCATGCCTTTAACTTAAGCGCATCCTCCTCGTCGTGAATAAGGCGGGCCTATTGTTGGGCTACATCGGGAAAAGGGAAATGACACGGGGAGGAAGAGGAAGGCAGCTCAGAGGATGGAGTGGAACGTTGATGTGTTCTACTATACGCTGCCTCCGTGTCTTCTGCAGAGCGAAGCAGCGTGCAGGTACTTTGCACCCAATGGAGGCACCAATAGGACAATTTACATAACATTGGCGATGAAGTGCTAATGGCCCGCGCCGTGCACAATCATCCTTCAAGAGTGACGAGCACAGTGTCTGCGCAATGAAACCACGGCTGAGCGCAGAGGCATCCGCATTGTCACAGACACTTGCTGCGCTTCTCAACGCACTTCAAAACGTGGACCTTCATAGCCACAAGGAAGGGAGAAGGGAAGTTTCCCAGTGTCTTGGACTTGTGGCAAGAGGCCAAGATAAGGACCCAGGAAGTGCCTTTCAAGAGTAATAAGGCTCCAGGGGAGATAATGGCTTGCGAGCCTGCGTGTGAAGACAAAGCGCAGTGACACACAAGATTCCCAAACCAGAACACAAGGACGTGGCGAAAAAAATAACTGGAGAGCTCCAGAGCGGTGATACCCAAGATGCTGGAAGAAGACCTACCTGCCACAGTGTCGGCGTCCTCGGCACTCAAGCTCCCAGTGTTATGAATGTTTGTAAGCACTGACCTGAGGCAGGGTTAGCTGCTGGTATGTTGATTGAAGCTTTAGATAGAGGGGAAAAGAATCCCTGGAAGTATACAACCCCTGGAAGAAAACAGGAGGTTGTGTACTCTCTGGAAACCCTCGAAGTAAATAAATCCCAGATGAGCAGCAGTATTCTAAAGGAGTCCAACTGATACACCTTTGAGAGTAAAGTGGATTCCGGATGATGGAAACAGGAAGTATCTCAGAGACAAAATGGAGCGGCAGAAACGGAGAATGACAAGGAGTCAGGAGAAGGCTGGCGGGGGAAAGAACAGAAAGTAAACGGACTGGACAGTAGACACCAAGAGGGCAAAGTAATAGCACAGCAGATTAGGAAATACGGGAGCCTCCGTGCTCAAGGAAGAAGCGACGCACCAGGCGTACCCGTTCAGTCTTCTATGTGTTTCTTTGGATTGGAATCGCTGGGCGCTTAGCGTTCCTCGATCTTGGAAATGTGCTAGACTGTTAGGACTCTGGTTTCTACTAGACTTAACAGTGCCCCATATTAGAACAGGCTGTACATGGTGCACCAGAGTTCTCCTCCATTTGTGCCATATAGAGGAGGCTGGACCACGTTTCCTGACAGTCAGCACGTGTTCAGGAATCAGTGTCACTGCAATTACCGACCACTTTTAACTCACTGATACCAGCAACATGGGACCAAGATGGGTGCAATGGTTAAGGGACTTGGATGGGTAGAAATCGACACTCTGCCACCGCTAGATGACTACTGAAAGACATTTCTTTTCTCCTTGGCGGTAGGTACTGCGACCTGAGACATACTATACGAACTGCCTGATGACGCCACGGACAGCATTGGAGGATTAAAAACTGCACTTACAGAATAATTCACACCCCACACAAATGTGGACTACGAACATCACATGTGACACTCCACGATTCAGAACAAGGGTGAGACGATGGACGCATTCATAATGCGTATAAATGCACAACTGAAGCACTGTGCTTCCCACAATTACTCCAGTGAGAAAGTGGTGGGCACCCAAATAATATCCGAATGCCAATCCTCCATCTTCAGGAAGAAACCGTGATCGCTTGGAGACACTGATGCTTGCACGCACACAGATGGCCATAGAACAACAAATTAAGTCGGTGGTCAGACTAAAGGTAAACCCATCACACCCGCCAGAGGTGAATACTATCACCTCATTGCCATTCCCACCAACATTAACGGATCAATACTGCTTTAGATGTGGATATGATTTCCTCATGAAGGGACATGACCGGTCATTGGCCTACTTTGCTCAACATATGGTGGAGCAAATCACTTTCAAGCGGTGTGTAGGATGGCGTGGAACCTGCGCAAAGGGGGGGAGGGGGGGTGACAGGATCAGTACCGCTGCCGATGAGAGCAAAGGAGAGATTGCAACCGACATCCGTGTTGCATTACCATGAGAGGCAGCAAGGACGACATCTAGAGAGTCTAAGAAGAGAAGTCCCTGGAAGGCAGAAGACCACCATAAATATGGACATCCCGTTCATCCAACAGTACAGGTGACTAAAGCAACATATACGTTATCTGATTGAGAAGTCACACAGAGAGTAAATCCAGCTCCACCACAGATATCCAAAGAATGAAGGGATATCTATATGCACTAGGCAATCAACAATCTATAGATCACAGCTCCAAGCTACTAATACAAGTAAATGGCCTATAAGCAGGATTTCTTTCAGACACAAGGGCACACAAGGGCCACAGTAAATGTGATCAGTGATGCCATATACAAGAACAACTACAAAGCCACAGTCCTGTGCCCATCAGAAGTAGACACCTATCCCTATCTACTCCACTGCCATGAAAAGGGATGTTTGAAGCCACCTGCAGTTGCAAAATACAGTCACGAAAGCGTCACATTCATGTGTTAGGCGCAGTGGCTGAAAGCGGATGTATTTTAAGCTTTAAACAGGCTCTGTACATGGGGTTAATACATGTGCTGTACAAACTCATGGCTCATAAATACATTGACACAGTTGAAAAGATGGACCAACTATTCCCGTCACTTTTCAAAGGGAAATTCAAAAACAAACATATGCATCTTCACATCAACATGTTAATCCAGCCCATGGCACAACACTACCATGGCATGCCTGCGAACATACACCACCAGGTGGAGGAGGCATTGCATAAATTACTGGAACATGACTTAATAGAACCTACTACGGGACTGATGCTATGGGTGTCACCCGTTGTCCCAGTACCCATGAAAGGATCCAACACCATCGGGTTATGTGTGGACATGAGCTGCCCTAACCACACCAACCAGAGGGAATGCCATCAGATCCCCCACATCATGGACGTGATACAACTATACATTGGGGCTAACCAGCTAGAATTGGCCCCAGAATTGTGTTATATGACCAACTTTGTAGCACACTTGGGACTCTAGAGGTAAAAACGCCTGAGTTTTGGGGTCTCGTCGACTGCCGAAATATTCCAAGCTGAGAGCCACAATGTTATCAAGCACGTGCCAAACTTCATAAATTACAGTGGCACCATCCTGGTGTTCGGTACAGATGTGGAGAAATATGATGACATGTTGGCGAGAGTGTGCATGGCGCTAGAAGCAGCCAACCTCATGCTGAACAAAGATAAGTGTGAATTCAGGAACACACTTCGGTTTTTCGGGCACATCTTTTCAGAACAGGGCATGACGACGGACCCCAAGAAGGGGGCTGCACTGAACAACATGCTGCAACCGATGATTGGGTCTGACCTACGATCTGTTTTAGGTCTCGCTAGCTCCTGCACGAGTTACATAAAGGACTTTGCCACAGTCAGCACCTAGTTGCATGCTCTAACAAAACAACATGCCACGTTTCAATGTTCAAAAGAATGTCAGGAGGCTTTTGAAATCATATGTCGTAGAATCACAGCAGCTGAAAACACGGCTTACTTTGACACAGACATGTACACGGAATTAACAGAGGATGCAAGCCCGGCAGGGCTCGGGGCCATTCTGGCCCAATTTGACCGGGACACACCTTGTCTGCAACAGGTTGTCTCATTCGCCTGCAGGAGGCTCTCCAATATCTAATAGGCGTACTTACAGGCAGAAAATGAAGGGCTGGCCATGGTGTGGGCATGCAAGCACGTTCACCTTTTTTTGTACGGAAAGCTATTCACTGATCACCAAGCACTCTTACACATATATGGGAACTCATTGTCAAGAATGTCCCAGAGGATAGCAAAGTGGAGGTTAAGGCTACAAGACTAAGCATTTGACATAATACACAGTCCAGGGAGTGAGAAGAACCCAACTGACTACCTCTCATGACAAGCTGCACCCCGTCTATTGCAGACAGATTGATCAATTATGTGATCCACCAGGTGACACAGAAGGGCCTGGATCTGCTGGTGCTGCAATAGGAGTCGGAGAGTGATCCTGCGTTCTGCATCATCACTAAGTGCATGAGATAAGGTTGTTGGAAGCATGCAAAAAGAATGAGAGAAAAGGAGATGGTAAAAACACCAAATGACAAAGAATAGGCTGTTGGTCAGGGACGAGCTAGTGCTTTCGATAGATGACATATTCCTAAAGGGTACTAAACTAGTGGTGCCAATGGCGTTGAGACAACGAGTGATGGACCTGGCACATGAGGGACACCGAGGAATCCTGATAAAGCACGTTGTGCCAGAAAAAGTGGTTCCTGAATTAGACACACAGGTAGAAGAGACATTGAAGAGATGCCCCACGTGTTGCGTCATAACCTTACACAAGACAAGAACCACTAGGGGGAAGTGGCCAATGATTTTTTTGACCAATGGAGGGGAGATGTTACTTACTGGTTGTCATCGATGAATATTCCCGCTTCCCAGAAGTACAAATAGTGACATCCACAGCTGATACTCAGGTCATCCCGACACTGGACAAGATGTTCACGGCCTGCAGCATCCTGAACACAGTCAAATCAGAAAACAAGCTCTTTGCAGAATAAATGGGCTAAAAACACCAAAGGGTCATGCCATTGTGGCCCCAGGCTAATGGGAGTGTGGAACTGTGCACAGGAAATATGAAAAGCGCCCTACAAATTGCTCATCCAAGTAGCAAGCCTCTTAAACAGCTCCTGTACCAGCTCTTGAGGGTCAGTGTGAATAACCCCAACAGGGAAATGTCTATCAGAAGTAATGTTTGGAAGAAACATCCGTACATGAATACATCGAGGTGCGGGGCCCGATGAGCAATACCCAGAGGATGAGAACATGCGAGACAAGGATGCGAGAGCAAAGAGCAAAATTAAATTGTATGCTGACACTAAAAGACGTGTGGAAGAGTCAACGCTAAGCATAGGCAACACAATATTAGTTCACCAACCAAAGACACACAAACACACCACTGTGTTTCACGCTGACGCAATGCTAATAACTCAGAAGAAGGGGTCGTTAGTGGAAAATGGGGGGGTCGACAGACTAGCTAAAACTCTTCAAAGTTCCAAAAACTTTAAGGAAGCAAGTGGGTGATGGACATTCCTGAAGAGCTTGCGGTGAGCGAGTATGAATCAAAAGTGGTCTTATCAAGGGGATGGAGAAGAATCTGAGAAAGAGACGCCTGCAAGGAATGAACCAGGGTCACCCCAGTTTGAGAGTAAGGCAGTTTATAGGACGGGGTGGAATAAAATTGTGTTCCACCGTCCTCTGTGCCTTCTTCAGAGCAAAGCGTTGAGGGTACTTGGGTCCCAACAGTGGCACATTTGGTACAATCTAGATAACATGCTGCATCTTATTTGTGTCCACTACTAACATAGATGTTCAGTGAAATAAGAATACGTGTAGCCCAATTACCACAGCAGATGCCACCTTTGCACAAAGCCATAACATGCAATCCCACAACAGATAGCGTAATTGAACAAAGCAGGGACTGTGTCACGGCCTTTGATCTTTTTCAGGTGAAAGGGGCTCGAGCCTCAGGGGGGCCCTCAGCAACCTCCCCCATGTTGCCAGTCAGCAGTCTTATGACACAAAAATATATTCCTTTCGTCCTGGGCATTTAAATATGTGCTTTGCAGCCCTCGCCTTACAAGCTGCGTTTGCTCGAGCCCTTCTGGCCATCACTTCCGTTTGGGTATACAAAGGTGTTATCACCTCATTGCCTTTTAACACTGGTTACTCCACATCACCCACTTGCTGACAAAGAATGATGTATAGCTTTTCAGTGAGCATTCAGTGTTTCAGCTCCCTGCTGGCTATCTCGTGATAATCGGCAGCTATTAACCCCCAGGTGTATTTCTTTGTCTCCATTATAATCTATGCTCCCCATGGGGGGCCACCAACCACCATGTTAAAATGGGCCCTCACGAGCCGTGACACATCTTTAGCCAGGCCTGGTTGATAGGCATAACTTCCTCCCCCACAGCAGGCAGCGTAATGTAGCAAAACCATAACTGCCTCGCCCACAGCAAATGGCACAGTTGAGCAGAGCCATAAAATGTTCCCCCAAAGCAGATAGGGCCATTGACCAAAGCCATACCAAGGTCTCCCACAGCAGATGGTGTCAGACAGCAAAGCCACAAGGGGCTCTCCCACAGAAGATTATGCCATTGAATAAAGCCATAACAGGGTATATTTAAACAGATGGCGCCATTGAGCAAAGCCATAACATGCTCTCAAACAGCAGATGTCATTCTGAATTAAAGCTATTACAGGCTCTCCAAAAGCATTTTGCATAATCCAGCAAACCCATAACAGACACAGCAGATGGCGTCTTTGAGCAAAGCCATAGCATGCTATCCCACAGCAATGGTGCCATAGAGCAAAACCAAAACATGCTATGCTACAGCAGATGGGCAATTGTGCAATGTCAGATCAGGTTTCATCACAGAAGATGGCTCCATTGAGCAATGCCATAAAAGACTCTCCCGCAGCAGATGGCGCCATTCAGCAATGTCATAGCAGGCTCTCCCACACCATATGGCGCAATTGAGCAATGCCATATAAGGCCCTCCCACAGCAGATTGGTGTTTTAAATCCTCTGACTATGTGGCAGGTTAATGCAATTTGTCATCAACGTCAAATAGTATTTTTGTTTACTAGATTGTGCGGTGCAATTTAATTTTTGAGACTGTATGAAATGAGTTATTCCTTGTCAGTGCTTTCAACAATCCTCTGCTTTATAAAAGACGGCTTGAAAAGTACACAAACCATAGTAAGATACGCACACTTTTCACTTTATATGTTAGGCAAAACGTGCACAATTATGACACCAACTCCCCACCCCTATCTTGAGAGACTACAAATATCAGAGGGGGATCTGTGATCTAATCTGCTCTGCAGCGCACAGAGCAGATTAGATCACAGAGCCAGAGGTGTATTTGTCCTTCGGCAAAACTGGGGGCTTGGTGATCCAATCTGTGTGCTGAAGAGCAGATTAGATCACTGAGCCCCCAGGTTCGATGAGGGTCAAAGATGCCTCGAAGACCTGGGGAGGGGATGCGTGCATGATTTAGCCCGATCTGTCCACAGGCAACAAAGAGACTGTAACTTCCTCTTGTGACGTTGTGAACAATCAACTTTTGGGGGCACCGGTGGTCCAAATATGAATATCGGTGCCTAAACCATCAATCAGCCCCACACCTCTAGTACACCAGAAGGGATAGGAATAGATTGGAAACACAAGCAAATTGTAAATCTCCTTGTACAATTTTGGTAATGTGGACAGAACGGCAGGCTTATCTCATCAAGGTCGAGGATCGTTGGTTATTTGCAACACAGCAAATATATAATTATTACACAATGATAAAAGGGACTGTCCAGTCAAGGTTGTATACAAATATTTACTTTATTCTTATAACAGACAGTTCTAGCACACTACAAAACACAGCCCAGGAATGCAGAGGACAGGCAGTTTCAAAGAAGAAAAAGGGATGAACTCTGGATACTGACAGGAGGGTAGTCAGCATAGTAATTCATCGCAATAGTTCAAGGATACTTGGTGTCAACACAAAGGGATCAATGGGCCATACAATGTCACTAGGGACCTACAGATAAGGACCAGGGGGACAGAACCACAAGGTGCCTTGTGCTGATGTTCTTGGTGCTCAACAGTGTCGAGTTAGTTTCAGGCCGCCTTGCAGCTTCTGCGACCGAGTTCAAGACGGGAGACAGCTGCGGGTTTCAGGCAGCAGGCAGTTCGGCGAGCAAGGATGGACAGATGGTTGCAGGCTGGGCTACACAGTGGTTCAGGTCAGAAATTGTTGTCTCAGTGCTGGTCTGTGGTTCTAAGGCACTGGTTGAGGCGTCTCGGACAGTGTCAGCTACAGCGGCGTAACAACAGTCAGTGGTGCAGTCGGTTGCAGCTCGAGGGGCTCGACTGGCGGACATCAGAAGATGCTTGTCGATACACTACCTAGTTTCTTCACTGGGCTCGTGTTGTCATTTAAGGCGGACGGCCCAACGCTGAGGAGGGTGTTGCAGGCAGTTGCCTTGTCCTTGGTTTGGTTCAGAGATGCTGTCACTTCCCACCTAGGAGGCTTGCTGCAGAGCCTAGCAGGCTATGCTGTGTTCTGGCTGAGTACCGGTTCTGGAGCTGCTGGAGGGTCCTCTAGATTCAGTATCTCCCTTTGTTCCCTGGGAGATGTTTAGGGGAGGGATATTGCTTCCCTCTTGGAGGTCCTGGCCTTCCTTGGCTGGCAGAAAATGTAAGGCAGACTGTACCTTCAGCCAGGGTCCAATGCTCTTCTTACTACTCCTTGCGAAGTCTGCAGATGATCTGCCCAAAAGAGGGACTCAACCTTCTTTTACAGCCAAATGGACCACAGGGATTGGTGTAGGCTCAGTCAACATTAATGAACCAATCCTGGCTCCCCACCAACAATCTCCTGTGTGCATGATGTCATAACCAGAGTACTTAGCAACAGAAAAGTTAAAGGGGTGAAAACATGTAATACTAAGTCTGTTGTGGATCAAAGGGTTTCTCTAGGTAATGGAGCTCTCTGCAGTTCTTGATTAAAGCAGCAGGTCTCCCTTGAAGCTGTGGCGAGAACAGACTTTGGGCCTCATCACGAGTTTGGCAGTATCCCTTAAATGCGGTGGTAACGCTATAAGCTGGGGGCAAATCCGCATCGATTTTGCCGATCAGTGCTATTACCGCCAGCGGTAGTAGCACCGAAAATTCCCCATTGGAACCAATGGGGAATTCCCAAATGGGCCCAAAGGGGAATGGGAACTTACTGTTCCGCCAAACCCATGATCCAGCGCTAATAGCAACGGGGTTTGGCGGTAACGCTAATAGCCCCGGCGTTACCACCCAACTCGTGATGAGGCCCTTTGTGTCTGTCAATTCACCCACTCCTACCTTCTGAATGGGGTCCACTTCTGGGGATGACCACTGTAAACATGCAGTCCCAGACATGACCTTTCACTGTCCATTGACACTAAGGGCGGGAGCTGGTTTCAGGTTGACAGCATATTAAAGGTTTTTGGGGTTTCCCGTCTCATTTGTTAACCTAATCAGCCAGACCCCATGTGGGCCTGTTTGAAGTGTACTCTATTAGTATGCTAATTATAGTGATCGTTGCAACCATTCTACAGGGCTCAACAAAAGGACAGGGCAGATCCATGGGGCCTTTGTTAGTTAATTAGGCTGGCCATGGCAGGAGAATGGTTTTGCCCTCCCCCTTCTGAGATGACATGGTCTACTCTGGACTGTCATATCCCAACTAAATATGACGGGGGGGCTGCACCTGTAGGTTGTGTCCACCCAGAGTACACAGGTCTGTGTGGTGAGCAGAGGAAAGTTGAGGGCGGATTAGCCCCACAAATTTTCCAGAGGTTGATCTACCATCATTCATTTTCTTTTTAAAATTTCAAAAATCCCAGACAAGCGGACACTGTCAGTGTATTTTTGGGGTCTCCTTAAACAGGGTGACCTTTTCTTTGAAGCACCTTCCTACCTGTTTTAATCAACACAGGCAGGACAGCGGTACAAGTAAAAGAGCACAAAATACCACCAGGTATGCGCCAAGCTATAACAATAAGAGGATAGATTTTAGTAACTGTGATATGATATGACATTTATAACGCGCCTATACACAAGTGTTTCAAGGCGCGACGAGGCAAGGGAGGGGGAACAGAGGGAAGACAGACAACGATCCTACCAGGCCAGGTGTCATTCGGATTGTGCAGGTGCATGGAAAGGGGGAAGGAACAAAGCGCGGGGGGGGCAAAGGGGAGGGGACAGTGCAGTACATGGGATAATAGAATAAATAAACAATAAGTAAAAGTACGGCCAGCAGGTGGCAAGTGCAAAGGTAAGTGCAGACATAAGGTGTCAAGTGCTGGTAGTGGGACTGTAGGGATACAGAAAACAGTCCCCAAGTGCCAGGAAGGCAGTGCAGGAGTGCAACTGGCAGGGGAGGGGGCCTGGGCCCGACATCAGAGGGTGGCCAGGTAAACCAGTGCAGTTTCAGTATCAGTCAGGAAGTCAGCAGGGCAGAGGAGGAGAAAAAGCAGAAGCAAAGAGAAAGGTTTTGAGGTACTTCCGTAACCAGAGAGGATTCTCCTCAAGATTCAGGGAGGCAGGGAGGCTGTTCCAGAGGGAGGCCAGAGCCTGTGAGAAGCGAGTACAAGGTTTGTAAAATAAGAGGAACTTACCTGGGTTAAATGGGCGCTAAGCCATTTATCCTGTTTTTTTCTGGTGGCAAAAGTAAATCTGTGTCTTCCCCTCAATTTAGAAAGAAACAAAATAAGGTTGCGATAAACAGGTATAAGTAACTGACCAGAC
The DNA here is from genome assembly GCF_040938575.1 of Ambystoma mexicanum. NCBI lineage: Eukaryota > Metazoa > Chordata > Amphibia > Caudata > Ambystomatidae > Ambystoma > Ambystoma mexicanum. The sequence goes on along the minus strand of NC_090926.1, from coordinate 377,934,046 downwards.
TCCCGTGGACTAAAGAATCTTACCCAATGTAATTGAGGAGAATTCCTATAACTGAGAATGGGCAGATATTGATTCAAGGTTAGGAAGCCGGACTAGTAGCAAAAAGGAAGGGGGGTTATGGTTAGTAGGGACCTACTTTGAGAAACCTGGAGGTGTCTCCCTGACTAGTCCCTGGGGATCTGTCATCCAGGTGGCCAGGACACAGCCATCGCTATTGGATCCAGTTCCTGTGGGTGGACCAGTGAAGGAGGATCACCTGGATGGGGGCGCCTCGGGGAGTGGAAGTGGGACATTGATGGTTGAGCAGCGGTATCCCCTTCTTATAACACCTTTTCCCCATCCTACCCCGTAGGATACTCAAACACTCTATCATCCCCCTTTTCCGATACAAACACTTTCGCACACTACAAAAGACGACGGACAAACACCAGAGCCATTTACCTGACATATCCCAACACAAGGGTCAAGCAAAGTCAGGCAATTGACCAGAATCACACACACCTGACGGCCCTTTCCCTTCCCCACAAGGATAAAAGGTGGAGCACAAGAGCACAATACAGGCAAGGCAGACCGTACGACGAGAGAGCTAACCCAGCACAGCAGTTCAAGAGGAGGAGAAAGGCGGCCACAACCGAAAGGATGACAAGGAGGGACGCGAACTTGCCCTTTCCAAAACAGGCCAGCGCAACCTCCATGGAAGGAATCATAAGACCGCAAACAATAGCCAACGTGTGTTGCAGCAGATGTGAACGGTACACAGGGCCCTCCTTCGCTGATAACCAAGCCGGGGAGAAATGATTGCCACTGTGGTACCGCCCTTGAATCCAGAGACAAGAAAAGCAAAACGGTTCATCACAGCTGGTGAGTTGAGGGGAGAGCCGATAAGAAACCAAACTGTGCTGAACAAAAGTAGCAAATGGCTAATTGAAGAAATTACAAATAACTTAAGAGAGGGGAAAACCAGCTACAAAGGAGTCAGGCACCACGTGGGTGCTCACTCAGGAAACTGGCCGATTACATATTGTTGAAACTACCGTTACCAGAAGGCCTTGGGAAAGGCATGAGAAAGGGGTCAAAGTGGTCAGACAGGGGTCTAGTAAAATCCTCTGTACAGTGGAACGTCTTTGACCAGCAGATGATTGTAAAGCTAATGGAAGTGAATCCCGCATCGTAAGAAAGTAGAATGAATTGTGTGATTGGCAAAAGTTGGCAAGAGTGAATCCGATGGAAGGATGCCGATGAAAAGGGAGCAAAGCCTGAAGTCCCAATTAACATTGTGTTGATAAGAGTGAACCCGGCAGAGGGATGTGCACAGTGAACTGTTTAAAAAGACATTAAGATTCGTGAATGTCACGGATGAGAATGTGTTGAGAAGCCGCAGTGAACCCGACAGAGGGAGGCTGATATTTGAGAAGGGTCTGAGCCTGGAAGAGGGGGAACAAGGGGTGGAAAGTCATCACACAACGTACACGCGGAAAGGAACTTTTTTGTTTAATATTTTGGATACATCAGGTCCTCGGAGGCAAGAGACTTTTTGTAGAAAAGAGACTTAACCACTGAAGGTACTGAGAGCAGAACTATTGGCTTGTGTGGTGAAAGCTCGAGCGTGTGCTGTGTTCCGAAATCCCACCTTGTCCCGTGCTCAAAACATGAGATGAGGCAGGGAGACCCCCCGGCTATCACATCCTGACTTATTATTTGCTGAAAGGTTGGCAATAGGGTTTTCTTAGTATAGGCCCTTTCATTTGATCAGACGGTATCCGGTGATTCAATCGAATACAATGCATCAAATCCAAAAGCATCAAATGCAAAAGCCTCGAAAAAATGCATTTTTTTGCAGGTAAAGTTTTTTAAAAAAATTAAAATGGGTTTTAAGGGGTAAAAAACGGGTTGGGTGGGACCCCCATAAAAAAATGCATTTTTTTGATGCATTTTGTTTCAAGGCTTTTGCATTCAATGCTTTTGCATTAGATGCTATCACTATAAACCGATCAGACGCCACTAGGACTGCCTTATTATGATTTGATGGTCGTAGCTTGCTCCGATCTTAGATTTAGGTTTAGATTAGGTGTTTTTCCAACATTCCTATACAGTTTAATAAACACCCTTGATCTGTGATCACTTGTGTCTGTCTTTACTTTTGCCACCATGAGTTCCTTACACTGCCCTGGGAGGATGCTCTAACGACTTTGATGTAGGCACCAATACTGCAGATCGTCGCAAACCAGGTGCGTGATTCTACCTTCAGGGTAGGGGTTTTCTGTATTCAAAGTTCAAGAGTGGAAGCATCCAAAAGGAACAAAGTCAAAGGAAAATCCAATATCAATCCGTAGCATGAGCCAAGTTTGTTACTGTGGTGACAGAGATTTGAAGTACCAATTCACAATCCAAAAGGTGGGTCCAAAAGCAAAACAGTGTCAGACGATAACAGGAAGTCAAAATGCGCAGGCACTAACCTTAACCCTTTAAATGCCAGCGACGAGCCGGCTCGTCGGTAAAAAATGCTCCAGGTTGCCACCGACGAGCCGGCTCGTCGGTGGCACTTAAGGGGTTAATGAGGGGAGAAATGTTGGCGGGTTTGGGCGGTGAATACCGCGATTTAAAAAAAAAAACCATTGGCACTGGGGGGGAACCTCAATGGCACTTAAGAGGTTAATTAGATGTGCTAGCATCCAGAATATCCGTTCTTTATGGGAAACACTGATGTCTTGCGCTGTGGTTGACGTGGCGTCTTGCATCGGGTAACCAAGGCAACCTGAGGCGATGCAAGTACATAGCCACTGAAGCAGGTCACGGTCTTTCACGGCATTACTGTAAGCACCATGGCAACTTCCAACACTGCAACAGCAAAAAGGTCGAGTTACGCTGTCTGCGGCGTGGATGTTTTGCGATTCCACGAACCGTGACAGTATCCTTCCCCAAAGAAGCAAACACTCTGCATGAAGAAGGAAATGTGCCGATAACAACGGGGCATGAGCGTCCTCTGCTAGCTCCCAAGTCCTATCCTCTGGGCCATAACCCTTCCAGTAAATATAATCAAATTGCTTGCCCTTGCACAGTTTCGTATCCAGCACAGCATTGACCTCGCATTCCTATGTCCCTTCCACTACAAGAGGGGCCGGCAGTATCTGCACTCTAGTAGCAGAGGTGTACGGTTTCAACAAAGACATGTGAAATACTGGGTGGATACGCCAGTGTCCAGGTAGATCGAGACAAACCACAACTGGATTTAGGACACGTGCAACAACAGAGACCGACGTATCGAGGTAGTAATTGGTTTCCCGGACGACCTTAGTTGAGAGCCATACCTTCATCCAAACCTGGTATATGGGTGTAGGTGTGCAATGAGCGTCTGCGTATTTATTTGAACCTTCTTGTGCCTGAATTAGGTGCTCCTTTATTTCAGTATGCAGTGCCATCAAGAACCAGACAGTGCTATAGGCAGCCGGGTTCTAGGCTGGAAGAGAGATCTAAATTAATAGTTCTAGGATGTTGCCCATATAGAGCATAGAAAGGAGATGAGCCAGTTGAAGAATGCACTGAATCATTGCAAGCAAATTCAGCGATGAACAAAACAGACAACCAGTTGTCCTGATGTTGTAAGCATAGGCAACGGAGATACTGTTCCAATGTGTCATTCAGTCTTTCTGTCTGCCCATGGGTCTGAGGGTGGTAAGCACTGGAATATCGGTCCTCAATATCAAAGGAGGTGGTCAGAGCAGTCCGGAAATGGGACGTAAATTGAGAACCTCTGTCAGAGACGATGATCGAGGGTAATCTGAAAAAACAAAAAACATGCTTGGAAAATAGATCAGCCAATACCAGCTGGTTTAAGCATGTACATGGGTTGCGGGTGATGGGAAGGAGCCCCTCATTGAACTGAGTCCTATTTTCTCTTCCTTTACACCAACCCTGTAGTGAGTGAGAAGAGATTAGTTACTGAGATTTGTGTGACTGTGTTCCTCCTCAGAAGGGTGACCTTGCCAACTCATAGTTTTGTCATCAAACTGATGCGACGAGAGCTAGGGGCTCTTGCCCCATACTCATCAAGAGCTACTTTACAAGTGTTTTTCATGAGTATGGGCCTCATTACAAGTCCGGCTGTAATCATGCAGGTAAAACCGGCAGGTTTCCGCCGGACTTGTACATTTTACCTGTGCCTGGCTTGCCGGTAACACTGGGGGATTCCAACCTTGCCGGTCCGGGAAGTCATGTGCCTGTAAAATGTTGTGCCCCATTCCCATAGAGTCCCAGAAGACTCTATAGGAGTGGGGACCACAGAAGCACCGGCACCGTTAATAATGGTGCCGGTGCTTCCGTGAAAGTCTGCCTACCGTGGCCGCTGTGCCCGGCAGGGTAAGACCTGACAGGCACTGCAACTCCGGCAGGCAGACCTGTAGTGGGCCGGTCCAGTAACGACGGTGCCGGTAAGCTTACGGGCACCGTTGTTACCGGACTGGCACAGTTGTAATGAGGCCCTATGTCTCTGAGGATGAGTGCACGTTAGCCAAGTAGTTTCCATCCATTATCACCCAGGTGACAGTCACTAGCCAATCAGCTGGTTAGAAACTTGGGTGTTACTAGCCTCTGATAGCCAGTGATCCAATATGGATGCTCCCTTCCATTTTATCAGGCCCCCAGTGCTTAATTTGTGGTGGTGTTTTTCAGGGGTCTGCCTTGGCACTTATTTTTGAGGCCTGGCACTTATTGTCTCAGACTCACTTTAATTATGAAGTTGCGATAGTCAGTGCATCCATCCACCACAATGAGCAGGTGCGAGCTGTAGTGTAACCCCAAATATGTTGACACTATGGAGAGCAGCTATGGGTGGTTGCAGCAGTGTTGGGGAAATGCCCACCCACAGTGTCACAGTAGTGCTAGAAAATATTTGGGCCATGGCAATTATTTATTCTTTTTACAAATTAAGCACTGCAGGCACCTAATCCTGGTGATGCCTCCACAGACCACCTGAGGATCCTCAAACCCCTTTTCGGTCTTGAGCCTGCTTCCCTCTTAATCCGTTTGCCTGTGGTCACCTGCTCCCAAAGTCACCACTCTCCTCATCATCATTGTATCCTGGACCATGGAAATCGCAAAAGGACTCCGCAAGATGGTTTCACCTTTGCTGTGGTGGCAATACTGTTTGCAGTTGTATTCTATTTGGCACGTGAAATGCCACAAGCACTGTACAAAGATTATTGTATGAAACATGCCCATGGGGTTAGAATGGTTTAGCTGAGGTTACAATTGTGCTAATGCTGGGCTCTGATGTCCTTAGCCTTCATTGAAGGCCAGAGCATAACTCAGGCTGACGTTAACATGTGGCCCATGTAACCCACTATCATCACCTCAACTGCACAGCCTTCAACTTACAGTCCTGTAGTGGTATTTTCACTGACTGTGGCAAGTGTCTTTTGGGACCTGGAGCGTGGTGCACAGTCTGCTGTACTTATTTGGGCAGAGTGCATCCCATTATGCATGGTACTGGGAATAGGTAGGAGGGATAGCTGTAGTCCTGACGGAAGAGATGAGAAACTAGAGATTGAGACTGACCTGTTGAGGTTATATTGAGAGGATGCAAGCTGAAAGCAACAAAGGAAGAAGCAGGCCATTTTGCATTACATTGCCAATAAGAAGAAAGGGGGAAATTGTAATGGTAGGCTAAATCAACCACTCGGGGATCCCATGGACTCATGCCATTACATTGCTGATGAGCATGGGATGCAAAGCATGACTCTCCTACTGCAAATCAACAATTTACAAGCTGAATTCCTAGTAGAAACAAAGAGGCACAGTAAAGGTGATAAGTGAGGAGATATACAAGATCGCCCCAAATCTAATAACATCAGAGGTGGACATCTGCCGATATAGATCCAAGACGCCACTACCGTGCAAGGGACACTTTGAAGCCACCTGGTGATACAAGATACAATCTAAGAGGCTACCCATACATGTACTAGAGGCCGCAGCTGACAGTGGGTGCATACTAAGCTTTAAAGCAGCTCTAGACATAGGTCTGATACATGTGTTGTGTAGGCTAATGGCACATAAATACATTGACACTGTGGCGAGAATGGGACAACTATTCCCATCATTGTTCAAGGGACTGGGAAAACTAAAGCACAAGCAAATGCAATTGCATATTGACCCCATCATACCTCCATTAGCCCAACACTATCAGGGCATACCAGTGAACATACAGCGACAAGTTGAAGAAGACGTGCACAAGTTATTAGAACATGGAATTATAGATCCGGCAACGGGACCCATTCCTTGGGTGTCCCCCATAGTACCCGTACCCAAGGAAGGGTCAGATGCCATCAGACTGTGTGGACATGAGACGACCCAAACAAGCGATCATGGGGGAGAGTCATCAGGCTCCCTGCATCACGGACATGATACATCTGCTCAAAGGATCTCAAGTCTTTTCAAAGTTAGACCTCAACAAGGGCCATCATCAATTGGAACTAAGCCCTGAATCAAGGTACATCAGCACCTTCGTGACACACCCGACTCTATAGCGGTACAAGAGGCTCAGCTTGGGCGTGTCATCAGCTGCGGAGATATTTCCGGCCCAGATCAACAATCTCATTAGGCACATCCCAAACTGTTTAAATTATAGTGATGACATTCTAGTTTTCAGCACAGACACAAAACAACACGACGACCCCAGAGCCAGAGTGTGGATGGCGTTGGAAGCAGTACATCTCACGCTGAAAAAGGACAAATGTGAGTTTCAAAAAGGCACCCTAAGATTTTTTGGTCACATCTACTCAGTGCGGGGAATGACACCAGACCCGGAGAAGGTGGCTGCTCTAAACACACGCCAACCCTCGACGTGCTGGAGCTATGGTCGTTCTTAGGACTCGCTAGCTACTGCACCAGGTACATTAAGGACTTTGCGACAGTCAGTGGACCTTTGAGAGCTCTGACGAAACAACATGTCTCTTTCCTGTGGTCCAAGGATTGTCAGGAAGCATTTATCTTTTGCCAGAGAATCTCAGCAGCTGACAAAATGGCATATATTGACACAGCAAGGCGCACTGAATGGATGGTGGATGACAGCCCGGCGGTACTAAAAGCAATACTAGCCCAAGTGGATGAAGACTCCTCATAAAAGAGGCACACAGTTTCAAATGCTAGGAGTCTGTCCAAAACAGACCAAGTGTACTCACAAGCAGAAAAATAAGACTTGGCGGTGCTGTGGGCTTGATAACATTTCCATCTTTTATTATATGGTAAGCCTTTCACCATCATAATAGAATATCAGGCTTTAATGTTCATCTACGGCAATCCACAGGCGAGGAGGCCTCCAAGGATAGCAAGTTGGGGACTGAGGCTGCAAGACTACTCATTTGATATAATTCATCATCCGGGTAAGGAGGAAAATCCTGCTAACCTCCTATTAAGATACCCCCTGTAAACGGTGGCCCCTGACCCGTCAATAGCTGACCGATATATTAATTATGTAGTGCATCAGGTGACTGACGCGGGTGAATAACTTGAAGATTTTACAATAATCTGAACAAGGTCAGGCGTTACAAATTAGTGTGTGAGGACGGGGCAGTGGAAACACGCCAAGAAGATGGGGAAGGGGGGGCTCCCAAGACGTTCAGAATGAGGTTAAGAGCTCAGTGTTGGGTGAAAGAAGATCTGTCGATATCCGAAGATGGACTACTATTAAAAGGAAGAAAACTCCTCAACCCAGCTGCTTTGAGACACCAGGTGGTTAAGTTAGCACATGAAGGACATAGGGGCATTGTGTCAACCAAATGGTTATTGCGACAGAAAGTGTGGTTCCCGCAGATGGACGGCCAAGTGGAAGCAGTGCCCCTCCTGCTGTGCCATAGCACCCCAAACACGCCGAGAACCTCTTCAGTTGACACAACCGCCTGGAAGGGTGTGGAAATAAGTGGCTAAATACTTGTTTGAACCAATGGATGGGGGACAGTACCATACTGGTCGCCATGGACGAATACTCACGATTCCCAGAGGCACACATAATTGTGTCCACTGCAGCTCACCATATCGTCCCGTCTCGGACAGGACGTTCATGGCATATGGTATTCCCGAGGTGATCAAATCGGACAATTATGTCCCCTTCACCAGCCAAGATTTCAGAACTCTTGTGGAATACATGAGATTTAGGCATCGCCAAGTTAACCCACTATGGCCTCACGGGATTGGAGAAAGATTCATGGGGAACTTGGAGAGTTCTGCAGATAGCACACTGGATCAACAAACCATTTTAGTAGTTTCTTATGTCAACGGCTGAGGGACTATATAAGTACACCTCATATTATGATGGGGAAGTGTCTCTCAGAAGTCATGTTAGGCCGTAGCATAAGGACCAGGATACCCCACCTCCCGAAGCTCGAGGAGGATTACCAGGAAGATGAATAGATGAGGGATTGAGATGAACCGGCTAAAGAGAACATTAAGGCCTATGCTGATGCCAAGCAAGGGATTCTGGCATGGTGGTAGGTGACGTTGTGATCGTTCAACACAAAAGGCACGCTCCTGCCACAGCATTTCATGCTGACCCACTGGTGGTCATTCAGAAGAAGTGATCCATGTTGAATGCAGAGAATGGCATGCACCAAGTGACCCGGAACTCGTCCCATTTTAAGAAAATGGTGGGCGATGACTGGGTGAAAAGGTATCAGAGTGACAGTGATGTGGAACTTCATGAGTCAGAAATGTCATATCAAGGTGACGGGAAGAATCGGAGATTGAAGCCAGGGAGGCACGAGGAGAGAGATCACAGGGACCGGAAGAAGGAGATGGAATGGAAGGGTTGCAACGGGCAAGCTCCCGTCTCCACAGATTCAAAGAAATGGGGTAATGAGGACTTGTAGCCCAAATGGGGGATGGGGGGGGTGTAATGTCTTGGCAGGAGTCCAACGGATGTCCGGTGGACTCGTGACACAACACTGAGTTACCCTGACGAAATTTTAGGAAGCGACATGATATATTCTGGTGTATATATTCCTTAAGGGCACCTGCCTAAGTGGGGCATGGAGGTTTCTTAGGCATTCAGAATGTGAGAGGTGTGTCTAGTGAAGGTTGGAACATTGTCATTACTAGAACGTGGTGCGGCGAATTTAATAATTCAGGATTTGAAGCATCTATTTTTCCGGTGGCTGATATTAGCAGGTTGCAAGATGTTTGCTGCCATCTACTGGTCAATATGTATGATGACAGTATGCTGAATAGATGCGAGTGGATTTTTCATAGCGATGGGAAGAATCACTAGATTAGTAAAAATTAGATATATGATATGGCATTTATAACGCGCTATACACAAGTGTTTCAAGGTGCGACAAGGCAAGGCAGGGGAAACAGAGGGAGGACAAGAAACAACGATCTTACTAAGCCTAGTGACATCCGGATCGCGCAAGTCCAGGGGAGCTCGCGCAAGTCCAGGGGAGCGCAGAGGGGAGAAGTGTTTGAGGATGGTCAAGTGCAGCACAAGAAAAAAGAACAAGTAGTGCAGCCAGCGGGTGGCAATTGAGAGAGTGTTAGGAGTGCAGACAAGTGTCAGGTAAGCGCAGGAGAGGGGACTGTAGGGTTACAGATACAGATCACAAGTGCAAGGTGCACCGAGAGGCAGTGTAGGTATGCAGCTGGACATGCCTGGACCTCGGCCCATGTTCAGAGGGTTGCCAGGTGAGATTGATTGAATGATGGAGGAAACTGAAACCAACTAGTGTGTACAGAAATGGGGAGCGCAGTCTTCGCGTTTACGATGGTCTTAGAAAACTGGAGACTAAAAAGCTTTGATGTGTTTTGATAAGACTGCTGATGAGTTTGTTCATCCTCTACACATACTGCAGCGTGAAAGTTACTAAGAGCGTAGGTGTTGTGTCTAGGGGGCAATGGAGCCAAGTGCCCCTGTGCTTCCTTAGGAATGGCATGGAAAGGCTGCAGCTGTAGCAGCCTGCAATTATCATTTGTTGGCTCTGCCTGTAATGTTGTAGTGACTGTTGCCGCAGTTCCCTTTCCCTGTTCAGGAATGCCTGAACAGGATATACGCAATAAGAGTTTCTCCGGTACGCTTTCACTTTCACGTTCTTAGAATGGGCAGCGCGCAGAATGGAGCAGCGGGGTAACATCATCAATTATCTCGATTACTTTATGTTCATCGGTCGGGAGGAGTCGATGGACTGTGGTCATGCTCTGTCTTCCTTGATGTACAGGATGGGGATTCTATTGGCACCAGAAAAAAACAGGACCCACTGAGGTATTAACCTTTTTAGGGATTGAAATAGATACAGTAAAGGGCACCTGCAGGTTGCCACAGGAAAAAGGGTCTGAGTTGATTATAGAAATAGAGAGCACTTTGTCAAGAGAGAGGACCACGTTAGAGGGAGTGCATCAATTGCTGGGAAAATTGAGTTTTGCGTCTAGGGTCATTCCCGCAGACCGGGTGTTCGCTCGCAGATTGGCAATGGCGACAGCTGCGGTTTCACAGGGGCATCAACACATCCTGGTGGGGTCAGGCTTAAAGGATGATTTATGCATGTGGCGGTCGTTCCTCTTAAGAGTTTAATGCAGTGCTATTGTGGAGGAGCCCATGGCAAACCATTGGTGAGTTACAGATTTACTCAGATGTTTCAGGTAATGAAGGATTTGGGGTAATATTGGGTCAAAAGTGGGGTGCACAAAAGTGGCTGACCCATTGGCACTAGAATGGGAGATTAAAGAATATCATGGTGCTCAAACTCTTCCCCATTGTCGTAGCACTCACATTAGGGCACAGGGAATTGGAGAACAAGAGGGTGCGCTTCTGGTGTGATAACAAGGTGGTGGTTCAGGCCATAAATCTGCAGTCTGTATCATGCTCAGCGGTTCTGAGCCTTTTAAGGAGATTGGTAGAGGTCTGCTTACACAGGAATATCGAGTTTAAGGCTCGACATGTACAGGGTGTGGTGAATGTTGCTGCCGACGCGCTCTCGTTTTCAGTGGTGCAGGTTTTGGGAGGTTCATTAAACGACAAGGAAGGATGGGGCGATGTTCAGGAGTGAGTGGTGGCAGCTGGTGTCGTGGACAAGGCGTTCAGGAACTTGGGGGAGCGATCGCTCACACCAGGCGTCAGGTCCAGGTACCGGCAGGGCTACGGTACGTTTCTTGAGTGTCAAAAGCATTGCAAAATTCAGACTGTTCACTAGAGGAGCAGGTATGTGCATTTGCGACATGGGCACATGGTGACGTTACGAGCAGGAGCTGGGTGGTGATGGAGCACCTTTCAGCCATAGCATTTTATTGCAAATTGAGGGGAAGGAGGACCCCACCAAAGACTGGCAGTGAAGGGATGGGGCCTGTCAGAAGGACCGAAGCAGGATGGTCGAAAAGCCATCAACTTGTTGCAAAAGCTATTGCCTGGGGTATGCTTTGAGGATTTTGAAGTGGCACTGTTCAGGGCAGCATTTTCCCTGGCCTTTGCTGGGGCTTTTCGGGCCAGTGAATCAGTAGCAGAATCTAAGGATGATCGCTCTCGCAGTGCTCCAGCCTTGAAGGATGGGCAGTTTGGTTCAAAGGGAAGTGGGTTGTGCTGTACAAATCCACCCCCAGCGACAGTTGTCCGGTTGCACTGTTGAGGGCTTTCTTGGCTAAGAGGTCCCAGCAGCCAGGCCCCCTCCTTATGCATGCTAGCGGAACTTCACTGACCAACTACCAATTTAAAAGAAGTCTGTCAACCACAATGTGGGTTCATGGCAAGGGATGGTCCTCCCGAAGTTTCCAGATAGGTGCTGCCACGACTGCCTTCCTGCAGGGCATGCCAGCAGCGACAATTCAGAAAATAGGTAGATGGCAGTCAAACCGCCTCCGGCTTTATGTTCGGCCACAGGGTGAGCCGGAGCCCAGTGCAGGGACTGATTTGAGGGAGATATCAGCATGTTAAGGGATTGACTCGTTTGATTAAGACCAATTATGCCTTTCCAAAATGTTTCTCAACTATGGAATTTGTATCAGATGACGCAATATGGATTATGGGCCATTCATTTATTACTCTGGCTGAGAGCGCGGCCCGCCGATGGATGCTGACTCCAGATTTAGGATTACAAAACAGGGTGGTTTGGCTCGTGCACCAGGTATGAGGTGGCATTCTTTGTTGCCAGCAGTGCACAGGCAGCTGCAGTGGAGGCCGGTACCCAGAGTTTTAGCGGTACATTTAGGGGGTAATGACCTCGCCATCATGGGTAGGGGCCAACTAAGGGCCCAGATACAAGTGAGCCTGGGCATGTTGGCGCAGGAATTGCCTGGCACTGACATAATCTGGTCAGAGGTGGTGCCCAGACTACAGTGGCTGGCGACTGCGTCTCATATAGGGATGGAAAAGTTCAGGCGGAGACTGAACAAAGGGATCGAGAAATTTGTAAAGGCGAAAGGCATGGGATTTGTTAGACACGCTTGCTTGAATTCGCTCCCTTCCCACTTTGTGGCTGATGGGGTGCATTTATCTGACAAAGGGAATTATCTCTTTCTTACAGCTATACTGGGGGCACTGATGAAGGCAGGCTGCAGCTAGACCATTTGGTAAGTAGGAGTCTTGTGTGGGTGCATTAGGGTAGCGGGGGTCACCCCCAAAGCGTGGCAGAGTTTCTGCACAGTCCTAGCCGGGGAGGAGTTTGACGCTGAGGTTTCGGCTGTGGACGGTTTCCCGATGGCCGCACTCAAGCCAAATTCAGACGACGGGGACTTAGTCCCTTAGGGACAGTTGAGACTCCTCGTCAACGAGATTCAGTGGTCCCAAAGAATTACTGCTTGACAGTTATAATCAGGCGTATGTCCGCTACTCTGTTAACCGGAAGTGACAGGTGTCCCCGGGAACATTAAGACAAGGACATTGCCTGGCCTATGGGACGCCTTAGGAGTCTAAGGAATGGAAATGTGAAGTTACTTAGGGCTGGGACTGCCCCCCGTATTGTTGTATGCTCCAACAAATGTGATTTCGTGTTTCCAAATATAAACAGTTGTCTGTAATTTATTAGCAGGTATAGCTAGTGCATGATGTCTTCTTTGACCCCCCCCCCCAGAAAAGGGGCTGGCCAATGGGGGATGGCACCACTATGTATGTAGCCTTGCATGGCTGCTGCACCATTTGCACAAGCTCCAAGTGTGGGCAAGCTGGCTCCCCTTGTGTTCTGCTTGCCCTCTATGTACCAGGGAAGTTTGCGTGGATTCTGCAAATTCTGTACCTCTAATTGATTTTGATATTTTATTTGTATTGCGCTCATACACAAGTGTTTCAGAGCGCAACAAGGAAAGGGAGGGGAACATCGGAGAACAAAACAACAATCTTACTAGGCCCAGTGACATTGAGAACGTGCAAGTGCATGGGAGAGGGAAAGGGTCAAAGTGTATTGGGGGTGGGGAGAAGTGGAAAGTGCTAAGCAAAAGAACAAAAATAAATAAAATAATAAAAGCAGAAAGCAGTGGTAGTGTTGCCAGCAAGTGGCAAGTGCTAGGTTTGAGGCAGACAGGGCGTGTCAGTTAAGTGCAAAAAAAAGGGGCAGGGGGGACTGTAGAGTTAAAGATGCAGACCCCAGTGCAAGAGACTGCTGGAGGCACTGTGGGTGGGTGGCAGGATGAGCAGGTACCTGGGCCTGAAAGTCAGAGGGTAACCAGGTGCACGAAACCGAGAAAGAACAGATCACCAGGGGAGAGGAGGAGCAAAGGCAGAAGCAAAGAGGAAGGTCTTAAGGTGCTTCTGTAACTGGAGACGGTTCTCCTCAAGTTTCAGAGTGGCAGGGAGGCTGTTCCAGAGGGAGGCCCAAGCCAAAGACAGATCTACCCCAAGCTTGTTTCTTTGAAAAACGACTGACCCTGAGGGAGTTAGATGTGGAGGAGCGAAGAGCTCGGGAGGGAAGGTATTTACGGAGGGACAGCTGAAGGTATTTGGACCCAGGCCCCAGAATGCCTTGTGGACAATGCAAAGGGTCTTGAATTTAATCCTTGCAGCCACTGGGAGCCAGTGACGAGATTTCAGGGCTGGAGAGATATTATGCCAGGGCTTGAGGCCAAGGACAAGTCTAGCAGTCCTGTTCTGGATAAGTTGCAAAGGGCGGAGAATAGAAGCAGGTAGAATTAGAAAGAGGCTGTTGCAATAGTTTAACCTAGAGAGAACCAGGGCTCGAGAGACAGTGAGCTTCTGGGGGAAGGAGAGGAAAGGCAGAATATCTCTTAGGAGGTGCAGTAGGAAGTTTGACTTTTTAGAGACACCACTTATGTGGACAGAGAAGGAAAGCGTGGAGTCAAAGATGACCCAGAGGTTCTTAGCCTCGTAGGGGGAGGGCCAAGGGAGACCAGCCAGAGAGTGACATGAAAGTAGGGTGAAAGTGGGCCGATGAGGAGGATCTCCATCTTGCTGGCATTCCGGCAGAGATGGTTGGCGGCACACCAATCCTGAATGGCAGATAGGCAGTCGGAGATGAGAGGAGAAGAGGTGGCTGAGGGAAGCCTGAAAATGAGTGGAGTGCCATCAGCATAGGACTGAAAGTTTGAGCAGAAACTGGCAATGCGATGGGTGAGAGTTGCCAGATATTGGTTAAAGAACCAGGGTGAGAGGTTGGACCCTTGGGGAACACCGCAGGTAGAGAGGGAGATAGAAGAAAGGAAGGACCCAAGTTGGACCTGGGAGGGTCGATCAGACAGGAAAGAGGTTAGCCAGGCCAGAGCTGATCGGTGATTCCCAGGTTATCACGGAGACGGTTGAGCAGGATGGTATGGTTGGCCGTGTCAAAGGCAGAAGAGAGATCAAGTAGGATGAGGACAAAGGGAATGTTAGAGTCAAGGTTGGAGAGCAGATCTTCACGGATGTTCAGGGGAGCAGTTTCCGTGCTTCTGGCAGCTCTAAAGCCAGACTGATGGTCTTGGAGACAGCCAACAGAATCGGAGTGAAGGTTAAGCTGAGATGGCCAGCTTTTCCAGGAGTTTGCCCAGAAAGGGAGAAATGGAAATTGGGCGATTGTTAGCCGGGCAAGGAGGATCAGCTGTGGGTTTCTTGAGAAGAGGATGCACAAGAGTGCTTCAGAGGGGAGGGGAAGGCTGCGGAGGCAAAGGAGAGGTTGCAGAATAAGTTAAGATTTCACCACTAATACCCATTTCTTCATCAATTCAGGTGCAGAGTAAACTTGCAGTGCTGCTGTCGCTCTGCTAGTGTTCTCCTTGTGTGAGACGAGGGTGGTCTGCTGCGGGACATGTTCAGTTTGTGGATAGCGTTATAATCTGATGTCCTGTATATATGCCACCTCACCCTCAATCCCCTCACACTAATTGCTACTATGAGAGAACACTGACAAGAGACCATGGCCAGCAGAACAGTGAGGAGTTTAATTAGTGTTCATTAAAATATTATTTACACAGGATGTCCTCAGCGGACTACACAGCATGAGCCCTACAGACTGAGACAGACGATCACACACACAATACAGCAGCGACCGGCCACGACACCCCATCACTTCCTCCGGCTTGGCTCTTTGGTTCTTTACTTCTGGACAGTGCGCCTCTTCCACAGGGAACCACACGTCTCATGTGAGTGAACGCAACATGGAAACTCTGGCTGTGGTTATTCTAGCACTGAGACCACCCCACGGATATCGCCCTCCTAGTCGTCTCCGCCACACAGGGCCAGCAGTGCCTTCCGGAAATCTCCAGATGTCTCCTTCTGCAGTCAGGGCAAAATGGAAAAAAGAAAGAAGCATTTTAACATAGAGCTAGTTTATGGCAGCAGCCCTCCATCCTGTGAATGAGCTTTGCGTGCATGCCAGCATGCTTCATTCCAGTCGGCAGATGCTAGTCCAGCCCTGTTGTTCCTTTGCATTTTGGGACTTGTAGTCCAGGAGTTCTACATAACATATCCAGTACTAAAAGTCCTAGAATGAAAAGAAAAAAAGTCAGGCTGGAACGGGGCATGTTGCCATTTGGCATTCTGTTAAGGCAATGCAAAGTTCCCTTGCACCTAATAAATTATTTCTAACCAACAAATCTGTGAGCTCTACTTTCAATATTAGCATTGACCACCAATGGCCTGTGCTGGCTTATAACTTACTAGAGGCATATTGCATCGTCACACTCTGAAACACTTGTGTATGAGCGCAATACAAATAAAATATCATATCATATATCATATTGGTGCGGTAGGAACCCAGGAATTTACTCCAATACAACCCGTTGGGTTCCATTCTTCCGAATGCGGATTTCTTTTTGAATAAATCAGATTTGCTGCTTGTGTTTGTGACACACTTACACGCAAAGATGAACATGTACTGTTTCTTCCCCTGAAGTATCATATTCTTAAGTGAGGAACAGAAAAGCCCTACCTGCATTTGGAATACTGTCGGAGACTAATCTAGAGAAGATGCCAAAGAGTCCTCACTCTGCTATCACTCTAAGGACACAGCTGCTGACTTGATTGTGTGGGCCTGTATTGCATTCGCTTTGAGCTGTGGATCCTTTATTTCCCCGAAGGCCATCAGTTTCCTTCCCTTGCTCAGCCTCCATGCATTCTTTACTTGCTTCTCACCCTTTCCCTTCATTACACCTACATCTAACGGCCTTGCCTCTTCCTCCGCCCACTCACCTCGATGCAGTGATGTAGCGACTTCTCATGGGCCTCCTTGAACTCCTGTCTGATATTCAGCAAGTCAATTTCACTTCTTGACACCAGGATCCGGGTAAGGGCCTTCTCGTCCGTCCCAGCCCCCTGCCAGAACATAAAAAGGACAGTAAACATTTGATTTCCCGCTGTATTGCTATGTATCAAGCTGTATATGGCGCCCACTTTGAATGGGGAAATCGGGCGCCTTATCTTTGCATCTACACATCTGCCAACAGTTCTGACCAAAGAAATTCTTAATCGGCACCCTAAGATCGGCCCTCCCCTCATACTGTCAGAAGGATTTCCCCCAGAGCTTATGTGTGGGGTTCTCTAAGATCAACCATACCTCGGTTGCAGGGCTCCTCCCTAGATGCCCGACTCCCCCAGAGGTTAAGGTGGCAGAGCAGTCTGAGGCTACACTCCCGGGAGGGAAAACGGGCTGTGAACGTTTACCACCACACAGACTATCACAAAAAAGGTTCTACAGGTAAGCATAGGAAAGGTGTTCATAGTTAAGGCTTGTGGTTTTAGGCTATTCATTTTGCCATCATTTCCGTCTGTATTTATCCACATTCATCATTTGTCATACAAAAACGTAACGTGCAGCCCGTATATTCATGCATGAGGCCGTGGTACTTTCAATTAGCTTGAACAAACTCCCATGTTCTGGGAATGTACCACACTGTATCAGTAACAGAGACTGCTTCAGTTATTTGCCGCTTATTTTCTTGAGGAGAATCAACTACTTTAGAATTGGCCCATATATCTGCCCCCCCAGGAGGGCTTTGGGTTTTCCAACGCAGTTTGAATAACATACGTCTTGCCTTGAAAAGGACCCGTTGTTCTGGGTCGAAACACGTGTCGGCAGTCTTGTTTTTGCATCATTTCATAAAATCTGTTTCAACAGCGTATTTTGACTGAAGAATCTACTTGCTTTGGACTCTTTGTTTCACCGTATCTGTTGTCCAGTTACACACTCAAATTGAATAGGACATTTACCATTTGCTCAGGGCTGCGCAATCATTTAGAGGTGACAATTTCAAGTGTTTGTTACTTTCAATTAGCCCCTGGTGTTTTCGGTTTGCCCCGTGTTGTTTAAATTAGGCCCTGGTGCTTTCAATTAGCCCCTTGGTGTCTGAATTAGGCCCTGGTGCTTTCAATTAGCCCCTTGTCTGAATTAGGCCCTGGCACTTTCAATTAGCCCCTGGTGTTTTCGTTTTGCCCCTTGTTTAAATTAGGCCCTGGTGCTTTCAATTAGCCCCTGGTGCTTTCAATCAGCCCCTTGTTTAAATTAGGCCTTGGTGCTTTCAATTAGCCCCTTGTTGTCTGAATTAGGCCCTTGTACTTTCAATTAGCCCTGGGTGTTTTCGTTTTGCCCCTTGTTTAAATTAGGCCATCAACTCTTTTGTTTTGCTATTGTCACCCCGAGTGGGAAGGGTATGCCCAGACATGGGTCCCTTGCCTGCTGGGCCTAGAGACCCAAGCTACTCCTCACTGATGACGCCTAACAAGGCTGAAACATGTCTGGGGATGCTTGTGGTCTCGTGCAAAAGGGATGTGACCTAGCAGTCCAGGCTGGACTACCCCTTTGGGGGTGGGACCAAGTCTGATTTGCATATGGTTTTTCCCCTTTTGTAATGGCTTGGCAGGCGAAGAACGATGGTCTGGAGGGTTGCCCAGAGCAATGCCAGAGGTCAAGATTTATTCTAAACCTTCCAGCCATCAACTCTTTTGTTTTGCTGTTTTCAATTAGGCCCTGTTGCTTGAATTTAGCACTGCGCAGGTTAATCGCTGGTCCTGGTCCCTCCTCCTCCTCCTCCCTCCCGCAGCCTCCCCTTATTGGTTCCCGCCACCTTTTGACACAGCCTTCCAGGGCAGCCCTCTGCCCGTTCAGCCCAGCGGCGAAGGGCAAAGGCGAAGGGCGACTCCTGAAGCAGCGGCTCCAGATAGTGTGTGCAGGTGTCAGCAGGGGAATTACATAGACCGACTACTACAGCCATCTAACAGTGGCTGCATAGTCATCTCACCATACCAGCAATGGTGACATGCCACAGCACCCTGACAAGACCCAGGACAGGAAGGCTGTTGTCAACCAGCATCAAGAGATAAGGTAGGAACAATCTAGTCTATCTTCAACATATACTGACACCATCATACAAACCTTCTGTACAATACTGCATTGTGAAACTTAGGCCTCTTAGGCTTTAAACTGCATTTCAATTTAGGCCTCTCCCCCACTATACAGGACCCTTCCAAGTGTGCCCCCTGTATTTGAAAGTGCACTGAAACTGCTTTTATACTGCATTTGAACTGCATTTGAAATTACTTTGAAATTGCCATTGAAGCTTAGGCCTCTCTCCCACTATACAGTGCCCCATTTTTGAAAGTGTACTGAAACTGCATCTAAACTGCATTTGACACAGCTTTAATCGCATTTGAAGCAGTTTTGAAACCTGGCCCTCTCTCCCACTATATAGGACCTTTCTAAGTGTGACCCCCCTTGACCTGAAACTGCATTGAAACTGCATTTGAACCACTTGAAATTGCATTTGAAACTTAGGCCTCTCATTCCACAATACAGCACACTCTCTAAGTGTTCTCCCCTACATTTGAGACTGCATTGAAACTACATTTGAACCACTTTGAAACCTCTGTTGAAACTTAGGCCTCTCTTCTACTAGACAGGACCCTCAAATCTCAGCGTGCTCTCCTGTAATATACTGCACTCTGAAACCTAGGCCTCTCCACCTCAACACAAGACCCTCAGGTCCAATTTCTCTCCTGTTTCAACGTGCACTGTGAGAAAGACTACTCTAGGTGTCCCCACCCCCATCTCTTAACATAAGCCTGCCACACTGTGAGGCCGGAGCTTCTCTCGCTACCAAATACTCCAGTCTAGGTGTTCAATTGCTGCCTAGGTCTAGGTGTTAATCGCTGCCGGCCACTTAGAGCCTTGAACCTTCCTCCCGATATCTAGGCATCAAATTTGTCCTTATTACCACCATCCTCCTTCAAATCTAAACCTCCCCCGTCACCCAGGCTTCTCCAACCTGATATTTGACCACCTCTGCCATCTGCGAAGCCAAACCGGTCCCGAAAGATTAAGGTCCCAATCTTGATCACAGCCTGCCTTGCGGAACCAAACCTACACACTGCTGTCCAAGGATCAGAAATCAACTGTTCAATCAGCTTTGCTTCCCGCCGAAACCCACATCACTTCGGGCTTCTGATACCCCACACCCAAGTATACAATCTCATTGTAAACCACCTGTAAAATTCTGAACTCTCCACCTCTTGTCCCTTAGTCGTCTAGGTATTATCAGAAGCTGCTACTACAGAATCCTAGGAACCTGACACCCAAGACATCGAGCAAGCACCAACGCCTGCAACTAGTACCATCATCCCCTCCAAAGTTACCTGCACCCTTAGCCCAATCCATATGCCCTCCCGCTACCCCCAGGACTGCCCTTATGTTGTAATAGGAACACCATATCCAACTGACTGAGCAAGACAAACCCTTGAAAACCTCCAGACAGAACAACCTAAGAGGATTGGAAACAACTCACAGAACAAAGTCCCACCGACCCAAGACCCAACTGACTGGAAAAGAGACACCCTCCGAAACTAGCAGACGGAACAATTGAAGATTATGATCAACACTAACCAGGCACAAAGAAAAACAATTGAAACTGCCCCTATTAAACCTAACACCCACACCAACTCCTCCCAACTAAGATCAAAATGACCCAACGCAGAATTGGACACAGACAAAGGGAAAAGGAACATGGTACAAATAACACGGATACACACGCTCAACCGGCCCCAGCAGAAGACGCCTTCAATACAGAACACACCCCGCAACAAAACAATACTATCGACAGAACAAACATCACAAGAGAAAAATCCTTATACCCTACACCGTTCCTCGCATCAACCAAAGAACCTAGATACTCAACGACACCAACATTTACAGATGGATAAAAAAAACACCAGAACAGAACAAAAGAAGAAAGGACCAGAGAAGAGAATGGGATGACGCCAAACCCCTTACTCTGTACATCACAACAACAGATGGGCACTATCGATACCCACACCAAATGACAAGAGATAAGAAACAATAGAAGTCAGCGACCCAATTGTCAATCTCTCAGACCGATTCAACGACGAAGCCACCTTCACAGAACCTCTACCGCTCAGAGGCAACATAAAAGCACCCCAACTGAACACCCACAAACCAAAACCGGGAACAAAAAAGAAACCAAATGACACCAAAAAGATCCACTGCAATCTAATCAACGCAAGATCAATGTCCAAACACGCCACCGAAATCTACGACCGAAGTGACAGAGGCATCAAAATCCTTTTCGTAATCAAAAAATGGCTTGATGACAACTACAAGATCACCCACAATAAGTGCCTGCCCGATACCTTCAAGTGCATACAAGTAAACAGGAAAACAAAAAGAGGTGGTGGACTAGCAATCTACAAGGAACACCTGGAAATTAAAGCGGAAAACGCATTAAACATCAAGAAATGTGAATCCCTAATCATACGTCTATCAACAAATCCTACAACAAACCTGAAATTCATAGTGATATACAGACCACCAACATACAATGCAGCCTTCATAGACGACTTCATAGAAGCAATCACCAACCTAGCTTTCGAGCGTAACCAACTGATTATCCTCAGAGACTTCAACATCTGGTTCAAGGAAGAAACCACAACCTCACAAAACATCTCTTACCGGCCAACTAAGAGTGGAACTACATCAGCTGGTCAAAGGAGCAACCCACACGGCAGGACATATACTAGACGCAATCTTTGCCAACAGAAAACTAATTACCACAGCACCACCGATGCATATCCTCTGGGGCGACCACCTCATCATCCCCTTGGTAATCACACTGCCCTCCCCAATAACCAGGAAACAAGAAAAACTATCAATCATCATGAAAAGAAACTGGAGAACAATAAAAAAACTCCAACTTAACGGAACGACTGGAGATCACAAAACCATAAACGACGACCATGGGCGAAGCTGACCTAAACACTAAAAAAGATATACTTCACAACTGGATCACCACAACAATCGACAAGAAAGAAAAACTTTCAATCCATCCCGCAAAAGAGCAACAGCAAAATAGTTCAACCCCTACTGGGCGCCATGAAAAGGAAAACAACTACAACTAGAACTTCAACAACATACCCGTTCATACAAAAAGCAAAAAGGAAATACTACGACAACAGAATCCTCAAAGCACCAAACACCCAAAAAGTACTGTTTAAAATCATAAACGAAATTAAAAACCCTCCCGACTGCAACAAAACTCCAATACCATCGAAGAAATTATGCAGTGACCTCGCAGACCACTTCAAAAATAAAATCATGTCCATCCAACAGACCATTCAAAACAGACCATGCAACCACTGCGCTGAAGACACTAACCGATGCAACGCACACCAGAACAAACTCTGAAACGTCCCGTACATATCAGTGGAGACACATCAAACTCGTCAATCAAAGCAACAAATCTGGCTCCCCCGCGGATCCCTGTCCCCCTGACATCTACAAATCAATCCTTGCGCAAGGAACACCAATGGAATACTACAGGAACGTCCTCAACCAATCAATCTCAACAGGAAGAGTGCCTCAAGCCGTCAGATCAGCATACACCAAACCACTCCTCAAGGATACATCAGGAAACGTAGAGGACCTCTCCAACTACAGACCCATCTCCAACATCCCCTGCCCCGCTAAACCCCTGGAAACACACATATAGAACAACCCAAGATTTCATAGAAGAACATCACCTATTAAACCAGGCACAAGTAGGCTTCAGACTGATGAGGAACAGAAACAGCACTTATTTCAATCTGGCATGATCTAAAGGCTAACACAGACTCAAAACAACAGCACTGCTCTGATACTATTAGACCTCTCTGCATCATTCGACACAGTTAACCACAACATCCTCATCATAAGACTGGAAGAATTTGGAATCACTGACAACGCCTTATTCTGGGTCAGATCCTTCCTAACAAACAGAACAGAAACAATATGGATGAAACCTTACAAATCAAGCCCACGAGAATCGTCATGCAGAGTCCCACAAGGATCATCCTTCTCGCCACTAGTATTCAACATCTACCTGTCATAGCTAATTAAAATCATCAAAAGACATGGTCTAACCTGTTACAATTACACTGATGACACAAATCTACAAAATACAAGACTCACAAGAAGACAACGCAACACTAGAGAATTGCCTTTGTGAAATATACAACTGGATGAACTTAAACTACCTTAAAACTCAACCCAGGCAAAACAGAAATAATGATCATCACAAAAAACAGAAGACAACCTCTATAGCCCATGGCCAACCGAAAATGGCGAAAACCCCAGCCCCATCATCGACTGTAAAAAACTTGGGAGTCCGGATGGGTTTGCCGTCCATCAGGACTCCCAGGTTTTTTACAGTCCCACAGAGCCACAAGTAAACACCATAATCAAGAAATCTTTTTTTCTCCTACGATCGGTTAAAAGGATCCTACCCTTCCTCTCATTCACCAACAAAACAAAGGCGGTCATCGCTCTCATCATGTGCAGACTAGACTACACCAACAGCCTATATCTAGGCTTGCCTGAATGACTCCTAAATAAACTCCAATGCATACAAAATGCGGCAGCCAGACTGCTCCTTAAGCTACCTAGAAGAGAACACATCACACCAGCGCTGAGAACGCTACACTGGGTACCCATCAAACAGCGGATCAAGTTCAAATCAATATGCATAACCCACAGAGCAATCCACAAACAAGGTGTAGAGTGCCTCAGAAGAAAACGAAACGTACATAACACTGCAAGGCCACTCAGATCCAGCAGCGACATCTGCTTGGAACCCAAATCATACAACAAGAGAAAACTCGGATGATCCTCTTTCTCACCTTGCCCCAAAAACCTGGAAGGAACTACCAAGGAACATACGGAACACAAGAGATCACCTAAAATTCAGGAAACTCCTAAAATCATGGTTCTTCACCCCATAACCAGAAAGGATGCTGATAAGGACATACACAGAGGAACTACGCCGAGAGAAGAACCTACCCTGACTCCCTTAATCATCAACCCTTATAAAATAAGGATATATGGATCTGTAACATATCCACTTATTAAAAGAAAACACACACCAGTTCATACCAAGGAACACCCCAGATCAATTGGAAGGGAGAGCAAGGTATGACCCAGCAATAGCACCTGGCACCCCTCAAAGGCACAGGCAGCAATGGACCACAGAGACAAATATATATAAAGGAAGGAGCAGGGAATGCTAATATAATTCCACTACCTAAGCAGGGATTATGCTCGCCCCATGGGTGTACTAAGGCCAAAACTTAGATGGAGGCCAGCCTCAGCCCCGGCCCTGAAACTAGACAGTCAGGAAAGGGAAGAGAAGATTATACCACCCAATGGACCACCGACAGTAAATGGATAGCAAGGAGCTGGTTAAGGTCAATATACACCACTATCGAACTAGGGACAATGCTCACTGAACCTGGGGTACTTAGCCAATGTAATCTGCGGGAACCAGCCACGGTATCACCACATAAACTAGACAATCATTAAACTAAGAGAAAAAATATACCAATCCAGTATGACAACCCGATACATAAATTAAACTACAGGGATTCTGTGACATACAACCCACTAAATAAAACCTCAAATTTCTGCATACTTAATTCACACAAAAACCCACACAACCACCTAATAGCAATCCGCAAGGACTTCACCACACCGCAACAACAAACAATCAAAGCATAGATCGCAAACAGCGAGCGAGGACTCGCTTCGATCCTATATGCACACCCAAGCTCAGCGCACGGGGAAAACCGAACTGAAGCTGCCAACAGTACACCACCTCTCACTTTCCTACACCCTCTTCACCCACTAACCCACCCCCCACCTTTTTCTTTACAGATCCGCCTGAGCGTCTGGAAACCAACTCCGCTGGTGACGGTGCTCTATATAAATACCTTTAACATTAACATGTATTCACATGAAAAAATGCATTTATTAAAAACACACATGCAGCCATACAGGACAGACATGGAACTGGATTATTCCACATCAGTGGCGGCTCCATGTTTACCATAATAACAAATAGTTGCACCTGTGATTGCTGCTGACCTAATAGTTATGTTGTTATATATGTGCAATATCAGGAACTAAAGAACTATTGCTCAAACAATGTTTGTAATGTCCATGCTGCCAGTAAGCAATACGATTGGCATCATTGGGAGCCCAGCAGAAATAGATACTGACAGAAAACAGATTGATTTCCGTCTGTATTTATATGTAAACAAATCAGTAGAAAAAGAGAACAGTGAGCCCTATTTATAATGGGCTGTGTGCCTTTCGCCAGCACGCAGAATATTAGGCAAACAATCTACAGATAAGAGATAGGAAAGTTGTTTCTAAAGTAAACAATATATTTATTAAATACGCATCTAAAGGGCATGTAGATATGAACCTGCTGAGCTTTAGGCAATTGTTACAACAAGTGACCTGCTGCAATTAATCGTGTAGATCAGGTGCAAATGCCCTATGGACCCTACAAATTCACAAGTAGAGGAGTTCCTCGACCACACTGCGCTGATATGTTCGTTGTCACTAGCAATATTAGCAATACTAGTCCCTCCCGTCGAAAGGCCTTCTGAATACCAGTATTGCATGACCACATTGGAGAGGCTTTATAATTCACGGCAGAGAAGTGTTGTCAGCTAGGTCTGGACACGGTCCTCGACTAATCTACCAACAACAGGCTTGGTAAATCTGTCCTAATTGCACGTATCTACCACTCTACAAGTGCCTGAGGCCTTGAAGAAGACTGTGAACGTCGAAACACTTGTTGGCTGTTCTTTGATTAAACCATTAGTGACAACGAACATATCAGCGCAGCGTGATCGTCTAACTCCTCTAATAATATATTTATTAAGACCTCCAAGCAAGGAAGGTTTGCAAGTGAGGTAGAGGAACATCGAAATAGCTACTCTGATGCAAAGGGGTACGCCGTAGAACAGTTACACGCCAGCATGGACATGCACCCTGGGATAGGAATAGCATAGAGATATACATTAGCATAAACATAAGAGAGTTAACTGCTAGGAGGGAAAATGCATCCTAGCATACAATAAGCATAGAAACAGAATAGGGATCAATTCTGTGGATTAGATAGATTTGGTAAGCAGAAAATAAATATGCCACCGATGTGTAACTGCGTCTAGGAAAAAGGCACTCTGCATTATTCCTCCTAACTTCACATTCCTCCTGAATCCGCATGTGAAAAGAGACAGTCTGGTCTACATTGGATCTCACAGTGAGATCCTGAATTGGTTCAGAACCAATCATTGGACACATTG
Source organism: Ambystoma mexicanum (assembly GCF_040938575.1). Classification (NCBI taxonomy): domain Eukaryota; kingdom Metazoa; phylum Chordata; class Amphibia; order Caudata; family Ambystomatidae; genus Ambystoma; species Ambystoma mexicanum. The sequence continues at coordinate 377,908,023 of NC_090926.1, read as the reverse complement.
GGCCTCATTACAACCCTGGCGGCCGCGGTATGAACGATGCTGGTAAAAACGAATCATGACTACATCAGACTAGAGCTCATTTATCAAGCCCCTGGAGCATAAATAAAACTGTAAAAGACAGGTGTAAAGGTTTTACGCTGCAGGCTTTTTTTTGTGGTTTCTGAAGCTGGAGAGGGCATGAAACAGGAGTTATGTTTCCGTCTTTTTCCCCAGCACCTCCAAAAACCGATTGGTTTTACGCCGTCATGGTATTTTCATGTTGGCATAAAACCTATGGACTCCTATGGAATATGCCTGCTTTTTACACCAGCAAACAGCTGGCAAATTCCACAAGAATCCATTGCAAACGCTGCTTGCCAAGTATAAATGAAAGGGAGTGTTTACTCAATTAGGACTGTAAAGTGCAAAATAGAGGGGTAAAGATGATTTTGCCAGCCTTTTACACCTCCCTTTTGAATGTCACAGTGCAAATGATGAAATTGCCCAGAGGGGTCCTGTTTGATCCTTAATGCAATTATAACAGGTCCCCTCTGTGAAGTGTACGCTTTTGATGAACATAATCTCCACCGTGTAGGACCCTGTCAAAACCAGTCGGGCGAACAATGATGCAATGACGTTGGCAGAACGGGACCTCAGTCAGTGAACCATGAGGGGGGTCTTTTAGATCATCAGTGACAGATATGTTAACAGGTAGCCCAGTCCAGAACTCTGCTTGTGGCCTTGCATGATAATGGCAATCAGCTGGAGCGTCAGGGTGTGTGTTTCCACGGTGCTTTGGGGGACGGGAGGATCGTTCTCCTTTCACCCTGTGAACGAAGCCTGGCCCGGTAGGGCTGTCGATAAGTCAGCAATTAAGCTCATAGCAACACTGATGTGGAAGGCCCGCCCCTCAAATCACATTTCAGGGGGTGCTGGAGCCTGATTAGCTCAATGGTGTTGCGTGCCCGCCTAGGTTTAGGAACAACGTCTTAACCAAGTGTGCCATTCAGCCACTTGTTTTACAGCAATACAGTACCCAAGCACACAGTCCTGAATTACTTATCTGGAGGTTCAGAAGGTTACCCTGCTTGGTTCTGCTACAGCTGCTAAATGGTAGTATATTGGTTTCTAATTGTACTCAGAAATATTGAGTTTAAATTACATGATCAGAACACTAATTCCAATTAAAATTAGTGTTTTGCTTTCTCAGGATACACTTTACAACACTTGACCATCAATAGCTTCTGACTCAGCTTCTGTAAATGATAACAAGCGTCCATACAGCTAGCCGTCTTACCTGTGATGCAGGTTGCCTTTCTAGTGTACAAGGTATTCGAATGTGGTTTTATTTCTCTTATATAGAAAAAAGGTAAAGACCAGTCATAACGCTTTAGTAGTAACTAACTTTATTGGGATGATATGCAGAAAATTGTAATATAAATAGTTGGAAGGTTGAAAATACATAAAAAGGGCCGTGTCTGCCTTTAGAGAAGCCAAAATTGTTGGCTTTGCTAATGCTTGTTTTTATATGGCTGTTTCCCATTGTATGGATCCCTTCCATTGGTGAGCCTCCCCAGGGTTCTTTAACCTTCATCTCTCCAGATGTTTTGGACAACAACTCCCTTCAGCCCTCGCCAGCATAATCAGTGGTGAAGGATCATGGAACAAGGAGTACAGCACATCTGCAGAGCCACAGCCCCCATCTAATCTCACCTTTGCGTGTTGCTTATAAAGGATTGAGTGCCTAGATCTTTGTTACCTGGACTTTTCAAACAAGGCTCTCCCGTGTAATTGCTTCTTTGTATTTTAATAGGAGATCACTTCCTGCCAGGTTCCAAGGAAGAATATGAAATTTCTCTTAACACCTATAATCTAACGAAGATATTGTGAGTCTACCTAATCGCGCCTCTTGCTGATTGGACACCAAATCTCTGTGGATAGTTACAATTACCCAAACTGAACAGAATGTTACAAAGCATTCCTTATTTTGGGTACACGGTCTTCACAGAAACAGTCTGGGATACATTAAGCAATTAAATAAAGCAAGGATCCACTGGGCCAGGGTCTCCTTAATTAATGTTATACACTTACGATATCTGTAAATGTGTCCTTCTTTCAATCACATTGTACCGGGGGATGCATCAAGTGTTCGGGAATGCACAAGTGCTCCATTTGGGCGATTACAGGCAGAGCATGGCTCACACCGGGAAATTATCCCTGTCCAGCAGAGGTTGCAGAGGTTTTCTGCTTGGACTATTGGCTGTGAGGTGCAGAAATATCCAGTAGTGGAAGGAGGGTAATGGGATGAAAAGAGTTGCCCTGCCCAGCACCACAGAAAGTGAAATGACAAGTTCTAGTCCCTAAGCTCTGGGCCACCGAGTATGAAAACCTTATATGATACCCAGCAAGCGAAGCCACTTGCCAAATCAATAGTCATTTTACACATAAGATCAATACTGTGCTAGTCACCTCGTAGAAGTCTTAAAACGCGTAGTACTTTCCTGTGGATGCACACATTGTGTTCTTGCTCAGGGTATCAAACCAGACCGGTGTGGGAGCGTGCAGGAGGAGGGTCACCCGAGCATGCGAGAGGAGAGGAAAAAAGGGAAAATGAAGAAAGGGAAGGGTAAAGCTGGGAACAATAATGTAGTGAGACTTGGTTTACCACTTTCGGGTGAAATAATGATTGTGTAAGCAGGGACATCAATTCACCAAAAGGCCTGGGGTAGCGGAAGTGGCATCACACACATGATGACATCACAGGAAGGGAAGAAACATGGCCTTTGAGCTTGACAGCTTCAGTTCCTCTTTAACCCTGCTGACATCACTGTAAGTGGTTTGAACGCATAACAAAATGTACATAAATGTACAATGTTTAAAATACCAAATAGGTACTAAAGTAGAGAAGAATATTTTAGATTAAACAAGGGTGTCAGAACACCTCTGCTGACAACGAACATGGGTCAAATACCCTGTTCTATTTTAGGTACCCACCACATTTTAACAAGGATGCTGCCTTCATATGCCTTGGATGGGGTCATGATATGATAGGGTTAGACCCAATAGAATCAACATAGGCCGGGGCACTGCCATAGATATGCCATGTCAACATTATATGGCCAGTAACTTCCGTATTATGCCAGTTATAGCTGTATGTGAGGTATTGTCCTTATTTGAAAGGCGGAGCCCCTACATTCCCAGTTGATGTGATATCACAGTATTCAAAAATACAATAGATGCAAGTCACCAACAATGCACAGGAGCGTTAATGCTTTGATTCATTATAATTATATGTTCTTTATATAGCGTTTTCGTAAAAGCACTACACATAGCAGATATTTCAATGTAATTATCATTCTAACCAAAGTTGGTAGCCATTTATCAACCTCAGTAGAATGAAAGGCTGAGGTGGCCTTTCAGGAATTCAAACCTGCAGATCACACACAGATCACAGAAGCGAGCGCTCAACCCAATGAGCTATCTTACCGCTGTCATAATAAAAATTCAATGCCACAATAAGAAAACATGTCAAAACTGGCTGCACAATGTAGGCTAGATACGTAATAACACTTAGCAAGTTTGCTGTAGCATTGTTGATGCACAGTAAAAAACTCCATGCCACAGTAAGACCTACCTAGATGGGTTACCCAAAATGCCAATCTAACCACGTAATGACACTATCATGCTTACTGTATCATAGATGCACAGAAAAATATAACATGCCACAGTAAGGAAAGGCTAGATTGGCTGCACCCAAATACCGGTCTAGCCATGTAATTCTGCTCATCATGATTGCTTTATCAGCAATGCCCAGTACAAAATGCCAAGCCACAGTAAGAAATTGCTAGACCAAAATGCTAGTCTAGCCATGTAATAACACTTATGATGCTTACTTCATTATATATGCCAAGAAAATATGTCACAACACACTACGAAAAGGCTGGCCGCACCCAAAAGCCAGGCTAGACAGGCAATAACATGTATCATGCTTACTTTATTATAAATGCTCAGTAATAATGTCATGCCACAGTACAAAATGACTAGACTGACTGTACCAACATGCCAGTCTACCCACTAATACATATCATACCTACTTTATCATTGATAACCTTTATGTATTAGCCTAACTCCCCTACTGCCCCACCCTCACCCTTCCCACACGTTCCCTCTCCCTCTCCTCCTCCAACCAACAAAATCAACCCCTCGGTTCAGTATTACCTCAACATCTCTCTTCCTCGTTCCAGTACTTATGTATGAGGTAAGGTGCTTAATATTAAAGTACTGGGACGAATAAGAGTGGGACTAGGAATAATACAGGTTTCTGGCAAGTAATCCAGGTATTTAACACAAACACACATTCGCGCACACTACTTGCTCATTTACAAATGCACTCATTCACCACTCACACAAGCACGCCCAACCACCCAAACATCATGCCCTCATTAACACATATTACATGATATATACACAAACACATTCACATACACTTTTACATTTAAACAAAAAAAAAATGTCCTCAACTTCCAGAATTCATCCTCTGCAGGCATGACTCTGGCTCCCATGCTCCAGCTCGCACTCAAGGCCTGTCATGCACAGCAGAGCATAGGAGCCATAGCCATCCATGGCCTGGGAGCGTGGAGGGGCGCTCAGATTAAAAAATTTAAATAATTTCATTTTGAAGTTAGTTTTTAAATCCGAGCCCCCAAAGGGGTCGCAGAGGCAGTGCCAGAGATCGCATGAGGGTTGGCATTTGCGACCCCTAGCAACCCACAAATGATTTCCCCTCATGTAAGCTTCAAAATATGTAAGAGATTTGTTGGTGTTTGGTGGGAAAGAAAGGGTACATCTGGGGCAAAAAGGGGAAAAGTGACCTTAAAGGAAACCTCTATTTTAGGTGGTTCTTGCTGCAACGAAATCCCTTACCTTCATGGCTTTGTAGAGTCGCTCTGCAAAGAATGCAGGTTTGTTCCGAACACTCTTCACTTTGGGAGAGAGGAGAGGGGTAGAAATTAGAATTTTCTTTAAACATTTTTGTACATTGATATCAATGAATGGAGAAGTTATTCATTAATCATAACACTGGGAACACAAAATGACAAGTGATGAAACTAAAAAAGGCACTACTGTGAACATTTCAGTCACCTCAGACAAAAGAGTAGAGATAATAGTCACATTGGACTGAAAGCACATACATACAAGATTGGACATTTTTGATAGCTTCTTTTTCCTGTATAGTGATGTGAATGAAAATCGAACTGGAACATTGGCTTTGTAGATTTCCATTGGCAATACATACTTCACATATGCCTTCCGGCTATGGGTTAAGAGCACAATAGCTTTAAAAATGTTTTGCATAATAATCTGTGGGCATGGACAGATGGACTTGCTATAACAAATCTCTGATGAAATTAACAAGAAGCAAAAACCCTTCTTGATTCACTTGCATCTTTAGTTTATTTTGATAAGTGCCAGGCAAAATCAGGTCACAGTTTGACCTCACGACATGTGGTGGTTGTGTAGGACACATGTTTATCTAAACAGGTGGAGTGCTGCAAAACCATTGTTACAGCTAAGTAGCTAGCTAGTTTACAGCCTGCATCTATTATTTAGTCACATGTTTTGCATAGAGCAACAAGCAGCATAGCAGCAAGAAGGACGGTCTCCAACCATCACCTGGCTACAGCTTCTTACGGACTGGCACAAGTATGGCCCTAGATGGGCCAGCAGCAGTTGGTCACTTTTCCCTGAGTAGTACAGCTTCAAAATCAGAGTAACAAAATGTATTTGAAAGACCACATTTTTGTTGTGTAATATATTTTCCGGCTAATATATTAATATATGTGCTGCTCATTAAGTGCACACCCTGATCTCATATCGCTAATATACAGGCCTACCCCACAACTTTGGGCAAGAAACGGGTATTTTGCACAATACTAATGTATTTAAATCGAGGAAATAAAGGCCGTCTCCAGACTTCATGCAGGAGAAGTCACCACAATGTTACACAATAACAGGCTGATAGTCTATAGAAAATGAAATTAACCTGCCTGCATGAATCTCACACACATTCATTCATTTCCATGATCAATTCTGTATATATACATTAAGTTATCAATAACAGTAGACATTCTAGTTTCATTTCTACTGCTTGTTGGTAAGTATATCAAAATCATTGACTTTACAGAAACGTCTGCAAATTACACATAAAGTCACAATTGCATATGAATCAAAGAACTTTGATTACCCCATTAACAAAAGAAATTTATAGAATCATAACTGTTGATTGTCTCCCATTTAGCATGTAGATCCGGTGATATGGGCTGCTAAAATGAATGCATTTTAAAATAGGCTTACCATAACTTGTATTAGAATTCTGCAGGTTTTGGTTTAGGCAAACTGTTTTCAATTCAGAATGCACAGAATTTCAGTTCCTCCTCCCTAACCTGGAAGAATGGTTTTAGAATGTGTCCCTTCCGTCTCACTTCACTAATATGTCCCACTGTGCAATTTTGAGAATGAGGAATATATGGGAGTTACATACACACTATTTTTATGGTAATAGAGATGACCCCTTCAAACTTGCTCTTATCTCCCCTTCCTTATTACATGGCTATGGCCTTCACAGATGACACATGATCAAACTAATCCTCATTAAGGCCATGATACAGGACCTGGAAACATGGTTAAATGGTAACTTTATCTTTAATAGCGTTTAGGATTCTATTTAATTAACCTTTATTTAAAGAGTGGTGCACTATATGTACAGAAGTGCTACACATCACTGTACACAACATTCAGAAATGTATTTTAAATTGGATTGAATTGGCATTTCACTTAAATTTACATGCAGTGAGATTGCACTGTACATTTCCCATTCAAATCAATCTATTTTGATAAAACCTTTCCAAACCACTCCATTTCTGGGTTTTAGCAGGAAAATAGTTATAGCAAGCATTTATAATTTCTTTTTGAGTAAATCTCATACTCCTATTTAATTAGTCTGCACAGACGTCGAACCAGGAGAAACCCTCAAGTGTTCCCAGGGGGAGTCTCAGTCATCATCTGATTCCCTTGGGGACAGGAATCATCCCTTGGAAAAGGAACCTTCCCTTCTGCAGCCCTTAAATTGATCTTTCTTTAATCCATCCAATAGGAACAGGCAGTGTTCTTTTCTGCAACTCTTCCCAGTGTAAGCATGCTCTCTGTGCTCTCGCTATATTCAAAATATACAACATGCTCACCTTATGTCATAATTATGTTGCAATATGCGATTGGCCATGTTCTTCCATTGGCCTACCTCATAGTTAAACACTCCTATTGGTTTATTATTGTTAAGTGTGTATGGTTTAATATTAAACCTTTTACACTCAATTTATACAAAATACATAAAAAACATTTAATTACAGATGGCATTTTCTCATCCGAATAGAATATATACATACAATTATTCAATAAGTACAACCATTTTACTGCCAAATGCTTACAGCTCATTGTCATAATATTATGTCAACTACAATTTAATTGAGTTGCAGCCCTTTCCAGATATAATAGGATGCGGCTGAGATAACCAACATCATAAATTGCTAACCAGAATTGATCACTAGTGATATTATTCTAACATATCCTTTACTATAAAATTGTTGCGTACAGGCTGTATGTATATGCCATGCAGTTTCTAACGCAGCCTTTCGCAGCCTACATACTCGTGCCTCTCGTGGTATATCGACTCAAGCATCTCTGTATTCAAGAACCGGGAGAATATCAAATCTGAGACATATTATATATTGTCTAAGACTATCATCACAAAGCTTAACTAAATAGCTACATGGAGTTCCAGGCGTAAATCTCTATAGCGTATTGTATTTATCTTTTCTTCAACAGCAATATCAAGGAATGATAATGAGTCCAATCTTTTGTTTTACCTTTTAGTTTTCTATTAAAATTTCTATAAGATTCCACGCAGGTATCGTCTCCAGGTAAATCCATATTAATTGCCTGAAGATGGTTCAGGCAAGTTTTCCTAAGTTCACTGTGCGACGTATTTTGAGAATTGGCATGATTATTGCTGGCAATCAATACCATGAGACAATCATCTCTGTCTTTAGCCAAATGCAGCTTTACTTATAATTTACAACGGGCGATTTTCCATAAGCTCATTAAGGATATGCGTCCCAATTCACATGTCATAGCTTCCACCAGGACCCCTTCAGGAAGTCTGAATAATGAGCGAAGAAGCGTCTCTTTAGCTACCTTAAGCCACTCATGACACTCAGTCAACACCTCTAGGTCATAAAGTATCCCAGGAATAATGCATGTCTCGTATATCTCTAAAAGACCCTCAATTGAGCTGCCCCCTTTGCTTGCCATGAAATTGTTTATGATTTGCCACTTCCTAATGGTCTTTCTGAGGAAGGACATCTTCATGTTCTTTATAGTAATACCTAAGTAAACATAAGAATCCACAACCTCTATGGTTTCACTACCCATTTTCCAGACACAGGGCCTCATTATGAGACCGGCGGTAGCCGTGCTGGTAAAATCGTCACAGCTGCCACCGGTATGATTTTTTTTCGGCGCCTGCGATTAGGCAATTACCAGGTCATTACGGCCTCGTCCGACCCGGTAATTGTCCATTCTTGGGCGCCGGAATAAAATGATTCTCCCATTCCCATTGAGCCCCGCAGGGCTCAATGGGAATGGGGAGGTCGGATGGACCGGCACCATTCGTGAATGGTGCCGGTGCATCTGCCATGTTCTACTCGTGGGTGCTGGTACGACTGCCAGGTAAGACCTGGTGGGCGGGAAGGCAACCGCAAGCAGAACTCGTAGTTTGCCAGTCCAGTAACAACGGCTTACTGGTACCATTGTTACCAGACCGCCAAACTTATAATGAGGCCCATAGTTAGGCTTATGATGCAATTTGCACATTACCATTATTTCAGTTTATTGAGATTTATGTTTTCAATTATATTGTATTGTAGTTGTCATTTATATAGCACGTTTTACCATTATTATAGTCTCAAAGAGCTAGTAATGGGAACACTAGATGAGTCGGGGAGTGTAAAGACTGGAGGGGGCCATCTGTACTTCGGCCCTCTATATGGCAGAGTAGAGGCACAGAGCACCCCAGCCAAGGTTCTCTATATGGTAGCTATGGACGAGCAACCAAGGCGTGAGCTCTCAGGAGGTTGCAAATCTGCGAGACTGAAAGACTGCACTTGCATGCTCTTCTGCCTGGTTCCACGCCAGAAGTGATTTTTAAATCCTCCCCCCTCTCCGGCGAGCCGTTTGTGCGAGGTCATGAAAATAGAAGAGAGACTGTGTAGTCCCAATGTGCAGTCTTTTCCAGTTTCACAGTTCAAATAGTATTAAGACAAGCGGCACAGCATCCACCATGGGGAAACTAAACAGCCTTTCCGCTCAAAGATTGCAGTAAAACTGCACTTGCACTGCACTTAGAAACTCCTATTAAATACATAAACCCCCCAACCTACATTGATGATTATAATATCAATACTCGTGATAAAAGAATGGAGAGGGTCAAAACTACTCCTAATCACTTCACATGCTAGATAGTTTTTTTAAAACAATACAGGATGGCAAGAAAGTAAGAATATTGGAATACATGCTTTCAGATGCACACAGATACGCAAAAGGATTATTCAGCACATTACTTCATAAATGTATGAATATTTCTAATTTTATCATTAAAAATAATCATTAGCAATGCAAATGAGGTGTCTTAGCTTCGTAAGGCTTCCGTTCTCATATCTGAGCATTATTCACTTTTTCATATAGGGTTAATGGCAAATAATGCTGTTTTACAACCAAGTGAAATACACGTGCCTGAACTTGCCCTTTAATTCAACTTGGGAGTCTCATGGTCAGCACATGAGTTAAACAGCTCTTTGTGAGGCCTTGATTAAAGCTTAACGTGAGTCAGTTGACAGGGCTCGGTTCTGCTTGCATCGGACCAACGCACATGTTGGGTTATATGGTGCTAGATGCTTCAATATGTCATGTTAAGTGCAATGAAAGTGTTTGAATCTGGCAATACAAACAATCTGATCTTTTTATCAGCAGATATTAACCTCTATTTTCCAGGAATGTTGCATCATGTTTTTAACACTCTCCTCTGGAAGACTCCCAAAGATAGGAGGGCTATTTGGCTCCGAGTTGAAAAGCAGATCAACCGGAAGTCAGCACAGTATCTATCTGTATCAAACACCAATGTTATTCATCCAACACAAAATAATCACGGCTTTGCAACATATTTACACTGCAGGATTTATTTACGTCCACTATATTATTCGACGCTTTGTACAAAAATCTGACAGTTGTTGGAGAAATAAAACATTACATTAAAAGACTCTGAATGAATGATGATTTCTTTGCTTCATTTGATGTACAGTACGAAATACAGGAGCACACCATTCAGAACACTTGACAATATTCTAATACTGACATTTTTCTGTAACATAGTCCGTGTTATCCGGTTAACAGGATTATATTTGACAGATTTTGGACTATTTGCACTTTAATAAATCAAGTTCCATTTTAAAATGGTGCATTCTGCATCTCCTGTTTTCTTTTAGATTGTTAACAACCCAGTCTTTGGGGGGAAATGTACTTAAAGGCCCAATGCATTGAGTATCATCTCTCCATCCTGCAGGTGCACCATGTCATGGTAGCAAGTAAAAAACAGAAATCATAAGTAATGTCATGCATTTTTGTGGTGCCTCTCTCTTACTTTAACTTGAAACAGTCTCCATTGGTCTTTGATTCTCCCTACACTGAACCATTGGTCTCCCATTTAAAAGGAGCGTTTTTTGAGGTACTATAGCAAAAGTCAATGCAAGGAGGTGTAACAGAGAATTGTGACCCAAAAAAGGAAGAAAAATCATTAATATGAAATATGAATACCATTAATATGAAAACTCTTCCCCCACTTGACATGAATACTGAACAGGGCATTTGAATGATTCAAATGCAAATGCACCATTCAGGATGTGTAACCTGGGTCACACACTTAAAACCACATGCTGGAATGCTTTAATACATAACCCTCATTTAGAAGCATTGCGATAGAAATGCTACAAAGGGATTTATTTGGTTCCGTGTGTTAAAATCGCTGCAAAAATGGCCGTTTACACAAGAAATTGTGGCAAAAGGGCAGTGGTTTTGCCGCTGCCATCCATGTAAAGGATGCGGGGACACACCTGCAACCCCCAGACCCATTATACCATTTTAGGTGAGGGGACACCCCTGCAAACCCCCGCTCTCCTTAAATGGTATACTGGGGTACACCAGTACCAGGTCAAACCATGGCATTTTTTGCCGCAATTTTTTGGAAAGGCGACATTTTTGCCACAATTTTATTACTGCATACCGTTTATTTGGCAGGTGTTTGTTCCAATGCGTTGCAGTTGATTGGGCATCGTTGTGGTCTTCTATTAGCTTAGGCAAATATTGACTTCAGTTGATATGTTTCCATCCATTCTGCCTTAGGTCATAAATGTCCTTGGCTTCATCCCGATCCTTGCATTAGGGCAGTCTAGTAAGAGAAGTTAGGCCACCGGTCATGGTGAAGGATTCCTTGTGATTCCCACTGCCCTTGGGGTGTATTGCACCTTGTCTCTCTTCCCCGGTCCAGGGGAAATTATGGAGGATGCCCTCCGGGCCTGGTTGTAATGTAGAACAGGCTAAGAGATATTGATGGGATTATCATTCGCAAGAGGAGGGGGTGGAAGGTTGCTGAAACCACCAGCCGTTAATTAGCAGGTGGCATCAATATCCAGCCTTCTTCCATTTTTCCTGGCTGTGATGACATGCATTGGTCAGCTGGCAGTACCACAACAGAACCTCTGCCACTGCCAATGTTGGAACCGGGTGGCTCGAAGGTAGCGTTGATGCTGTCATGGCAGGAGGTCACCCCTGAGTGCACCCATATGCAAATTGATGTCTCATATCCACAAGTCAACTTTTTGGTTTCTCACCCTGCATACCATGGCTGGTTCTTCCTATAACTCTGGAGTGTTTTTTGCAGGTGTATGTTCAAGGATTGACACAAGCAGACGACTATCACTTCTCCTCAGAACAACAACACCTCCCTTAATATGGAATATTCTGGTTTCAGGATTTACAAATAAAAGATGCAAGTGAGTAATTCCAGCAACTTTGTAAAGCACCAATGACTGACCTCACACCAGGGTTACATTTCAAAGCCTGCCATTACTTGGTGTACACACACAGTGCAGTACATTCATGGCAAAGGTCTCACCTCTATTTTAATAGACTTCCACGCGTGGTTCTTTTGATTGTTCACTCTCACCTGGAGCATCAAAGACTGACATAAAGCAAACAGCTTGTACTCATCCCCCAAACTCTTTATGAGTTCACTGCAAAGTAAAGAGACACACAGAGCTCCCAATGGCATACGTAAGAGCATACTGGACTGCAGGGGCTGCGCAGATTAAATTCACTATGATCTTCGTAGAGTTTTCCACAAGACAAAACCTTTTTATTATAGGCAAGTTGATGACAGATTCTAGAGCATCAGGTGCCATCACCTCTATCACTTCAAAGCGAAAACTGTCAGAGCCACTATTGCCCAACAGTCGCAGTGGCTTGCCACAGCCCTTTGCTCACCATAGTCTGCCAACATTGCTGCTGGGATAGCCCAGCACTTGTCACAAATTGCCCATACTCAACCCAGATTGTTAAGGTTGCCTGCCTAGAGCGGTCCAGTATTGCAGAGGGCACCAATGTCTTCCAAGAGTCTCCCAGGACCCTAAAATAACCATTGCAGTGCCAACCTGTGTTCCTCACATTTACATGCCAATGCCATCCAGGGAACACATCACCTACCTTGACTGACAGGTGCTGGTGAGCACGGTTCACCGGAAAATACATCCCTCTGACTTCTATTCTTCTCTGCTCTGAGCCTTTCTCCTGCAATGAGCATAGTCATACAGGACTCGACGCGGCCCTGCTGCAAGTCGCATCGGGAATGTCTTCAGACAGCAAAGCAGCAGCATCATCAGGCTCTCCGAAACCCCCGCTTCCTCTTCCACTACCCTTCTGGCCTGGCACTGCACATAACCTCAAAAGCACAGCGGCAGAAAAATCACATTGGGTCTGCCTATTTCACCTTCATGGCAACCTACTTTGATTGTGCCACCTTCAAAAGGCGAGTGGTTTCCCATTTGCGCCGGTTAGAACCCATGCACATTGCTCTGGAAACTGAGTTGTTGATCCGTTTCCTCGAATTACGGAAGTTCTTCCACTCTTGCTCTCAAACTTGTGCTCCAATGTTAAAGAGTCTATTGGCTCTGCTGTAAACCCGTTCCTTTCCTCCCCCTGTCCCACTGCAGGAACCGGCTTGCACTCGTTTGTTACCTGTGGCATGGATTGACCTGCTCCTGTGCCCTGCCTGCTACAAGGAAGGTCTTTATCAGGTTATTGTCCTTGGTTTGTTTCTCGCAAGCCCCGCAGTGACCGGCATTATGTCCTGCAGTCCTGGCATGTGGTTAGTATCTGCCCTTTTCCTCCAGGGCATATAAGTCCTCTGGAAGTCTGCTACCGTGAGTGCACTTACTGTGTTGTACGCATATGGTAGTGGCTATGCAACCTGTTTTGAACAGGAAGATCGGCATTCTCAGTGCAGGACGTTTTTCTTTGACCTTTTTTAAGACTACTTGGTCATGAGCAGCCATCTGACACCACCTAGATTTAGAAAATCGAAAAGAGGCTTGGCTGCTTAGCTGTTACATCCCTTACATCCGAAATCATCTGAACAGTTGGGCCACAGCACAGAAAGACCCCAGCCACTATAGACCTTTCACCATGGTTTGCTATTGGCCACATAACAAATGTCCTTTAAAGAAGTGTGCTTTAAGGCCCAGTTCCAGGCCAATGAAGAGTCCCTGGCTAATGCCCAGTGTCAAGGTTCTGCAATTCCCAGGGAACATGACTGAGCATAACACACGGATCGCTGTCAGATCCCATAGCATGGGTAATGCACAAACACAAGTCTTATGCGGACGCATAGCTTCATGGAAATGCAGGGATATAGAGTAAGGACTAGCCAAAGGGTAAACAACAGTGGAAGGAACAGCTCCAGGTGAAGGCAGAGTGAAAGTCCAGGGATAACAAACAGTTTGTGGTTAACGCTCATTCCCAGGCTAATGCCTAACCCCAAGACCTTGCACACTAGTGCTCAGTCCGCCCGAGGGCATTATTGCCCAGTCTGAGGTTTATGTACAGTTTCACGATATGCATGATTCAATTTTACGCATAATCCAGAGCGATACACATTCCAAGTGTAGAGCACAACCACAGGCTAATAGTCTGATCCATGATAACACAGAGTCCCGGGGAAATGCAGTGCTAGAATAATGCCAAGTGCACAGGCAATGTGCTGCCACATGGTAATGCACTGTCTCGTGGTAAGAGCAGTGACACGGTAATGGACCTCCTCGGGAAGAGCGCAGTCCCAGGGCAAAGCGCAATCACAGGGAAAATCGCTATTCCACGGCAAGTGTAGTCACATGGAATTGCATATCGCCCGCCAAAACACAGCCACAGCAAAATGTAGAGTCTCAGATTAATGAATAGTCCCACGGTAGTTCACATTCCCAGGATATGGCCAAGATAAACACTGCCACAGAGTTCTGCACATGGCACACAGGTCAATGCACAACTGTACGGTAAACAAGTGACACCAAATAATACATGCACGACCACAGGGCAAGAAATGCAGACGACTTACCAATGGCCACAAATGCGTCCTTCACGTCTCCTGACATCTCCTTCTTAATAGTGTGCTCCACATCATGGTTTGTCTGTTTAATGAATTCTTGGAAAACTGACAATAGGAAATGGCAGAGAAAGAAGCAGAGTCACCAAGAGAAAAATGTCAACACTAATTCAGAGAGGTCTACTGCAAAGAACTAAGGGTCCGTGCACCTAGATTCAGCGCCATCCAGCTCTGCAGGTGCACGATATGCCAAGGCATTAAATGGGAAGGGGCCCAGGCCGAAGGCTATACGCAGGGATCTCCCACAACAATCCATTTAAGCGCAGGTGCTCTCTCTAGAGAAGCTGGAGATACCATCTGTATTCTTGCACCAACTAATTTCTCCTTAATGTGAGTCCGGCACTTCGCAACTAGCCATAGATCAAGTATGTAGTGGGAACAATAAAATACAGATCTTGAGAATCTTACTCGCAGGGAAGACTGCCTCACTCCCTTTACAGTTGTCTTATTAAATTAAAGTCATTATAAGACATTGTGCTATAATGTTGATGCTAGGAACACAGTCTCACCAAATATAAGATAAACACACCGGACTAAGAAGAAAGTCTCAACAAAAGGACAACTGCACTGAGTGGAATACAATCTCACCTATTGAAAGGCATGCTTCGCCAGTGGAAGATGCACTGCGTGGAAAGCAAGCTCTCCTATTGGAAGGCATACTTCGCCAGTGCAGGATATACTCAACTATTTGAAATCAGGTTGGGCAAGCAAAGACATTCTCAAAGCATGCAAAGATATAAAAAATCCTACCCATTGACAGTTTGTGCAACGTATCAATACCATGTTAGTCAGTAAAAGGCAGTCTCATTTTGGAAGCTTATCTCAGATACTTTCCAACCCGCTATGGGGCCAAAATTGCCGGGCATTTCTCAGTTCATCCATAGCATTTGCAGATGTCATGCATCCCAAAAATAGAAGAACCCCAGTGATGCACATTGAGCAAAAGTGCTGGTCTATTATAGATCCACCAATATGTTTGTGGTACACTCTAAAACCTTTTTAAAAAGCTCCTCCAATATACCTATGGAACCAGACCAAAACCATTTGTGGGGTTTCAATAGACAACTTTATAGGTAGCCTGCTTTCAAGTGAGCACGTTGGCTCTGCTGGTTCAAGGTCTGATTTCTGATGGGAGTTTTTTCAATTGAATTTCTACCCAAATATGATTTTTATATTGGGGCTGGGGGGGGTCATTCCAAAACTCCCCTTCTCTATATTTTGAACTATACCACCTCCCTACCCCTTTTATCCCTTTACCCCTTCTATATTTCAATGAGTTTTTTCGATTGAATATTTTCAGTAAAAAATGGCATCGAAAAACCTCGTCGGCCAAACTACTGAATGCCGTTCTGCTGGAATGTGTATTGCTCAGACTTTTAGAAACATCCTCCTGTTAAATATAACAGTGTTCCTGTTTATTTCTGCTATTTAAATAATTACTCATCATTAGGGATCACTGGCTGTATTAGACCAAGAGGTGGTGGTAGTTAATACAGCATGTACATAAAATAACCCCTCAAGACTGGGCTACTGGCCCATCCTCTGGTGCTAGATGAAGGACCCGTGCTCTAGACTTCTTGGCTTACCTCTTCTGAGATGGGGGTAGCTCCGGGTGCAGAGAATGGACATAAAACGTGTCTCCTTGGAACTGGAGTCGCTGCTGTCACCAGCATCCGAGATTTCCTACGAGTAGGGGAGAGGAGGAGAGGAGAGTAAAGGGGTGACACAGGAAATTATGGTGAGGGTTCGAGGTTGGTGGCATGAGCGAAATACAAATGTGGAGCCAGTGCAGTGACAAGAAGACATTGGAAAATAGGAATCCAAGGCAAAGAGATGGAGATATGACACAGGGCAAGATAAAGAGCAAGGTGAAAAAAAACATGTGGACAAGGGCCAGAGAAGCAATAAACACAAGATTAATACTCACCCAAGAAGAAAACTAGCACAAAACCCAGAGAGGGGATAAGAAACTGGACACTCACCAGGACATCAGCAATGACCTGACCGCAGGTAGAGAGGGAGAGAGAGAGAGAGAGAGAGCGAGGAGTGCATGAATAAAAGAAGCTCAACAGGAACAAAGGAACTTCTCAGAAGACACTGAATTAGAGAGTGACAACTGGAGGCAGAGATGACGTACAAGGAGGTTAAGAGGATGAACCTTATTAGCCAATCTGGGACTAAACAGAACCACTGGAAATGTGGATGTTCTACAACTGAGTAGACATGTTGGAGGTGTTTTGGGGCAAATGTAGAGGTGATGATGAGAGAGATAGAAGTTAGTGAGAGGCTGTTCAATGAGTGAAGTACAAGGTGTGCAATATGGGATGGGACACACAACTTCTCTCTCTCTCTCTCTCTCTCTCTCTCTACCTTTCCACCTCAATTGATCTGTAGATCCGTCTCTACGTCTCTCCCCCACTTACTATGTGTAAGTCATGGCCTTGCTCCAATTCTTCTGGCTCCTAACTCTCTCCCACTCTTGCTCACTCTTGCTACTTCACCTTTCTGCAGGCAACTGTGCCTCTTCTCCTTAGTTTTGTCTCTCTGAATGTTGCTGCCTCTATCGGCGCGTCATTAGCAGAACACGGTTGAAACACTGTTCACATGAAAACACTTGTGACGTAGCGCCATTAACAAGTTTCAATAAAATATTCAGACCAGAATACATCTTTGCAGGGATACCTCCTGAATACATTGTTTTACTCTTTCACTCTGAACATGTAAACCCATACTAAGGGACGCGCATCATTTTCTGAGGGATTCCAGGCCAACAGCGACACACCTAGGAGTTAAGGATGGTCCTGATCACCACCAGATACTACATTTACGAGTCAACCGACACATCCATATCCACCAAGAAAGTAATCAAGGACAGTATGATATCCAATCTCGCTGCAAGGGGTTTGTTAGGGCACCAGTAATAGAAAAGAGTCAATTTTCTGGAGTACTGAAACCTGTTGACCTCTTCCTTGCCACCCTAAGGATCCGCACATTCTTTTCCGAGAGACGCAAATGACCGTAAACTAGGTCCTCAGGGACAAGGACTCTAAGGAACGTGATTGTGGGCAGGCATGCAGATCAATCCTGCCCTGCTGATATGGAAGGTCTGGCCAAAATGCGAGAATGCAAGTGGATTGGTTCCTCTGTTCTTGATGATTCGAATCCTAGATCCTCTTTGGCCAGTATTACAGTATCAGAATGTGGTGGAAGTGTATTGCATGCTTCAATTTGTGCAGTGCATTCATTATCAGCAGGAGGGGCGGGAATGGTAAATAATGTATGGCTGTTCCGAGGAAGGTGGAAGTCATCTACCTGAGAATACTTCCCCTCACCTCTCCAGGACATATGCATAAGACATTTCCTGTTGCATTTTATGGTGAACAAGTTGAGAATTGGTGTACCCTAAGCATGAAAAATCAGGGTAATCTTATCTAGCTGTAGTTCCCCACTTATATGGGGGAATCCGATTGCCCGGATAGGTTTCTCCACTGCCAAGTGTGAGGCCATTGGAAGATGCTGTGTTGCAGATGCAACTCCCACATTTCTAAAGCCAGCAGACAAGGCAGTTGGGATCCCTCCCCCCCTTCCCTGTTTGTCTTGATAAAACATCTTGCTGGTGTTGTCCATGTGGAGCAGTACACAATAATCCTGCAGGGAGGAAGGCCCTCGAAGCCAGATCAATTGCCTCCCATTCCAGGAGGTTTATTGGAGATGTCGTTCTTCTGGGTCTCACCAATCATGCAGCTGTCACCTATCTGGGAGTACTTCCCAGCCCAGAAAGGATGAATCTGTGGAGAGGGTACTGGTAGAGTGAGATCGGGTGAATGGAGGGTGAAACTGGTATCAGCGCCATCTGGTGCTTTGCCTTGTGACCACTACAAACCTAGATGTGTTGGATCAACCTCATGTACGCCCTAGCATCGGGAACCACTAGGATGCATGAAGCCATCAGAATCAGGGTGCGTTCAAACTTTACTTCCGGGAGGTTCGTGCTCCACAGGAACACCTTACAAATTGTGCAAAGACTCATTATCCTTTCTGCAGGTATCAAGACCGTCCCATGCGCACAATCTCACATCATGCACTATATTGCAGCCTCTGTGTTTGAATTACTGTAGATATATCCAAATTGTTGATCAGTCCCAGCTCATTTGACAAATTAAAGATGCAACAGAGTCTGCTACTCTGGGAGGGGATGTGCCCTGAATTAGCCAGTCATTCAAGTATGGGTGGGCATGGACCTGTTGAGGATCTAGATGAGACATGACAGTATTCATCACCTTGGTGAAAACCCTCAGAGCCAAGCTCAATCCAAAGGGTGGAAGAAATGTTGTACTGGTAGGGAGAATTCTTGAAGGAAAAGCAGAGGAACTTGCTTTGATGGCTCAAGATTGGTATGATCATATAGGCATTTTGTATATTCAGAATTTAAAGCTTGTGCCCTTCCATGAAAGGGGATATGATCTCTCCTCAAGGGAACATCTTGAACCTCTCAATAAGGAGGAAGTAATTCAAGCTGGAGAGGCCAAGGACAGTTTTCCAACTTGCCTTTTCTTTTTTGAGAAGCAAAACACAGGAAAAGTAGCCCTGCCATGGATGCTCAAAGGAATATGCTCCATAGTATCCTGCTTCATCAACTTCTGAAGGCTCTTCCAGAGGTTCAATGAACATTATTGGAGGGGGAGGAGAGGTGTGGGAGTCTTGCATCTGTTCCTCACCAACAAAAGTGTCCAGAGATCCATTGTTATGGCCCTTCTAGATGGGGAATAGAAGGAGACCTGTGCAACAACTGGTGAAGTATGCAGCGGGGCCATAGGAGTGTTAAACCAGATGCTTGTCAGCCTTGCTCGTTATGGTTCCTAGGAAGTCCTTGTCTGTCCTGGGTCTTTTCCTCTATGTGCTTGTACTCTGGCTCCACCTTTCCCTGCACCAAGTAAGGGCAAGGAAGATCTGAAACTATCAGTGTTCAATTGGGTTCTATGCAGGGACATTGAAAAACTAACCTGAGGGCTGACCTTGTGATGACCGACAGGGTCTTAGCAGTGAGTGTGCTGTTCCGATGGGTTGACTCCTTGTCTGTGCTTGAAAGGAAGGGAGTGAGTCCATCAGAATCAGTGCCCTCACTTTTTCCTGCACTTTAGCTAGCTTCTGTGTCCTGACCCAAAAACATCCCCCTGAAGGCTGGGACTACATACCCGGCCACCAACTCTAGCACATCATGATCCACAAGCTTTGCTTCTCCTTGGCCCTTAAGGAACTGCTCTTTTCTGTCACTGGAGAGATCTCTGGCAAAATCTCGTGCCACAACTTATCATTACATGCCATGATGATATTGCCATATGTTGCCTTGTGTAGGTGTAAGGCACTGTAAAAGTAGACTCTCTTGCCTCCGGAGAGAAGTGATTTTCCTTCCTTGTCAGAGGGTGTGAGAGAACAGGTTCTAGAGGAGAAGGTATAGGTGGTGGCAGGAGTTTTCCCTTGTGCCAGAGTGGCTGAAACTACTACTGCACAGGATTACTGTTGGGATCTGCCTGTAGAGTGCTTTTAGCTTCTTATTTGTCAGAGCTATGTTATGAGGCTTTTGCCATTTTTTTGGCTTCGGCCAGATTGTCTGGATGAAGAGGGATCCCGCTGCTGTCTGGCTTTCATGTCAGGAGTTCCACCATCACACTAGTTCCCATGGGTGAAATGTCAGGCTGATGGAGCTCAAGGAACTTCACGATGTCAGCCTTGCGCTTATGAACATTCTGATAGAGTGGAGGGCTTCCTCCTGCTCATATTTGTCCACCCTGCACCTTCCTGGAGGCAGATCTGGCTGTGTAGGCCCTGGGTCCTGCATTTGGGGAGATGGGGAGGGCCAGCACGTGCGTGCTCATGGCTTGACTGAGCTGAATCCACATTCGCTGGGCGGAGTGTGCTGTGGGCAGCGCCTCAGCCGGAGTGGATGCGTGTGTGCCAGACCTTTCTGGGAGTATCTCCATCATAATGCTTTTAAACACGGTCCTCATATCTGGCCCAGTTAGGAAGCTCTTGAATCTGTTCATTATGGATTCGTCCCCTTGCCCTAGTAGAGTTCTCTGAACACACCAGGGACACAGGCATGCTGTTGTGGCATTGTCTGGATGCTCAGACACACCAAACATGCAATGGCATGAGCAGAGGACAGAAGGACGAATTCAGAAAAGGCTCCCTGATGGGAGCAGCCTACTGCATGCGGGTTTCGAGGAGAGCGCGCAGATGGTGCATGGACTGGGGCTGGTTCCACTGCCTGCCTGGGTGGAACCGAAGTTGACAGCTCTGTGGAGGGTGCTGAAAACGCAATGCCTCTCATGCCTGGGGTCCACATTTGGGTAGCAGACATGTGCCTCTTACGGGGCTCCCTGCTTCACACGCATTCCCACGCAGTTCTTTGTTGGTTGCTTCTCCATGCAACTGCTTGGCCAAGGGCAGGAGGCCAGTGGAAACGTGCACATGTTTCTCTGAGCCTTTCTTACATCTGAAGAGAGCAGTTTCAGTTAGGAACTCACAGGCCCACCTCCCAATGCGAGCACAGGATCACTCTATCCCTCCTATGTTTCTTTTTTATTTTGCGTGGTTTAGGGTTGGCACGCCGCACGAATCGGGGACATGGGGCCATAACGGAGCATGGTATTCCAACATCTTTGCTGGCAGGTAACCTTCCCATCCTGAGCCTTTGTGTCTTAGCATGGGAATGTGGTGTGGGAGAGCCACTTGTGCAGTGAGGAGGGGCCTCGCTCCCTTCCTGGTGTTCTGCAGAACAGCCATGGTGTACCATTGGGGAACTTGTGTGGCAAGGGGAGGACTCCATCCCATGCCTGTGTTCCTTGGCAGAGGCACAGGGTGTGGGGGAAGTGATTGCGTGATGAGTTGCTAACTCCATACCAGGCCGGTGTCCCGTCTGTGCACTGTCACAGGGTGCAGTGTACGTCCTCTGTGGGACCTCAGTCTTAAGTCTAGTGAGCCGCACCTGTGCAGTTGGGAAAGGATCTGTATGACCCCCTATTGCATGGGTGGAAACCTGAGAAGGATGTCAGGGTGAACAATGGTCGACTTAAGTTTAGCTTGTCTCCTGATGAGAAATCTTGGGCCTCATTACAAGTTTGCCGGTCCAGAAACAAGGGTGCCGGTAAGCTCACTGGCACCCTCGTTTACGGACCTGCAAACTACGAGTTTGCCTGCCGGGGCTGCTGCGCCCGACAGGTCTGAACCTGCCGGGCACAGCGGCCACGGTAGGCAGACTCTTCACAGAAGCGCCGGCACAATTAGCAACAGTGCCACCGCTTCAGAGTCCCACTCCCATAGAGTGGTATTGGACTCTATGGGAAACAGACTTGTAATGTACCGGTGGCACTGGGAAGTCAGGCGCCGGTAAAATGTTAGGAGTCCAGCGGCAACCCGCCGGAAGCACCGGCAGGGATACCGCCGGACTCGTAATGAGGCCCACAGTCCTCAATGACCTGTGGGGGTGATTCCCCAAAGGCTTCCTCCCGCTACACGCATCTAAGAAGTTATCAACCTGAGAAGACACATGTCACACATGTGCCACGTCTGTGATGGGCCCAGGCAAAACAGGCAAAGGTTGTGCGAGTCAGCAAAGGACAACCCGCACAACATTCGAACCCTTAAGGCATGAGAAATAGAGGTTTTCTTACCAATTTAAGCCTAACAAGATGCAGCTGCATTTCAATGCCCCGTCCCACTGGCACTGAGAAAGTGATTGATAGCTGGACGGGGAGCGTGGGAGAGGTGCACGCCTGCACTGGTGCTTGCTGGAAATTTCTATCACAATGCTGCTTTGAAGCAGGATCTGGTCCCGCTCCCATTCCGTGGGATGCCTTGAGATATGCAGGAATGGGGACAGTACAATGGTTTGATGCTGGATTGCAAATGTGTGCAGTGATGTACTGAGATATCCTGAAATCAGAGAATTCCTTAACAGCTTGCTGGCTTTGAAAGAAAGGACTTTACATGTGCTGTTAGCACTGCGTGTAGTTCTTCCCCATTCTTTTGGAGGGATCGAAATCGTCATTCAAAATAATATACATTTCTAATACCTCACCAATACCCTGAACAAAAAAAGATGTGTGAGGGATGTTTTTGCAAGGAAATGATACAGCTGTTGGAAGGTTATATTTTATAAGTGCCAGGCATCCCTCGATGGAGCATTAACAATAGGATTTTACACAACATCTCTCACCTCACCCAACCCCACTCTCCCTCCCATCCCCACGCGCAATTGTGAAATAGCTCATAACCTAATGTTACATGGGCTTATATTGTCATTGGTGCAGGGCCATACATTGTTCTGGCGAGGTGTAGGTCTCTATGTACATCATTTTGGACAGTCACCCTATCCCAGAGAGACTGTATTCCCCTCTGAGAGCTTACCTTGGCATCTTCCAATGCTTTACTGAAATCCTCTCCACCTTCGTCACGGTTTCCCTAAACGTGAGACAAATACATAACTAGAACGGAATACATCTCATAGCAGGAATAAAGTAATAACAGTAACACTTATTGCCAGTACATGCCACCATCCTGGAGCGTGGCATGTGCCCAGGTATTGGCACCATGCTTACAAGTAGGTGGGCATATGGCATATCTTGAGGGGGGAGGGGGTGTCTCATGTGGTGTGTGGCACGTACACATTTTTATGCAATGTGTACTGAATATTTGTATGAAAAGCAGCGTGTATGGGAGTGCCATACGTCCAGGCGCTTGGTGTACTGTAGTTTGAGGTGTGGTTCTGAGAGGGCTGTTTGTGCAGTAATAGGATCCATATGTGTCCGATTGCTGTGTGTGACATGGTGCAGTCTATGTGTATCATCAGGACGTGAGGAATCACTGCGTGAGTGTGTTCTTTCCATCAAAGGGGTGTCACTTCTGTTTTAAGGTTTGTTGCAAGTAGGCATGGATTAAAGAGTGCACGATTGGACATTTGTGTGTTATTCTCTGTGTTGGGGAGATCTGTGTGTGTTTGCACGTGTGTGTGTATGCACACACATCTGTGCACACAAATGTGTGAGAGCGCTTTGCACATTAGAATGTGAACATACCAAAGCCAGCGAGACGAGGATCCTTTTAAAATGTCCTGAGGTGTCTGAGCTCAGAGAGTCCTCCAGTGACTTGTTATAGGCTGCAGAAGAGAAAGAAGAAATCAGTAAAATAGAAAAGGGACAATGGAAAGAGGGGTTTAATGGCGGAGTGGCAGGAAGAGAGGGGGCATATTGGGGAAGGCGGTTTGGGAGCAAAAGGAGAGAGAGGGGGATGAAAATGAGGTGCAGAAGGAAGGAGGGATTGAGAAGGCGGAAGTGATGGGCAAAGGAAGGTTGTAGAAGAGGGACAGAGAGAGCAGGAGCACATGTTAAGAGGGAGAGAAAACAAGTAGGAGAAATGAGGACGGGAAGAGGGCATGGTGAGGGAGACAAAGGTTATTGAAGACAACAGTGCATCTTTAAAATGCCATCAAGGCACTGGCCATTTTCTAATTCTTGGCCTGCAGGAGAAACGGAAATGCAGATGCAGAAGACAGCTGCTGAGAGCAAGCATAGAGCAATCGGCAGGCATCTATTTGAGCTTGGCAGCAGCAGCCCAGTGGCTGTGCCGAGACAGCAGCAATCTCACACTCAGAGGGGCAGTCTCTGCTCTCAGGGAGAAGCTATGTCCACAGACCCCTTTGAAACCTCACTTCGTGGCTTCACTCACTTCGTTTTGAGGGATTATTCCGTCCTTAAGGCTACCAGTGCAGAGGCAACATATCCTCCATTTATGTCTATTGTAGCACTGACACCTCCCTTAGGAAGATTAGTTCAGAGAAACCTTGCTTTCACAATTTATTTGAGCATGGGTGTTTTTTCCATGCTACATGAAGCCCAGACAGGACGATGGCAGCGGTACTTGTATGTTTTCCCTTTTGGGTGAATTCCTGTCCACCTTCTATTGTTTCTGCATGGTAGTTATTTGTAGTCTACAGCTTGTTTTTGTACTTTATGTCCTTTTGGGTGTCTTTCTCCTTGCAGGGTTCGGATATGGCTATATTTGGGCATCCTCTTAACGTGTTCTGGCCAGTTCCCAAGAAGAAGCCAATTTGAGTGCATGTAACTAGCTTAGGCTGGGTATAGGGCTAGTGATGGACACAATTGCACATCCTAAACCTTGTGTGAGGTCACAGCTATACCGGACAGGGCTGTCCATTATTCCTTGAATGTGGAAGGTCTGATAGGTAGGTTGAGGTATTCCCCTGTCCAGGATTTCATGCAAATGGAGAGGACCTGGAACCATTCATAAGTCAACTACTGGAGTCAAGGATCCAAAGCATGAGAGGTTGCAGGGGGATATCAGAGGACTGCTGCTGAGAGCATCACTGGCCAAGCCATCCACCTCAAGGCAGAGGTCTGCTCGGAGACCATACATGGTGATTCCCTCCCTCCCTTGCAATGGATGGCTAAACCAGTTCTGAGTCCTGCATCACTTAGACCCTCCTCTTGGAGCTCTGAATAATGGTGGGCCTGTAGCTGCCATCAACCTTCTGTGGCGAACTCCCCCTTTGCCTGAATCTTGCGCAGCCAGGTGCTGTGAAACCTGCAGTGTATACTCGTCATAGGCACTGGAAATTGCTGCTCTGTTGCTGTGGCTTCTACCAAGAAGAGAAGACTTGCTAGAGGTTGTGTCATGGAGAGCTTCATCCTAATTTCTCTGGATCCCATGCTGGGCCACTCCAACTTCTCATCGCATTTGAGGGGTCCAGTGGGTCCTTCAATGTTGTGTTAGTCATGACAGATGTCCTTCAGCTACAATCAAGTCCAGCTTGCTGGTAATTCATTCTATTAGACTCCAGAGGGAGACCGGAATCGCAAAACTGCCAGACCCAATTGCCATAGTTGTCATCCGAGGAATAACCTGCAACTGCAATCCCTGGACCTCCAAGGCCGGAACCTACAGTAAGAGCAAATGCGTCGTACAGCCCTGATTTAAATGGGATTGTCGCTAGTCTTGATCAGGGTTTGAAGGGCTGTCTTGTTGCTCTCCTGATGCCAATTAATTTCAAGAACTACCCTGCAACTGCCATTGCCTTGCTTTTGGTTATGGAACCTGCACGTAGGCATCCTGTCTCGGGTCTCTTTGGACGACTGGGATTAGCCACTGCCCAACCTTACTTTGCATCATATGAATATTGTCACAGACTCCAGTACCATCTATCACATTTATTCCCATTGATTTCTAAAGGAAACCTTTGAATAACTCTTCAAACTACCCCCTAAGCAGCCAAAACCTGGTTACGTACCTTTAGAACTGTGGAACATCTGACAAATCTGTGGATGCCGTCCCTTCTCTCCTATGGGGAACCTTTGCCATGGGGACAGGCCAGCATGTCCACAGTACAATAATCCCCCCTGGGGGGTGGGGTGCATCGGGGAAGGATCACTTGGGAGGGGACGCCCCCTATGGGATTAGGGACGATAATTCCAGAGACCGCAGCATATCACCGCCTCGTTAGACCCTCCCTCTTACCCCATGCCAAACTCTCCTCCTTTCCCACCAGTGTCAATGTCTGCTATTGTAATATTAATCAACTTAATATGTTAGACCAGAGTAGTGGCCCTGAATATAAAAATTGCCTTCCATATAGCTCCATTACAAGTACTGTGAAGAAGATGACCAGGAGTATGCCGATCACTCTGGAGAACCAAAGCGAACGGTCTAGTCTCTCACAGCATTTTATTGGTTCAATGAAATAGAAAACAGAGGGTAACTAACATGGAGAGATCCATCCTCTGATGAGGAAGCCCGGAGATGCTAACCTGGCGAACAGGGGGCCGCAGCAGGAGCCGCTGTGCGCAGAGGTGAATGGGACCACAAAGATAGTCCAAGTAAAAGGAGCTACTTTGTTCAATGCCCGAACAAACCTCCGGGCGCCCCTAAGTCCGGCAAGCGCTGGAAAGCAAAACCCAATCCCGAGTAGGGAGCAGAGAATGGCAGAGTGACCGTCAACGGGAAGAGAAACCCGAATGCAAATTGACCGGCGGGGATACCGCCAACCGCAGAGAACACCCGAATGCTGCCGTAGCCTCAGAGGGAAGCACTGGTGCTCGTAAAGCGCAAATCCCAGAAACAGGTACGTGGTCAGACCAAGAGGTGCTGGAGGTCCGGGAGGAAGCAGGGAACAGCAGCAGAACACGAGATAGGAGGGTTTGGCACCCGCACCCATATGAGAGCTAAAGTATAAGAGGGTCTGGGAACCCGAGACAAACAAACATTGAAAAAAGAAGCATAAGCCTGGCTCGAGAGTAAACCAGGCTATTGCAGCAGTGCATTGCGAATCTGGAACTCACACACATAAAAATCACAGAACAAGTGGGTCTTGGACCCTGAGAGAAACAGAGACATTGCAGAAAGAAGCATATGCCTGAAGGAGAGTAAACCACCAGGCTATTGCTACAGCGATTTGTGAGTCTGGGACCCATACCCATATAAAAGCCAGATAACAAGAGGGTCTGGGAGCCTGAAAGACAGACAGAACAAAAGAAAGCATATACTTGGTAGGAGAGTAAACCAAGTTATGGCAACCACGCATTGCGAGTCTGGGACCTGCACCCATATAAGAACCTGAGAATAAGATGGTCTTGGACCCTGAAAGCAAAAGAGAAAGATCAGAAGAAAACCTGGGCTTGGCAGGAGCGTACACCAAGCTGGCATAACATTGCAAGTCTGGGGATCTCACCCATATGAGAATCTAAGAATACAGTGAAGTTTATTAAAGAAGGTATGGGATCTGGGACACAAGTTAAGAGAAGGAAAGGGAACTACACAAGGAGGAGACAAACTCCTAAAGTAGAACCAAAAGGAATCCAGGTGACAGGAGCAAACCTTTAAACATTGGAGTAATACTTTATGGAACATTTTTTTTGTTGTTTTTATCAACTGAGACATTGGTAACTTTTCTGTTGGCAAGAACTGTCAATATCACTTTAAGTTGGGAAGAAACCCTCTTGAAAATTAGATTTATGTTATTAGTGTTAGGGCCAGAAGTAGGGTTTTGGGACAAAACAGTGACTATTTGTTTGGCATCCTGCCATTTTCTTTTAGATTTCTTTGAGGCAGGGAAACACCTCTTACGCTTTAGGGGCAGAGAGGCCATTTCCCCAACTCCTTTTGTGCTTAATAAAAGTGTATAACCAAAATCATGTCACCCTTTTGTCCGAGCCTTACTTCTGCACCCTTTCAAACACTGAGTCATACAATAGGGCTGGACTCATTAATATTAGTTACTAAGTGTTGGTGTTTTACACCATTTTAAGTCCTATTATAATTTGTTTGAACATCTTTCCCCTCCACTTTAGGTCACACTAACACCATTGCTATTGAAAGTGTGTAGGGTGTGGTGTGCTCCATTTTTGGACACGAAACTGATAGTATATCTGTATTTATAATTTTGTTAACCTATTAGTGCTTGGCTTTAATGCAGCTCTGTTGATAAATAAATATCTATTTGTGAATATTTGTGAGTACCTATTTGTGTGAACAATCCCTTGCTTGACAATCTTGTGTGCTGGCTAATTGTATTTTTCACCAAACTACTGATCTACGAACTCCAGGCCTTACTGCTCAGCCTCGGTATCAAGTGAGAGTGTGGTTAGACCTTTGTGTAGTGCGGCTTCACTGTTAAAGTGATGGGCTTGTACCAAAGTGAAGAGACAACACCTTGATTCAATGGACAATTCCCATGGGCTTGATTATAGGGAAAAATAGGTAAATTCTGCTTTCACCCGATAGGTACAGCAGGAAAGGCAACCATTCAGAAGAGTGATCCCAAAGGACCCTCATAGAAGACTTTGAGACCTGTGTTAAGAGAACCAGCAGTATAACAAGAGCTGGTTGCAGAGGGAGCTCAAGGCCCACTCCAGGCAAACAACAACAATGATAGAAGGGGTGCTAAAAGCACTACTTCCAAGGTGAGAGGGCAGCTGTGAACAGACCAACTATGGGGTCAGGACCCAAGGACCCGGAGACAGGTACTCCTGGTGCTGGCTGCTTCAATTCCGTTTGTTAGTTTTATTTGCTTACATAGCACGCCGAGCACAAGGATATCTGGGCGCTTATCTTAGGGTAGAAAATGGTTACAATAGTTAGGCGAAATACAGTAAAAGATACAGTAATAGATACCGTGGTAGATACAATAATATACAGATATATACAAAGGTAGATCTAGTGGACTCTTTTCTAGAAAATGTGTCCATCAGATACTTGGGGGCTGAGTTGTTTAGGCACTTGTGAGTAATCATGAGCGTTCTAAAGGTGATCCTATCTTGGATTGGGAGCCAGTTAGTGTTACATCGGATTTGTGAAATGTGATTGGAATGAGGAATGTTTAGGGCAGTTCTGAGTGCATTATTTTGCAATACTTGTAACTTGTGAAGGTTCCTCTGGATGATGCCCAGGTAGAGAGTATTATAATAGTCCAGTTTGGACAATAAGGGCTATTACGAGGGTGATACAGCTATTAGTGGACAGAAATGGTCTACAGGCATTTATCAATTGTGATGTGTAGGCCGCCGTTGAGGGTGAGGTGGCATCGATTTGTCTTTGAAGAGTTAGGGCAGAATCTAGATAGAAGCCTAAGGTTTTGGCTTCCTTGTCAACTTTGATGAGAGTACCATCAATATTGAAAGAGGAATATTTGGGACCTAGCTTGTTAAGTCTTAACTTGGATCCAATGAGTAGGAGCTGTTTTATCGTCGTTAAGACATAAGCCATGTTTGGGCATCCAAGCCTGGATTTTACTGTAGATTTCGTTTAGGAGTATAGAATCTGATGGATAGTCGCCCGATAGAGTGAGGAGTATTTGTGTATCATCTGCGTAGTTCGTATAGGATATGATCCTATCATCTAGATATGATCATCTAGATGGTCAAACAGGAGCTTAGTGAATATGTTGTAGAGGGTAGGGGGACACAAGAGCCTTGTTGGACTCCACATGTGATGGGGGAGGGATCAGCTGAAGCAGTGGGGGAGAAAACCCTCATAGATCTGTCCCAAAGAAGGAGTTGCCCCATGCTGCAGCTATGGTGGAAAAAGAAGCAGCTGCGGTGAGGTGGTTAGTTAAAATGTTGTGGTCGACTAGATCGGACGCTGCCAGCAAATCCATTAGGAGCAGTAGAGTAGGCTTTCCATTGTCCCTTGCCTCATCCATTTGGATTTTCAGATCCAAGAGGGCTGTTTCTGTCCAGTGTCTTGGTCTGAAACCAGATTGTCTGAGGTCTAAGAGATTATTGGTCTCAAGATGATTTTGAATCTGGACATATGCTACCTTGTTTAAGATTTTGAGGAGAAAAGGCACTGTGGTGATTGGTCTGAAGTTGGTGGCAGGGATCAAGGTTCGGTTTTCTGATGAGGGGCATGACCCAAGCGTCTTTAAGAGTTTTGGGAACGGTGCAGGAGGCAAATGAGGAGTTTATAAAGGATGTGCTAAAGGGTCAAATTCTTTGGCTCCTTTTATGATCGAGGCTGGACATATTTTTTTATTTATTTTTTTATTTGTAATTTACAGTTTTTTTTGCAAACTTTTATTACAAAATCCTTAGAAAATCACATCTCCTTATTCAGATCATCCTTGTCATCAACAGTCCAACAGCACCAGAAGAGACAAAGGAATTACATGATTAAGCAAACAAAGGAAAAGAAAACATAACAGAGCAGCCTCCACTCTATTCACTAATCGTCTTCTCTGATGTAGATAGAACACTGTCCAACAAGTTTATAGCTGCACAAATTAAATGGACTGAGTTCCCACTTAGGATTCGCATCCATAAGACTTCTGGGTTTCCAGTTACAGGTGCAAACTGGCCCATGAGTAAGGATCTAGCTTCCTTTAGTGATTGACATTCCGTTAATAAGTGCTTTACTGTTTCGGTATAAAGCCCACAGAGCCTACATGAGTCGTCTAATATTTTCCATGCGTCTCACAAACAGCATGTTCCGCGACTTATAGATGTTAGTTCGTAGGCGGAAAAAACGATCTCTATGGAGTCGAGATGGAAATTGACAGATATTTTGGTGAATTGTCCAATTTGTTCAGCGTCGGCCCCAAGTCCATTGCAGTTGCCAACTCGTAATATTTATCTAGGTTTTGTATCCATAGCCACTGCCTCAGTTTTTTCCTTGCAATTTGAGGCCAATTCAGTAGCATCTCCATTGTAATGTTTGCAGACCGCATATAGACTTTTATTCTTTGAGACCATTCTTTCAATAGGTTGTCTTGATTTGTTTTTCCATGCGGAGCAAAGATTTTGTATGCAGGTTCCACATTGTTGAGTTCCATCTTTCTTAACAAGGCCATGGATTTCCAAATAACTATGCCGTACAGAGGCTCCACTGCTAGTTCATGACAATGTCATTGATGGGTATTTTGGCAGTTGTAACACGTCGCCAAAAAAATTCCTTTAAGTTTTGTCCAGATTTTTAAGTCAATGTTCCAGCCTGCCTCTGCACCGAATGTGATTGCTGGGATAACTTTTTGGAGGTAGAATGAGCGGACTGGAACAAGCGTGAATTTCCCATATAGCATGTGGATTCTTGCTCCTTGTAGTGCCAGGGTTCGTGTTCGCTTGTCAAGCTCGTTAACCCCGCTTCGTTCTCTGATTGAAGTGTTTATTGAGATTCCCAGATAACGGATCACATTAACTTCGTCAATTGGAACCTTATTGATATACCACTTGAAGTTTTTATTTCTTGCTCCCTCTATAGGACCAAACTTCATGATCTTCGTCTTTTTCACATTGATCCTAAGGTCATTTGCTTCCATGTACCCTTCCAAGGCACTTAGGAGACGCTGTAGGCCGATTGGTGTTCTGTCGGCTAGCACCAGGTCATCGGCGTAGATCAAGCAACGTATTTGATGTCCATTTATTTTTGGGGCAAATGAATGTGTACTAGCTAAGGCTTCCGAGACATCAGCAATGCACAGTTTAAATAGGACCGCAGCCAAGGGGCAGCCTTGCTTCACTCCTTTATTTGTTGCGATCGATTCTGAAAGATCACCATTTTCATTAAGCCTTATTCTTATTATGGTGGATTCATGTAAAGCTTGTATTGGATTTAGCAGAGAGAGCGCGCATTTCCATTTCTTTAATTTTGCCCAAAGCATCTCTCGGTTTATGGTGTCGAACGCTTGTTGCATATCAATAAAGGCGAAGTACAGGTTTTTCCTCTTCCGAATGGCTTCAAGCTTCAAGATGTTTACTATAGCGAGGTTGTTTTCTGTGCCCACTCCTTTCGTGAAGCCGGTTTGTGTCTCGTCATCAATTTTGGATCTCCGAGCCCATGCTGTTATTTTTTGTTGTAAGAACATTGCAAATACCTTCCCAATGTTGTCCAATAAAGCAATTGGGCGATAATTGACAGGTTCTTCTCTGTCGCCCTTCTTGTGTATTGGTACAATAATTGCTTCGGACCAGGATGCTGGAATTTTCCTGGTTTTGGCAATCTCCTTAAACAACTCCGAGATGAAAACTGACCATTCGTGTTTATGTTGTTTTAGCATCACATTGGTGATGCAATCAGGGCCGGCTGCTCTTGAATTTTTTAACTTTGATATTGCACTTGCTATGTCCTCTTCAGATTCAATTATATCCCAGGCAGTTAAACATGGCTCATTTTTTACTTCCAGCTTGGTTGGTTGTTACGTGAGTAGTTGTTCAAAATGCCTCA
Source organism: Ambystoma mexicanum (assembly GCF_040938575.1). Lineage (NCBI taxonomy): Eukaryota > Metazoa > Chordata > Amphibia > Caudata > Ambystomatidae > Ambystoma > Ambystoma mexicanum. The sequence goes on along the minus strand of NC_090926.1, from coordinate 377,875,499 downwards.
CCCAGTTGGCTTCCGATACACCATTGGCCATAGTACTTGCGTGTTTTATACTGCCTTGGTTCAAAATGTTCCAGATGTCTCTGGTATTATTAGTTTTAATCAGAGCTAGCATTGCCTCGCCTCGTTATTGATCGCGCTGCAGGTTGAAAGCCTTTAACCAGTTACGATAAACTTGTTTCCGATGTTTTATCGTAGTAGCTGCATTTGTGTTGCTTCCAGACCTCAGCTCTCGTAGACCTTTTCTTAATTTCAACTTTTCCTTTCTCAAGGTGCTACTCCAAATATGTAGGTGATCATGTTCTTGATGGTATTGCCTTTTATTTGTCGAGTTAGTGTACGGCAGTAAAGCAGTGTCATTTGGTGTTTCCAGGCTATCTTTGGTTTGTGATTGGAAAACAGATGTGAATTTCAGGATCTGATTTGCTTTTATCCTGAGTCTGTTACGTCCAGAATTTACTTCCAGCTCTGTACATGCCGAACCTACCAGTGTCTTACAACTTGGTTGCCAAGACATGATCAGAAGAGAGTGATCACTATTGTTTGAGGGAATTATCGCCAGGGTGTGAATTAGCTTTGTCACATTATTAGACGTCCAGATGTAATCTAAAGTTTTTTCATACCCCATATTTCGCCAGGTGACTTGTGGCGGGATGTCTCCCTTCACATTTCCGTTGATCATTGTGCAGTCTCGTGCCTCCATTGCATCGTTCCATCTTGTTCGTCTGGAGCTGGCTTTACGTTCTTCTACTCGGGATACTTCGATTAATTCTTTTTTCCCATTGAACCATGCTAGGTTTAGATCTCCGCACACAATGAGCCATACATTTTGATGGGACGACTGGTTCTTGTCTATTAACGTTGTTATGGAGGTAATGAATTTGCTACTAGTGATCTTGCTTGGGTTCCAGTAGACATTCAGTAACAATAACTTTTGGACTTTGTCTTTTTCTCCGCTCTTTCTTTCAAGTAGGGTCGCTTGTACGTGCCGATTTGGATTAATTGATTCAGTGACTTCCTAAATTGTTCCTATTTTTATCAATGTTAGAAGACCAGAAAAAGGACGACCCGTTATGTTTTTGTCGGCAGGGTTGATCAATATGTGATAACCGTCCTTTTCTGGTGACTGCCGCAGCCAAGTTTCCTGCAAGCAGATGGCAAAGTTATTCGTTAGGTCCACTGGGAAGTCGTTGTATAAGTGACTGAATATCCTGGTATTCCAGGAAATGAGGGTGGCATCGGCATCCTGTCTGGGTGTGACTAGTTAATGTCTCCTTTTAGCCTGCAATCGCAGCTCTTCATTTGTCGCAGTTGATGAATAGGTACTCAAGTGGGTTCGTATTTGAGCTCGCCGTTGGGTCAGAGTTCTTTTTTTTACTCATTTCTTTCCTCGCGTGCTTCAGCCAACAGTGTTGACATCTCGAGTTGTTCAGAAATCTCGAACCCCAGACGTAGCAGTTCCTCTTTCGCGGTCAATATAGTCTTTCTGACCGCTTGAGAGTTGATGTGTAAGAGAACACTATCAACTCGTTCTTCCGACGTGTATTCGACAATTCGTATGTCATCAGACTTGAGAATCCTTAATGTCCGTACTGAGTAGAATAATCGCATTACATTGCCTCGGTTCAAATTTACCTCTGAATCGTCGTCAAGCACGTTGATTATTTTTATTTTTCCTCAGGCACATGTGCGTTGTCCTGGCAAGGATTTTGACATTTCTTTTCTTGTTCGATTTTGAGCCGACGTATGTTTTGGATTTAGTACCGTTTCCAATTTCTCTTTTGTGAAACGGTTAGCATTCGAGTGTCTGTCGGCCATTTTTGTAGCTGCTGCCTGTGGCAGTAACTTTTTCTTGTCTCCCATTTGTTTTGTGACAGCCCTCGAGTACTTCATACTGCCTTTCTGCCTGCCCTGATGTTTTTGGGAGGAAGCTTCCAGCATGCTCGAACTTTCAGATGAAGAGATGTAGGTTTCATCTCGAGTTTCATCCTCTCCAGAAACATTGGAATATGTGGAGAGGTTGCACAATTCCTGAATATCATCAGATAGTGAATCACTGTTTGTGTCTGAGTCGCTTCTTATCCGTTTTTTTGGGTTTGTTTTAACAATTTTATGTAGCCTTCTGACAGGATGATCTTTGGGACCTGTTTCAGTGTCTTTTTCCTTTTCCAATGTGTCCACATTTACTTCTTTAAAGCCATTTATGATCGGAGGTTTGTTGGTCATTATTCCCACTGCGTTTTCTCGAACAAATAGCTTTGATTTCGGGGGCGTTGTTAGGTTTCTGATAAATTTCCTTGAGTTTGATGTTTGGTTGTTGACTGTCACATGTTTTTTCGGAATGACTGATGCAGTAGTACCAGGAACCACAGGCTGTCTGGGATCAGGGGTTTTTCCTGATTGGATGTTTTTTGCTAGTCCATGGAAGATCCCAAACAAGGCCTTGGCGGTTGAAAAGCTCGGCACACCTGGCGGAGGCTCCGAAACTTGCATCTTCAAAGTCTCTTTATTTTTCTCTTGGGCGTCGATAGGACGCTTTTCCATTGCCATTGCAGAAGGGGCTGTGACACTTGCCTCCCGGCAGCTGGGTACAATTTGAGTACTTAGATTTGCGTCTACCGGATGGAGAATTAAGGCTTTAGAAGCTTTTTGTGACAGTGTTTCCTCTCCTTTTGGCTCTGAGCCAATAGGAACAACAATAGTATTGGGTCCATCGTCCATTTTAACTGAACTTAAGTTTTCCAAATTTAGATCCGAAAAAGACTTTTTCATAAAATCTAACAGATCGTCCATTTGCTTTCTTCCTTCATTTGTCTGTTTTTCAATTAACTCATAAATCTTTCTGAGGCTAACGTCTATCTACGTGTATTGGTTATCTTTTTGTTGTTGTTGTATTTGTACTAGAGTTTCCATTTTTGAAACTTTTTCCACCAAATTGCCCAAGCAAGCTACATTGTTTTGTGTGGCTTCATTCAAGTTGTCGTATAATTTTATGAAAGGAATTAGTGCCAAGGAGGTTGCAGCTAGTACATTGTTGTGAATCTGGATTGCTGCTGCTACAGATAGATTTGATTTTGTTTCATTTTCCTTATCAGAAGCACTTGATTTTTCCCTGTCTGGTATTTTTGAATCCATGCAGTCGCAGACCAGATGCGAGTGTTGAATCTTTTGCAAATGCTCAGCGGTTACACTTGCACCATGGTTAGTTGGAGTGGAGTAGTTTGGTGCGTTTGCCCCTTTTATTCTGCATTTTTTTCCCATGGCCGAATGATTCACTAAGGGAGCTAGCAGGTTTATCACCAAGTGCAAGTATCTGTGGGTGACGATGTACCGGCCTCTCGCCACTCCGCTTGGAATCCGCTGTGTATTCTTTGCTCAGCTGACAATGTACTTTACCTTGTAAGTTTGCAAGACTTGAGACTGTCAGTTACTGACACTGCAGGTACCGGATTTCGACAGCCAATTTTATTGTCCTTCATTTTACTCGCGTAGCTGTCTGATAGTTTCGTTTTAATATTTTCAAAATCGGCTTGTAGTCTCCGGGTAAGTCTTGCCTCTCGACCTGCTAAGTCAATGCCACCATAATTCAGACTCTCCATTGCACTTAGTTGTGGTATGACTTTTCTCTCACCTTCCATTTTTTTTTCTTTCAGGTTCGCTTGTTGTTTGTGTCATATTTGAATGGCAACTGTATTCAATAGGCAGCGTGAGTTGCAGCGGTTGTATTGAGCTAGTTAGACGTGCGATATCTTCTCGATTGCCGCAGCATGGTTCATGTTGGTGAGTGTCGAAATTAAATGTTTTGGGATTTGGTGCAATTTGTGATGTTTCCATGTTTAGTAGTTCTGCATCTGTCACATCGAATGGGGAATAGAACAGGTCTTCGCCTGCTTCAATTCTTCCATCTTCTGATTGCAATTGTTGCGCTGCTGGTGTTTTTGTGTTGCCAACTGTTACGCATGCCCCAAGTTCATTTTTCTCATCCTGGTTCACTTGTGGTGCAGACAGCGCTATTGAGTTTGTTTTGCCAAAGAAGTCCATCTGACTGGACGAGACCAACGAACCCGGCGCCCGTGCAAAACCTGTTTCACTAACGTTCTTTAAAGATTCAGTTCCTTCATTTTTGCTGAACTTGTTCTTTATTTTTCATTTCCTTCAGCATCTGATTAGATGTTACTATGGACTCTGTGCTGATGGCTACTATGGGCGCGGGGTTGGTTTCAATAAAGGCCAACTGTAATACACTTGTCCGAAGACAAGGCCTTTCTTCCATTGACCTTTCTCCTGTTTGTATAAACAAAGGTTCAGGGAGACAACGGGCAGCCAAGTAAGCGAGCGCTGCAGGACCGTTAATACTTTCAAGGGACGTGTGTGATTGGGGAGACATGTGGATGGTAGGAGGAGGCGGAGGGGACTGCTCAAATGCACGCGCGCTAATGACGTGAGCTGGGGGAAACCGCTCACTCCCCCTCCCCACCTCCCGCTCGCATGTTTTGTTTGCTAACAATGAAACGTCACATAAAGAACTTTCATGCGCTCCAATGACTTTCTGGCTTTTCATTTTAGCACTAATACCGCACACGGTTGATGCCTGTTTTGCTTTTAGACGGGTTTGAGGGCCCGTATCCATGAATTAATGGAGTTATGGAGTCTTACCTTCCTCCTGACGTCCTGCACGGACTGCAGCAGACTGAAACTCTGCACGAAACTCCCTTTAAAAACTCCGAACGAGCGCGGAGCGCGCGCGTTCGGAGTTTTTAAAGGAAGGTTGGGCTTACTTTCCTTAAAGACAGTTCCACAGAAAAGGGGACAAAACAAGCAAAGCAGTGTGTAGCAGCAGCTCCTCTCTCCTCGAGCACTGCAGCAGACTGAAACTCTGCACGAAACTCTGCACGCACTCCGCGCTCATTCAGAGTTTTTAAAGGAAGGTTGGGCTTACTTTCCTTAAAGACACAGTTCCAGTTCCACAGAAAACGGGACAAAACAAGCAAAGCAGTGTGTAGCAGCAGCTCTTCTCTCCTCGAGCACTGCAGCAGACTGAAACTCTGCACGAAACTACGCTGGACATATGTCTCCTTGGCGGCTTGAGACTTTTGATGATGGACTCAACCTCTAACGTATTGACGTGGGTGAATTCGAAGACTTTGTTTTGATTAGGGGGCGTAGGGTGTTGGGAGCTCAGGTTAGGCTGTGTACTGTCTGAGCTGCTAGTCTTGGCAGTGGTCAACAAGCTAGATCTTTTTGCTTCGATTTTTGATTGAAGTAATGCAATTTTGTTGAGTAGGGCCTCTTGGATGTTTGTACACCAAAGGGCATCTTTCTTACAGTAGCCTGGAGGGGAGATCGGAGATTCCAATTCTTTGAGGATAGTGAAGAGCTCCTTTGTACTAGATTTGGCATTAAAGATTCTATTGCTGTAGTTTTCCCTTTTTGTTTCTAGGATAGCGGTTTTGTATGTGGTGGAGGTAATTATGAATTTATCCTTGTTCTGCGTTGAGATTTTTTTGTTCCAAGACGCCTCTGCGTCTTAGATTTATGTAGCATTTTCAGCTCGGTGGGGAACCATTTATTAAGGTGCGCCAGAGGTTTGGCTTTCCTTAGTTTAAGTGGGGCTAGTTGTTCAAGGGCCTTAAGTAGATTCTGATTGTATAGTTCTACCATTGTTGAAGGGTCTAAGTCAGGGGCCAGCTGTTGTTGGGCGATAGGTAAGGGGAGTATGCTTTCTAGAGAGATTAGGCGGTTATTTCTGGTTAAAGCTGGTGGGGCTTAGAGATCCTTGGGTGACGGTTGTTTGAAGTCGTGAATTTCAAAGAAAATGATGTTGTGGTCTGACCATGCACATGGCACATTGGAGAGGATTTTAGTATTGCAGTTAAAGTCTGCTATCCAATCTAAAATACTGCCTTTGCAGTGTGTAGGGTCAGATATACGCAGTGAGAAGTATTTTGGATGGCAGAGGCATTGGTATCTAGGTTGTCATACAGGCCAAGATTCAAGTCACCTAGAAGCAGGATTTGGTGTTGTGTGAGGAGGCACGTTATGTCTTCCTCAAAGGAGGAAGATTGGCCAGGCGATCTGTATGGGATGTGGATAAGGAGTGTTCGCTCTAATGAGAGGGGCAATTTCACGCAGAGGAGTTCTCCGGAGGTGAAAGATGTGCTGTCACTTTCTCTGACGGCCAAAGTGTTTTTGGCAATGATAGCTACCCCACCTCCTCTCTTCGTGGTTTTATCAGATCTGGCTAGCATCAGTTTGGAGATTTAGAAATGGGTCACTCAAACACAGAAGCCAGCAAGGACCCAATAAAGAATAAAAACACTCAGGGAGCAGACTCACAAGACAAAGAACTTAGCAACAGCGACGATACAGGAGCAACAGGAGCCTTGCAAAACTCAGCAAGTGGCGCAAGTCAACCCAGGGGGGCAGGCAGGAAAATGCCAGCACGCAAGGAAATAGTCCCATGATAAAGCCAATGGCTGGAGGTGATCATGTTGTCCACAATGGAGCTGAGGTGGAACAACAGCACGCTGCTTGCAATTCCAAGCCGGGAAGATCAGTAGTGATACAAAAGAATTAAAATGAGGACATGCTGCCTCTGCACTCGTAGCCTTAAGGACTGACTATCCCCGAAAATGAAGCGAGTCATGTCGGGCTCCAGCTTTCTACAAGAATGGGAGAAATCTCAAGCTCAAGAGATCTAATGCTAAAATTAGGCTGTTCAGAGACATGGTGGGCTTGATGAGTGAGGCCTTAAGTGAGGATGCACAAGGTAGGCTGTTGATACAAACGTAGGTAAGGCATGCAGACAATACGTTGGGGATGTATATGGTAGGCTCCAAATGCATGTAATAGTCTGGGGGTGCAGACAGTAGCTTGCAGATATGGCAGTTGTCAGGTGTAACAGTAAGGTGGGGACATATATATGTGTGCAAGTCTGAATGCATATATGTATGGAATTTTTAAAGCACAACTATAACTTGGAAGTAAGAGTTCTATACATCGGTGGCATGCCTGGGGGTTGAGGGCTTACAGGTATGATTCAGGGATAATAGAGGTTGCAGGGATGGGAAGATAACACAAGGAAGGGAGAGTTTCAGAGGGAGAAAAGAGAGGTAGGCTTGAGTGGAGTGATCAGCGATTAGCAACATGTTCTTTTCAGAGTGGGGTTTTCAGGTCCTGACTCAACTGTAGAATGGAGGGGGACAATCTGATTTGTGCTGGTAACTTGTTTCAGAGACAGGGTGCTTAGCAGGAAAAGGTTTTCCCTCTTGGAGTTTGTGGTTTACAATCTGGCGATGTCGTGGCTTCTCGTGGTACATTGGCAACCAGAGATAGTGAGTTTCTCAGCCAGGTAGAGTGGTGTGTTGGTTGTGACTACTTGGTGGCTATACAGGCTGTCTTGAAAATGATGCCTCCTTGAAGGTGTAGCCAGTGCAGTTCCTCGAGGATGGGAGTGATATGGTAAATATTTTCATAGTCCTGTTATGAGGTGGGCTGCAGCATGCTGGACAGCTTTCAGGTGGGAATTTGAGACAACTGCAAATAGGCTGTTGCCACCATCCATGTGGGAGATGACGAGGGCTTTGACAACTGTTCCAAAACTCAGTGGAAATGGAAGGCTTGACTTTCCAGGAGATATGTGGTGTGGTTATAGTTGATGGTAAAGCCAAAAGAATTGACACTGAGGGAGAGCTCAAGCATGAATCCATTGTGCTTCCTTTCTGTCAGCCAGTTCTGTATTTGGTTATGTTTGGTAGGGTTCCTAGGAGAAAGAACTTAAAATTTGTTGGGTTGCGCTTCAAGTAGGTGCTTGACATCCAGGCTTGGATGAGGGACTAATGGTGCATGGGTTGAAGGATGTTATTGGTGCAAATGATCTTTAGGTAAACATTTGTGTTATTTGCATATTGGTAAATCTTGATGTCGGTGTTGGTAAGGAGTCCATCTCAAAAGGATAAACAAACTCGGCTGGGGAAAAACACCTAAGACGAAGCTGCATTGCGAGAAAAGAAAATTATGTATTGAACCATGTAGTAGAGCTGTAAATCACGATAGACTATGGACAAATCACAAGATGGGTCGGAGAATCAAGGGAACGTTTCTGAATCCCATACTAGGCCCGAGTTGCATATTGTGCACAGGGAACTCACATTCTTTGTTGCTGAATGGCATATTGAGGTAGTGTATCACATGGTAGAGTAAGTGAAATTGTGTGCCAGGCCTAGAAAACACTTTCTAGTTGCATGTGTTTCACACTGCTGGTTAGAGAATCGAATGCTTGACTGGAAGAAACTGCAGTTTAGATCTAGGAGTCCTACATTATATTTGGAGAACTCAGAGGATAGGCCTAGACATCATCTACTAGGTTAAAGGCAAATCACGCTCTGAGCTGGGAACCACAAGTTAGACTTGTAAATCACAAATTAGAGGCTGGTGAATCAAACTGCTGATTTTTCTTGTGGAGGGAACCTCCTCAGAAATGTTGTGGTTACTTTAGTGGCTGCTTTTCAAGAGTAGCAATCTTTTTATCTAATTTTCACTGAAGAGTATGGGGGCAGTGAGATGTTTCGGGGGGATCTCTGCCACATTTTGCAGTAAAAAAGTGGTGAAAATATGCATTTTAAAAGTGGTGAAACTGTGTTTGGTAAAAGCACATGAAAGCCATTAGAAGCTACTCCCAGCAGATTCTTCTTGTGATTCGTACCCCTTATATGCATATCAGGGATTTGCCACATGCAGAAGAGCCCTGCCAAGGGTTCTTACCAAAGGTTAACGACACGCATGCAGAGAACACTCTTTTTCCCTCTACCATGCACAACAACCACGTTGCATAGCGAAACCATTTTATTCTGTGCACATTGCCATTCAAAGAAGGCCATTTGTGAGGCCCCGCATGGCCTCACAAAGGGTTTACTGGTGGTCTGCACCATAAAGGGTGCACTGCGTGACATCATACCCCCCACTGACCGAACATTCCATGCCACATATTGTAACCCCCTTTGCCCCATATGTTACCCTCCATTGCTCAGTTGTTTCCTGGTTAGGTTCATACTATATAAAATGCCAAATATAAATACAAATACAGGTGAGGAATGTCTTGCTCTGCTTTGAGCCTAATTGCCATGATTGTTTGGTATGTAGCTGTAGCTGGGATGCATCCAAACTCTGCGCATAGGGAAAACGCTGCCTTACGTTCCTATGACAAGAAGAATTGCAGGTGACAAACGCAAAAAGCTTTATATTGGCTTAGCAGAGTATGAGGGTATACATAATAGACTTAGAAAAAGGACACCCAAAGCTGGGAAAATCAGACTACACTGGGTGAATTCAGATAAAAGGCTGGTTAATAATACTAGGCATGCAAGTCTCATGCAAAGATGACCGCAAAAGGGAAAGATTTTTATTTTCAATAGCTACTAAAATGGGTTTATACACATATTGCTTGCGTGGATGCAGCAAATTATCGAAGTATGTTGAAAATAAGATTTGTATTAGAATTGTGATTAATTTGTATGTATTAAAAAAAAATTGTGAAAGTTTTGCATAACCCATAACGCAAAAATAACCCATAATAAAAAGTAATACCCATCGACTTCCAGCTATCTATCATAAAACCCACTTTCAAATGAAGTATCTAAACACAAGCCAACATCCCACTCACACCACCATTATGCAACCTTATCAAGCAGTGCATTCTCCCCACCCAATCAGGCACAAGGGATCATGTCTTGGATAATCACAGGTCCGGCTATCTTTCCCACTACCCATCCTCCAATTACGTACCTTCTTGGAAGGCTTCGTTGATGGCCTGGATCTCCTGGTTGTTCCGTGTGGCCAGGATTTCAATGAGCGCCTTCTCATCTGTGCCAGCTCCCTGCAGGCAAAGGAAGGCAAAGACGGACTAAGAAAAGCAGACTTCCACCTGCTGAGAGTGAGCGCTGGGAACGTGTCTGTGCACGTATAAGTCCTCAGGCATGTCTACGCTGGTAACCATATGAATGCATTTAATTTGGGCCAGTATGTTGTGTGTGGTGATCGCCCTTACTTCGACTCAAGAATGATCCCATGCTTGTGTGTGTGGAGCCTGGGAGGGTAATCTGTCTAGACTTCTTTGGTGTTGCTTCAGCTTCCACTGATCTTGATGTAGGTCTCAACTTCACATTGCCTGAGGTGTCCTCATCCTACATATATCTCCAGACCCTGCTCCTGCATGTGACGCAACAGGTAATTTCACCAGAACATGAGTGTAGAAAGCCAGTGCTTAGACTGATGGTGCCATGCCAAGGAAAGGCGGGTGCTGAATAAGACCCACCTCCATAGCTTTCTTCAGCTGTTTGGCATCAAACTGTGCTGGGGTCATCATCAGACCGAGGATCAGCCTCGCCAACGTGCCCGAGACCTCCGACTTGAGATCTGCCATCAGGTCCTTAAAGGGAAACAAAGATGATAGTGTGAAAAAAAAGGTGGGCCGATGGGAAGCGCTGTGGACAGGGCATCAAACCCAAGAAACGGGGCACATGTTGGGAAAGGAGACAGTGGAGACTTAGAAGAGGGGATGAGGCCATGGGATGGAGGAAGGGGAGAAAGGTGGCAGGGTGATGAGAGGCTTAAGGGACGGGCAAGAGGGAAGTGACAGAGGAAAAGAGGCACAGCTAGAGAGGAGAGTAGTTTGGATTTGAGAGCATAAAACAAATAGTATAAGCGTGGATAGGGGCAAGCAAAGACTACAATTGGGGGTGTCAATGAGTAAGAGGAATGGTGAAACAGAGGAGATGAGGTCACAAGTTAGAGGAAGGGGCAATGGTAGAAGAGAGACACGAAGGCAAGGAACAGACAAAAAGGGGCAAAGATGCAGAGGTGACCTGTGTGATGGAGGTGAAATTTGTAAGGAGGCATAGGCATATGTGTGCAGCGGACAGTGTGGATGTGTACACTTATATTTAGTTCACTTTGCAAAGTCACAATCCCTTGGGAGGGGAAGACAGAGACAAATGTCTTAAGAAACGAAGGAAGAGAAATTTAAAGTAGCAAATAAAAACAGAAAAGGGACGAAACCATTAAAATTCAATTAGTGAAACAAGGCTGCTACACAAGATCATATAATGATGTCTCTGCTTGCATTTGAAAAAGTATTACTCTTTCCGCTTGCAAAACCCTGCGCTCCTATGATCACAGGCCTCTGCTGACAAGTGCATTGTGGTTGTTCATGAAAACTACTTTTGTATTTAAGTAATGATGTAACTTCATTAACGGAGGCATTCCGTGGGTATGCTGCATTTACAATATACAAGGGTTAGCTGGATGAGAATATGCCAGAGGATGCAGGGGGGACGAGGTCGTAGAGCGAGAACAATGACTAGTGGGCAAACACAAGCAGGATTTAAATGAAGGCCTGCTGCCATTAATAACATTAGTACAATTTACAGGTATGCAATCCTGTGTGCCATTATCAGTAAAGACATGCACGGGATCAGTAGATGAGGGTTAGCTTAGGGGTTGACGACAATCCCCCAGTGACGAGCAAGTGGAGGCTGAGCCTGGTTGGTCTATAACTATTGCACTGATGGGATGCCTTTGATTGTCTGGGGGATAGCATTCGAGTGGAAAGGGCATGTAGGGGGATGGAGAGAAGTGGGAGGAAGCACAATGACGTTGGGGGACAGATGGACAGATAGGTGATGGACAGATGATCGCAAGGTCCAAGAGGCAGAGTAGAGAGATGCCGTCAACAAAATCCTGGTATTTTTCAATTTCACTTCCTGACCCATGTACCCTGTCCTCAAAGGTATGTTAGTGACTTCATCTAAGAACATGTTATTGATAGAAAAACATTGGTAAATTGGCTTTTCTTATGGAAAAGAATGACCCGATTTCCATTCGTTGAGTAGTATCTTTAAAGGAATGGTTCGCCCAAAAAATGTTATTTCAAAAATCGATAGGCAATATTAAAAAAAAAACAATTGGCATTTTTTTTTCCGAAGTCCCTATGTAAAATTTTGAGCAATTCAAGCTCAAAGATAGCACATGGGGCATCCATTTTGTGAAATGGATGCCCGCCGCTGTGCTCGCTTTGGCTTTTGCGGCACTAATGAAGGAAAAGCCAGCCAGCTGTAGTAAACAAAAGCTACCACTGGGTGGCTTTTCCTTCATTGGTGATGTACACGGAGGACGGGGACCGGAGACTACAGGCAGAAAAGCTGCAGCTGCATCTCGGTAAGTGCTATTTTTTTAAATAAAAATAAACACTAGCTGCGTTTTTTTTTTCTAAGTTTTCCGGGCTGGAGGAGCCCGCAAAACTTAGAAATAAAACCGCAGCTTTAAAAACGTTGCATTTATGTTTGCGGCAGCTTTTGAAGCGACCGCAAACAAAAATACAACGTTATTGTGTTTGAAAACGCTGCGAATTTTCTTTCTGAGTTTCTCAGGCTCCTCAGGCTCCCCCAGGAGAGCACCGGAGACCCAAAGTGAAAGCCAAGGCAGGCAGAAACACAACACGGTTGTGTTTACATGCCGCAGTGTTTCTGCCTACAGCTGATTTCCCATTTGGGGCTCTCGGGCTCCCCACGGGGGGCCCGAGAGCCCCAAATGGGAAATGCTGCAGTGTTTCTGCCTAAATCTGCTTTCCTGCTTTCTGTGGGGAGCCCTAGAGCCCCAAATGGGAAAGCAGATTTAGGCAGAAACACAACGCGGTTGTGTTTGAAAACGCTGCGGTTTTTCTTTCTAAGTTTCTCAGGCTCAGAGGAGCCTGAGAAACTCAGAAAGAAAAACCGCAGCGTTTTCAAACACAATAACGTATTAATGTTTGCGGTCGCTTCAAAAGCTACCGCAAACATAAATACGTTTTAAAAAAATAAATAGCACTTACCGAGATGCAGCTGCAGCTTTTCTGCCTGTAGTCTCCGGTCCGCGTCCTCCGAGTCCCGGCACCAATGAAGGAAAAGCCACCCAGTGGTAGCTTTTGTTTACTACAACTGGCTGGCTTTTCCTTCATTAGTGCCGCAAAAGCAAAAACCAGCACAGGCGGGCATCCATTTCACAAAATGGATGCGCCCATGTGCTTGCTTTTGCAAATTTTGAGCTTGAATTGCTAAAAATTTTACATAGGGACAAAATGCCAATCGTTTTTTTTTTTTAATATTGCCTATCTATTTTTTGAATAAAACATTTTGGGCGAACCATTCCTTTAATGATCCGTTCAGGTATTATATAAAATAAAACGCATCTGGTGGATTCCAAGGAACTACAGAGAGGGGACTCCAAGCCCCATATATATATATGTTAGCCTGGAAGAGCCTACCTCCCCTGACCAACACAGGGGGCCTCATTAATAAGGGCGTGGCTGCCTCCAAACTCGGGTCCGGGTTCCCTGAATGGGGAAACACCGGGCCATTCCAACCTTGGAGGGCCCGGTATTTCCCCATTCAGGGAACCCGGCCCCGGACCATCCCCATTTGAGCCCCCATGGGGCTCAATGGGAATGGGGAGGGAGCTAACAACTGGCTGGTCAAAAACGGGCCCGTTGTTAGCTCCCTGTTCCCCTCGCGGGACCCGCTAAGGACTGGTAAAACCAGACGTCCAGAGCGGGTCCCGCAAGGGGACCTTGTAATAGGGTGGTATGGGGTTAATGGCGCTGGCAATTTTACCGGCGCCGTTAAACACATACCGCCCGGGTCGTAATGAGGCCCAGGGTCTCATTTATCTGCAGAAGAACAAATGCTAACTACTGAAAAGGTTTACTTGACTGGGCTGCACATCACCCTGTTATCGAAGGCTAGTATAGTCTTCCCGCATTACTATTTTGACCAGGAGTGCTTGGAATGATCGGTGTTAGCATTCCAGGAGCACATGCCACCCCTTCTTGTCCAACAGCTGTGCTGGAACAACCTCTTTTACAAATTCTCCTTTGAATCCTCAGTATGTTGCTAGAGAAGGTGGGGTGAAAGAGTGCAGTCCCTGGGTGGCATACATTGGGAGCACCTCATTACAAGGTTGGTGGTATCCTGCAGGTAAATTCGGCGGGACACCACCACAACGGTAATACCATTACTGGCACTTGGAATACCGGAATTACTGGCATAGTCCAAGTGCCAGCAATGGTGGTAATTCCCCATTCCATGAACTGCAGGTATTACCGCCAAACTTGTAATGAGTCCATGGACTGGAACTGCAGTCCAAGAAAAATAACTTAGGGTTTGAGTTCCATAAACACTTGGGACTATAAGGTGTTCCTAATACACTGAGGTCGATCTAAAATGGCTTTGGTTTTGCTTATGCCAAATATAATGTGCCCAAATCACAAAGGCCATCAGATGTATACAGTTTGGTTCCCTTCCTCTGCGTCCCCAGCTGTTTTCCCAGGTGTTACATGGTGGCAGTCCATGTGGGAGGAAGTCTTTCGGTGGCCATTCAGATGTGTGGAATGCCGTGCATTCCTTGCACCTGTTTGCAGCAGGACCTTTCTGTGCATTTCTTTTCCCTCAGACCCACAGGGGTTTCAGCAATTGCTGCCCAGCATACATTTCTATCCCTTTGACAGGGAAGGAAACACTCTTCTCTTTTTTTTATATTTCACTATGATGCACCCTTTAAAGCCCATCATGCTGAAATGTTATCTCAGCACCCATATGGCTGCTGGGAGACGGAGTATAATGCATGGAAGTGGCTTTGGCAGTGTATCATCATTTGCACTAGCGCACAGCACCCAGGAACAAAGTAATTGACATTTGTGCATAAGACGACCTACACATGAATTGGCATCTATAAAAGTGCATGATTCCTTGTGAATCTAGCGCTGTCCGTTTAGGCATGCACTGCTTTGCCTTTGGCATGTTTTGCTCCTTGCGCATGCATTTTCATGCAGTTGGAAGTTTTCACAATGCAAATGTTTGAACTAAAGAAATAGATTCTGAGCAGATGATAATAACATTTATTGGACCAAAATGTCACAAGCGTTTAACCTTTAGAGATCTCAAATGACCCTATATTGAGAACAAATTAACTGAGGTTGATAAACCTGCAATTTCTATCCTCAAGAGGGAAAGAGGAAAAATACCAAGGTGCTGGAAGCAAGGGAATGAAAATGGGAGCAAAGGATGATGGAAATTAATACATCAACAGACAATGGGCCTCTTTACGAGGTTGGCAGCAACCCGCCTTTGCTGCCGGCGGGTTTCCGCCAACCCCATAACACCCTTACCGCTGCCAGGTATCCCAGTGCCACCGGGATATCACAAGTGGCGGCGGTAAGGGTTAATCCCCATTTCCATGGTGTCTTGTAGGACTCCATGGAAATGGGGACACAGAAGCACCGGCACCGTTGCCAACGGTGCCGGTGCTTCTGTGACAACAATACCGGTAGGGGCCTGAATTGCCCCTACCGGCATCGCTCTAGTATGGCTACCGGCACTTTATGTCCGGACCGCCATACTTGAAATGAGGCCCATTGGGCCTCATCACGAGGTTCCCGGTAAAACCCAACGGTAGGCGGTGGGTTACCGGCAATCTCGTAAAACTGTTACCGCCGCCTGACATCCCGGTGATACCAGGATATCACAGGAGGCGGTACGGTTATTGTCCCGCAGGACTCCGTGGGAATGGGAAACCTGATGCTTCAGTGAAAAGCCTACTGGTAGGGGCCTGAACTCCTACCCGTAGACTCATAGGGCCTCATTAGGACCCTGGTGGTCCCGTAATGAACAGTGCCGGTAAGGGACCGGCACCGTTCATTACGGGCTGCCCTATTACGAGGACTGCTGCGGGACCCGCTAAGGAACACCTGATCAGACCAGGCGTCCTTAGCGAGTCCCGCTAGCACTCTAGGATGCTAACGACGGGCCCGTTGTTAACGGGCCCGTCGTTAGCATCATCCCCATTGAGCCCTATGGGGCTCGAAAGGGGAAGGTTTTTTTCCAGAGCCCAGAAAAGGGCAATAACCGGGTCCGCCAAGGTCGGCATGATCCAGTTATTGCCCTTTGTTGGGCCCCGGAAAAAAAATCATTACCGGCGGCATGAGGCCCATAGTTTGAAGGTCTGGAAAGAGTGTCCGTAACTTGCTACCGGCACCTTTATTTCCAGACCGTCAACATCGTAATGAGGCCCAATGACTAGAACAAAGACCAGATACATGTAAGAAAGGAGGAGGTAGGGGAAACGCGACCTGGACGGAATATGGGGAATGCAGAAAAGAACAATTGAACACGGGACTAATAGAACATTACTTCTAGGTTTAGCAGAGGCATACAGAAGAAATTAAAGATTTGGTGAAGACTCAAGTGTTTGCGTCTCTAAAAGGCAGCAAAGAAGGAGCGGTGTGACTGACTCCACCCCAGCTCTACAGGCCTTGTTATAAAGGCACTGACTTGCTGGGCATTCTTTGAATGTAATGCTCGCTCAGTCTCTCTATAAATGGTATGGACGGACGTGGAGAGAAGAAAAGGCAAATGATACGTACCCTGCCAAAGTGCTTCTTAAAGGCTTTGCGGATTTCCTGCCTCTGTTCATTACTCCGCTGGGTCACAATGCTGATAATAGAGTCTTCATCAGTGCCTGGATCAGGAAAAGAGGAATATTACACACATTAGGAAAAGGGTGGATAAAAAAGCAGAACATTTGGATCATATGAAGTGATTTTACAACATATCAAAGGACCAATTCCTTTATCCGAAGTGCTTAGAAGAGCATGGGAGCTAAAATACCTGAAAATCGTACTGAATTAGAAACGAGTGTAGTATTTTAGGTGAGTAAATTGTTGAGGTCTTACTCTAGAATGTGAAAGCTAATTAGTAACAATGAAGCGGTATTTGCCCCATCTACTTGCCATCACCCCACATAAGCCCATCTCTTTATTCTACTCTTCAGACTACCTGTCACTCTTCGCATCATGGGGTCTCAATTTGCCCTCGTCTGTCTCAGGTGTCTTTCTGCTTTCATATCCCAGATGTCACTCTGCCTGTCCCTTTTTTCTAGCCTGCCATCATCTCTGTCAACGATCTCTCCGCAGCCTTAGGTGCCCAGCTTACATTCCCCAGTGTCATCCATTCTGCCAAGATCCCTGGTTCACAATTTCTCTGCTAAGGGAAAGGGGTCAGCTAGTACGCTGGGTGCGCTGCATCCCGAGGGTGGTGGGCCGAGACAGCATGCGATCTGCAGCATCCCTCCTGCAGGAGACCCCTTGTAAAACACACCAAGGTAAAAAAAGGGAGCACTCAAAGCTTTACCTGCTAGAACGCCCTCCATTAATGATCAAGGGAAGCGAAGAAGCAAGGGGAGGAAACAAGAGCAAACAATTGTCAGCGGAAAAGCACTATTGAGTGATTACAAACTACACACTAAAGCCAGGAATTCAGCGTGAGCAAAGGAGTGAGGGCTACACTGCCTCCAAAAATGCCAACTAAGACATTGGAATATTAGGCTCAATCTTCCAGGATAGGCGGGAGGCCAAAGTTCTGGGGGACTCCGAGGCACTGCTAGATGCCAAGATATGAGTGTAGCCAGAGGTCTGAAGGACCTTTATCAGTGAGTGCAAGAGTCTGAGGAATGCCCAAAGCCTCTACTACTAGCGGGGTAGCAGTGTGAGCAAAGGTCCACGAGAATCCCACAGGATTGTCTGTGTACCTTTGACATTAAGAGTGGTAAGAGTGAAGGCATGTGTCTTAGGGACTAAAGCAGGGTCTGGAAAGTGCCAGGGCAACGGGCAATGGTCTGAGGAATTCCAAAAGGGTCTGCTTTCTGCCAGGGTAAGAGTGGGGACACAATTCTTGGGGGCTCGCAGACTGTTACATTCTAGGGTAGGAAGTCACATTATGGATGGGTGTATATGTATGTGAGAAAGCGTGTGGGCATGCTTGAGGCCAATCGGGTTAAGGGTTAGCAGTATGACATGCCAGGGGAAGAGGGCAAAGTCCAAGGAGAATCAAATAGGTATGTTATATGCCAGGGTATCAGTGTGGGAAAACGTCTCACACAGGTTCTGACATATGACCAGGTAAGAGTGATTGCAAAGGTCTGATGGGATCCTCTGTGCTGAGGACTCTGACATGTGCACAGATGAGACAGGGAACAAATCTAAAGGGTTCACATGGTATAAGTGAGCATGGGTATCTGAAGGGCTCACAAGCAGCTAATACATGGCAGGGTTAGCATGAAGAGAAGGCCAAATGGGCTCAAGCATGGTTTCATATGTGCAAGAGCAGCGATGAGGACAGACATCTAAGGGACTCTGAGTAAGGACAAAGGTTTTAGGGGTTCACATGAGTGCTATTATGTGCAATATACCACTAAGGATGCCTCAACATGTGGAACGGGGAGAGTTAGGGCAAAGGTCTGAGGGGTTCACATGGTATCAGATATGCACCAAGGGACAAGTGACAATGGGTATCTAAAGGGCTCCGACACGACTTGACATGTTCCAGGGTTTCTACAGAGAGCAAAGGTCTAACGGGTTCACAGAATAATATAGGCAACGGTAAGAGTGCAGGACAATGGCCCAACGGGCTGACACAGGGATGCAAGTCTAAGGGGCACACAGAGGCTTTAAAATATGCAATAATAATTGTGACAGCAAAGTCTATCACAGGGGATCAGATATGTACAAGAGCAAGCACAAATACAGAAATCGGGGGCAGTCCTACAGGATACACAATATGTCATGGTAGGATAGAAGGCAAACGTCTGACAGCTCCCAGTCTAATGTATGTCAAGGGTGCAGTTTGGACTAACATTGGAGTGTTTTTACCTCTTTGTAGAGAGCTATTTGGCCTTCTCTACTGTTCTTGGGAGTGCATTTCCGCCGACTTTTTTCCCGGTTCCATCCAGGATCTGGGAATTGGTATATATATATATATATATATATATATATATATATATATATATATATATATATATATATATATATATATATATATATATATATATATATATATATATATATATATATATATATATATGGGATACATTACTCACCGTAATCGTATTTCTGATGCTTGTATCTGCTTAGATTCACATGCTGTGCATAGGCCGACATCTAGTGGAAGCTGCGGACTATTACAGTTTGTTTTTCGAAACTCGAAAATGGGCGTCGACACAGGCGTGCCAGTAATACTATCCCTAGTGTGACGTCCACTGTACCCAAGATCCCTCACGCGTCTAGGATCCTCAGATTGTATTTTTTCTGACATGAGGAAGCATGAGGAGTAGCGTGAGTACAGATAATCCAAGCAGATAGACAGAAAGGTAAGACTACAAGCAATCATGCGCCTTCTCTCGGAGGGGAGGAAGGGTGGGTCGCATGTGAATCTAAGCAGATACAAGCATCAGAAATACGATTACGGTGAGTAATGTATCCCTTCTGAGGCTTGTGGAATCTGCTTAGATCACATGCTGTGCATAGATTAGCGAGCAGTACCAGAAGAAGGAGGTGGGATGTGAGAAGGGTCATGAGCAAACAGGTGTCTTAGAACCGCTTGTCCCACTTGTGTATCTGTCTTGGAATGAGTGTCAATGCAGTAATGCTGAGTAAAAGTGTGAATAGAGCTCCAAGTAGCTGCTTTGCAAATGGTGTCGAGGGGAACATTTGCAATGAAAGCCAGAGTGGCCCCAATGCCTCTAGTAGAATGGGCCCTTGGCGTAAAAGGCAGAGTTTTTTCAGAAAGAGAGTAACACAGCTGTATACAGTTGATAATCCACTTCGAGATCGCGCCTTTAGAGACGCGATCCCCCTCTCTGCCTGTAGCTACGGAGACAAACAGTTGATCTGTTTTCCTTAGCGGTCTGGTTTTATTTACATAGTAGAGGACCGCCCTACGCACATCAAGGGTGTGTAGTTTCACCTCAGCTGAGCTTTGCGGGTTCTGGAAGAAAGCCGGAAGCTCGATGGACTGGTTTACATGGAACTTAGATATAAATTTAGGTGAGAACCTAGGGTGTGTGCGTAAAACCAGTTTGTCTTTGTGGATAGTAAAGAAAGGATCCTGCACTGACAGAGCCTGAATTTCACTGACCCTTCTTATAGAGGTAATGGCTACTAAGAAGGCCGTTTTAGAAGTCAGGTGTTTGAGACTACTTTTATGCATGGGTTCGAAAGGGGGGCCCATGAGCTTAGCTAGCACCACATTGAGGTCCCATCCTGGCGGTGGGTTCGAAATAGGAGGGTGAAGTCTCTTTACTCCTTCCATGAAGGCTTTAACTACTGGTACTTTCCACCACGATACTTTGTTATGGGATGTGGTGTAAGCCGAGAGGGCTGCCAGGTGTACCTTCAGAGAGTTAAAAACCAAACCTGCGTCCAGCAGGTGGAGCATGTATGTTACAACGTTGGAAGGAGTGCAATCAACTGGGTTGATTTGTTTATTCTGGCACCAAATAACGAATCTCTTCCACTTGTTAAAGTAACAGTGCCTTGTGTTTGGTTTCCTGGATTCTTTTAGGATGTCCATACACCTCTGTGGTAAATTGAGATGCCCAAACTCTATGACCTCAGGAGCCATGCTGCCAGGTTCATTGAGTTGGGTTCCTGGTGCACTGTTTGACCTTGTTGCTGGGACAGTAGGTTGTACCAGGCTGGGAGTTTGATGGGCTCGCACACCGCCATCCTGCGTAGGTGTGGAAACCATGGTTGTCTCGCCCACATGGGAGCAACTAGGATGAGCGTCATCGATTCCTTGTTCATCTTGTACACCACCTTCCTGATGAGAGGAGTTGGTGGAAAAGCGTACGCAAACATCCCTGACCAGTTCATCCACAGGGCGTTCCCTTGGGAGTCTGGCTGGGGGAACCTGGATGCAAATCCTGGGCATTGTTTGTTTTCGCTTGTGGCGAATAGGTCTATAGTGGGGAAACCCCACTGAGAGAAGAGATCTTCTACGATATCTCTGTGAAGGACCCATTCGTGTTCTTCTGGGAGGGAGTCTCTGCTTAGGGCATCCGCTAGGGAATTGAGCTCCCCTGGAACATGTTGTGATGACAGGAAGATGTTCCGTCTGAGTGCCCATATCCAGATTTTCTGGGCAAGCTTGGACAGATTTGGCGAACGAGTCCCTCCTTGTTTGTTCAGATAGAACATGGCTGTCGTGCTGTCCGTCTGGATCTGCACCGACAAGTTTAGCAGATGGGGCTCGAACGCCCGAAGCGCTCGGAATACTGCCAGAAGCTCTAGCAGGTTGATGTGGTTCTTGGCTACTGAGTGAGACCAGAGACCCTGAGCTGTGTGGTGGAGATGGTGAGCTCCCCACCCAGTCAGACATGCATCTGTAGTCACCACTGCCTGTACTTCGGGATCGTAAAAGGGTTTTCCCCTTGCGAGATTCTCTCTTGTCCACCAGTGTAAGCTCTGTACGAGTGTTGGCGAAACGACCACTAGATCGTCCCACTGACCACTTGCCTGAGACCACTGTTTCGCCAACCATTCCTGCATGGGACGCATGCGCAGACGCGCGTGGGGGACCAGGTAAATGCATGACGCCATCATGCCCAGTAACCGCATTGCTTTGCGTACCGTTATTTGTTGACCTGACTGATAATGTGGAATTTGCAGTAGTATATTCCGAATTCTCTCTTCCGAAGGGAAGGTCAACCCTTTCTGAGTATCTAGGATTGCTCCTAGGAACTGTTTTGAGGTGCTTGGCACCAGGCTGGACTTCTTCTCTTTGATTGAGGAGCCTAATTCGTGGAGGAGGTCGATAGTCCTCTGAATGTTTGACCTGCAAATTCCTGGGGTTTCCCCCGTTATGAGCCAGTCGTCCAGATAAGGGTACACTGGGATTGCCTCCCTGCGTAGGTGTGCAGCTGCCACCGCCAGTACCTTGGTGAATACCCTTGGTGCTGAAGCTATCCCGAAGGGCAGTACCTTGAATTGGTAGTGGCGACTGTCCACCTTGAAGCGCAAGTATTTTCTGTGCGCTGGGAGCATGGAAATATGAAAATAAGCATCTTTCATATCCAAGGTTGCCATGTAATCCCCCTTTTTTAGGAGGGGGATTACCTCTTGTAGCGTGGTCATACGGAATTTTTGGGGCTTGACATACTTGTTGGCAGGCCGTAAGTCCAATACTGGGCGCATTGTCAAATCTTTCTTTGGCACAAGGAAGTAAGTTGAATAGATACCCTTGTTTACCTGGTGTCCTGGGACGAGTTCTATCGCGTCCTTTTCTAGCAGAATGGCGATCTCCTCTAGAAGGATCTTCTGATGTTCTAAGGAGTGTATTCTTTGTCGTGGAGGGTGGTTCCGGGGACACTGCAGTAATTCTATACAATATCCTGCGGACACTGTTGACAGCACCCATCTGTCTGAGGTGATCCCTTCCCAAGCCTGGGTGAAGTTGGAAATGCGTCCCCCTACTGGGGTTGCGTGAGAAGGGACCCTGAACTGAGCGTCACTGCTTTGGCGGAGGCGTGCCACCTCCCTTGTTGGGGCTGCCTCTGCCTCTTCCACGACCTCTCTTGTTACCTTTACTGTAACTTTGGGTAGACTGCTGGTTGTTGTTCCATTGTGTACCCTGTCCTTGGGCATAGTTGCCTCTCTGTGAATTTTGGCCGCGTGGGCGACGAAAATTATTGTTCCCCCTCTGGTTCGGGGGTTTGTTGGTAAGCTGGCCAAGGGATTTGAGAGTCTCGTACTCATCCTTGGCATTTTTAAGTGCGTCTTCGACCGCTTTACCAAACAATAGATCTGGTTCCACCGGCTTGTCTATTAATGACGCCTGTGTTTCTGTCTTGAAACCCGACTGCCGTAACCACGCATGTCTCTTGATAACAGTACCTTCTGCTATCAATCTTCCTGCGTTGTCTGCAGCGTCGAAAGTTGCTTTTAAAATGCAACCAGACACGGCTCTCCCTTCTGCCGAGATCCGAGCCAACTGGCCCTTTAACGGTTCAGGAGCAGAGGCTATGAGCGCCGCGACCTCTTCCCATTGATGGCAGTTGTAACTTGCCAACAGGGTGGTGGAGTTAGCAATCCTTGCTTGGTAGGCGGACGTTGAGGCTACCTTCCTGCCAAACCCGTACAGTCTTTTGCTCTCCTTGTCGGGAGGAGCTTCTGACGACGATAAGGGTGTCCCAGCCCTCTTCCGAGTGTTGGTAACCACTAGGGAGTCTGGTTTAAGATGACCTCTTATATAAAGAGGGTCAGACTGGGCTGCCCGAAAAAGTTTTTCGACTCTGGGGTTGACGGCTCTGGTGAGGTTAGGATTCACCAGGGATGGATCTATTCTACGTTGGATGGATTTAAGGATAGGGATGGTCTGAGCGACCGGCCTCCTCTCTCCCACCAACTCTTCTGCGAAGTCCCTTTCCTCCTGTACACCGTGGGTGTCGATGTGAAAATGTTCAGCTGCGCGAGCAAGAACTTCATTAAGGAGGGGTTGGTTATCAACTGGCGAGTCGGTAACTGGGGCTTCGCTCTCTACTGGGGAATCTACTCTGTAAATTTCCTCATCTTCTACCTCCTCCAGGTCCTCATCCTCCGCATAGTATTCAGACCCGGTTCGTTCCTCCATAATTGAAAACTCCTGGTCCCCTTCAGGGAAAGGTTGTCCTTGGTATCTGGGGTGTGGAGTAGAGTATGGAGTAGAGTAAGGCTGCACCTCGAAGGGGTCAGGTCTTTCGACCCGGGCCTTTTTACTTAGGGGGATAGGATCAGAGGAGCCCGAGGGTGTGGCCCCTTGAGGGTCATACGAAAGGAAATGTTCTGGGTCTTTGTCATAAAAATCCGCTAAGGAAGACATTCTTGACATGACCCTGTCTATGTCCTCACTGGACCATTCTTTGGAACAGGGTATGACTTTAGTAGGCAACTTAGAGGACTTATCAAGGGTACCCTTGCTGGATGTTGCTGTCCCAGTAGATTTATGTTTATCTGTCTGCTTGGGGTGGAAGGATGGTCTTACAGGAGTGGAAGGCTGAGCTTTCCGCTGTTTCCCTCCCTCCCCGTGCGTGGAAAAATGTTTTCCCTGCCCCTTAGAGGCCCCAGAGACTTTCGACGCCTGGCGCCGAGGGTCGGGAGAGGTATTTTGTTTGGAGCGTGGGGCCTCGCTGGTGTTAACTGCGCTCTCGGTCTCTTGGAGCGCGGCCTGGGGGTGGAAGTCGTCTTCCGACGATGGAACTTCCGTTAATCTAGGGAGCGAGGCACTCTTGGCAAGAGTGGATGATTGCCTTGCGTCATGAGGCGATCTCGATCGAGAGCGCCCAGAGGACACCGAGTCGGACCGTTCTATCCGTGCCTCTTTCCGAGAAGTCGACGTCGTCGAGGTTCGGTTGGACTTAGTGTGCTTAGTGTGTGTAGGTGTAGCGCTTGCGTCGCCGGGGGTCTTCCCCATAGCCGCCCTGCCGGACAACCTTCCGAGGTCGGGGACCTGCGCTCGGCAGTCTTTCGACGCCGTAATGCCCTCGCCGTCCGAAAGTACGGCGTCGCTGCCATCGCTGAAGGCGCCCTCCGCTGCCATGGCTGCCTGCCTGGCGTGGTGGGCCCAACGCTTTGTCGAACGGTCCTTAAGTGTTTTAGGTTTAAACCTACTACACGCTCTGCAGTTCGCTTCGGGGTGGTCCCTCGGCAAGCAGAGATTGCACGTGGCGTGCCTGTCGACCCAAGGGTATTTGCGATTGCACTTGGGGCAGAATTGGAAAGGGGTACCCTCCATACGCACCTTGAGGCAGCGGGCTGGTAAGTGTAGGAAATATATAAGGTGTACCTATATACCAAGAGTGAAGAGTATGTACCACCCCCCACTCTCCCTACTTGCAGGGCCGAGGCCAGCGGCCTACTAGGCCCGGGCCGAGGCCAGCGGCCTTCCGAGGCCCAGATCCGTCGTGCAGCAGCCGACGGTCGATGTCTTCTCCAGCCGTCGTCGAGATCGATGGTCGACGTTGGGGTGGGGAAGGATGTCAATAAATAATTTTAAATTGCAATATAATAGCAAAAGTATGGCTAAGGCCAGGGGACTCCGCAAGATGCTTCCGACCAGTATGGCGGAAAAAAACAATCTGAGGATCCTAGACGCGTGAGGGATCTTGGGTACAGTGGACGTCACACTAGGGATAGTATTACTGGCACGCCTGTGTCGACGCCCATTTTCGAGTTTCGAAAAACAAACTGTAATACTCCGCAGCTTCCACTAGATGTCGGCCTATGCACAGCATGTGATCTAAGCAGATTCCACAAGCCTCAGAAATATATATATATATTTTTTGTATTTACATTTTTAAAGCGCTCACACAGCCCGCAGGCATCGAGGCGCTGTTACAGGAATTGTTTGTGGTGTATTTTTTCTCTTAGTTGCGTATTTATAACGCGCTTAAACACCCAGATGTTTCTAAGCGCGGACCCGGGGAGCGAACCTGTGTTGCTTCGTGTCGTCTTGTTGCCAAGGCATGCACGTTGCCGCTGAGCTATCCTCCCGGATATATATATATATATATATATATATCACTGTAAAAACTTTAGTTAAGGTGCAGTTAAATTGTGCAGATTTAATGCAACAAAACCCTTGAAATTCAGTGGATGTGCAAAGTCATGACCAGCGTAGGCTAAAACTCGGTGCACTCCCGTTGATGTCCCCCATAATGCCATATCCCCAATAATGGCATTTTGTATGTCATTGTGAATCCCTTCTCTTATGTGTATGTGCTCATGGGCTTTGCAGCGGGAACGCGCCGAGTTAAGCTGGTCAGGACTTCCCACATCTGCAGAATTTCAAGGGTTTTGTTGCGTTAAATCTGCGCAACTTAACTGCACCTTAACTAAGGTTTTTTCTGTAGGGTTTTATTATACCATTGTTTTCTAAGGGCCACTTATGCATGTTCCCCCAATATGCTTCTTTTGGACCCGCTAGGTGGCCACTTTGCGCCCACTGTATATTCTAAAACATTACCGAGCCACCAGCCATATCCTTCCGCTATCGATCTATCTATCTATCTGTGTTCTTGTATTGCGCCACTAATCCTAAGGGCGCACACAGGAGAGGGAAAAAGACAGACAACAAAACATAAATTCAGAAAGGAAACACAAGGAGAGGGCGGAGTTCATCCTGTAAACCAGCAAAGATGGACTAGCTGAGATTGCATATAAGGACAGAGGTTGGATCAGAGTAGTATCACAACTGGATCGTAATAGACGACCAGCAGGTTTCTTTTTTTTATCCTAGTCATAAAATAATCTGGGGCCTTGCCATGCAAACATTTGTACACAATGGACAGCCCCCTATGATGCAGCCGTGGTACCAGCCGCCATGTTTTTTTACCACAGCCTTTGTCCGTATCCACTGTCCATCTTCCCCCAATATGTTTCTTTTGGATCCACTAGGTGGCCACGGCTGGGCTCACTAGCCAGGGACATATTACACCCCTTGACATGCTGCCCCAATAGGTTACCCCACACCTCACTGTAAAATTCCACTTTTATTTTTATTACTCATTTTTTTAAGTCTCTCATTTTTGGCAAAAGTTTTTTTTCGATAACCTGTTATTTCAGCAATGAACTACACATAACCGAGAATATTTCAAAAATATGAGCAGGTATTTTAAAATAACCACCTATATGAAAAGAAATAACCTCATAAATGGAAATAACCTAAAATATGAAAAAACAACCTCAAATGTTCGAGCTATGAACTTGGACCCCAGCGCCGCCACCCCAACACCTCAGATGGTGTCCCCTTTCCCCCTCCCCAGCTCTAGCCTGATGCCATTTCATAATTTTTTATCCTCCAAATGGCATTTTTTCAACTTTTAGTTTTCGGATAACGATTACCCTGAATATTTGCGAAAATCCAATGCATCGGAATAAAAAGATGGAGGCTTTATCATTTCTGACCCCCTTTTCTGTCTCTATCAAACATTTAAAAAAGTACTGGATGCAAAACTCCCCCACCCCCAGAACTCGAGCCAGTGCTTTGTGCCCAAGTTGTTTCTGTTTCGCACCTGGTCCAATTCCGTCCAGCGGTTTTCGCTGTGCTGTCTGGCAAAAATTGGCCTTTTTTTGTCTATGGGAAAATGAAGGACTAGGCCAAAAAAATTGTGTTTTGTTATCTTAGTGTTTTTATTTTTAAAACAATCTTTCCCAAACATTTCCAGTCTGGGAGGGGTCTCATGTGTAGAATATTGTCTGCAAAATGTCTGCCAAAACGGTCGTCCGAGTCAAATGTTATTAGAAAATAAATTTTCGGGGATTTCCTATAGTACTCGAAATGCACCTGCAGGATGGGAATGTACTGAGTGACAGCTTTCTTATCCCCTAAAATGTCGTCAACAATGTCCTTGGGCCTCATTGCGAGTTTGGCGGTAGGGCACTGTTGCCGCCAAACTCGTGAAATTACCGGCACCTGGTAATGGGGTCATACAGGGGCATTCTGACCCCAGCAGACCCGGTCCGTCCCCCTTGCCGGGTGCTGGTATTCATTACTCCCCATTCCCATTTGAGCCCCAAAGGGATCAATGGGAATGGGGAGGTCGGATGCACCGAATGAATGAATGCCGGTTCAACCGACGCTTGCGGGTGCCGCTCTGCCCGCCAGGTCAGATCTGGCAGGCAGAAAGGCACCCTCAAGCACAACTCGTAGTTTGCTGGTCCGGTAGTTAACGGTGCCGGTAGCTTACCGGCGCTGTTACTAGCGGACCGGCAACGCCGTTACTGCCGGACCGGCAAACCTTTAATGAGACCGCTTGTCTTCTTGAGTCTCCTACGTTTTTATCTGGAAGTGCTCAGCTGCCTTGATGAGCATGTCGTTCTGTAGTGGCGGGTTATCTATAGGCGAATCTGCCACAGGAGGATCCTGGTTGACGGGAGAGTCCATGTTATACATGTCTGGCTCATCATCACCATAATAAGGATCTGTGGCCTCTTGAGTTACAGAGAAGTCCTCAGTGTCAGTATCCGGGTCATACAGGTCAATGACTGGGGGGTCCTGCTGTGATGGAATAATTAGGTTATCGGGACAAGACCTCTTTGAAGGGGGCTGAGAAGCAGTGGCCGATAGAGGGGCCTGAGAACTAGAGGCAGCTGTTGTAGGTGGGGTTGTCTGAAGACTCTGGAAAGAATCTGGGTTCTTTTTTAAAAAGACTGCCATAAAGCTCATCCTTCTCATGACCCTATCAATATCCTCACATGTCCATTGGGCAGAGCTAGGAATGGACTTTGACAGGCCGTGACTGTAATACTATCCCTAGTGTGACGTACCCTGAACCCATGATCCCTCATGCATCGAGGTTCCTCAGATTATTTGTTTCTGACAAGAGGGAGTGTAAGCATGAAGTGTAGGTAGAGACCATTAGATGTGAAAGATCTATGTTTCTTTCCAAAGCACCTTCTACAACAAGAGTGGAGGAAGGGCGGGCGCATGTGAATCTAAGCAGATACAAGCATCAGAAATACAATTAAGGTGAGTAATGTATCTCTTCTATGGCTTGCAGATCTGCTTAGAATCACATGCTCTGCATAGATTAGCGAACAGTACTAGTTGGAGGAGGTGGGTTATTAGAAGGTAGCGTTGCAAAGAGGTGTTTCAGCATTCTTGTCCCACCTGTGTATCACACCAAGAATGTGAGTCCAGACAGTAATGTTGGGTGAAGCTTTGTACTGAACTGCAAGTGGCAGCCTTGCAAATGGCATCTAGAGGCATGTTTGCTATGAAGGCTAAAGTTGCCCCAGTGCCTTGCGTTGCGTGTGCTCTGGGCTGAACGGGCAATGTTTTCTTGGCAAGAGAGTAACAGAGTTGGATGCAGTTGACAATCCACGTAGAAATTGCTGCTTTAGAAATAGGGTCCCCTTCTCTTCCAGCGGCTACAGATACAAAGGGCCTCATTACGAGTCTGGCGGTAACCCTGCGGGTGCTACCGGCGGGTAGCCGCCGGACTCGCAAAATTCCTGGTGCCACCGGGATATGTCAAGTCCAGTGGCCCGGGAAGTCAGGCGCCTGTAACATGCAAGTCCCCATTCTCATAGCGCCAGCACCGTTGTCAACTTGGCAAATTTCCCTGACCAGTTCATCAGATGTGCATTCCCCTTGAATTCTTTCTGGGGAAACCTGGACGCATAATCTTGGCTTTCCACGTTTTCCAGGGTTGCAAAAAAGGTCTCTCTGGGAAACCCCAGTTTGAGAAGATGTTGTTTGTTTAGTTGCCATTTGTGCTGTGAGGGTAGCATTGTACTCCTTAGTACGTCTCCCAAAGAATTGAGTTCCGCTGGAACATGCTGTGATGCAGTGCCCACCGACAGATGTTCTGTGCTAGTTTGGTCAGTCCTGCATAATGTGTACCCGCCCGTTTGTTTACATAAAACATTGCTGTGGTACTGTCCGTAAGGACTAGGACTGTTTTGTGCACTAGCTGAGTCTTGAAGGCTTGTAGTGCTTTGAGAATCACTAGTAGTTCCAGAAAGATTGATGTGCTTCCTGGTTAGCGACGTGATGCAGTGTGATGCAGGAAGTGAGCACCACAGCCAGTTATAGATGTGTCCGTCGTGAGAATGGTTTCGATTGCTGGTGCGTGGAAAGGCTGACCCTTTAGCAGATTGTCTCTGTTCCACCACTGTAACGATTGAACCGGAGGTTGCAAAACCACCACTAGATCATGCCACAAGCCGATTACTTAGGACCACTGTCGCTAGACACTCTTGCATTGGACACATGCGCAGCCTCGCGTGAGGCACTAGATAGATGCAGGAAGCCATCATTTCCAGCAGGTGCATCGCCTTTCGTACTGTCACCTGACGACCTGCTACATAGTAAGGCGTTTGGCACAGCATGTTTTGGACCCTCTCTTCGGAGGGGTAGAGTAGAGCCATGTCTGTTTTGATTAGTGCCCCCAGAAATCGCTTTACTTGGCTGGGCACCAGACTTTACTTCTTTTCGTTTATGGGAGAAGCCCAATTGAAACAGCAGATTGTTTGCTGCGTGTTTCCCATTCTTGACCCCCAGGTGGATGACAAAGTCATACTCCAAGAAAAATTGGGCCCACCGAAGTTGGCGTGGGGACTGGGCTTGCGCCGTTCGCAGGTACTGCAGATTCCGATGGTCAGTGTACACCATGATAGTATGTCACGCGCCTAACAGGTGGTGGCGTCACTCCTTGAATGCTGCCTTGATGGCCAGTAACTCTTGCGCTGGTGACAACTTTTTCGACCAAAACGCCACGGGATGTAGGTGGGTGGTCGTCAGGTCCCTTTGAGACAACACTGCTCCCATCACGACACTGGCAGCATCTGTTTCAACCACAAATGGTAGCTCGGGGTTCGGATGCTTCAAGATGGGTGCCGTCGTGAATTGCGTCTTGCGTTGTTTGAAGGCTCGCTCAGCTTCCGGGGACCATTTAAAGGCCTTGCGCTTCCTAAGCATCGAGGTGATAGGGTGTGCAATATCCGAGAACCCAGGTATGAACCGCTGACATAAGTTAGCGAACCCCAGGAAGCTTTGCACGGTTTTGAACGATGTAGGCGAAGGCCAGTTCAAAATTGCCTCCACTTTTCTATTATCTATTTGGATGCCATGTGGGGTTAGTATAACGCCGAGGAACTCCACTGTGTTTATGTGGAAAAAGCATTTCTCCAGTTTTGCATACAAGTGATGCTGGCAGAGATTTTCTAGGACGGCCCTAACATGATGTACATGGTCTTCTGTTGCGGAGTAGATTCATATTTTGTCTATATAGACCATGGCGCAAACGTCCAATAACTCCTGCAGCAAATCCGTCATGAAGAACTGGAAGGACGCAGTGGCATTGCACATCCCGAAGGGCATTACAGTGTATTCGAATAGTCCATACTTCGTGCGGAAGGCCGTCTTCCATTCATCCCCCTCTCTAATGCGGACTAAGTGGTATGCCTCACGCAGATCCAATTTGGAATATATTTTTGCGTCCTTAACTTGGTCCAATAGCGTGGGAATCAACGTTAAGTGGTACCAGTACTTCACAGTGATTTTATTGAGCCCTCGATAGTCGATGCAAGTCCTGAGGTCCCCTTCTTTCTTCGGTATGAAAAACAGGGTTGAGGACGCCGGGGACTTGGACGGCCGGATAAACCCATTGGCCAGATACTTGTCTAGATACTGCCGCAGATGCTGGTTCTCTTTTTCTGTGAGTGCGTAGATGCAACTGGACGGTGGCTGGGACCCTGGAATTAGATCAATTTGGCAATCGTATGGTCTATGTGGTGGAAGGGTGTTGGCCGATTCTTACCGAAACACATCCTCGAATTCTTGGTACCTGGGGGGTAATTGTCCTGCCTCGCTGAGTGAGGTCGCTGCTCCCAACTTTAGCGCTCTATGGACTGGAGGTAGCTACGGGTAACAGGTGTGCAGGCATTCAGACAGAAAGATCACTGTGTGCGTTTTCCAATTAATGACGGAATTATGCAGTTCTAGCCACGGCATGGCAAGTATGAGTTGAAAAGGTGGGGCACAGATCAAGTCGAAAGTCATGCGCTCTCGGTGGCAGTCTTTGCACAACAGTTCCACTTCTTCTGTGCATTGCGTCACGGGTCCGGATGACAGTGGAGACCCGTCCACTGAAACAATGTCTATATTCCCCCTTGGCAGCCCCGGTATGCCAAATCTCGATATCGATCTAGTTGGTGATGGCCCAGCAATCAATATAAACCTCCAGGGCGTACATCCAGTGAGGTTGTCCTGGCCTGATCAGAATGACAGGTAAGGTGAGGTGTTTGACTGTGGTTACTTTAGTTCACCTCGACAAGCCGATCCCTACTCTTGTGGAGTCCAGGAGTTTTCCGACAGCGGTGCAGGATCCTCGGGACTGGTCACTGCCTCTTCAATGGCACCCAGGGCCCGTTTACTCGGCTTACTAGGGCAGTCTTTCAGGAAGTGGCCCGTCTTGCCACAATATAGACAATTGTTGCTGCCGCCGCCGCTCTTTTTCCTCCTTCGAGAGTGGTCCCCTAACACTGCCCAACTGCATGGGTTCCAGGGTATTTTCTTGGGGACGCATTCATACTTCGCGCGTGCGCACCTATATGGACCGGGCTTCTGATCTTGTTTGGTCTGCCTTTCTCTCTTGCAAACGATGATTCAACTGTATCATAAGTCAATATAGTCTGCACAGCGTTCAGGTGGGCTGACTACTTGCGCTAAAACGTCTTTCAGATCACACCAGAGGCCCCGATCAAAGAGGGTGGTTCTTTTCTCCTCTGGCCAATTTGTTTCAGCCACAAGCCGATTGAATGTCATGACATATACCAATAGATCTTGGGACCCTTGCCGTAGGGCCAGCAGTTCTCCGTTTAAGGCTGCCCCTTGATTTCTAAGGGCAAATAGTTTGTCCAGCTCTTGCTGAAAAGCGCTGAAGTTATGTAAGACGGGGTCATCTCGGTTCACTAGCGGTACCGACCAATTAGCCGTGTGACCCCCCAGATAAGACAAAGGCCAACTTGGCTTGGTCTGAGGGAAAGGCCCCTGGTCGGCACAGGAGGTGCAATCTACACTGGTTCATAAATATGGCGTACCTCTGGGAGTCACCTAGGAAGCGTTCCATAGGGGCTAAGGGAACAGAGGACGGTGTTGTGACCTGAAATTGGGGCACCCCCTCTGCTACGCTGTCTGAAGGACCTGGTAGGGGAACCTGGCTGGCCTGAGCGACCAATAGCCGCTTGGCCAAATCCTCAGTTTTCTTACTGACTACCACCTCCCTCCTGATTGCGCTGGTCTCTGAGCGGGCTACGTGCACCTCGGCCCGCAATTCCCCCAAAAGGGTTGCCAACTGGTCTACCTCGGGAACCATGCTACTCGGGCAGGGGTTGTGACGTGGGCTTAGCATTTTGTCACGTTTACCTCTGGTGCCCTGCAGGAGTGTCTGGTCTGTACCAATGTGTATCCCCCTCGCTGGCTGCCTTCACCCTGACGCTGGCTCCAGCCACTCCTTCGCCCACTGGAGACTGGGGATTAACTCCCAGGGGACCGTGAGGTTGGGAGGGACCTGGGTGGTTTTGGGACTTTTGGGATGTATCATTCTGGGGGTCAGGGTGACGTAAAGGTAGGTACAGGCTAAGTATAAGCACAGAGCCTCCCTTTCTCCCCCTCCCCTTCAGAGCCTGGGTTGGCTGGCTGGCATGAAGTGAGCGCTGCTCACCGTAATGTTTGCGACTACAGTCGCGGTCCTCAGGTACGTATCGTCCTCCAGTTACTTCACTAAAGGTGCATGGTCCAGGCCGGCTGCGAAACACTGGGTACGATGGTGGGCAGGTAAGTCTTGATTCAACGTGGTGAACAGGTAAGTCTTGGTTAAACACGGGTGTCAAACTTGCTGTGCTTGCAAACTTGTTCTGTACCGTGACTGAGCTTACTTTCACAATGTCTTTGTCTTTCTTCTTCACAGGAGCTGAGCGACTGAAGACCGACACCGCAATGAGATGCTGAAGGAACAGAGCTGGAATCAATGCGCAGGTGAGCACACGAGGCACTGGGGCGGGTGGCGGTCGAAGAACGGGATGGGATCTCTCACACTGTTGCTTTGTTTTTCAGGTCCTTGGATACTGCGTGAATGACAACAGTCGGAGAAACGAGGAAGAACCAAGATGAGCAGGCGATGAAGAACCAATGTCCAAGATAAGCAGCCCCACCGGTCGACTCCGGGTGCTGTTGGGGAAAAAACTGAAGTGAACGCAGAGACAAAGGGCCTCATTATAACCTTGGTGGTAGCCGTGCCTGTAAGACAGGCACGGCTGCCACCAGAGGTGCATTTTTTCTAGGACCCGTCAATGAGAAATTACCGGGTAATTCTGACATTGCCGAACCCGGTAATTCCTGCATTGCCAGGTGCCGGTGCCTGTCAGTCCCCATTCCCATTGAGCCCTATAGGCTCAATGGGAGTTAATTGATGAGTTGAAGAAGCAACAGAGGGAACATATACAGAAATAGGCCGTTGCATGGGAACGAGAAGGCATCCCCCATGCTCCCCGGCTGGGGAAACCTGCTGGCAAACCTCTGGCACTTGGTGTTCGTCGCAAACAGATCGATTTGGTGATTGCCCTGAAACACTTGTGTACGAGCGCGATAGAAATAAAATATCAATCAATTGCCCCATCTGTGGAACAGGTGGTTCACTTGGTCCTGCCGAAGCTCCCACTCGTGGCAAGAGCATAACTCCCTGCTGAGAGAATCTGCAACAGTGTTCTTTACTCCTGCCAGATGAAATGGAATGAGGAACATCCCCTGGGTGACAGCCCAGTGCCATAGGTCCTGCGCCTCTTTGGAGAGCGCTGGGGATCTGTTGCCCCCCCTGCTTCCTGATGTAAAACATTGTGGTGGTATTGTCTGTGAAGACCCGCACCACCTTGCCCCTGAGGGACGGAAGGAAGGACTTGA
Source organism: Ambystoma mexicanum (assembly GCF_040938575.1). Classification (NCBI taxonomy): domain Eukaryota; kingdom Metazoa; phylum Chordata; class Amphibia; order Caudata; family Ambystomatidae; genus Ambystoma; species Ambystoma mexicanum. The sequence goes on along the minus strand of NC_090926.1, from coordinate 377,841,204 downwards.
GCCCAAAACACCGCCCGAAGCTCTAGCACAATGATGTGCAAAGTCTTCTCCTCTGGAAGCCACAGGCCTCTGGCGTGAAGACTTCCTTCGGTGTGAGCTCCCCATCCTTCGAGGGAAGCATCCGTCGTGACCGTCTCCTGGTGTGGTGGGGTCTGGAAATCGGCACCGCCGGACCGATTAGAGCACACTCCCCACCACCTTATCGCTCGAGGGAAGCTCTCGTTGAGCGTGATCTTGTCCTGTAAGCTTCCTGATACTTGTATCCAACAGTCATTGAGGAACTCCTGTAGTGGACGCATCCGTAGCCTGCAGAGCCAGATGAGATAGGTGCATGACGACATCATGCCGAGAAGAGATTTGATGGTCCTCACCGTGGCGACCTTCAGTGCTAACAGCTGTTGCACCTTGCCCAAGATGGCCGCTATCCTCTCCTCCAACGGTGACACCAGGCACAACACTGTTGAGTCGGGATCCTAGGAACAGCACGTCCTGCGATGGAGTCAAGCAGGACTTTGCATAGTTCACTGAGAACCCCAGGTCCATCAGCAGGCGAGCGGTCCTCGCTGTGTGGCCCACGGCGACTTCCCTCGATCTGGCCCGGATGAGCCAGTCGTCCAGGTAAGGGTAGACGTGAATCCCTTGAAGTCGAAGGTGGGCCGCTACCAGAGCCAGGCACTTTGTGAAGAGACTGGGCGCAGTCTTCAGCCCGAAGGGAAGGGGAAATGTACCCCTTGAACGACGAAGCGCAGAAACTTGCAGTGACCCTTGTGAATGGGGAAGTACACATCCCCCAGGTCCAGCGACGACAGAAAGTCTCCCACTTTCAGTTATCCGAGTATGTGTTGAAGAGTGACCAAGCAGAACTTCTGGGACTTTATGAATTTGTTTAGTCGTCGCAGGTCGAGCATGGCCTCCAGCCCCCAGTCTTCTTTCATACGAGGAACTACCTTGAGTACACTCCAGAGCCCCGGAGCCGCTGTGGGACCAACTCTATCACCCCCTTTTTTTAACATGGCCCAGACCTCCAGCAGCAGCTGAGGTATGTGGTTTTCCTGCCGGGCCACTGGTGGTATCTGCGGGCACTTCCGATGTAATTCTAGAGTGTCCGTGGGCGAGAGTGTCCAGCACCCATCGGTCGGTGGAGATGGACTTCCACGCGCTGACAAAGTTCACCAGCTGGCCTCCCACCGGGGTGCACGGGTGGGGGCCCGACGTCACGGCCAGTTCATTCCTGTTTGGAGGCCAAGGGGCAACCTTGCGGGCCCTGACGATGACAGCGTCGTCCTCCGAAGTTCTTAGAGCGGCGCCTGTTTTCCTGGGCTAAAGAACAGGAAGGTTGATGGTAAGCAGAAGATCCTCGGCCAAAGATCTTTGAGGAACGGGACTTGCCTCCTGAGAACCGAAAGGACGGTTGTCGTTGCTGTAGCTGCCTAGGGCACGTGCCATCTCCGTGTCCACTTTGATGGTCTGTAAGGACTCATCCACAGCTTTCCCTAAGAGATTGTCACCATCAAAGGGCATGTCCAAAACTCTGGTCTGGACCTCCTGACAAATGTTGGTGGCCTTCAGCCAACCACAGCAGCAAAGGCAAACGCTGTAGCCCATCTGGCGGAATCCTGCATCCACGATGTCCGTGGCCACCTTGATGGCGTGGTCCAACGCCACTTCACCCTCCTGAAGAATCTTCAATGCCTCTGCCCGCTTATAAATCGGGGAGAAAATCCAGCAGAGGGGCAAGCTTGAACCACAGCTCTTGGTCATAACGCGCCACGAGAGCGAGGGCGTTTGGAGGCCTTGATGGTGGTCGCAGCAGAGTAGATCACTCGCCTACCCATCGCATCCAACTTCTTCCCCTTGTTGTCTGGAGGGGTGGACGCAGCCGAAGACGTAGAGCCCGAAGACTTCTTCCGGGTCGCTGCTAAGACCACCGAGTCCGGTGACAGTTGAGCCCGCAAGCACTTGGGCGCAGAGCCCGACACCCTGTACTTTTTCTCCAGACGGTCCCTCTTCACCGGGGCCATAGAAGGGATCTTCATGAACACCAATCCTTCGTACCAGATGTCATCCAAGAAGGGGACTGAAAGGATGGTCCTTCGCTTCGCGTCATTGGTATAAGAATCCCTCCTTCTCCTCAAGCATGAGTTGGAACAGCTCTGACGCCCTGGAGATCATACCATGGAAAGATCCAACCTCTTCCGTGGGGGACAACCTGGGCGGAGGTGACGGGAGGTCCCCCATCCCGCCGTCATCCATGCCCGTAGTTGTCGCCGTGCCAGGCTCAATCTCATCTCTCGAGGGGAAGAGGGTGGTGAAGGATGACAAGGAGGCAAAGCGTGCCTCTTCTTCTTAGCCGGTGGTTCACCCCGTCTCCAGTGGTGCGGCCGGCACCTGAGCTGGGGCCGTAGGGAGGGTAACCGCATCCTCCTTTGAATCTCGGATACCAGAATGTGCAGAGTACAGAGAATGTCCACGGAGAGGTCTGTAGGGGGTAGTTGAGGCGGAGGGCATGTAGGAGAGGGCCAATGCCCCCGTTGTCCTGGGGCTCTCCATCGCCTCACTCGACGGTATCCTCGTCATCATCGCCTTTGTCATCCCCCTCGTCGGCACCCTCATCGTAGGGCACGACTGACAATTCCCTCGTTATCATTGACCTCCTGGATGGTCTGAAGGTAGGTGAGCTCCTCCTCTGAGGAGATATGCGTGCCCTGGAGAACCTCTGCATCCCCTCCGCTTTCTTCTCGGCCGGAGGGGACAGTCTCTGGAAGATGACCGGCATCATCTTCTCCAGGGTCTTCTGAATGGGCTGGAATGTAGCCTCCCTCCTGAGACTCCTAGAGTTAGCCTTCGAAGTGCTCCCTGTGGATCTGCCTCCACATCCTTCGAAAGGGATACCACCACTACCTTGATGGAAGGCGGGGCCTTTGTCGGGTGTACGTGGGCCTAGACGTAAGGCCCAGACCCTTGTCCTGCTTGGCCTTCGTAGCGATCCGGACGACTTGTCCCGTTTGGCCTTCTCCTTTGAGGGCGGGTCGGAGCCTCAGTCCCCTTTTGCCTCCTCTGGTAAGGGAGGGCTCGACTTGGACCTCTCCTTGGCAGTCTCCGGAGCCACCCTGAGTTTGCCCAGAAGGTCTGACTTCCTCTTGGACGAAGATCCGGAGCGTTGCCTGGTGACTGAAGTCACAGGAGATGCTGGGCGCACCCTGGCCAGCGCAAGGCCAGCGGCAACTGCGCTCCCGTTTGCAGTGGACTCGTAGTGCGTAGCCTTCTGTTGGACCCCGCACGAGGGGCGCCCCCAAAGGTCTTAGAAGCCCGCTCAGCTTTCTTGGAACTGGGAGAGGCATGCTCCTGGAACCCAGAGCCTTGGCCTGTAGTCACTCTTTCCGCTGCCTATGCCGATCCTTCCGCGTGCGAGCAGTCATCTCCTGGCAAAAGCACAATCTTCCTCCTTGTGCATCGAGTACAGGCAGTAAAGGCACTGGGAATGTTTGTCATCTGAGAAGACATTCTGTAAACCGCAGTCGGAGCAAAGCTTGAAAAGGGGGCTTGAATCCTTCTTCCTATTCCGACATGGTCCACGCGGCGCATGCCTGAAGAATCTTCTGGAAGCATCCACGAAGAAACTCGATGAAATCCGCCCTTGAGGGGCGCTGAAGAATCAGAAAAACAGGTCCCTATTAATCGGTAGGATGATCGATGGAGCACAAGGCTCGATTGACCAAAAAATAGAGCAAAATGCTTCCAAAAAGCGAAAAATGCAGTAAAAGCTCGAGAGCTAAGCACAAGGACTCCCAACACTTGAACATGCAGTAAAAATCTGAAGATGACTGCCAGAGGAGAGGCTTAGGTAGAGGGCAGTCATTGGCTGGGGACAGTATGACCCAGAGCTCAGTGATTGTTTGATTGGAAACACAGTTCACAAACAAAACTGAAACTGATTTTTTCTTTTACCGAGGATTCCCAGCCTGACGACGGGGAATATTCATGAGCATGTGAATCCATGCCAGACCCCATGCTGGAGAAATGAGGTGAGCTCAATAGTGGAAGGTGGACACCGAGGCAGCAGGATAAAGGTAGAAGGGGCAGGAAATGGGGGTATGCATTCTTTAACAAACAAGGATCAGCGCCCCCCCCCCCACTCTCCCTACTGGTTAGGCCAAAGCCTGGTGTAGGCCGAAGGCCGTCTTTGGAACAGAACGTCTGTTTCGGAAGCAGGGATCAGCAGTCGAGATGTTCTGGGGAAACATTAGTCTAATTAGTGCATCAAACGCAAACGACAGAAGAGGTTTGGATGAGTTAAACTCTTAAAGTAGCTGAAGCTACGGACTCCACAAAATAACACCTTGCCACGATGGAAGAAAAAAATAATCTGAGGGACCTCGACACATGAGGGATTATGACTACATGGTACGTGACACTAGGCATAGTATTACAGTCGACCTCCCTTTTTGAATTTTGAAAACGTGATGTGCAGTACTCCACAGCTTCCACTAGATGTCGGTCTATGCAGAGCATGTGATTCTAAGCAGATCTATAAGACTCGCCACCCTATAGTTAAGATGAGTCGGACTACCATAGGAAAACTGTAAACATTATTTTTTATAGCTTTTGACTCATGCAACGCATTTGTTAGAAATTATGAAGACAACTCGGTATGCCCAGGCCTGCCCAGACTGCACATTTTGGGAAAAGATTTGTTAAAAAATAAAAACAAACAAAATAAACAGTTTCAGCATACTTCCCATTCATTTTCCCATTGACAAAAAAGGTACATTTTTGCCGGACCGCACAACCCAAACTGCTGGATGGATTTGGACCAGGTGCGAAACAACTTGGGCAGAAAGCATCGACTCGCAGCCCTTTTGGGCTTTGGGGTTATTCGGTCCAGTAGTTTTTATGATATTTCATGGAAAAGGGTGGGCCCCCTTCTCCAAAATAGATTGCTATATATTGGGTAAATTGCCAAGAAACTGGGTGTTCATAAATGAAACAGGCACTGGGCCTCATTACAAGGTTGCCGGTCTGCTAAAATCGATGCCGGTATCACTGTACTGGCATCGTTTACCAGACTTGAGTATTATGAGCCGCGATGCCGGTGTCACTGTCAGGGACCCGCCGTCACCGTCCTCACCCTTGCCGGTATGAGCGTTGACACGCGGCAGCCATGCCAGTGACACTGGAATGCCACAGTAAAGTGCACATTAAGAGGTGTACGGACATACAATTACCGGCATGCACATGCCGGTAATAACAGATACCATCATGCCGTTAATACCAGCATCGTGGTGCAGGCGTTAATAGGAATCTGGTGTGTAGAACCCTGCCACAGGTGCACACAATCAGCACAGGTGGAGGCAATCGAGTCTGGCACAGCACAAAAGGAGCACTCCCACACACCACACTCCTCCCAAACCCACAATGCGACCATTAGCACTTGCAGTACTGAAGCTGGAGGACAATCATGCACTGCTACTCTTTGAGGAGGCAGTGAGCCAGAGAATGCAGCAGAGGTGTAGGAGGAGAAGGAGGGCGAGATTGGGCCAGCACATACCCATTGTGCAGGCAGTTGTTGGACACAGGCAGACACCAATCCCTCGCCTAAGGGCCTGCCCATTCAACCTAACCCTTGCTCAGATCCAGAACCTGTACCGGCTGGACAGGGACACCATCACCACAATAGTGGACCTCATTCGTGATGACCTGGTGAGCCTGATCAACATGCGGACAGCCATCTCCCCCTTGCTGAAGGTAGTGTCTGTGCTACACTTCCTTGTCACAGACACTTACCAGCACACAGTGGGGCAGTTGCATGGAATCTCACAACCCTGTTTCACCCGTGTGCTCAACTAGGTGCTAGTTGCACTCCTGAATCCTGAAACACGCAAGCGACCACATTAGTTTACCACGGACTGCAGAGGAGGTGAATTCAACCAAAATAGCATTCTATGCACTGGCAGGCATGCCAAATGTAATCGGTGCCCTCGACTGTACGCATGTGGAGCTGGTTGCCCGGCATGCTGCGGAGGTAGTGTACAGCAACAGGAAGCTGTAGCATTCCCTGAATGTACGGATGGTGTGCGATGCACGCAAAATCATCTGTGCAAGATACCCTGGCACCACACAGGACGCTATGGTGCTGCGCAACTCCATGCTTCCCCGCTACATGGCACGACATGCTGTACAACGTACCTGGCTGCTAAGTGAGTCAAACCACAGGGCCATGAAGGGTGTTGATTGGGAGGGCGGGGGGAGAATCACAAGCATAGGCAACGTGTCTGCTGGCTGGGCCATGTGGGGGTGGGGGGGAAAATCACAAGCATAGGCAACGTATCTGCTGACTGGGCCATGAGGGGTGTGGGAACATAGCATAGGATTGCATGCATCAGGAGAACAAGTGCACACTGCATGCATTAATCCATCATCAATCCTGCAAATAGCCAAAAACATAACCAGTCATGCAATGAAGTGCAGAGAGACTGCGTTGGGCAATAGAAGGCATAGTCGGATGATGAATCAGACCTAGCAACTTCTACATTCCCAACCCACACAATATTAAACTACTCACAGGAACAAGACCACACACTGTGTCCTGGGTGCCTTCAACTGTGACCGTAGCAAATTACAAAGATTGTGCAACACAGCCGATGCTTGCAGATGTGCAAGGCCTACACAGCTGTGTCTACATGCAATAAACAGACAGTGCACACATCGGCACATGTATCCAGAAAATCAGAAAACATGAAACACATGTACCACAATGCAACACCCTGTAGTGACAACGCATGAAATACTAGATCTCAGCAAAGGAAATCACGAGTCATGTAGTCCTGCCCGAGAGAAAGCCATCTGGCACACTGAATAATAATTAGTCACTGCACTCAGTCCACAGGTACACCGCAGATCAGCATGCATGTCATGACACCTTAAGGGACACCTCCAAGTACAATGGGCCAAGTATGAAAACAATCAAAATCAGCAATCATTGAGTACCACCAAGATATCATTGAGAGGAGCAGGACTCATCCAAAGTACCTTAGTTCCACCAGGCCAACCCCCATCCAGCTGTATCACATAAACGTAACCCTTCACCTGTGGCGCATACCACCAATGTAAATCTGACCTAGTCATATGGGGGAAGGTGTCGATGGACATGTACATGGCGACATGAATAAGTAGAATGCATACTGGGATGCCACTGTGTTACATAAAGCCAGTCAGGCAAATGTGTGATTATGCACAGTCCATTTCCATTGTTAACAGCAATGAAATCTGAGGTCATCATGGACATTTGGACTTGATTTGTGAGAGTGCAGGCTCACATTGAATGGTCCTTGGGGTGGCAACCGCACCCATCCCCCCACCCATGGATCAATCCTAAATACACTTACCCAGGTCATCGAACATGGTACGTGTCATGTGCAGTTACGAATCCTTAGTTGCATCTAATCATGAACACTGTACAGGCAGTTCTAACATGAAATTACAAAATTAATCACAAGTACCCTTTCCCTTGCTCCTATGCAGGTGATGCCGGGTATCCCCTGAAGGGCTGGTTCATGAACCCCATCAGGCAACCAGTTAACAGGCACGAAGAGGAGCACAAACGTGCACATGCACGCACTTGTGTCACCACTGAGCAGACATTTGGCCCGTTGAAGGCCGGTCCCGCTGCATCAGCAGGTTGGGGGGTTTGGGAGGGCACTCATTTACGGGCCAGAGAAGGTTGGAAGAATTGTATTAGTATGTGCCATGCTACACAACATGTGCATTCGGCACAATGTCACACAACAGCTGTATTGATCAATGAATAACTATGTAAATATTTGCATTACTGAACTTCCACCACTCTCCCATTAATTGACCCCACACACCCAACACCCCCTCCCCCACTACCCACACACCCAATATCCCCTCCCCCACTACCCACACACCCAATACCCCAACACACCCTCCCTCACTACCCACACACCCAACACCCCAACACCCCCTCCCCCACTACCCCCACACACAATACCCCAACTACCCCACACAACTTCACATCTACTCCATTCCCACATGCACTTGTTAATGCTCCTATTCACGCCCCCTTTTTGGACGAGGGAGGTGATCCTCTGGGCAGCGAAGAAGTCGCTGTGAGCGACACACAGGGCTCATTTGCATCAAACTGGCCAGTGTGGTGCTGGATGATGGACCGGGTTGTGGGGTTGTGATGACATTACGTTGTTTTGCAATTGCGGTTGCCAACTGGCTGATGGACTGGGCCATTACTGTATTTCCTTCTCGTACCCGCCTGGCCATGCGGTACACGGCTCTGCGGACCATTCTTGCATTGTCTTGCAGGGCCTCATGCATGATCTGGCATGTGTGCTCTGCCTCTGTCATGTACTCTGTGACCAAGGCCTGCATCGCCTGTTGCCGGCCTTCCATCCGTGTGAGCCGCGCCTCGAAGTCTCTAATCTAGCAGAGTCCGGGAAGTGGCAAGGGAGGCGGGCTCCAACGGCCTGGGGGAGTGAACACAGCTCCGTCAGAGCCATCTGTTGCTGTTGTGTTAATGTTTGCCTGACTGGGTGCCAGGGATTGTGCCTCTTCAGGCTGGCTGCCCACTGGAGAGTGGGCCTCCTCCGGCTGGCTGGACACGGAAGAGTGGGCCTCCTCCGGCTGGCTGGACACGGAAGATTGGGCCTCCTCCGGCTGGCTGGACACGGAAGATTGGGCCTCCTCCGGCTCGCTGGCCACTGGTGTATGGGCCTTCCCCAGCTCGTTGGCCACTGGTGTATGGGCCTCGCCATGTGGTGGTACAGCGGTGATGGCAGCTGTTGGACTGTTGTGTGCGTGCAGTTGGTACTTGTGTGTGCATTACAGGGGTCTTGTGGGGTGTGTCAGTGGGGTTTGTTGCCCGTCTTCCTGGCAGGTACATACTTGCGTGTAATGAGGCTGTTGGTGGGTTGCAAGGCAGCAGGGATCTGGTGCCCCTGACTTGTCATTTGGACTTCACCATTGGCATTGGGGATACGTGTGTGATTTTTGATTTAAGTTACAGGCACTCACCGGCATCTCTGGATGACGCTGCTCCCGTCTCCGCATCTCCGACCCCCTCAATACTCTCCATGTGGATGACAGTGTTACAGGTCTCCCATGGCTGGAGTTTTATGGGGGATGGGGCATCGCCTCCTGTGGCCAGTGCCTGGCTGTGCTCGGCGGCAAGGCGGTTACGGACCCGGAGACGTAAGCCATCCCACCTCTTGCGGCAGTCTGACAGTCTGGGGTGTTGTCCCCACTGCAGACACTTTGGTGGCCACCTCCTCCCATATAGCCTTCTTTCTCAACTGAGCTGTGCACCGCAGATCGGCTCCAGAGACCACGTCGGCATGCTCGACTAGCGTGTGCGCATACATATTGAGCTCCTGCTCACTAAAGCAGGGTTTGCGCCGAAGGATGGTTCCTCGTGCCGATGACATTATCCTCAGTGTTGCTGTGCAGTTGGATTGCCAGTTACACTCCTGTGGGATGAGGATTGGAATAGATTGTGATTTTAAAGATGGCCATCAGTGCATTTCCTGTTCCGCTGCGATGATTTTGCTTGCTTCCGGTATTACCAGCATTGGGGTACCGGTAATTACAACATCGTCGGTGCCGGTGTTGGTGCTTGCAGCATCGAGGATGCTGGTATCAGAGGTTTGGGGGCTGTTACCGGCATGCCAGTGCTACCGTTTCCTTTCTTTACCGGCAAACTCGTAATGAGGGCCTCTTTTTATTTCTCAATGCGAGAGATAGCCGCGTTTATAGCTGATGGTATAGGAAAATGAAACAGAAAAAAAGGCTTTTACAGGTCAAAAACCATGCAAATGCCATAAGGCTAGAGGTGGGAGAGGCAAGAGGACAGCAAGTGAAATTTGGGAGTTTCGGTGGATCTAGGGACTGAGTTTGCAACATAAAGCTTTTCTGTAACCTCGGCTATCATACAGAATACCCACAATTAGCCACATTTTAGAGCAAACTGTGTCACAGAAACAACAAGAGTTGTGGGTGAATGGGAGAAGGCAGGCGAGGTCCGGAGGCCATCATGGGTGTGGGGGGAGCAGGGCTTTTGGTGAGGGTTTGGCGGGCAGGGAAGCATTTCTGAGATGCCCTGTTTTTCCCCGATAACCGTGGGTATGATAACTACAGATGACCAAGTATATCTGTAGTTCTTTACTTGGGGCTATAGATAGAAAGTAAAAAAAAAAAAGAAAATCGTTATTTGTACAGCTACAGTGAGGTAGGGGGTGAAAAATGGCCAGTGTCATAATAGGCATCCAGGACTGACCCTGCTTAGCTGCAAAGTGAGTAAGGGGCCGTCCCCCTCAGGCTATGTTGCCCAATACATTAGCACAAGTAACAAGACCACTTAGAGCAACATGGCCTGAGGGGGCTAGCCTGTTCCTCCCTTTGAAGCTAAACAGGGTCAATCCCGGTTATTGCATGGAGGCGAGTCCCGGATCTGGTCACTGGTGGCCAGTGATTTTTCACCCCAGATGTCACTGTAGCTGTCCAGGGAATATTTCACTCAGGATTTATGGGTTTAAAAGGTGAGCCCCTTTTATATCTTACCAGCATATTTATTGGAACATTGGGTATCATTACAAGTATGGCGGTAAGGCAACAACGGTGCCGTAGTGCTACCGGCACCGTTGCTACCGTACCGCCATACTACGAGTTCTGCTCGCTGTGCCCTTGCAGCCACCAGGTCTGACCTGGTGGCCGTACCGGCACCCGCAAGCAGAACAGGACTGTAGCACTGGTACCGTTATTAACGGTACCGGTGCTACCACCTTCCCCATTCCCATTTGAGCCCTATGGGGCTCAAATGGGAATGGGGGTGTACCGGGCCCGACACCCGCGAAAGGGCAATTACTGGGTCCGGCTGGGCCAGAATAGCCCACTAATTGCCCATTCGCGGGTGCCGGACCCCTAGGTCAGTTTGGAGGTAGCCTTGCCGGTTTTACCGGTAAGGCTACCTCCAAGCTCGTAATGAGTCCCATTATCTCTCAAGAGCTTTTTTTTTGGTGTTATTACTTTTTAAAAGTCCAATGTTATTTTGTCTTGCACAATTTCATTTATGGGGAAGGTCAATTGAACTACATTTGTATATTTAACTTTAAGATACATGTTCACTTACTGTGCGTATATTGATGGGTGGCAGCTTTTGATATTCGCTATGAAGGCAAAAGTGCATGGGCATATGTCATTCTTGCAGCCAGTCATTTTTTTCCCTTTTCCATGCTGCTTAAATGTGATTAGTTGGGGTTGTGCGATGTATCACAACAGTCACCAAGAGATCAGCCAGAAAACAAGGGGAAGACAACATACATAACAATACCACTGTCAAAACAGGTAGAAATCAGTCTGTGATTGATGAATGTCTTTGAGCGATGGGTTGCAAGAGTTTTAAAATATAGAGTGTGCACAGCCGAAGGCCATGCCCACTTGCCATGGTCAAAGGCCAGGTAATTAGCGATGCCACCAGTATGTCCTCAGGGATGTCATCTGTGATGTCATCATTGTGGTCATAGGATAAACATGGGATGCAATGTTAAGGCGACTTTAGCTGAATTTCAGGGGTATTGTTCAGTTAAGTTCTCCCCTTAACACCCCTGCAACTAACAATTTTGCCTTGAATATATAGCAGCCCTGTAGCTCTGGTTAAGTTGCTCAACCCATAGGAAGAGCACTTTGTTGGGCAGCTTATAAATTCATAAATTCGCCCCCCACCCCCGGACGAATCCTCAAACATTGCAAAAAAAGTGTATGGGCCGCAGATTGATCCTACGAAGCTTGGTGAGGTTTCATAAAGGGGGTGGGGAGGCAAAGTTATAGGGGGAGGAGGGGTCCCAAAATGTGTGTTTTTTCCCATAGATGCAATGGAAAAAAAAAGTGTTTACGCCTACAACCCAAACCGCTAGACAGATTATCACCAAATTTCCAGCAGGAGCGGCAGCTTGGTCTCGGAAGTGCACTTTTGTAAATTTGGTGTAAATATGCCGTATTTTTTAAAAAACAACCAAAAAGTAGGTCCAAAAAAAATGTGCGATATCTGGGTTCGGTCTGCAGACTCACTTCCCTGTTTCATGCATGGACAGGCCACTGATTGGTCCAGAGGCCGACGTGGGGTCCGCAGACATCAGACGCACCCGCTGATTGGATGGTGAAAAGCGTGAGGTGCGTCAGATTTTCCAAAAAAGCTCGCTATGTTGGATTTGCAGACATCGCGGTAAAACATTAAAAAACACAACATTGCACTTGGAAAGTGGGTGCAGTTTTGTCAAGAGAACAAAGTTAGGGGGAGTCCCAAAATATTGTAAAGGCTTATAAATGTGGTGCCATTGGATGAATCCGTACTTAAGTTTGCACACCGATTTTCGATTTAGGTATATATGGTTTTGCAAAGTTTGGTGGGATTGTCACAAGAGGGGGCTAAATTAGAGGGGGTTCTCAACATTTTTAGATGACTTATAACTTTGTTGTCGTTTGACGAATGGACAAATGTTTTCAGAAAGATTATAGACCCAACCTTGAATGTTTGTGCAAAGTCTGAATGGATTTTGTCAAGTGAGGGCTAAGTTATATGACTATTGTATGTACGTACATTTTGACACTTGAAAAAATAAAACCTGGGCGGATTTACAGCAAACTCGTGTAAGGAGCATTGGCAAGGACCTGAAAGTTTGGTTTTGCAAATGTGTCCGCGTTTTATTTTTTGACAAGTGTTATTATGTAGGTACCAAAAATTGTGATATACCTTTGGTGGCTGAGGTATAGCCAGTGGCCATGGTCAGTGACAAAGATTGTCCTCGTCATGGCATAAGGTCATGACCCGGACAATCTGGCTACTGGCCATATCCACGAGGGACGACTAATGAGGTTAAAGTGGCCATGTCCACCACGGACCGGCTATGTGGTAAAGTTTTTCGAAATTGCGTTTGAAAGGGAAAATAAAACATGTGCTTGTGGGTACAGGTTGAAGTGCTGGATGGGATTGTAGCAAATATGCATGAGGAGGATCGGCAAGAACTAGAAAGCATGGTTTTGCAAATATAAGTACACAACACAGTTATACAACTTCTGGGCAATGGGCCTGGCCGTCAGCAAAGAGAAATGTGTACTGTAATTTGCTTATTGGGGCATGCGGCATTACCAAAGCGGTAGGTTTGACTGGGAAAACATTTTCTGATTGCGGTTACAGCCTGAAGTGGTGGAGTAGATTACGACAAACTTGCACAACGAGCATTAGCAAGGACCGGCAGGCATGTTTTTGGAAATATGTATTGTGTTTTATTTTTCAAAAGTGTAAGAATGCAAGTAGAAAAACTAGTCATATACATTTGGTGTTTGGGTAGTGAGCCTGGCCCTCGGCAAATGCAAATGTTTACTCTGATTTGCTTATTGGGGAATGCAGCACAGTCGAAGGCTATGCCCCATGGATTTGGAGACTGGCAATGGCTGCAAGCCGTGAGCACTGGCCAATGGTTACATTATTATGGTATAGTGGACACTAAGCTGGGATGCTGGGTAGGTGCAGTGTAGGGGTGGTTTGGTTCATCTGGGGTCATGGTGAAGCGTTAGGCGTAGGCAATTGGATGATTTCCATCCCTAGCATGCCCTGCTGATAACGACAGAGATAAGTAGGTGTTGCGAAAAATACGTTTCTTAAAGGAGCTTTATAGTTCTTTCATATATGTGAAAATAACTTATATACAGTGAGGTAACACCATGGAACATTTTCACTTATAAAAATCTATTAAATTGACAGAAAAAACTTTAAAAAGGGATGTTGTGGTTAAGATGCATCCCACCCTTGGGACGCCTCTGCTCCAGTAGTTAGCAAGTGGCGTCCCACCCTGGCATACCTTGCCATTTCTCTCCTGGGTTCTCATGAGCAGTTGCCCATCCGTACTGCTCCTTCTATTTAAGCACTTCTCTCACTGCACAATGCATATGTGCATTTATAGGAGCAATGTTACAATTTCTTTGGATAAGTAAGGGAAGTGTAGATGGAAAAGATTGTATTGACAACAGCACTCCAATATAATGTCTTTAGATGAGAACATTATTTAATAGATTCAGTAGTTTGTGGTAGGTCTCCCGATAACCCCTGATGTATTGTTACCAGTATTATAAACACAACCCCTTTGAATGTATTTGTATTTTGTATTTTATCAGAACTTAAAAAGCGCTTTTATCCAAAGCACTGTACAGAGAATTAAAACAATAGTCCAAAAAATATGAAAAGATGAAATAACTCAAATATCAATTCTGAGAACAGACAGTCAAGGACAGAAGGAGATGCTTTTTCAAAGAAACCTTAAAAAGAGACAAAACAGTGATAGAACGGATAGGAAGAGGAAGAGTGCTCCAATGCAGAGGAGCAAGAAGCTGAAAAGAGCAAAAGTGAGACTGAGCACAAGGTGGATGAAAAACCGACAGCTGGAAAAGACACGAGGAACGAAGAGAACGAGAAGGGGTATGAAAGGACAGAAGAGTGCTAAGATAGTCAGGGGCTAAACCGTAGAGAGATTTAAAGACGAGACAAAGAAAATGAAATTTAAGTTGAGAATGAAAAGGTAGCCAACAAAGAGGCAAGTGATGTTGAAATAGAATCCTGATACGAGAGAAGACAAAGTAGATGAAAAGAATAATAATAGATTTCAAGAGAGCTAGGAGGGGAGGCCGAAAAGTGTAGTAGAGCAATAGAAAAGTCGAGAAAAAATTAGAGAGGAAATTAACAGTTTAGTGGCATGAAAGGTGAGAAAAGAGCAAACTTTGCGTATGTTATGCAAATGGAAACGGCGGGACCGGGACGTAATGGAGATATGATGGAAAAAGAAGAGATTAGAATCCAAATGCAGACCAAGATTTCGCACAATGGGGGAAATGGGAAGGGTAGAGGGCGGAAAGGAAATAGATGGAGGCAGGGAAAAAGCATTGGCAGGGAAAAATAGAACCTCAGTTTTCCCAGCATTCAAAGTAAGAAAGTGCTGTGACATCCAAGATTTAATAGCTGAGAGACAGGATGAAATGGTGCTGTGACTTTCTGGTGTGAATGAAGAAAAAGATAAGAAAAGTTGAGTGTCATTAGCATAAAGGTAATGAGAAATTCCAAAAGATGTAATAACAGGAGCAAGTAATGACGTGTAAAGTAAAATAAAAATGGACGCAGGACAGAGCCTTGGGAAACACTGTGTTCAAGGGGAAGAGGCAAGGAAGTTTTTCCATCCCAAGAGACTGAAAAAATTCTATTACAAAGATAAGAAGAAAACCAGGAGAGAACAGAGCCATTGAAACCAAAAGAAGAGTTGAGAAGTAATGAGTGATCAACAGTATCAAAAGCAGCTGATAGATCAAGAAGAATGAGACAAGAAGATTGTTTAGAGTGGCGAGCAGACAGAAGAGTGTGAAGAACACACATTAGTGCAGTCTCAGTGGAGTGACGGGGGCGAAATCCAGACTGAAAGTGAGGAACAAGAGCTAGCTCATATGTGATGTCATATGTGATGCCATCAATGACATTTGTGTTGTCATCTTTGATGTCGTGGGTGTTAGTCTTAGCAGTGCACGGTGGTGGCGCGAGTTATGGTTGCTTAGCTTACCATAACTGGCGAAATGTTTTCGGTTTTACTTGTAATTATAACGTCGCTTTAACAAAGTTCTTTCATTGAATTTCATAGGTTTTTACTAGTGCAACTTACCCATAACATCCCTTTAACAAAGTTTTGTTTAGTGAATATATGGGATACACTACTCACCGTAATAGTATTTCTGATGCTTATATCTGCTTAGATTCACATGCTATGCATAGGCCGACATCTAGTGGAAGCTGCAGAGTATTACAGCATCGACAGGGCGTGCCAGTAATACTATCCCTAATGTGACGTCCACTGTACCCATGGTCCTTCACGCGTTGCACTATGTAACCCCCTATAAATATATGACGGTATAGATCAGGGGTGTTGCTAGGACTGGAAAAGATCTGGGGCTAGGCTAATGTTGGGACTGTCATGACTCAGGGATAGCTAGCCTTTTGGTTGTAGCCCCTGAGCTTCTATCCGGGGCTACAACCAAAAGACCCGGGGTATGCCCCCGTAGCAACGCCTCTGGATAGGTTAGGGCAGAGGTCTGGCTCTCTAGATGTTTTGGACTATAGCCATCATAAATTCTAGACAGTACAGTAAGAGACGGGGCCCCATAGGAGACATAGTCCAAAACATGAGTAGAGCCACAGGTTGCTGATTCCTGGGTTAAGGGATTACATAGGCTTAGAGTTGTGCCTGGAAATAAGTAAGAACGGCTGAGGTGCTTGATCAGACTCGCAAATGTATGCCATGGTACGAGTGATGGCAGAGGTGGGATCGGCCAAAGGGCCCAGACATACTTTGATAGGCTGAAGCATCCCAGACACGTGTACACATATGTACTGGTAGAGTGAGTTTATATAATTGATGGTCCGAAAAGACTGATATATGAAAGCATAGTATTGAATGTAGAGGTTTGACGGTATGGCAAAGGCTCCGATATATGCCAGGGTATGACTGAGGTGAAAGCCTGAGAGGTCAACACATGCTCTGATATTCCCATCATCGGAAAGGGCAATGCGTTGATGCACTAACATGTTTTTTTTTATATGCTTGTGATGATGGAGGTAGTATGAACTGTCAAAGAATTTGATATATAATCGGGTCGACTAAGGAATGAGGGGTGATAGGATACCAAATATGTGCCACTTTGGGAGTGTAGGCAAAGGTTTAATGGAAAAAGCAGCAGCTCTGGTGGATGTCACTGTGTGAGTGAGGGCAGATTGTTGAAGGCATTCTAACAGGCTTTGAGATAATTCAAGGTAAAGGTTTGAGGCACTTGTGGGTGCCCTAGTAGGCACCATGTTGCACCATGCAGAAAGGCCGGTCAAAGGCCGACATAAAGCAAGTTGCAAAAGGTTGCCATGTGCTCTCCTGTGTGTCTCGGAGGCACTTAAGTAAATGCATAATGCAATGTACATTTATTATGATATCTTCCTGGGAGCACTGATGAATCTTAAGAGGGTTCTTAGAGAGAGCAGCAGTGTCCCTGCAAAACTAGAAACCTCCAAATGACCCGGAGTTTCATTTAATTCCAAAATCAAGCATGATAAAATGTCATTCTATCAAACCTTTAATAAATTAAATCAAACTAGACTTGCCTGCCACACCGGTTCTAGATATTTTTAGCTACCTTTTTGGGCAACCTGATTCTGGTGACAAAAAAGGATCTCTGCGGTACACCAAAGAGCACTAGTTTGTCCTCAGCGTTATGGAAGCAGCGCCTGGTGCCCCAGGTTTGGGTCAGTCATCTTCAAGTGCAGAGAAGATGGTCCTTGGTCCCCACAATTAGACTACCCTTCAGAAGGTATGATTGAGGTGATTTGTCATTCAGCACAATTGATCTAGTTTGCATCTGGTGGGTGTCCTCGAAGAGCTCTGTGGCCCAAAATGGATGGCCTAGCCTGCCTTTTAGGAGCTCTATAGAGACAAAGGATACCATGTGCTATGATTCCCCCACTGCCTCCCACATCTCTCCAGTTCTTACTTACCAAGTCCCTTCATGGCCTTCCTCAGGACTTTAGCGTCATTATCTGCAACAAAGTCTGCCGCCGGGAGCACAGTTCCTTTCAACTATTGGAGAAACAACACTAAGTTAATTGTAATATTGAACGGCTGGCTTCAGGCTGCCAGGCGGACCGGGGGAAAAGCAGAGGAAGTGTTCTCAGCAAGCAAAAGGCCAAGCAGCAAGTGAGGTTAAAGCACGCAAAATCTGAAGGCAATAAAAACTTGCTCGGTGCAGAGCTTAGAAACACGAGGCCAGGGTCTGTGCACTGGGAGGACGCGGGAGGTTTTGAGAATGAGGGGGGGTTCAGGGGCACCAGAAGCAGTAAACGTCTGCCTAAGTCTGTGGCGTGCTGGAGGAGATTGTAGAGGCTGGAGGAGGCCGCAGGAAGAGTGTGGAGGCAATGATTGAGTAGATCTGAGCATGGAGGATTCGGCTTTATTTCTGAAGTCACATGGTTTCCACTGAAGTCATTGTTTTCCCTTCTGGGCAATTCTGGAAATAGCCTATGTGAGGAGCCGCACTGAGGGCCCTTACCCCATTTTAATGATCACTTAAAAAAAAGGTGACAGACCTCATTTATCGAGATAGGTTCTCCGTGATCAAAATGGGTTTTCCATCATGTTTACTATAGTTCTCCCACTACCCATCACAAACCACAAACCTGGGCTACACAGGAACACGCTATTTTCTTCCCATTGTTTTCGTGATCTGTGTATTTTGTCCCTATATGTTAATAAAGCAAGGGGAAGGCACGAACTTGGCAACACTGAACTCCCACTCAAAGGTCTGCACCCATCGAGAGATTGTCCTTCCCTGACCCAACCCCGAATGGTTGAGAGAGAACCTTCCTGGGCATGCTTTCCACATTTGCACTAATCCAGGCCATGTAATGCAGAGCTGCTGATTTGTGCCATATTGAGGAGGTCTCTGAGGCTATTTGGTCATTACATGCTCCTCCCAATGACAGGCATTGTATGGGAAATAGTGCAGTGTGCCTGAGAGTTCACCCCCATAGAGATTGTCCATTAAGTACAATGAGCATGGTGGCGCTTCATGACAGCACCGTGCAAAGGCACAGCCACCTTCTCCGTTTGCTAAAGTATTTAGGAATAAATGCCCAACATCAGAATAGCATTTTCTCTGCGTAGAGCCAGACTAGAATCTACATGCTAGAGTTTGTACAGATATGGAAAGCCACTTGGCAGAGTTTGTACACATATGGAAAGCAACCTGGCAATGCTCCGCTGCCTCTGCTCAAGTCAATTTATATTAGTTCATATTACCTGGGTAATTCTCATCCACACATGTACCACGGGTAGTTTGTGTGATTCTGGGTGAGTCTAACATACACCCGTTGACCCCCAGTAATGTTTAAGATGTGGGTAGTTTGCATACCGGGCAGATGTTGGACCAGTCTTCTGAACACTACTGATGCCAGGATAACAGATATTAGGATTATCTGGCCCGATATGGATCTTTCCCTGATCACTTGTGTGATCTTAGGACAGTATAGCCAAATATTAAACTACAATGGACCCGACTGCTCATTCCCTGTCACCTTTCTATTATTAGGACAGTATGTCCAAACATTTTACTTAATACCACCACTTATGACTCTGACCACAACACCTTAATCCCAGATCCTAGTGTGCAATGCGTGGTCTCTTCACTACCTGCCAGGTAATTTACATTATATAAATCCTATACTAAAAATCCTATACTAATTTCTGACCACAGATGACTGCTGCTACACAAGGCGAGTTCCACACCAGCTCTCGGAGCACAGAACGCCGTTGTACTATTGGGCCAGCAACTCATGCAGTATACGGAATACCTTGGAGTACCGCTGTGATTGGTTTCGGAGAGAGCAATATAGCCATGGTGGATGGTAAATAAACCCATTATCTGGGTTTACTGGCAGGCTTGCCATGATGCTATTTATTGAACTCTTCGAGGATGCGGAGAGTGTTTTCAGAAATGGCCTCTTTCTTTTATTTCTCTCCATCCAGGACTGGAAGTAAGAACAGTTTAAAGAAATTAGGTTTTCCAAAGACACGCGACATCTTCAGGCCTCAAAGTGGCGAGGCAGAGGGCTTGTTCCTGAACACGCAATTCAGTTCTTATGTCACACCTTCCATCAAGTTACCATTCCTAGTCTCTATCACCGAAAGGAAGCATTGTATATTTTCTAAATGAAGCTAGACTTTGGGGACATGGCGCCAATTCCACACTGATAATGTTTCACTGCCGAGGGAGCAGCTGTTTTGTAGTCAACAAGCAAGTGGTTGATGGAATGCCTTTTTGCACACCATGTTCTTCCTCATTTCTACCCTTCTTACAGGCCTCGCTCCTTAACCTTTGCCTCCTACCTTCCTTCCATTTACACCTGCAATGTCCCATATTCTGTAGCTTATGGAGGAGGATCCACCAAGGGACTGGAGGCAGGATAAGTGGACACTAACACTTGAAACCTGTTGCAGACATTAGGTCAGTTGTCTTCTCAGCCCTGCACCGAGCTCCTTGGGTTACAGTCTGGGGAGGCTGCAATAAGTGTCAGTAGGAAAAGAGAAGCAGAAAGGACATGTTAAAATAAATCAAACAGGCATCCTCCCTTGCCCGCAGCTAATCCAGTGCCTGAAACCACAGCAGGCATTTGAGGCTATTCTGCTCATTGGGGAAGACTGCAAGCAAATGAAGATAACAGCACTCAAAACTAGGTAAGTTGTGTTAGTAACAAGCAGGTTTCAAACAAAACTTCCTCCCCACACGCTCTCCATTATCCTGACATGTTCAAGAGGTACTTGCATTAAAATAAGGTCAAAAGTGGAGACGTCAGCAACCGAAAGGTCCCAGCCAGGGGTCAGAAGGTCCATGAAGGGTGTCCTTTTGCTAACTCCCAGGCATGTCTATATCCCAGAGTGTATCAAGTGGAGATGGGAATCTGATCCCGAGCGGGGTCCTCCCCGTTCTCCAGAAATCAGGGGATTGGACATGAAGGATGGAGTTCGAGGAGAACAGATCACACTCAGCAGGAAAGCAGGCTTGGGTGAGGTATAGGCAGCAAGCAAGAGCAGGAAGGAGGTGGCGGGACAAAGGGCTTCATGTCTAACCTCTACACGAGCCACTGCACTGAGCTCCCATCTCTGATAGGCCACCTGGGCAGCTTCTGGGAAGAACTCTCCCGCAGCGCTGAAATGGGAGGCGACAGGACACATGCACAGTCAGATCTCCAAGAGAAGAAATTACCTTTCAAGCAGGGTAAAGGATCCATCAGCAGGACCAGCAGAGATCTTGGACTTAAATGTGATGACTGAGTAGCCAATCAAGGCAGAGGAGCTGTGCAGCAGTTTCAACCGTGTGATTACAATGTTTTCTCAAATCCTCTTAGATAAACTTATTTCGGCTTCTATGCAGGAAGTCATCAGATGTGTTGTGCATTACCATAGCAGCATTCACAAGCAAGCTTAACACTCACAAACTGCCTAGACTATAAACCCCTTGTGCTGTAATGGATGCCCACCACCTTAGCACGTCCGAAATGGTGACATTTTCATGGCTTTTTATCCAAGGCATTCAACACATCCAAACTCAAACCACTTACCATAAATAAATAAATAAATAAATAACAGGCAAGCCTGCTACCTTCAGAGGGTCGTCCTTTTTTGGCAGGTTTTCCCCATGCACTTACCACACCAATCTCTAAATCCCTGCATGGGCTTAGATGGCCCATATAGTGCTTCCAAATACTTCCATCCGAACCATTGTGTATTGGTTCTGGGTCTAGTGGTTGATTCTAGTCGTCGAGTGCCTGGTCATCAGTAAGTGCTTGACAGGCACGAGTGGTTGAGTCTAATATATGGTCAATCTGTCTATCTAATTGACCACTGAGTGGAAGGGTGGGATCCAAACATGTAAATTGAGACAGGTACAGGGGTGGGGTTCACATGGGATGTCCAGGGGGCAAGGGGATAAGGTTGATTCGACAGAGGGGGACATAAGGGGCTTGGAAATAATAGGGTAAGGTGGGGGCAGGGTGTGAGGCCCTGGGGAAAAACAGTGAAAGTTGTTGGGAGGGGGGTCTGGGTGAAGAGAAGGGGATAGGAAAGTGTGTTTCAGGGAGATCCCCACTAGAAAGAAGAGAACAGTGAGGAGATGGCTAGGCCAGGTGGTAGCGAAGAAGGGGAGTAGAGGGACAGAATTATTTTTGGAGTGGGGCGTGCACTTGCATATGGCGACCATGGCGGATCAACTAATACGCAAATTCACATAGACAAAAGTGTAGGCCACTTTGGAGAGGATGGGGGACTTGGGTTCGATCAAAAGACCCATTGTCTACCTGTGGACGGTCATTAGTCATAGAAACTATGTAGCTTAGGTACAGAAGTCATCCCAAGTCTTTTGCAAACAACTGCCAACTGTATGTCTAGTCACCCGCCACTTATAGTTTAGGCTTACAACTTCACGTAATCAAGAGCTACACAGGACTACAAAGATGCTCACCTTTGGGCACGAGAACCTAACACTAGTACAGGGTGTCACACTTATGTGCGAGATAGACCGTGTAGGAAATAGAGCCAATGCTTGGAGCGGAAACCTTTCTTTTTGGCAACCATCTCAGTCTAGGGTTAATGTTCAAAGGGATGATATGTGCTTTGTGAATGAACCATTACTCGTGTGGGGGTTAGGCAGAAAGGGGAGCAATTTAGTGTGCAGAAATCAGGCCTTTGCTATGCTGGACACAGTGTGTGTGGCAGGTGTACAGGAATTTGAGAGGAACTGCCATGACACTGGGGAAAAATTAGCTGTGGTGCATTAGCCAATACAGCTGGAGCAACACTGTGGTGATTTATACATCCAAGACCATAATAATGGTATTTGGGAAAGATTGTCTTAATGTAACTGACATATCGAGGTGGAAAATTGGTGACAAGTTACCCTGTGTGTGCCTCATATTTGACAAAGGGATCTTGAAGAAAAAAAAACAAGTTATTTTGACTTTTGAGGTGGTGGTCAATGATGGATAGTCTAATGAAATGTAATGATGCCAAATGTAATTGACCACCAAAGTCGGCCGCAGGGAAAGGACACCCATATGGGGTGCCTGGTCATATGGGTATCCTTTCCCTGCGGCCGACTTTGGTGGTGGTTAGGGTGAAAGATACCCGTGCATGTGTGGGCAGAATTCTGGGTAGACGGATTCAGCATTAGTTGGAATCAGCTTGATGGAATTTTGTGGAAGCCTTAATTAGGGGATTAGAAATAACACCTGAATTTGAATTGAATAGATTTCTTCCTCAGGGTTTGGATCGGCTAATAAAACCTTTCCCAATTGTTTGGTGGGAAATTGTGAATGCTAAGACAGACTTTGTTAGAATGTCTTACAGCGGATGCATTTACTTCTGTAATATTCCAGTAGGAATAGAGTTCTTTTCATGTGCTCGATGAAATACTTGGAAATGTGTCATGTGGGTTCCATAATGGACGCATTAGAAGTAGATCTGAAATATTTCTTGGAGGAAAATTTGTATTAATAAAAAGTCAGTAGAATGGGCATTTGGGAGGAAGATATCACTAACAAATAATTTAAGTTCAGGTCACACGCCTTGGCACAGTCTACTGTGTAAAGGCATGTCACCCAAAGTTGTCACCTGTCCTATGGAGGGCAATTCCCGCAGGAGGAAAGGATGAAATAACTTATTTATTTGATCCATGGTAAGTGCAGTGATTTGGAATTTGGAGCACCATTCGGAAAGTTACTCTTTAGAGTTGTAAATATCAGTGATTTTAAAGGAAGCCTTCAACATGCCTGCAAGACCTTAAACTGGGCGGGGGATCGCCACCCTGATGGCTCACTAAGGTGTGAGTTCCATGCAGGAAACGTGCTTGAGGAGAAGGCCTTTCGAGTTTCTGGAATTCAACTGGCAGTGGGGATTCTAGAGTGCACGGCTTACGCCTCATTACTCCAAGTGTGCTGGTTCAGTTTTGAGTCGTAGTTTAGTTTTCTGCTTGATCTGTGTTTTATTGTCACAGCTGACGTGTCCCTAATGCAACTCTGTTATGGGAGGAGGATAGAATGTTGGCCCTGATGTTTTTTGTAATAATTATAATTGCTTATTTATAACACGCTTAATTCCCATAGGTTTCTAAGTGCAGACCCAGGGAGCAAACCTGTGTCGCTTCGTGTAGTCTTGCTTTCACGACGAAAACGTTGCCCCTGAGCTATCCTCTCAAGACGATGGTTCATCTAGACATGGACTTACACTCACAAGGTTACACAGGGGATATGAGTGCATTGTTTTTTTATACCATGTGATGTCATCACATAGTTGCCAAGATGACCCATTCCAATCTATAGGTGCTTATCCAGTCCTGTTTTTTTTTCTTTGCATTCTGGGACTTGTAGTCTGAGTTTTATAATGGAAAAGTGAAACTACAAGTCCCAGAATGCAAAGAAAGAAAACTGGACTGGATGAGCACCTACATAATGGGTCATGTTGGGCACTATGTCATCAGAAGGCCGGGTGCAATCCTTTGGGTTTATTGAGACAGATGCAAATGGCACCTGTGTCAGATTAGGAATATAACATACAGGAATGGCCACTCTGTTGGGCACCATGGAAACAGTACCGAGTGTGGTATGGGACAACACTGGACCTCCAAAGTCATAGCAGGATCCAGAGAAGCCGGATTGTAGGGGGGCATTCTGTGAGATTTCAATACATGACCACATAACTGGGAAAACGGCTGACAAATGTGAGGAATAGACATACTCATCGTCGCCTCCACAGAGCTTCAGCAGAGCCTTCTTATACTCCCCGGATGTGTCATTCTGATGAGCAAGAAAGAAATGAAGAGGATTTAAAACATTTTCAACGTGATAGTGTGTTTGAGAGAACTCCAGTACCATGAGCGAAATGGACTACAAAGCCCAGACACAAACATACATTGACAAAATAACGTGTGCCCCAATCCTGCTTAGCATTCTCCTGCCATCTCAGTAATATGCCACACACAGTCCTGCCAGTGCTCCTCAATTCTACCCTTCACTCACAGCTATTCCAGTAATAAGCATCACACACAGTTCTGATGTTGCAGTTCACTCGTGACCTGAAGCACCACCTGCTAGTCCAGAACTGGGACCGCCACAGTTCACCCAGTACAGCTCGTTCCTGATTTTAGAAAGCTCCTAGCAAACCACAACTACCACCCAACACTGTTGTGCCAATGTGCCTCACTACTAGCCTGAGGTACGCTTTCCTAATCCACAATTTGTATCAAGCACTGGTCTATCAATGCGCCTCACATTGAATGCTACTCCAGAAGTGGGACCAAACATAGCCAGGCTAATGCATCAAATTCGTGCCCTACAGCAGCGTATTCTATTCCAGTACTGAAACCCACACACGGGTCACATAGTGCCACTCAATCCTCACTGCGGGCATCCCTATTTAGTCTAGGAATGTGACCCCCCACACAGATTTTTCAGTGTGCCCCAAACCTGCTGTGAATCAGACTCTATTCCAGTACTGCGATCCACACATAGCTCTGCCATCAGCTGCACGGTTGTCCCACAACTAAGACACTAAGATCAAAAAACGTCTCTGACAATGCACCTCAAAGGTTCTCTACATCAGACTCTCCTGATACAGTATTGAGATCCAAGCCCAGCTCTGCCCGTATGCCTCACTCCTGACCTGCAGGATCCTGTGTTTCACAACAACCGGGACAAACAATGAGAGCAACAAAAAGCTCTGGCAGTGCACCCCACGCATGATGTGCAACCCCCCGCCCCTCATTGGGTCTGCATATGGCCCAAAAACCTGCAATTGTTCACTAGCAATCAAACAGCATATATGGTTTCTGTTGTCAAGTCAAAACTGGAGTCACCTGTGGCCCAGCATCCCGAATTATGAAACTAGGTGTCGCTTCCCACCAATCTATACAATCCTTACCTTAATCATCGAGTAGAGCGATTTCTCATACTTGGTCCTGAAGGCCTCCCTGATGTCCATCATGTCCAGCTCACTGCGGGAGACCATGATTCTGATCAGGGTGTGATCAGCGGTCCCCATGCCCTGGAGGAGATGTGGATAGCTCAGACCAGCACAGCAGTGATATCTACACGAGGCACACTTGGTATAGTCTGGAGGCAGAGGGACATGCAAGCCATCCAAGCATGCATGAGAAGCAAAACAGGTCCAGATGAGGCATGGGGCCAGCACTATCCATCTAAGCAGGCAGTTTAAGAGGCCTTACAACCAAGCCCAGAGTGGAGGCTGGGGACCACGCAAGCCATCACAGTATGCCTAGCCTGCTGCTTTACAGACAGACCCAGGGAGGACATTGGAAAAGGGATTCAAGCATGGTAACCAGCCACACTGCAGCCATGCCAATGGCAAGGGACAGAGGACAACAAAAAAGATCCAAACATCTATGATCAGCTGCTCTGCAACCAGGCATAGGGCTGCATGAGCTGAGGGCAGGAGGTGTGTGGCCTATGGTCAAGAAGGTTAGCTAGCCTACAACTACCTGCAGAACAACACGGCTGGGTGTGCACAGATGCCCATGAAGGTGACAGACTCTCAAAATCACCACATCTAAACCTGGCACCCATGGGTTACAGCTCCTTCAACACAAGACATTTAGGTTTTGCCCTTCTTCCTAAAAGCTTAACTGAGGGTATTTGTGGATGGTCCTGCCTTGCAACTGATTTAATTAGGCTATGTATGGAAAATGGGCAGACACCATATCATATAGTGCAAGATGAAATGCAGAAACAATAGAAGTCAGCAGTCATTCTCCCAGGCAGAAATATAGTTTTCCAAGAGAAGAATGCTGGGCATGAAGGGCTGGCAAGAGGCAGGGGGCACGGGAAGAGCACACAGGAAACTGCCATGAGGCTGTGGGGAAGTCTAAGGCAGGAGAAACAAGAGTTGAGGGGGACAAAGTAGAGGCAATCCAAGTTGTCATTGGACGTAACCAAAGGAGTGGAGCCTGGCCTATTTGTTGTTGAGAGCCTACTGTCCAATTGAATTGCTGGGGTCAGGTAACTAAATATCCTTAAACAAAGACATTGTTTTCATGGATCCCCCTCGTCGAATCTCCTGGACCTCGATCAGATGCAGGCGGCACCTCAGCAGAACGCATCACCAAAAGCCAGTGCTGTGAGCAAAGGGGTCATCAATAAGACCTCAAATACTTGAAGGGGTGCACAGGGTCGGACTGGGACAAGAAATGGGCCCGGACAACAAAAAAAAAGTGGCCCACCCCTCGCCTCACGACCCTTGGCCTCTGATGACACTGGAAGTGATGTCATTTGACCCCACCCCAGAGTGACATCCCGGGAAGGGAAGAAACATGACCTTTCCCCTTCGACAAAACAGGAGGTGGCATCAAATAGCATTGTTCCCAAGTATACTATGAAAAATATGGTTATGATTTCACTAATGTGATATACATTTCATACAAGAATGGACCACCATATGTATCATTAATATCTGTGTGTACAGATCCATATTGCAAGTTGCAAGTTATTTTTCCCCCAACAAAAGAAAAATAAAAAAAAATGTCTTCCCAAACCAGCCCAGGAGTGGCCAGAAACTGGCCCCCACTCCACAGGGACGATTTAGGCCAGGCCACGGGCCGAAAGGCCAATCCGACCCTGGGGGTGCAGGGAGATCTAACCAGGAGTTCCTCATTCCACAGATAGGCAGGCCAAAGCATCCTCACCCCTTCTTCTATTTAAGATCATGTGATGTAGATGCCAGGGGATCCAGCTTACTCCCCAAAATGATCATGTAAGGTTTCATGTTAGTTTTCCATTTTCAGCAGCACCCATGCACACCCCCAAATACTCACCTGCATGGATTTGTAGAGCCGTGTGGCGAAGTATTCCTTTGTGCTACGCATGCACCTTACTGAAGAAAGAGAGAAAAATGGCATCAACACAATGAATGAGCCGAACAAAGCTTGCATCAAGCCCTCCCACAGGGGAAATCTGGAGAGGTTGTCGCCACCAGGCAATGTGAGCTCTCCCTACAGGTGAGGACGGGGTGATCGTCAGGTTTATGGTCATGATATTTCATCTATGTTTATGCCATTACACATCACAGAAACTAAACGTTACCATGGTAATTACATGGAGGGTTATTGCTGCCATACTTTGTTTTAATCTACATCTTCAAAAATAAGTGGTAGCATTTTGAACACTTAGGTTATTTTCGTGAACTTGACTGATGCTCCTGTTGTATTATCAATAGTCTTTTAAATAGTCTGTGAAATGTGTATTGTGCAAGCTCTTCGTGTTAACACCAGCTATCTCAGATTATCGCCTCAGAGGAAGAGTCATAGAAATATGGATTAATTTTGGTAGCAGTGATTTCAACTCATATGGATTTACTGCTATGGTATTTCTTTATTACATTATTTGAGATATACAAAATAATGAAAATACATTTTTATTCTCAGAATGACCCAGGAGCTGTTCGAGTACTCTGTTGGTGGATCAATTATTAGAGAATTTCAGTACATGTTGGTTATGGCTCCAGTAGGACGAGACCGGCGCTCTCAATCTACCGTCCTGCTCTGCAAAGGGCCTTCAGAGTGAGTGAGCGTGCGTGTGTGTGTGTGTGCAGTTCCTAATCAGTCGCCTTTGTTTGGTTTAATGGTCCGGCTTCTACCACACAAGTCTCACAATAAAGCATCCCTTTGTGTGGAGTCATCCGCGTTCTGAAGTGGGACTCATAACCCTGATCTTACAGAGGTGAGAGGCTCAAGCGACAATAGAACTATTCCCATTTGCATTCTAGAGGGTAAGCATGCAAGGTACCAGTCTCATTTCATAAGGACCCACAACTAAAGCCTGTAATCTAACATATCTATTTTGCGAGAAAATGGCCACTACAGGAGGGCGACAGTTTAAAATCAGACATGTATTCCTTTGAGGCCATCCATGAACTATCATAAACAGTACTTCATTCATAATCCTTGCTTCTGTAGGCTATATCCTCGTCAAGCTTTCGCTTTGTCCAATCCTAGAGATAGACTCTTTGGGCTTTAAGCCAATCATTATTCATTACAGTACTTTCTCATCTAGATCGGATTTCATCTCTTTAAGGGGGACCTTTTGAAAGAAACCTTCTTTGCCTCCAGCTTCATCCTTATCAGGACCTCCTCCTGCTATCCAACCCATACCAATAGAATGAAAAAGCAGAACATGCACCCGTAGCAGAGTGGAAGGTGGAAAGGAATATTAAGATGCTCAGAGAATGCATTTCATGGAAGTGTGTATAGGGGTCCAGCTCTCTCTGGGTCGCCCTAGCATTTTCTGTAGGTTTTGCAAGTCTGTACATGGCATGTGCTTGCAGGCGGGATGCACGGTTTCTGTAGGTTGCAGACCCTTCTTTAATGGAATCTATTTCCCAGGCCAGCTAATAGCAGTAAGAGTAAAGGTAAGACTACTTACCCACAGCCAGCATCAATTTCTGGAAGTCCCCAGACAGCTCATTCTTGATGCTCTCCTCAATGTCCTTTCCAGCTAGGTTCTTGTACTCGTCGAACACTGCAGAGGGAGGGTGGAACAACTGTTCACATATGCTGGCAGGAAGAGTTTGTGCTGATAATAGCAAGCACGGCATTGATGGCTGCATAAAGTATACACAAACGACCCCAGTCATGACCACCCTTCTTCCCCCAGGATAATGCTTCTCTAGGCTTCAGAGATAGCCATACACCAGTCCCTAAGAATGTACACAGCTACATGCCACTGGGTCTGTGAAGCTCATTCAGCAGAGATGGCCAGTTCTCTAGTCCTCTTACTACTCAGTACAAGTACCCAAATTAAGTACAAGAAGAACCTCTGCCCCCTACCATTTCCATGATTCTTACAGTTAAGTTCACATATCCTCTGAACTCCTAGATGGCTTTGTTAATAAGGCTTCTGGCTAAGTTGATGACTGATGCCACATCTGTCGATTGCCCACAGAGCAAAGTGTGCACAGGTCGGGTCACATATCACTACACACTTTCCCTCCATCCTATATGTTCTTTCTCAATCTGCTTTGGAGGGATAAGGGATTTAGATCTTTTCATTAACACCACTGCTACCTATTGCATCTCATGCAGGATCTGGATCTATTTTCAGAAGACCTTAGCCGCTACTGAGTGTTAAGCCAGGAAACGGGACTCCACCCACACAGGGAGTAGGCACTCTGCTTCCCCACCATCCATTACAAACCTAGAAAGGGTGGAGCATAAACAGGTAAATCTTGGGGCTTTCGAGAAACCGATTGTGAAAATCACTGGGGTGCAGCACATGGCTGAGGAGAAGCCAGCCTGGGCACTGTTGAGCTTTTCCTACAGGTCAGGCAGCGTAGATTTTTACTTGGGTAATGCGTATTACTATGTACAGGAGCGGGAGGCTAGGCGTCCATGTTGATAACTGGGCACATGGACATGGGTGCATAATCATGTCCAGCAGTGTAGGACACTGGGTACACAGCTCTGTGAGGATGGGAAGCAGCCTGAGCATTACCCATCAATGGATACAGAAGCATGTGAGCAAGCCTGGCCCCTGGCAATTCTAATCTGCCTGTACCCGAGTGTGAGTGTTAAAATAGGACCAAGATGTGAAGGTTAAGCATTTCTCCAGTGGAAGAGCATTCCAAAGGTTTGGGGTTGCCAGGTAAATTCCCAGACATAGATACATTTCTAAAGACAGAAGAGTGATAAGGGGCCATTGGATGCCACCACCTTGGTCTTGTGAAAGAACATAAATATTGGTAACCAATTATAAAGTCGCCTGGGAAAAGGTCGCCAGTGGGCGACATTTGCCAAAATGTGCACTCCCACGAAAATCAAACACTTTCCCCCAAATATTTTAGGACTGAGTTAGAATAGTAATTTATACCTGTTCTATAATATGTGCGCAAAGGCTTTTAGGAGGACATGGGAAAGAATTGCCTACCTAGCAACTTTTTCACGAGGGACATTTTCACATAGTTTTTACTCCTGATGGTGAGAATGGGTTCTATGTGTGGTCTCAAGGATGGATCTGACAAGTGTGGCAAAAGAAAGAAAAATGCAGAGAAAAAGAGAAATAGAGAAACGGCAGCAAAGAGGTTGGCTGGGCAGCAGAGACACGGAGGGTGATAAGCAACAAAGCAAAGGTCAATAGAGAAATAGAGATGGAGAGAGATGGTGTGGGCATTGTGGTGAGATGAGGGAGAAAGTGGGTCCAGACACCACTGAGAGGAAGCGAGAGAGTTAGAGAAATGGGGGAGGGGAAGGAGGGAGAGGGAGAGAAACAGAGCAGAGACAGCAGGAGAAAGAGAGAGGGGGGGAGAAAGAGCGATAGAGAGAGAGAGACGTCTTTTCAGCAGACATTGATAGATCTCAGGGCACATGTCGAAAAGGATTCTGGAACACAGCCAAGTGGATAGCAAGCCTTTTCATAAAATCATCTCAGAGTGGGCAAAGTGATCCATATGAAAAAATATATAGTCTCGTCCTCCCTTCCTTTCTTCAACTCCTCTTTCTTTCTTGGATGAGCATGGGGATTTCAGTCATCAGGTACTCACGACTCACTGTTGTCATACTCTGTCCTTATCTGTGCTGGTTCTCCTTCATCTAGTAAACAATAGTTGAAATAAGGCCACCTTTAACTCAAAAAGATGATGAAATTTGGTTACTGGGACCGATTTCCCCCTTTGGGGTGCCAGGTGTGTTGGCAACCATGGGTTCATTGACAGAAGGATATGGGTTGGTAACTGAGATAAATTGTGGGAGGATTTCCCAAAATCCATTCAGTGTCATAATCACAATACATTTATGAAGACCATATGAAACAATGCTTTGCAGCACTGGTCCTATAGAACAAATACATTTTTCAGAAACTATGTACTGTATATACTCACCAAGCTGCAGGTGCTGCCTGCTTCTGTTTCCCAAAATATATATAAACTGTGCCTCATCTGTGCCCCATTGCTGCTCCCCAGCTTCAAACAGGTCCTTGGAAAGAGAAACGGAAAACATAGGTCCAGGTCTATACGCAATAATGATTTCAAAATTGATAAAAGCGCCAGGTGAACCCTTATAAACTGGATATTGTATGGATATTAGTACCACTGGTAACACCATATACATCAAGATTGCCAAGAGTCGAGGCGGCGTCAATCGATATTAATATCAGTGACACTTTTCCCAACAGCATCCATCTTCATCAAGAGCACTGGCACACACTGATGGATATCTCTGAAAGCATCCTAGGAATGGCTGCCTACAACCTCTAATATCTCAACTGAGAGGAGTTTCCCAATACTTCGGGCTCTCAAGCTTCACACATTCCAGTTTAATGATTTTTTTTTTCACAATTATTAAGTTTACACCTTGGTATGTTATGAAGCATTTTCTGTATCTACATCAGTGCATGATCTGACATATGTTTCACATCATCAGATGCTTTACCAAGTTAATATTCTCACAATGATCCAAAAATCAAAAGTAATGAGTGATGCAAAAAGGAGAGAAGCTATAACAAAAGGCTGAACAATAAGTGTGATAATTCACTGTGTACTGTTCACATGCCAAAGCTTGTTGGACATAAAACATGTGTGAGCTCAGGTACTGATATAGATACAGAAGATGTATATACTTTGGCATTTTATTGTACTGCACAATGGTGACTAAACAAATCATTGAGTGGCCGTTTGTGGAGGGTGAGTGTCGAGGAAACCTTCTCAGTTATCCCCATTGACTGGACAATTGCTGTTCTGTCCTCCCCTCCAAGGTCACACGCTGCAACTCTCTAAAAGTTAACCAGCATTTGCAAAAAATCCCCTGCATGTGGGCTAGTCCTCTTGACTTCACCCGTAAATAAAGCCCGAGCTTTTCGAAATGATTTTAATATCAGTGACTGCATGGCCAACATTACCAAAAGCACCTGTGATACAAATCAATATCAGCATAAGAGACCGCCTCACCAATAACCTAAATATTTCTAGCAACGTTAACCACAACAATGGATATCAATATCAATATCAGCATTACCACAATACCAAAATGATAAACTAACTGCGTGTTCTCAATATCAGCGACACCAACACTGTCAACAGAAGCAGTTTGATTTCACTAGTAGATGGGGCCCTGCTCATGTCTGGACCAAGCTACAATCTTCTGTTCATCTCTTCTCAGAAGTAAATGCAACAGGGGCTGCTTTTCCTTCCTCTCAAGTGGGATCTGGGGGCATTTTTCTAAAAACGGCTGTTGTACGTTTCCTGAAAT
The DNA here is from genome assembly GCF_040938575.1 of Ambystoma mexicanum. Classification (NCBI taxonomy): domain Eukaryota; kingdom Metazoa; phylum Chordata; class Amphibia; order Caudata; family Ambystomatidae; genus Ambystoma; species Ambystoma mexicanum. Next base: position 377,808,312 of record NC_090926.1, on the reverse strand, counting down.
GGTAAATGCGTAGGCCATTTTCTGTCTAGAATTATATTTTACTCATCCCATGCTTAAACACGTTTTACAGAACACCAAAGTTTTCGCATGCAAAATATTGTAGGTGGCTTAAATGGTGTGCTTTACTTGGAATATTCTACACGAATTGTGGTAGCTTGCCCTGAACTCATCTTTCTGTTTCAAATTACCATAAGCACAACCAATGTAAATCAACACCTGCACCTCCATCCAAGAGATTATGAACAGGACCAGCCACACCAATGTAAAGCACCATCAGGGTGTGCCAACAAGGCCCTTGGTCTCATTAATCCTTTTAAAGGAATACACCATATATCACAATCACTGTCATAAACAATTGGAAAATCAGCCAGTTCCCACCCAGTGACTTTGTTGTGCCTTATGAATTGATCAAGTTCTATTAAGTCACGTATGCTTAGGGCCCGAATGTACCCGAATATTAGCTGCTGAGATTAGCATTTTCAAATGCAGTTTTAGATGTATCAAATGCTCTTTTGAATTCATCAGTTAGAAGCTTAAAAGGTAAAGGATTACTTTAATTTTGACTTTTTTAATTAACAATGTTCATGAGATATCTATTTCCATTCAGAAAGGTCATGACTTCTGATTGGCCGATACACCCCAGCAGTCCTATTGTAGGTGGTTGTGAAGGATCTGCCCCCCACAGAATAAATCAGTGTGCTTTGTACGATTGCTTGGGGCAGTGATCTCCAAGTCCGATCCTTGAGAGCTCCTATCAGACCAGGTTTACATGAAAACCACTAATTATGTAAACTGCTCCCATTTGGATTCACTACAGTTATGGAGCGTGTGGAGGGGCCTAGTATGCGCAGCGCAGCAAGGAGGACTCGCACAACAGTGTTGGTCTGACGGGTCCCGCTACGCTTTGAAGAAAAGAGAGCAAAGCCGGGCCTCTTCATTGACTCAGCGTGTTGTGACGTGCAACGTCATGGCGTGCAATCATGTGATACACCACATGTATTAGCAACGTAAATGCATTGTACTGAACTCACATCTACCCGAGGGCTGGGGTAGTCTGCCCTGGGCTTTGGCTTCCTCTCGTGTCCGAGTTCAGGTGCCCAGGCCATAGTCCCTTACTGGGGGCCCTCTCTGTTCACGGTGGGGTATCGCCTTTCGGGCTCAGTGCTTGGGAGATCTCCCACCTGATGATCACTCCTCCTGGGGGTTTGGTCCGTTGCTCCTTCGTGGTGTGACTATCTTGGGCTGTCGTCTTTGGTATCGCTCACATCTGGGAGATGGGCTGTGCTGTCCTCTCTCAGTCCATACCAATCAACCTGTAGTCGGGGTGGACCCGAGAGCCTACAGAAGAACCTGGAGTTTCTCATCACCAGCCCACGGTCATCTGCAGCAGTTATCTGCAAGACTTGTACTCGGACCACCTTGAGGGGCTCATGGGTGAGGGAGGTCTTTCCTGTCGGGTGGCGTGTCCTCACGAACACGGTCACTGACCGCCAGGTCATGCTCTTAGGCCTCGCCATGTATTCTCCATGTGGATGTCGGTTTCCCTCCGGGCGCGTATGTCCTCATTGTTTATAGTTCTTGGCGTTCTCCCATCCACTTCGGGGAGGAATGTGCATGGGCACCTCTGGAATAGGGCCTCTGCAGGGGCCACTCCTGTGGAGCAGTGTGGGGTGGTTCTATATTTGAGCAGAAACTGGAATAGTGCCCTTCTCTTGCAGGCCCCCAGACTATGCGTTATTCAAAATGTTTTATTGAGGGTGTGCATGGAAAGCTCTGCTTCTCTGTTTTCACGTGGCGCCATGGACGAGATCTTCCTGTGCATAATCCCTCTTTCTGTCAGGAATTCTTTGAGGTCCGCGCTTTGGAATGGTGACCCATTGTCTGAACACATTGTCTTGGGGAACCCATGGGTGGCAAATATTTTCTCCATCACGGGTATTACATCTTGGAGGGATAGGGATGGCACAAGCTTGACTTCAGAGTAGCAAGCCCATTGGTCGATCATAATCAGGAAGTGGGAGTCTCTGTGTGAGCCAAAATCCATGTGGATGCACTCCCACGGTTCTTCGCTCCAGGGGATACATTGGATGGCAGCAGCTTGGTACCATCCACAGGCATGGAAGAATTCATCCACTCCTGACTCCAGAGCAGGAAACCAGACCGAGTCTGAGGCGACTTTGTTTTTGTAGCTCCTTGGTGGCCATGGTGTGCCAGGGCAATAGATCTTCCAGTCAATTTGGTGGGGATCACAGTGTGCGACCCTCTCAGGAGAAGGCCATCATCTGCGACTGTTCGGTCATTCCGCACCCTCTACAATTGCTCCAGTGTTATCTTTGCTTCCTGTGTTATGGTCCCTAGGTTTTCCAGTGCTGTTTTCCACTGGCCCGATTCCCTTGCTTTGCGTAGAATTCGGAAGCATCCGTCATGTCTCGATGCGGCATTTTGAGCTCCGCAACGTCCATGGACTTGCGAATTGTGCTTTACATAGCAAGTGTCACATGCTCCTCTACCTCGGCAAACTCCTCCTGGGGGGCTTCATTCTTCACAGTGGGTGCCGGGACAGGTAATCTGCAGCGTTGTTCTGTCCGGGCCGGTATATGAGGTTGACGCCATATTCTTGTAGCCACTTTTCAATTCCTGGTGGTGGGTTGGCTGACCCGCCAATCATGATGGGCAACAGGGGTTTATGGTCCGTGACCACTTTAACAGGTTTTCTGTAGATATATACATGAAGTGGCGACACCCCCGCAACACGGCTAGTGCTTTGCACTCAATCTGAGAATACCTCTGCTCCATCAGGGAGAGAGATCTGCTGGCGTATGCAATGGTGCATGGGGTGCCGTCTTGGTTAGTTTGTGTGAAGATGGCACCTAGGCCAAATGGGCTCGCATTGACGATGATCTCAGTGTCTTTCGGTTGGTCAAAGAAAGCTAGGATGCATTTGTCTGACAGTGCCTTCTTAATGTTGTCAAATGAGTTCTGTTCCAGGCCTGTCCACCTCCATGTTGTGGAATGCTTTGTGGGGTTTTGCAGGGGTTCCGAGAGGGTGGTTTGGTTTTCGATAAAACGGCCACAGTAGGTGACCATCCCTAAACAACATCTGACTTCCGAGACGGACTCTGGTGCTTTTGGCCTCCTGGATATCCCTGACTTTAACCGGATCGGCAGACAGCCCTCCTTCCTAAAAGACAAAGTCGAAAAAACTCGATTTTTCTTTTGAGAAACTCATGAAGGGTGTGCTTGAATTCTGTACAGCACCTTTTCCAGACGCTCCAGGTGTTCTTCTTCTGATTTCGCTTGTATCGGGATGTCATCCCTCACATTTTTAGTTCCAGGCAATCCCACTTTGAAACACCTCGGCCGCTGATGAGATACCAAAGTTCAGTCACTTGAATAGGTAGAGGCCGACATGTGTTGTGAACGTTATGTATCGGCTGTCCTGGTGAAGCAGCAGTTGGTGATACCCTGAGCGGAGGTCGGGTTTGGAGAAGATGGTTGTGCCCTCCAGTTCGGCTATATTAACGTCTAGTGTGGGGGTCAAATGTCAATCCCTCCTTATTTCCTTGTTGGGCAGCTGCAGATCGACACATATGCGGATGCTGTCAGGCTGTTTGGGTTTGTGGGCAATGACAATTGGAGAAACCCACAGGGAGAGCTGTTCTACTCGCTCGATGATGTTGAGGTTAACCAGATTTTGTATCTCCTTCTCCACCTTGTAACAAAGATGGAAAGGCACCCTGCAGTGTTTCAACGCCACTAGCTCGATTGCATCATTGACGTGGAGGCGGATTGGCTTTCCTGCCATTTGCCCTATGCCTGTGAATACAACATGGAATCTCTGTAGCAGCGCTTACACATATTCTATGAATACTCCAACTGTGAATTTAATGAGTATTAGGGATTCGGCTGCAGCGCAGTCCAGCACAGACTGGGTGCCCACTCTCGTTACGCAGAAGCAGGCGCGCATGGAGACATCACCATGCTGGACGGTGGCTATGAAGGCACCTTCCAGGGGTAGTGGGGTCTTGCTTCCAAAAGTGAATATGCACACTGGTCATTTGGAGTGGCAGAGGTCCTGGCAGCTTCTGGTATTGCTCATCGGCCATGATACAGATGCACCAGTGTTGAGAAGTACAGGGACTGGGGTGTTTAGGATAGTCACTGTGCCCCTGGCTGGCGCTTTCCTGTGCCACCGGCTATGAGCACAGCTGATATGAAAAAAACATCCTTGTCTTCATCCCCTTGGCCTTGTCCTGGTAGCTCCATTCGAGTGTCTATGTATGGGGTGTTGGCATTTTGGATCGTCAAACCCTGTGGAGCACCTCTTGGATGTCCAGGCGTTCTCACCACAGTTTCCACCCTGGTCCCAAATTGGCTGGGACCCTGTCTATGTCAATCTCACAAAGAGGTGCGAGTGACCCCCGTTGATGCGATGTTCCCCCCTGTGGATATGGTGCAGGTGCGCCAGCTTCATCGGCAGACATCTTCCCTACGGGATGTGGGGTCTGTCAAGGGAGTGGGCTGACAAGGAGGAGCGCACAAGCACTCAGTGAGGAGTCACAACCCAGGTTCTGGGGTGTGGATCTACTGTGTTCGCACAGCGGGTGCACAGGCACTCCCGGGGAGGGGAGTCATAACCCACCGTGAACAGCAGAGGAGGGTGGCGCACAATCATTCTCAGGTGAGAGATGCACCTTTCCTTGTTGGGGTGGCCCTGTGTGGGACCGTGAGGGCAGGTGTAGCCTGGGCTTTCCAAAAATTAAGGCCAATGCCTTGTGCTGATTGCATGAGGAGCGTTAGTCAAACGAACAGCCGAAGCCTCTTACCTGCATATGTAGAACACAGTGTGTTCAGTGGCGGGCTGAGGGACAGCACACTGTGGGAATCCAGGCGCTGTGTGCCTGCCGGGCTAGCAGCTTTGCACACTGAACCGCCTAGTCGCCATTGTTATGGAGCGTGTGGAGGGGGCCTGGTATGCGCAGCACAGCACAGCAAGGAGGACTGGCACAACTGTTTTGGTCTGACAGGTCCTGCTCCGCTCTGAAGAAAAGAGCATGATGCCGGGCCTCTTTAATGACTCAGCACATTGTGATGTGCAACATCACGGTGTGCAATCATGTGATACAACAACTACAATCGAGTTTCTTTGGTTATCCTGAAAACATGAAGTGTTTTTGACTTATTGAGGATTGGAATTGGGCACCATTGTGTGATACGGGGTTGCTCTGTCGACTGATTGTATCAATCACCCCAATATCGGGGGATGGGGGGGCTACCTGGCTGGCAACGGCACACCAGCCCAATCCTATGCAGTCGCCCCAGTGAGGGTTCCGGGAGGTTACCAGCCAGGTACCACCCCCCCGCAGATGGGGAGCAGGTGCAAGTGGATCTAGGTCACCTGGCCTAAGCCCCGCCCACCTGGTGCCTTCCTGCCTGCCGCTCTTTTTCACCACTTAGCAAGCCCTGCCCAACTGGTGCCTTCCTGCTTGCCGCTCTTTTTCACCATTTAGCAAGCCCCGCCCACCTGGGGGCTTCCTGCTCTTTTCCACCACTTAGCAAGCCACGCCCACCTGGTGCCTTCCTGCTTGCCGCTCTGTTTCCCTACTTAAGGAGCCCTCCAGCTTCTTTTCCTTTGCAGATGGGGAGCAGGTGTAAGTGGATCTAGGTCACCTGGCCTAAGCCCCGCCCACTTGGTACCTTCCTACCTGCTGCTCTTTTTCACCACTTAGCAAGCCCGCCCACCTGGTGCCTTCCTTCACCATCACTGTCTTGTGGCCAATGCTGGATTTGACTTTTATGGACTTCATTCATTCACGGTGCGTCGCTCTTTCTCAACTCTCATGCTGGACTTCCTTTGCATCTTGTACTCATGGTGGCCCTGAATCATGCTGTTCCCATCTTCATCTTGTATCCTGGCTTGCAACATTATGTGTTACTACTGACTTCTGCAATTGTATTCGCTCTCCACTCTTGCTTCTCCACTCTTTTTGACTGCTTACTTTCTTTTCTCTCCCCCTTTCCCTTCTCCCTTTTCCTATCTCCTCCCCTTACTTTCTTCTGTGCACTTACTCTATCAGAATTGTCCCTGGACCTAATATGATAGCAACCTCGTCTGTTTCCTCCACCCTCCCATTACTGTTTTTTTCCTCCCCATCACCCCTCCAGCACTATCTGAAATGTCGTCGGGCCTAGTATGATAGTCGCTTGGTTTGTTCCTCACCTCCCTTTCTGCACCCCTCTCCCTCACCTTTTGTTTTTCTCCGGCTCTACCAGAAATGTCGTCAGGCCTAGTATGGTAGTCACCTGTCTGTTTCCATTTCCTTCCCACTCTCCCCCTCCCTTCCTTATCTATGTTTTAGCTCTTACACTATCTGAAATGTCGTCAGGCCGAGTATGATAATTAATTTCACATCCTTACTGTTCATGGCCTGTAAAAATGTGGTTGTATTTTCCCTTGTTCCCTCCCTTGCCTTGAAGCGCTTTGAAACACATTGTGTATAGGCGCTTTATAAATAAACGATCATATATCATATCACAAGGAGGTGATACCTATTTGCACTCTGGGGTTTCGGCTGGGGTCCGAATAGTTTTATTTTTCTTTACTAGAGATGGGCGCTATGCACATTGCGCAAGTCCAATCTCCAGTGGGGGGAAAAAAACAGATAGCCACCGCCATAGTCAATAGAAAAGGGAATCAGTCAATTTTCTATGTCTATGGGTGGCAATGGGGACAAAGCACTGTGGCCAGAGCAGAAAGCTCTGGTCCAGCAGGTAAGTGGGTAGGGAGGGAGGGGGTAGCAGAAGGGATGTGGGATGCCTTGGGGGTAGGGACGAGGCAATAGGTGCCGACTAAGGAGCCACCTGGAAAAATTAAGATGAGGCACCCGGGGAAGGGCCTTGGAAAGCTGGGAAAATGCGGACATACACTGGCTGTTCACGTCCACATTTCTAGCCACCTGGAGCACTCTTCCCTAGGTGTGAAATGTGTATGGTAGTCAGTATTACTAGAATTACAAATGTCCCTGGGATCCAGGCCAATAAAGTTTATTAAGAATAACAGACATATTGGTTATCCTTCAGTCGACAGTTTGTCATGATGGAACCAGCACTATGGAAAAAATACCAGTATTGCAATTACACATTAGTACAGTTGGTAAGACACCGCTGCCTGGGAAATACTTCCTGTGCAAAACTACAACTGGTGGAACGCGATTTTCTGCTTTTACAGATGAAACAAAAATACCACAGGGGAGATGCACTCTGCTGGGTGCAATTTCGGCAGGTGGTAAAATAAAGCAAGTCATGACAAATTTTTATTTATAGGGCTAGCAAGTTGCACTTAGAGCACAAACAACTCTTCCATTGTCACATTTGTTTACTTTTCACACATTCTTCACACAAGCAGCTATTTATGGCTGCCACCTTTTTTAAGACCAGCTCAGAGCCTTTCTTATTTTGGATAAAAAAAGCCTGTGGCATGGCTGTCGTTTGTCCCATAATATAGATGTCTGATGCTAATACAATTCTTGCATTTGTATTTTTACTGCCAAAGGTAATTTACACCGAGCACTATTTATTGCTTCTGGTAACGCAGCAGAGTGGATCTTACTTATGGACATCATTTTCCCCTTAGCTGATGGAAATTTGATTAAAGCCATCTGTAATTGATAGTGACTTCAAACGGTCTTCGGGATGTAAGTGATTCATCCAGCAACCCACAGCATGCCATGCAGTTTCCTGATAGCATTTTCTCGATCTCTCCTTTGGGATGTCTTCCAAATTATGCCTGCACTGCTCGCCCAGATACATTCCCAATATGCTTGATCCTGATCTTCATTTTGCTGAATGCTGCTTTCTCTCATCTCTGTTTTTTATGGAGTAATCCCCATAGCCTTTCCCCCTGCCAACTTCTCTTCTGGCAATGAAGCTCTAGCCCCCTCATGGACGCACTCAGGGGTCTCAATCCATTTATCAGCCATGCGACCGGCTCCTATCTCCAAGTTCTGTGCTTCACCTTCTCTACCCCGCTCCCTCTCGCATCTTTCAGGATCCTACCCTGCCCAATACACACATGTCCCCCAAAACCCTGGCCCCACTTACCATCCTCAGTGGGCCTTTCTCCTCTGCCTTCTCAGTTATATCGTCTCTATATAATGCGGTAGACATGCATGCTATGGTAGGCTGCCATGCCGCAACTTGAATGACGTGAAAAGCTCATGTCAGTAGAATCCCAGTTCTCAAATTTCAGAAACTGTATGCCGTGGCAAATGTTTGTTAAAAAAACAATCGTTAGAATTACAGCATGACTGTCTTCATGCTGCCTGCTTTGTAATATGGGCATATATACATTACTCTACTGGAAAGGGCAAGTGATTATGAGAAAAATCAAACAAGCAGGAAATGTCGTTACTATATGTTGTATCTATAAAGGTTTAGGAAGAAGATACTAGATGAGATTGGGAAAAAAAATCACAGACTATCATACACAATTTAATTGAATCACGCTGAACTATGTCATTCATTATGTCGATAAATACAGCATCAATCAATCAATTCAGTAATAATAACAGCATTATTGCTGATACCTCTAAGGGTGGCAATCTAGCTTAAAGCACTATATGAGTGTGACAAATCAACTTCAGGAGCACCAGTGGTCCAGTGATGAATATTGGTTTCTATACCATCAATCAGCCCCAAACCTCTAGTACACCAGAAGGGCTCCAAACAGATTGGAAACACAAGCAAATTATAAATCTCCTTGTACAATTTTGGTAACTTGGACAGAACGGCAAGCTTATCTCTGCAAGGTCATGGATCGTTGGTTAGTTGCAACACAGTGAAAATACAATTATTACTCATTGATAAATGATACTGTCCAGTCAAGGGTGTATACACATATCTACATTATATTATTCAACAGACAGTTCTGGAACATTACAAAATACAACCCAGCCTGTAAAGGAATTCAGAGGACAGACAGTCTCACGAAGGAAAAGGGATGTGCTCTGAGTACTGACAGGAGGGTAGTCGGTAAAGCAATTAATCGCAAAAGTTCAAGGATACTTGGTTTCAATGGGTCATAAAATGTCACTAGGGGCCTTCGGAGAAGGACAAGGGGGACAGAACCACAATGTACCTTGTGCTTGCAGAAGTTCTTGGTGCTCGACAGGGTCGAGTCTGTTTCAGGGCGAGTTCAAGACAGGGGATAGCTGCGGGAATCAGGCGGCAGGCAGTTCGGTGAGCGAGGCTGGATGGACAGCTGCAGGATGGCCTACACAACGGCTCAGAATCAGTAATCGTTGTCTCAGTGCTGGTTGGCGAGTCTGAAGCACTTGTCGAGTCATCTTGGACGGCGTTAGCGACTGCGGCGCGACAACAGTCAGCAGTGCAGTCGGTTTGAGCTTGACTGGCTCGAAAATGTCCTTTAAGGCGGATGCTCGTCGATGCACTCCTCCTAGCTTCTTCATTGGACTCGTGTTGTCTAATGTGGGCAGCCCAAAGCTGGAGGAGGGTGTTGCAGGCAATGGCCTTGTCTTTGCTTTGGTTCAGAGACTCTCTGGCACTTCCCATCTAGGAAGCTTGCTGCAGAGCCCAAGAAGGGCATGCTGTGTGCTGGCTGGGTACCAGTTCTGGGGCTGCTGGAGGGTCATTTGGATTCAGTATGTCCCTCTGTTCCCTGGGTGATGTTTAGGGGAGGGATCTTGCTTCGCTCTTCACTGACGGAAGCTGGAAGGCAGACTGGAAGGCAGACTATCTTCAGCTAGGGACCAATGTTGAGTTATTCTTGTTACTCCTTGCAAAGTCTTTAGATGATCTGCCCAAAAGAATGGGGTCCTCCTGTGGGGGTCGTCTACTGTAAACACAGACCCAGACATGACAGGTACTTGATACTGAGAGGAGGGAGCTGGCTTCAGGTTGACAGTGCATATCAAAGGTTGTTGGGGGTTCCTGTCTCCTTTGTAAGTCCTGCAGCCAGGCCCCATGTCAGACTGTTTGAAGAATACACGTTAATTATGTTAATTGCTGCCACCATCTGCAGAGGGTTAACAAACGAACAGGGTGGATCCATGAAGCCTTTGATAGTTAATTAGGCTGGCCATGTCAGGAGGAAGGTTTTGCCCCCCCGCCCCCACCTTCTGAGATGCATCATGTACGCCACCTGTCAGATTCCAACTAAATATGACAGGGATGACTGCACCTGTAGACATGTGTACTCTGGGTGGACACAGCCTGTGTCTATGTCATGCAGTGAGCATAGGAAAATGAGTGCGGTTTAGTCCCACACATTTTACAAAGATTGATCACCATCATTCAATTTCATATAATTTCATAAAAGCCCAGGTGAGCACACACCCACTGTGTAGGTGGTCGAATTCCTTACATAGCCCCCATCCTCAACATGTGAACCACCACCACCCTACTGAGGGTCTGGTTCGTCATCAAGGTGAAAGTACCGGCTGAAGCCATCTGCATTTCCATGCTGGGAATCTGGCTTGTGCTGGATGTCCATATCTAATCCCTGTAGGGATATGGCCCAACGCAAAAGTGTATGGTTCACCCCTTGCATGGCCATTAACCATCAAAGAGGGAGGTGGTGTGTCTGGATCGTAAAGTGCGACCAAAAGATGTAGGGGTTCAGCTTCTTTATGGGCCACACGACTGCGTCAGCTTCTTTTTCTACGACAGCACAGTTCCTTTCCTCTTTTTATCAGTCACCTGCTAATGTAGGCAACAGGTTGCTCTAACCCTTGAGAGTTCAGCTGAGCTGACACTGCTCCAATCCCAAAATCACAGACTTCTGTCTGGGTAATGAACTCCTGACAATAGTCTGGCACTTTCAGAACTGGGGCCCACACAATCCATCCTTTAAATCCTGAAAGGTTTGACAGTCGGGGGTCAAAGTTACCTTCTTCAGCATCTTCTTGGAAGTTACACCATTCAGGGGCTGCCCATACCCCTTGATGAGCGAACGGTAGTACCCGGTGAGACCTAGAAATGCTCCCACCTGCATCTGTGTGGTGGGGATGTCCTAATCCAGTATCAAGTAATAATGTCCCCATACATAATGTCGCAGGGAAAAGCCATTGGCAACATTATATATGGTAACATTATGTATGGTGATGGGTTGCAGGATTGTCCCCCGCATGTTCAATGTAAAATGTCTCAGCAAAAAACAGTGACTTTTCTGTCAGGAGACATTTTTACGGGGACATTATTATATGGGACCCCCAATCCTTCAGAGCCTGTACCTTCGAGAGAGGTGGTTTCTTACCTCCACCGACCAGGTGGCCTAGGTAAGTCACTGTGCCCTGCGCACTCTTACTTTGTGGTTTTGATAATCCTACCTGAATTTTGCAGTGCCTGAAGCACTAGTTTCAAGTGGGATAAGTGGTCCGCCCAGGTGTGGCTAAGACAACAAGGTCATCTAAATAGGCGATACTGAAGTTTTCCAGGCCAGACAATACCTGGTTAACCATCCTCTGAAAAGTGGCAGGGGAATTCTTCAATCCGAAGGGCATCAAAGTGAACTGATAATGTCCTTCTGCGGTGGAGAATGCTGTCCTCTCTCTCGCTCCATCTGTCAAGCCGACCTGCTGTGCCCCGAGGTCAAAGGTACTCATGTACTTGGCAGCAACAAGCTTGTCAATGAGCTCATCTGCCCGAGGAATGGGGTGACAGAATTGAGCCCCCTGTAGTCCACACAAAAGCAAACTCGCGTCTTCCCACTGCTGGTCTTTTTAGGGACCAGTACCACTCGGCTAGCACAGGGGCTGTGGGATGGCTCTATCATTCTTAGGGACAGCATCTTGGAAACGTCCTCCTTGATGGTGTCCCTGAACGTATCAGTCATTCGGTGAATCCTACTCTTCATGCCGGCTATAATGGGATTTTAGCCGGTTGACGTGAAAGACCCTCCATAATCCACACCCACTGGCCTGGAGAATAGACTGTCACTGTGGCCTTCTGGTCGTGCTAGTGCTTCAACAGCTACTGACTGGCCTTTAAGTTTCTCGTTGACTGTTCCATGTAGTTTGCCATTCTAGACCGAATACCAAGTATATAGTCCACCACATTTTGTGTAGCGGGATGAGGGGTTGCCCTCCCATCCCTCTTTCACTAGACTGAGAGGACCTTGTTCAGGGCGTCAAAACAGAAGCTCAAAGGGGCTAAACCCTACTCTGTTCTTTGGCACCTCTCTGCCAAATTCCTCACAATGAGAACTTACATAAACAAGGTGGATCCTAACAAAGTAAAATTTAGAGTGACTTTGGTTTTGTACTTTTTACGGCTCATTTGTCCATGGTTTGAATGAGTAGTAAGTTCAGCAGTTATTTAAAAAAAAAAGTTTTGGAAGCCATCAAACACAGGTATGAAATACTACGCCAAGCAAACAGTGAATACTGCAAAGACGTACGGTAAGGGTACAGCAAAATGGTCACTAGAGCAGATCGATGGTGCACTCCTATTACAAGTGAATGGGGCGGTTATATTGCCCAACTATGTTATGTGAAGACTGAAACCATGAAACCAGGTAATTGCTAAGCTTGATGGTCAACCTCTTTGGGAAACCTAGTAGGCTACAAGTATTTGTTTCAGAACATTGACCAGGAGGCAAGAAAAGTTGAGAAACACTAAAATCCTGTCTGTATGCAGGTTGGTTTATAGAAGCAGGGTCAGGGAATTCCAACTAGCGTCATGCCTACAACTGACAAGCACCCAGGAAACCTATTTGTGTCAAGTAACATTTTAATTAGTTAGTGGTGACCTTCTTTGATTTTACAGGGAAAATAATGTTTGCATTACTGGGTTTATAATGTGGTAAGTTTCCACCTGCAATGTTCAGAAGTACGCCCCCACTTGTGTCCAGTCACAGCTAAAATAAAGGTAGCAGTAATGGATTTAGGTTGCAAATGTGAAAACATTTGCATAGGGGGTCATTCTGTATTATTTCTGGCCAATCGGTATGTATAGGATTTGTCCTGCCATTCGACAGAGGTGGGTGGGTGGTCGTTATAATTATAATACTGCACATTTCTTTGAGCGAATTTATATAGTTACATTGTAGGGCCAGGTGGAAAAGTAACTGTACCAATCTATTGCACTGTTTTGACATCAATAAGGAGTATGCGTTGTCTAAATGCATGTGTACATCAACCAATGCATGTTGGACGTTCCTTTCCTGTTGGAATTGATAACTTTAACTGAACAGTCAGTCATATTTTTGTAAGAGGACAGGCTCTGAAGGATTGAAGCCATAACAATTACTACAGGAGTTTGGGGGGTAGGAGGTCACAACTGACTTTTTCACAAACACCTAGGCCCAGCTTTTAACTGGTTTAAAGTTAATGGAGATTTTGAAATGTAATGTGTTTAAATAGTAATAGATAGGATATTGAAAGTTACCACACTTAAGATTATGGCCTGTCCAATGGGGTGCAATTGAGGCAGAATACGATGCAAACCTCTGGGTTCTCCTCTCGTTCCCCTCCAAGGTGCCTGATGCACTACTGCTAATTTAATTTGGAAAAAAAAGTATAGTAGCAAAACTGTCAGTGGCCAATGCTCAATTTCCTGCTGCAGTTTATCTGGGAATCTAGGATGCACGAAAACGGACAAAAGATCATTGGATGGAATGCTCCCTCCCTATATGAACCGTCAAGTGAGCTGCGATTCTGTTTTGACTTACCTTGGCATCCTGTTCCACCAGGTCCTCACTTACAACATCGTCTTCTTCTCGTTCTCCCTAAACAAACAAGCACCAATTATAATTAGAACAAAGTATGGCAAAAAAGCGTTCAAGACTTGTGGGAAGATGATAAAAAGGGACAGATGGAGAAAGTAACATCCATGAAATGGGAGATACAAGGTCCCATTGAGCTTGGGCCAAGTTATTATGAAGACATATGATATATGGAAAACATACGGCATCGAGAGGGAAGGAGAAGATAAGACCGGAGAAGGACATTGACATGAATGATATGCATTGCTACTCATGGAAAGAGGGAGAGAAGAAATGCAAAAGGGTTGATTGCAAGAAGTATGTGGATATAGGGTTCTGCATGAAATGGAGAGCTAATGACTCAGTAGAGACAAAAGTCTTCTATAAATGTACATGTGATAGAACACATCGACTGTGCTGGGCCGTTGAGAGAGATAAAACAGAGCTGAGCAGACGGGAACAAAGAGCATCTATGAGTCAAGTAGACAGATAAGCCAGACACAACACACTTCACTGTGATTGGGATTTATAGATAAAGGGTAAGGGAGCAGGCCTTCCATCCAAAGTGCTAAGAGGCCCCTGTACACCAGGCATGTAGATGGCGAGATGAAGGGACATGAACAACATTGTCCACAGGATGGACACAATATACGAACAACAAAGATAGGGGAAGAACATATGACAGGGCTTCACAGCGAGATTACAGACACTTCCTACATCACAACTTTGAAAGGTGATGAGAAACCAGTTACTGCGATCAGTGGAATTGAACGCATACTGTAGCTAAACTGGGCTAAGAGTACACATTCTAAATGCTGAGTGTCCCTGAAAATAGTGCTCAGTACAAACTTAAACATAACCTGGATTGAAAAAGATACATGTTCAAGTTCCCCCGAGACGGTGCTAATTCATATCCTGTGCAGTAGGAGCACAGGCACTACAACTAAATAACTGAGTTAGCCAGACACAAGGTGCATACCTGGATGGTGCACACTCATTATGAAAGAATATGTACAGTATTGTGTCACTTGTGTAATGCCTTTCACCACTATCTCAAAATATCGGTCCAAGGAATTATTTGCCAAAATTAAGAACCTTTCCCTTCCATCTTGTGCCAAATTATCCCCTTCAGGCACTCTACCAAATTATTTTAAGGCTTTTTTTAATGATAAGGTTCAAACTATTTGTGAGAATATTGACTCACAAACCACTAGCATAATAATGCCTGACCCAAACGAGGATTACCCAAAGACTGCTACTTCTGTGTCATCCTCCTTCTCATTCTCACCGGTAGACAGAGGAAATTGAGGCCTTGATTCTTAAGTTGAAACGTACTAATCATCATTATGGCCTTATCCCAGCTTTCCTGGCAGTACAACATGCGTCATCTTTGAAACCTTTTTTGATACCTTTTGTGAAGGCTTCCCTAACTCAGAGGGTGGTGCCACAAGAACTTAAGAAATCGGTCCTTACGCCCTTGCTGAAGAAACCCACCCTGGATCATCAGGTGTTAGGAAATGATCAGCCTATTGCAGACCTGCCCTAAACAGAAAAGATTTTTCGAAAGAATAGTCACTACACAGTTGCAGACTTATCTAGAGGAAAATGCTGTACTAGATATCTTGCAGTCCGGTTTCAGACCCGGCCATGGGACTGAGACCGCCCTGGTGGGTGTGTGGCATGACATTCTAAGGGCCACAGATGATGGTGATCTAAGCATGTTGATCATGCTCGATCTGTCGGCGGCTTTTGACATGGTAGACTTCGGCCAGCTGCTAAAGAGACTTGACGTTTTCTCAGGTCTCAGAGGACACTTTGAAGTGGTTCTCCTCTTTTCTGGAACATAGGACCCAAGTAGTTAGCCTCTGAGCTTTTTATTCCAATGACTTGCCAGTCCCTTGTGGAGTTCCTCAGGGGTCATCACTGACCCCTATATTATTTAATATCCATCTTGGCCCTCTGATGGCAATCTTTTCAAGATTGAATCTTGAGTACCATTCCTATGCGGATGACACGCAAATTTATGTCAAGATTAAAATCCGTCCAGGATGCAGCAGACCGTATTTTAATTTGTGCCAATGCCATAAAAAAAATTGGATGACGGAAAGCAAACTTCAGCTTAATCCTAACAAAACAGTGGTGATAGTATTTGGCCCAAAAAATCTTCGTAAGGAGTATCATGCCATCTATTCCTGTCCTGCCATCCTTGACGCAAATACTTCTTTTTCCAGCAAAGTAAAAAACCATGGTTGCCTTTGGCAGGCATCTTTGGATTATAATGCACAGGTCTCAGAGACAGTAAAAGCTGTCTATCAACTTAGGCTATTGAAACCTATCATACCGTTCATCCCAGAAATAGATTGGGAAGTGGTTGTGGGGACCATGGTTAATTCTAGGCTTTACTACTGTGACACCCTTCTTTTGAGTGTCCAGAATGTCAACTACACTGTCTGCAGGTAGCCCAGAACGCTGCCGTTAGATTGATTTATAACCTTTCAAATCGTGCTCCTATCTCCCATACATCAGAGAAAACTGCACTTGCTGATTGTCGGAAAAAAGAATGAGTTTAGAACAGTGTTTGATTTATAAACGTATCCAAGGGACGGCACCCAGATACTTGATATCTAAAATTAAGCTTCAACAGCTCTCCCGAGTGTTGCGTTCTTTCAGCCAAAATGTGTTGTCCCCCTTTCTTTCTACGCCACCCAGGGGATCACTGTTCATCTATTAAAGGCCCTTGCCTCTGGAACTCTCTCCCAGTTTAGTTGCAGAACGCCCCTTCAATTGGTGCTTTCCGCTCAAAACTGAGAACCTTGCTGTTCATCTGATTGAGGAACTCTGACTATACTTAAACAGAGCAAGTACCATAAATATTTGCGCATAGATGCAGGATTCCTGCTTGGTTCCGTAAGAATTTGTGCACAACAAATGTTAAATCCAATCAAATCGAATCATTATCACCACAACGTGCTGTAGGTTGAACGCCCTTGGGGGGACCGGGGTCCAGATATAGGAAACATTCAAGGAGCTGCTTGTATGCATGTGTGCATTTTAGCCAATATGATGATATGAGGGGTGGCCACATCCCTGGCTAGCCTTCCACGTCTAGCTGGCATGTGGCTGGGTGATATGTAGTCTAGAGAGGGTATGCAAAAGTGGGAGAGTCATTATGTGTACAGCAACCTATCGAATTTTTGTTGTGAACGGTAGCTGGATTCTTATGGCAGAGGTGTTGTGTGAAGTGTTTGAGTGGTGTATGATGGCAGATGCGTGCGGTTCTGGGGCCGTGCCTTTGGCTAGTTTCCCTATATGTGGAGTGAGAGGTTCAATGCATTGTCTACATTCTTACCATTATCTAGATCTAATACAATGACTACACTCTACGTCACCTAGCTTATTTCAGAGACTACATTCTACATGCACCTGGATTCAATACAAAGGCAACATTCTTTTATTATTATTATGGTATTTATTAAGCGTGGACCTAGCATCGAGAAGCAAATGAGCACATTACAGATACTTAACGGAGCGCTTTACAGGGGTGTACTACATTACAGTTGCTTAAGAGAGTGCTTTTCAGTGGTAAACACAGAACAAATATACAGCAGGGGTAGGATACAGAGGGGGAGAGAGGAGGGGTACAGGTGGTGGGGTAGAGAGGGGAAGGCGGATTTAGCGAGTCAGGTGGTGTGAGGGGCGACGTGATGGCCTAGGTGGTGAGGAGAGACTTCTTGAAGAGGTGGGTCTTGAGTTATTTACTGAATTGTAGGAGCGAGTCTGCTGGGGAGGAAGTTCCATAGTCTTGGGGCGTGTGCAGAGAAAGCTTGTTTTCTGGTGCTTTCCTTTTTGCAGCAGCGGTTTTCAAGTCTACACGTGTCCTGGCTTCTGGTGGTGCACTGTCCGCCGGAAATGCTGAGTTTCTCTACGAGGTAGCTGGGTGACTTGAGGGCGACTGTCTTATAGATGGTGCAGCAAGACTTGAAGGTGACTTGTGTGCGCAGTGGGAGCCTTTGAAAGTCGATGAAAGCCGAGGTGATGTGGTCGTATCTGCGTAGACCCTTGATGAGGCATGCAGGCGCGTTTAGGACACTTCTCAGGGGCACAAGGGAGAATGGCGGGAGGCCTTTGAGGAGTGCTTTGCCCCAATCCAGATGGGATAGGACCAGTGCTTGAATGGTGGCTCTAAAGCTGTCCGGATGGAGGAAGGGCTTGACTTTCCCCAGGAGGAAGTGCCGATACTAAGCTGTCTGGGTTTTCTTAGCTATGTGTGTCTTGAAGGAGGTGTTTGTCGATGCGGAACCCCAGGGACTTGGCGAAGGAGGTGAGCTTGGGTGCAAAGCCCTCAGAGTTCATGGTTGATAGCCGAGCCTGTATGTCTGGGTATTCAGTGTTGTTGATGAGGGGTAGGAATTCGGTTTTGGATTGTTTAAGCTTCAAGTATGCAATGGACATCCAAGACTCGATCAGCAAGAGGCAGGGTTTGCGCCTATGGATGTCCTTGAGGGAGTCGATCTTGGGGTATAGCTGTGTGCCGTCGGCGTATTGGTGCATGTGGATGTTGAGTGTGGAAAGGAGGGCTCCCAGTGGCTCCATATGTAGATTGAAGATCACTGGGAGAGGATGGAACCCTGCTGGACTGCACAGGTGATGGGTAGCATTGGCGGTCTACAGGAGTCCATCTGAACAAACTGCTTGGGGTTGGCGAAGTAGGACTTGAACCAGCATAGGACAAGGTTGCTGATCCCCATGCGCCAATGTAGGGCTTAATCTCCTGGTGGTCTATTATGTCGAAAGCGACCGGAAGGTCGAGTAGTACTAAGCAGCAGAGGTGGCCGTCATCAAGGATGTTGAGGGCGTTGTTGACCACCTGTATGGTTGCCGTCTCTGTGCTGCATCTGGGTCTGAATCCAGATGGGTAGGTTTGGAGGAGATTGTTAAGCGTCAATGTGTTGCTGCAGTTGTGCAGCTACCGCTTTCTCGATCTTAACTAGGAAGGGAAGATGGGTGATGGGGCGATAGTTACCTAGGTTGTCGGGATCCTGAGTGGGTTTCTTCTAGATTCACTATCTTGCTACATACTACATTCTTCTAGATTCAAACATTGGCTAAATTGCTTCATTCACCTCGATTAAGCATCCAAGCTAAAGATGCAAAACAGGAAAGTGCAAAGATGTGAGCTGAACGTAGTATAGTCTTAGAAATTGAGGATGGGTTTATTGCAGAAGAGTGGCACATTACCAATTTAAGGACTGAGGTGAATTTAGGGGACATAACTTGAAAAATTGTCAATTTCACAAGCGATAATGAATCCTCACGACGTTGACAAGGCTATTACCACATATTGCTAGTAACAAAGATTTTGGAGTTGTGTTGAAGAAAAACATTCTAGTCTAATAATGCATCAAGTACGCAAAATGTATCAGTAAATTAAATGTGGTTTCATTTGGTAATATTTAAATAACCAAGTTGTTATCATAAGGCCAGAATTTTAATTGTAAACTTGGTTGAAATGTAACCATTTTAGTATGAGCTTTTGCTAAGTGAATGGTTTTTCGTTACAAAAGTGAAAGCATCGTTACATATTTTAGCTTTCACTTTGTTGTGTTGAATTGGGTTGGAATGTATTGTTGAAAGAAAGCTTGCTGTGAAAAAGCATTGCTCTTTTTTTAATGCAGAGAAATGCTTTCTGCTTTTCTCTGACTGCTTCTGAAGTCAGAATGTCTGGAATACAGTTAATCCAATTAGTTATTGACTGCGTTCCGGATATGCCGATTGGCTGAGAGGAAGTCATTAATCACTTCCCTTTGGTAACAAGAGCATAATGTTCTCATTTCACTGGTTAGTATACACAAACGACATGCATTTCCAGGAGGCACAGAGATGACGCAACAAACATTTGGGAGCAGTCAACTCCTAAATACAGATGTCTACAAGGTACATAACAGTGGGCAGCTGAAGGACACACTGGAAATAACTCAGAATAGATGGCAAAGGTACCTGGACACACAGACTTGACTTACATCAATGAAAGGAATATTTTGCTGATAGAATAAATAGACGGATTAAGACAATGTCACATGGGCAAGGAGTGAAGAGTAGACACATCTAGCATGCAGAAAGACTGGAGGACACGTGTCTCATACCTGAAGTAAAACGACCAGCATTTTCTTGAAATGGCCAGTGGTGTCTCCCACAACATCTGGCTCTAGGTCTCGGTCATATGCTGTATTTAACAGAAAGAGCGAGAGCAATAGAGAAAGAGAGAGAGAGAGAGGTGAACACTCCTGATGGAAACATAGCCTCTTACAAACCTCCACCCCCTCAAATCAAGCCAGAAAGATAGACTTTTCTGGACCCCCATGACTAAACAAAATTGTTAAAAATGTAGACTGGATGAAAGAAGAGCCAAGACCGATAAGGTTTATCTGTGTTCCATTGGCGGGAAACGTCCATCTTAACCCAAAAGATGATGCAAAAAAAAAAAAAAAAAAAAAAAAAAAAAATCACTCCCAAGAGCATCAGCTAATGCAATGTCCCAATAAGTGCAAGATCCGAACAAGACTTGCCCTCCAAGCAAGGATCTAAGAACCACACCTGTATGAAACATATTCCCAAATCCACATCAGAACTTCGAGCACTACTAAAACAAATTTCCCAAGGCAACAGTTCAACTATATCCCCTTCATGCTTAATATGTAGCCCTGTGCTTTCTCAGTGGTTCAATGACTGAAGGCCCCCCCTAGAAATACTTGAAATTACACATTAACATAGAAAGGTGAGTTTGAATTTCAGTCCTCATCCCTCCAAGTCATCACTACTTGTGTCTGTTATTTTCCAAGGCACACTTTTAACCCCTTACCGTCCTTGTAAGCTGCCACCAGGGCATGTATCTGCTGGTTGGTCCGCGAGGCGAGGATCTCAATTAGACACTTTTCATCTGTTCCAATGCCCTGTTAAGAAAAAAGGAAGTGCTATGAGTACCGGTGCGCCAGCTATTCACCCCAGGAATTTGTCATAGATTTACACTAAGAGAGAAACATCCCTCCAAAGATTGCCAACATTCACAGACCGACCAACAGTAAAGCGAAGAACTTCTATAGAGTGGCATGACTGTATTCCTAACAGCCTGCTTATGGTGTAAGGATAGAAGAATACGGCCTAAGAGCACATCTTTCAAAGGTTGGAATAGAAAAGATACAAATCATTTGGGAAAGAAGTCCCGGCATACCAGGAAGAGGTCAACTAAAATATGGTCACATCACCCCATGTCCGTCTACCGTATCGACGTAAATAGAAGCAAGCTGGTAGGTATCGCATGGCTGCCGTTCAATTACCTGAAAACCTTGTGTATTTGGAGAAAATCTACACATAATAAATATGTCCATGTTGGGTATTCCAACGCCACCTGCAGTGCAATTGAAGTAGTGCAGTAAGAGGGTAATGGGGGAATGCGTAAATCAGATAGGGAAAGGTCTGAGCTCTGTGTGCTATATGCGCAGCAAAGGTCAATACCATTACGCATCTTGCTCATGGTCGACATGGCTTCCCCTATAATTACCTTCGTACATGGGTCTCCCCTTCATCCCCTAAATGTTGCTGTTTCGATCATAAATTAGTCTGGGTTGTGGAACATAACTTAGAGATTGCAATGCCTTAAATCTGCAAAGAAGTAGAACCAAACTAAAAAGTACTGCTTAGGTCAGTGGATTTCCGTCAATGTATTGGCTCCTTTACTTTGGGGCAGATGACATTTTCGGCCTTTGACCATGTAAATTGGTTGCAAGCTAATATAGTTCTGCATTAATGTTCTCACGGCTGCAGTCTGCCCACTGTGAAATCTGAGTAAGTCTTGTTTTATTGTCTCTATTGTTATGAAGCTCCCTATAGCTTTATCCTTCAACACCTTATATTGAGGCCTGGAACACATGCTAATGTCTCAATATGGCCATTGCCTCGGTATAATTCACCCTATACCGATTTAGGTGCAATTCACCATGCCCGCTGTGTTTTTAACCATTAAAATTTGTAATGATCTTATGAATTACATTTTGCATAAAATCGACTCAGACCCTGCTGAACTTATTAACCCATTAAAAAGCAAGAAACGATTATATGCACACGATTGGCTCAGTACTATCAAGCTTTTCGGTTTGTACACCATGTATAAAGATTATGGCTTTTTAATAAGAAGTGCCCCACGCCCAAGATATATATGTGTATTTTCCCATGTAACAGAGCTAGATCTGCATACATGGGGGTTTTTGCTAAATGAATTTCCAACCTTTCACTGTAACGGACGACATAGACCTGGCTTTAGTTAACACAATCTTCTCAATCATTCAGGCATGAATGGCCACACATGGCCTCTGCCTGAATGATGACAAAACTGAAATCTTGATCCTAGGTGCCCCAACCAACCTTAGCAAACTTGGATGTCAATATACCTCTTTTAACATAGACAGCACTGACATTAAAGTCGCCAAGGAGACAAAAACCTTAGGATTCTACTTGGACTCAACAAGGAATCTAGGGAAACAAGTTAATACAACTGAGTCAGCTACAGCATATACTTGCTAGCTGACCCGGGATTTCTATCTAATAACAGCTATATCACACTTGCAAGGGCCTTAATCTTGTATGAACTTGATTACTGCAACGCCCTTTATGGAGGAGCTAATAAACAGGTACTGAAGAAATTGCAAATTCTGCAAAACAATGCATTAGGAACGGCACTAAACATCCAGAGGCACCACCACATTTTGGAAGTGAGAAAATTGCCTCTATCACACCTAAATGTTTGAACAATGCTGCTGCACAATACTTGAGACAAAAATCACAAAATAATTATTGTCACAACCTACGAGAACGGCAAACTCAAACTGCATTATAGTCCCCAGATTCAACCTGAAAAAGGCAGGGGGCTATAGTTTTCCTGTTCAGGCTGTCCAATGCTGGAACGCCCTTCCGACACACTTACGGATGAATCAGACTTTCCTTACCTTCAGGACTAACCTAAAAAAATTGATATTGTCAAATGACTACTGACTGCCCATCCGACTGTTGCCTGCTGTAGGAATATTGTGTGATCTTGCCTGAACTGTCGTCATGTTTCTTGACTATGTCTGCATGTACTTTTTGTATCAGGACCGTTTGCTGCGGTTCTTATATGTAACCCAAGACTTGTACCTTCTTACAAATGCACCCAGATACCTTCGCGTCAGGCGCGCAATATAATTAAAATAAACAAACAAACAATAAATAAATAAAATGTATTTTCCTGTGGCTTAACTTTGCTGCATCATACACAAATAAAGTGGGGTGGGTTGGTATACCCCAATCCCCGTCTCTTTGGTTGCTTTTTGTGATGTTAGGGTCACCCAGTGCCTAAGCTGCCGAAAGGTGATCACAATCCTTCCTCTGATTTGTGGTGTTGCTGCAGTCATTTGCTTACTGTTGTAGGGCTGTCCATGGGCACACAGGCTGTCCTCATCAGTGCTGCAGGCACGCAGCAGGAGATTGGCTTGCCGTGTTCACACGGCAGAACACAGTTGCCAGGGGCATCTAGGCTTTCAATGTAGCGATGAGCACACGACTGGAGAGGTGCCTGGGGTCATGCAGGCACAGCATGTACATTTGTGGACACACGGATCAGCGTGCAGTACCGTGGTCACACAGCATCCCTCTACACACACTAAATGAGAAAGAAGATGAAGTGCCCATCACAGAGTCTGCTGTCGTACTACCCACGTGCCGGCAAGAGGCTCCCTTTATTAAGGGTACGTTATGACAGTGATACTGGGGAGCTCAAAGGGGACATCACAACACCTAAGAGTTAAACAGCTGTGCCTATCTATCACAATGTGCATGCTCCAGTCCCAGCCTCCGCGCACAAGCCCGTCACGCTGTGATGAGAAAATAGTTTAAAAAAGCCCACAGCACCAGGAATGAAGAGGAGCTGCCCCAACAGTGTGCCAGCACACCAGAGGACAGGCAACATGCACTGAGGCACAGCGACCCTAATGCGGGCCCAACGCATCCAAAGATGGCCTACGCTGCGATAAGAATCAAAAAGAAACCCCTCCTGGGCTCCATGGAAAACGAGAATGCTGCCCCAAGTAAGATGGCATTGGATTGGCCCAACAGTGAACTAACATGCTCCAATTAGCAGGGACGGCAGGTGGTGCCAGCTGTCCTCAAAGGCCGGACTCCGAGGCTGCCTGTCTGTGCCATCTGGCTTCAACCTACCTGCACTCCAAGAATCGGAGGACCAGACGATCGTCCGTAACCTCTGCAGTGGCCGTGACCAGAAAGGTAAGCAAATAATACATGTGGATGTGTCTGGCCGCATTGCACCTGCTACCTGCTGTAACGACATTGCCCCCCAACCCATACCACAGCAACTACCCATGGTGTCCCCGGACACCCGTTCCTTGCCAGCTGCACTAACCCACATCATCAACAGCCTCGTCAGCCCCAAAGCCAGCGCCCCTACCGATATGCTAGGCAACAGGTGCTTTCACGCACTGGTCATGCTTCAAATCATTGAGGATGCACACTCCAAGACCAACCCATCTCCAACCAGCCCCGTATTGGCTACGCAGCCCACTCCACACTGAACCAGCCTGGGGCCCTGCCGGTCGCCAACAACTATGCCAGCAATTCATTTGCTTCTCTAAAATACCTTTAAGGTTGTACGCAGCTCCCAAGGCCTTCCCTCTTCTTTTGCCTTACAGGGGTCCTATAGTACCAAGGGGGCATGTACCAGCTCAATCTCCAGTGGACAGCTTAAGATAACTTACTACTATGAACTATTTTTAGCCCCCTGCGGCATTGGCTTAAACTCCAGGTGCCCACAGTCTATGAGCCAGATGTGAAACTTTATTTTCACTTGCAAGAGTTTCCGGACACTTTCCTGTGTGACTCTCATATGAACCCCTGATGTATAATACAGTGGATTGTCACTCTAGGTGCCTTTTAACCTTGAGTAAGGCATACATTTCACATATTTGAAGAATTTTTCTGATTTTCCTTCCTTCTTTTTTCTCCCTGACCCTCATACTAAATTCCTGATTTTTTGGATCAATGGACAGGAGAGCAAACAAACCAAATGATACAAGTGTTTATTGATGCACTTTGTGATTAGGTGCCATGATTATTATTTTTTGAATCACCTTTACGAACTATTTCAACTGGATGCTATAGTACCTCGGACTACAAAATAGTAATGTTTTTCCCGCTGAGGATTTTGCTTGTTTTTTACCCATGTTATTTCTCACTTTAGCTCATTCAATTGTTTTCAAGTGGAGAGCCTTCTATGCATTCTCCTCTGCCTCCAACTGATTAATTGGTTATGTTTATTTCCACTACTTCTATATGAATCAGAGATTGTTTTTAATCACTCTCTGTGTCCGGCATTCATATTTACTTATTGTCACAGTTATTAATGCTTTGTTGATGTCTGTACACAAATTGTTATAATATGACCAACATTAAACTAATATAAATATTTTTTGAATTAATTTGGCCTTCTGCGTACTTCCTTCTTGGTACCTCAAATCTGTGACTAGATCATTTTTTGATTAGAATAGGGTGACCACAATTGGCTCCAACTTATTACCCTTGGTTAGCAGCCCCTTCTTTTTCTGTTGTGGTCGCCAACAACCCCTCGGACAAGGCACTTGAGCACTGACACACCTTTAAGGCCCTCACCAGCACTTGGCCTGCTGCCTCACCGCAGGCTGCCATGTCTAACTGCCTTACGCTGCCTGCACCCCCAAAACATTGCATTGCACCTCATCCACACCCAATCACCCACCTTCTCAAATACACTTCCTCAACACCTTCCACAGGAAAACAGCCATGGCAACCCTTGCCTTACCTAACTGCCATGCCAGAGTATCCACCAACCTAACCAGACACTACAGCACGACCCATTTGAAGTCCATCAGACTAGCTGCACAGTATCTCACTGCCTTGTCTTATCAAGACTCTCCTCCCCCGAGTCTAGCACGTAGGAACTGCAGGTTCAGCTCTAGAACCTGGAATCGGGCACCAGCCACATCTCGCCTCAAACGAATCAGCTCATAAAAAGCCATCTGGGCGAATGCTCCTATCGCGCTAAGTCCCGGAAACCCTACAGGAATCTCTCCCCTCCCTAACCATACGTCCCACGTAATACCACCCAGCCCAGACATAAGGTTCCGACCACCCTGCCCCTGGAAGATATACAGTCGCACCCTTGTAAGCTCCCCAACCCAACAGGGAAAGGTCCTCCAAGGTCTCACAAAGTTAACCCACAAACTCCTTCTAACCCTAGCACTAACACACCCTCGGCACCCAACAAGTCAAACTACAAGTGTCTAACAGGGGGCCTTGATCAATGATAGATCCATTCCAGCACATGCCTTAGACATAGACGACCTCATGAGCAGCCATAACCTAGATTTCCTGGCCGTCTCAGAAACCTGGCTGCACACTTCCGCTGGCACCTCCTTATCACTTGCCGTCCCTGCGGATATGTCATACAGAACCGACAGGCCATCCGCTAGAGGCGGTGGCGTGTTGTTAATTGCCAGAGAGTCCACCCCCATTAGACATAACAGTACCCATGGCGGGCAACTGACTTCCTCTCCGCCAAGGTGTCGTTGTCATACACTGACACCATGACCATCTTCGTTGTCTACAGACCCGCTGGCACTATTCTTACTTTCGAAGGGGACCTCACTCTTGCTGTGGGAACCAACATCAAGCCCACTTGTAGAATTATCCTTGTAGGGGACCTGAATATGGGTCCTAACGATCCTTCGGACATTGCACACATCAACAGTAGCCAACTCGCTCAGTGCCTGTGGTTTCCAACACTGTCCAGAATCCTACCCACATAAAAGGTCGCACATTTGACTTGGTAGCTGACTCCAACTGCCAGGTAACCAACCTTGCAATCACGCCCTACCCATGGTCCGACCATCACATAGTGTCCTTAATTATCTCGTCTCTAGAGACCAACACACATGCTCATCCATCGCTGCCCCCAGGCTTGACACGCAACTCACAAAATCTTACAAGGGACAGCATTGTGCCTCTACTTCAAGCTCACCAACCTCAACACCTGCTCTCCAGCAGCCCAGCCACACTAGCTGACCTTAACACAAGCACCCTCACTATTGCAGTCAATGCAGTAGCAACACTTGCACCTAGAAAAGGCCAAAAAAGCCAAACATGCCAACTCCTGATACACCCCAGAACTCATAGAACTTTGCAAAACCAAACGCCTGGCTGAATTAGTTGGAATAAAAATGCCTCAGCATCTCTAATATTGACATTTGCTACAGGAGCCAAACAATATAGGCAAACCATCATCTCAGCTAAAGCAGCTAACTACAGTCAGAGAATTGCCAACGCCAATTTCTGACACCAGTGAGATTTTCACAATCCTGAGGGAATTAGAATCCCCAGCCACTCCCCCTCCCACCATTTTCAGAGATGCGGCCGGTTGCGCCAAACTCCAAACAGCAATGTTAGAGAAGATAGAGACCTTACATGAAAACTTTCGACATACGTTAGCCATCATCAAGTCTACAGCCACCCCATTGCCCAGAACCAACATAGTGCCCACGCCAGAGATTAACCCTCCCCCTCTGTTCTACTACACCAACCTTACACATTCTGAAGTAGCATCAATCCTCAAAAGTCTGAAGCCCTCCAGATGCAAAGGCAACATCTGCGCTGCTCCAGTCATTTAGGACTGTGCAGATGAACTGATCCCTTTCATCACTAAATTACTCAACTCCTCATTCTCCTCAGACCTAGTGCCAGCCAACCTCGAAGACGCTTCGGTACTCCCCTTGTTCAAAAAGCCCTCTCTTGATCCAGCAGTCCCCAACAACTACCGGCCAATCACCACCATCCCTTTTCTCCTAAAAATGCTAAACAGAGCTGCATGTTTCCAGATCCAGCAATTTTCCACCACATACTGGGAGCATGACAATCTGGATTCCGGCCAGGCTATGGGATGGAAACTGCCCTACTTGATTTAAAAAAACAGATGGCTGAGATCAAGAGATCAGGGAAACTCAGCCCTCCGCTTGCTTTTTGGATCTCTCAGCTGCATTCAATCTGGTCGATCACCAGATCCTCTGCCAGCAGTTGACCACCACAGCATGCTTCTCGCCGCAAGTGACCGCCTGGGTGGTCTCATTCCTTGAGGACAGATCTATTAGAGTGTTTGCTGAGAGCCACAGAGCCCCACCTAATCCTATACCTTGCAGGGTCCCCCAAGACACAATTGTGTCCCCCACACTCTACAACATATTTACAAAACCCCTTTTCGATCTCCTTGACTCTATTGGCATATCCGACACTAACTACGCTGACGACACCAAAGTCCTGCTACCCCTATTCGGCAACTACCTTGAAGATACAGATACACTAAACAATGTCTAATCCATAATTCAAGCATGGATGGCCACTCACCACCTATGTCTCAATGACGACAATACAGAGCTCCTCCTGGTGGGGCTGCAGGCCACAATTAAGAATCTGGATGCCCAATATTCCTCCTTCCTCATTGTACACATCCAAATCCCTGTGTCACCCTCAGTAAAAACTCTTGGCGACTACCTTAACTATACACTCTCCCGCAAACGACAAGTGAATGCTACTGTCTCGTCTGCGGCAAGTGCTACCAAGCTGATTAACGCAGCCAGGTCCTTCCTCTCCCAGGCCAGCTGTCTCACTATTGCCCGGGCAATCCTAGGTTGGACTACTGCAATGCCCTGTTCTCAGGCACCTCTTGCAAGAACATTGCCAAGTTACAGGCGATACAAAATAATGCAGTTTGAGCTGCACTGAACATCCCACGACGTGAACATATCTCTTCCGCCAGGAAAAAAATCCACTGGCTCCCAATCAGAGAACGCATCATCTTTAAAGCTCCATCTATTACGCATAAATATCTATCCAACACTGTCCCACCCTATCTCACCCAGAAGATCACCAGGGATCAGTCGAGCATACCGCGTAGAGCAGCCTACAGCAACAAACTACTTCAACCTAAATTTAAACGAAGCGGGTGGTGGCAGATTCCCCACCTCTGCAGCAGAACAATGGAACTCTCCTCCCATCCCTAAGAGCGTAAAAATCTTACTGGGGAAGAGATCACTAAAAACCTTGCTTTTTGCTTAACTACACACAGTGGAATGCATAAACTTCACCTGAACACTTTAACACTGTACCCTACATTTTTTTGTATGTGTAACTGGTTGTTAACAGGTACCCAGTCAATTTATTGAAAACATTACAGGGTGGTACATTTCACTGCAGACTAACACCGAAAAACAATGAAAACATTAAATTAATATATAAAGGGTAGTGGGCTAAGGAGTTAAAATGGGTCGGAATGGGGCTTGGGGTGGCGTTCTAAGGGTGGAAAATCAGGGAGTTTGGGGGTGGACCCCAAATAAAAAATAAAAATATTTGGTATTTTTCTGTGTTTTGGCTGCGATGAAGTGTGCCACTCTGTAATATCTGTCAGTAAAATCACATAACAGTTGTAACCGCGCCTTGATGCCCAGGGGCTTTGTGCGCTTTATAAATGAAAAAAAATAAATAAAAATGTATGTGCTCGAGCCTGTGCGCTTGTTCACCCATAATAGAAGATCTGTGGAGTCTAGCTTTCTCGGCTACAAGGATAATGCAGAGAACCAGGGGGCATGTCATCGGAAGTTAGGAGTGGCTGAACCATGAGGATGGTCTCTTAGGCACTGAAGCTGGGGACAGAGAATATCTGAGACAGAGGAGGGCTGGTGAGGGCGGAAGGGAGGGGAGATGTTGCTGAGGAGACTGAGATTTCAAAGACTAAAACAGACATTTTAAGACAGATGCAGAGGAAAAAGGAAGGCACTCGGGAAAGGGGAAGAGTGAGAGCTCTCATTTTTAGGCATTTAATTGGTGTCTTGTAATGAGAGCCAGAGCGAGAAGAAACTGTGGTGATGCAGTGGGTGCAAGTTGTCCCCATTTAACAAAACACAAAGAGACTGCGTTCAGGACGTTAAAAGTCTACTCAGAGTCAACGACTCCCATGGTTCTAACACGTTCTTACTGCCATGAGGTCAGTGGGGATGGAGGACAGATTTAGGAACCCAAGCAATATGGGTACTCTGGCCAAATAACATTGGAAAGAACTGGTATTGTGTAAAATGTTGGATGGAGTACAATTTGGACAAGCGTATTTGTAGTATGTGTCCCAAAAGAACTGCCCTCAAGGGTGGACTGGCCTACAGAGAACTCTGTAGATTTCCCAGTAGGCCTCTGCAGCCTGGGCCTCTTTTGCGTGCTAACCTATTGTACTTCCAAATTGTCTCGTAGGGAAAGGGTTGGGCTTGCTAAAAATGTGTAATATGGGGTCACTTTGAAAATTATTTCTAGGGCCGCTTTTCGTTCCGAGTCCACCCTTGGCTCTCGTGGGCTGGAGCACGGCCTTCCAACTCTAGAACCAGGCTTGGGCAAGGCACTGCTCTCTAGAATGAAAATGGGCAGGTTACCTCTTGCGTCCGTTACTTTCGAGTGGCCAGTCAAGGGTTCGAACAGATGGCTAATGTGCTCCATGAGCAGGGTCGGACTGGGGCATTAAACTTTCTCGGGTACAATGAAAAATTGGCCCACCATAGCAAATGGTAACTCATTCCTTTTGTGACAGACTGTTTGAATAGTACCCAAGGGGGACGTTTTCGATAAAATGTTATGCAAATTTTGCATTTTAAAGAATATTTATTCAGCAACCGTGGTTAAAATTACTAGCCGCATGTGATGCAACTTATCAAACTGTCCCACATGGCCAAAAAAGTGGCCTACTTTGACCCAAAATAAAGGGCACAAGCTAGCATTTTGGGGGTAATTCATAGAGGCAGCACAAGCGAGCAGCGCTAAACAGCATTCTGGCGCACCGCGTATTCATGGAATTCCCAAGCCATTTTGAGCGCTGGCGCAGATAACATCCCGCAGCGCCAGTTACGCCCCCAAGAATGCCCCTTGGGCAAGGAAAAGGCATTGAAATCCACAATGCAGCGCAAAGGGCCGCGCTAAACCTGCACCATCTTACAGGGCCGGTACACTAATCGCGTGAAAATAGTACGCATAGCCCGCTCACGGCAGCCAAAAGTGTGAATATTTACTGGCGCACCCCTCGGAATACACGTACCCCGCTCGCGCCAGGTAAATTGCATACAAAAAGCACCCCCCTTTGGCGTGGGCTGCCTGTGGGGCATGCCCAGGGTGGATGGTCTGCCTGTTGGGCATGGGGAGGACGAGTGGGTTGCCTGTGGGGCATGCCCTGGGTGAATGGGGTGCCTGCGTGTATTACGTGGGGAGTGTCACACGCGATAGGCCTTGTGCGAGCGGGGTACATATATTTGGGGGTGCGCGGGGAGTTTCACATGCGATAGGGCCTGTGCGAGCGGGATACGAGTATTTGGGGGGTACGCAGGGAGTTTCACACGCGATTTGGCATTGTGGGCCCTCCCGGGTATGCGTTTCCCCCCTCCCCATGCCCTGCAGCCAGCCCACACCACAGGGGACTACCCTACAACCCTACAACCCTCACCATGCCCTGCAGGCAGCCCACATGGCACCATGCATTTGTGAGCACACTTGTGAGCCCCGACTCATGTCCCCCACCCACCATCAACTGGCACCTGCCAGCAGGCCCCACCTCATGTCTCCCTGCACCTCCACCCACCCAGCAGTGACAGGCACCTGCCAGCAGGCCCCGACTCATGTCCACCCACCCACCATTGACGGGCACCTGCCAGCAGGCCCCGACTCATGTCCCCCCCCCCCAAAACGTCATCACGATCCACACTCATGGCCCTTATGGCCACCCAAATGCCACCCCACGCCACCCCAGTCCAAACACCCAACCAAGTATTGCAGCCACTCCACATTAAAATCCCCATGTCACGATAGATCCCAAATGACAAGAATGCACATCAATACATATCCGTCACACACACACACACACACACACACACACACACACACACACACACACACACACAGGGCAAGTGAATGAGAAAAACCACATCGTGACATGCACGAAACCAATGAGAAAATACCACACAAATGAAGTATGAAATCAAAATGTATTAACTACAAAATCAACGGAATGAAAGAAAATCACACAAAAAAAAATAATAAACGAAAGGCTGGATGTCCAAAATGAATGAAAAATATATGGATGCTGAATCCAAATAAATCCAAATGAAAATGGCTCCAAAGGGTTCATCCATCAAACCAAATCCAAAGGTAAAAAAAATAGAAAACCATTGCTCCATGGGAAAAACAATATCAATGAAGTCAAATCCAGTCTTGAACTATATATTCAGAGTCCATGAGCCCAACAATCCAAAGGAAACCTACAAAAAACCCTACCTAATAAATAACTATATACAAAAAGGTGGGGCATAGTCCATGCGCCCCAAATGAAAGAAAAATAGAAAGGAAACCTAACACTAATGAACTATATACAATGGCGGTGGGCAAGTCCTACGGCTAACTTGTTGATTTCCCAGGCCAGGGCATCATCGAACTCATGTTCAAAGTCCTGGAGGCGGGCCTGTTCCCTGGCCCATAGGTCTCGTAGGGATAATGCCATGTCCACCTCCAACTCCCTGCGAATTTCCTCGAGGCACTCAGCCCGCCTCAGCGCCCTGCGCATGGAGTTCTCCGCCCTGACCATAGTGAGCCGTGCCTCTTCCGCCCGCCGCCGCTCTGCATCTATTTGCTTACCCAACTGCTGCCACACGGAAGACAGTCCCAATCCAGGGTCCTCCTGATCTCCGGCCGATGCCTGCCCCTCTGATGTTGACGGCCCCGAGCCATCATCGCTCCCACCTTGAGCCTGCTGCTGCCGTGCATGTGCCCTGCCTGTTGATGCCTGCACGTCGACCTCCTGCTAGGGTCCAGTTGTTGGGGTGGCCACCCCTGCTGGACCTCCGACTCCCGACTGTGGCAGGGATGTGTTCTCCACCAGCCTGGCCGCTGGGTCAGAGGCAGCTCCACAGGGTGCCCGGGTGATACTTGGGCCGGAAGATGGCATGGAGGACGACTGGCGCATAGAGGGGGGGGTTCAGTTGAGGAGGGGGGGGTCGGATTAAGGCTCAGCACACGGAGGAACCCAGCACCGGCGATCCCTCCTAGCCAGACGACGTGGTCAACGAGGCATCTGAGGTAACGTGGAGCGTCCTCACAAGAACCCTGCAACTAATCCCGGATGCCAAGTTGACGCAACGCAACCCCAGCAAGGACAGGCTCAACACGGTCCCGGATTGCCACATCCGCAGGGAAGAGGAAGGCCAGTTGTTAGAGGATCCCCTCCCTGAAACCTGGCCTGGACGAAGGCATCCCTGCTGGTATGGGATGATGCAGTCACAAGATCGGGGACAGGATTACACACAGGCACCTCTGCGGCCGCCTGTGCTGCCTCCTGTCCCTGCCCCTGGACTGCACCACTAGCACCAGTGGAATGCTGCTGAGGAGTCCACTTCCGATCTCCGCCTCTTGGACCTACCCTCTGCAGCTGCGGATGCGGCACCAGACCCCTCAGTCCCCGACGAGATGACAACCTGGGAGGGGAGCTGGGCCTTGCGTCTCTGGCTGGCGGTGGGATCCCTGCCGCTGTGCTCCACAGCACCGTCTCCGCTCTCTTCATCAGTTGACGCTGCAGACAAGGAGAGACAGAACACAGCCATCAGGGCACTGTACAATGGTTTGATACACACATGACAGTTGCACATGAGTGGCAGTGTCAAACTTCACACATGCCATCACAATCCCCAACACACCTATCATTTTAACCCAGACACATGCGCAAATTAACAGGAATGTTGCAGCAGGCAGCACCATCCATACACATACAACAGCATGAGCATCCGAAGGTTAGCCTGACGTCACATGCAACACGGGGAGTGCCAAACACATGCACACACGCCACCAGACATACATGCATCTGTACATCTCCACCACCTGTCACAGTTAAATCATCGGCATCCATGTCACATCTGCCAATCAGCCTCCTACATGTCGGTGTCATGTGCATCCATGGTGTATCACAGTGGCACACATGTTAAATTCACACACATGCACATTGTGCACATACATGAAGGTGGAACCAGCATCCAAGTGTCACACCACAACCATGCCACACTACATACACAATTATATACAAGCGTGCACCGACACATGCATTTGGGCACCATGCATTTGAACACATACAGCATTGATGTGCCTCACACATGAGCCTGCCGCATGCAAGTCCAGTCATGTCCCTATACATACACATCCTTACATGGCCCTTCCAAGACATATGTGCAACCTGCACACTCCTGCCACACACCAACATGCACAGCGTCCAATCAGTACGCAAGGACACTTACTGCTCGACTCCGGACGGGTCTGCCTCTGAAGGATCTGGAGGTGGAGCGCTGGGTGTATGCGTTCCAGGACCCTCATCTGGAGGTTGGTAAGGCGGACCCGGCACGCCTCTGCATGCTTTGCCTTCAACAGGCGCCAGGCCTTGCTGAGGGTCCTGGACCTGAAGTCCTCCCAGCGCTTCCAGACGTGTTGCATGTCGCGGGCTACCACCCCCTCCACATGGATGGCAGCCATGATGTCCTTCCAGATCCTCTTCCGTCCTTCATTGTCAGCGCGTGAACTTCCAAAAAAGGGAATCATAATGCCCCAGGACTTGCTCCACCAGGATGCTCCACCAGGATGCCAACTTCATTGGCACTGAAGCTGGCAGCCCTCTGCCGGGGGGTTGCCACTGATGCCAGATGGTGGTGTGTCGGACATGGCAACCCCTGAGGCAGGTGTGGGTGGGCAACACGGACCTGGGGCTGGGGAGCGATGGAATGCCAGTCGGGAGTCGTCACAACAACTGGACCCCTGCAGAAGGCTGACATGCAGGCACCAAACAGCAGGGCACGTGGCCAGCAGGCAGGCAGCAGCAGATGGAAGGTGGGAGCATGCTCGGGGCTCTGGGGGCAGGAAAATGGCCTTCTGGGCAGGAGCGTGGTCTTCCGCGTGTTGTCGCTTGGCCAGCTTGATACAGAGTGATTTGGCACGTGAAAAAACTGCACGTCAGTGTGCAATTCGAGGAAAGGCCCATAGCACGTAAGCGCATCTGTGACGTAACGCGATTACTTCACAACGGTTCCAGTTTGTACTCCTTGTATACTCAGACAGCGTTCAATTCTTCTTTTGGCAGGGGTGTTGCCAAGGCGCACATCTTTTTCATGTTCTTTTTCGAGGCAGACGGTGAGTCGCGCACATATTTTTCAACTGTGGTTGGCCCCGTGTGTCGCGTACCCATTCAGAGGTCATTGTAGCCAGCGTATACCACGCGTACGCTTCTTTTGGTGTTTCTGGGTACCACAGCATAGTGCAGGTTCTTTATTCCACACACGTGGGCTACCAGGGGTCACGTGCACGTTAAATTTTGTTTTGGGGGGGGGGGCCTGAGCGTTGCGTGACCCATCATCTTCCCACAGGGGTCACAGACAGACTTTCTAGAGAACTAGGGTACGTATTCCATCTAGTACCCTGCCCCTTTCACCCCAATTGCCCAGGACAATTGATTGTTTACTGCACCTCCCATTCGCACAAGAAAATCAGTGCCATGGTTGGGAGGCGACCAAGCGGTAAGGGAGGCAAAGGTGGCCGACCTCCAAGAGGTGGGCACGGTAGGGGACGTAGGCAGGATGTGCGGGGTGGCCCAAGAGGTCAGTGTGTGGAGGACCAATCAGGGACACCTATGTCCCCACACCCCCAATGGGTCGGGGAGATGCAGCTAACACCAGCCCAGCTCAGGCCTTGTTAACCCCGCCCATATTGTCAACCAAACCGGCACAGGATGACTCCCAGGCTGACTTCCGTGTCACCAAGTCAAAGCCACGTGTGGCGGTGAAAGTTGCTATCACCAGGCCCCGTGGATCAGGGGCAGCAATGTCATCACCTGCCCCAAGTAGCCAGGGTAAGGAGGCTGAAGGGGCAGCTGCAGCTCAATCCACCCCAGCTCTGAGTCTCCCAGCCGGGACAGTGTTGGTCCAAGTCCATCACACAGAGGTTGGTCCTGCCAACATCACCAAGCAGCCAATACCTGCAGTCAGACCTTTGGTCATCGTGCCTTTGGCTATTTCCAGTGCCCGGTCCACCTCCACTTCAGCCCCTACCAACCAGAGTCCGCACCACCTCCCAATAGGAAGAAGGGTGCTCTTGCAGTACAGGCTGGGACCCCAGACAAGGCTCCCCCCTCCAGCACGTTAAGGAAGCATAGTTTCAATGATGTGTGACTAGATGCACTTGTGGGCTACGTGTCGGCCCATGGCCGTGAAATTCTGGTGACTGCAGGGTGCAAGACTACGACTGCTCAACGTAGGGCCCACTGGCAGTGCATCGCGGACCAGATTAGTGTCCTTGGATTTGTCAGGTGCATGGCTGATTGCTCTAAGCGGTGGAATGACCTGAAACGCAGAGCAAAGAACAAGCTGGCTTCCAATCATGCCTCTACTCTGGTGACTGGCTGTGGGTCTCCACCAGAGGAGGAAGTACTCACAGAACATGAGTCTATCACTGGAGGCTTCATCACAGAGGATCAGATCCAAGGCGTGGGAGAACTACCAGATCTTGCAGCAATGTCCGGTGAGTGGCCATGCAAGTGTGTGCAAGCCATGTATATGTTGCTTGGGTGATGTGTTCTGATTGAGTGCCAGGTGAGGCTGTGTAGTCATGACTGCTATGAGTCACCCATGTGGTGCCTCCAAACCATACCCCTGGGTTTTCAAGTATCCCTTCTGACCGCAGTTGACAATTTGCACCCGATTACTGCCCTTGCCCTTCAACTGCCATCTTGCCACAACATTGTATACTGTTTTCCTGATCATTCTGCCCGATTGATTAAATCCTTTGCATGTTTACCACACATTCTTGTGCCCTTCTGCCCCAAATGTAACATACTTCAGACATAGATTACACCCCACAATGGCCCACGTATGTTTCCTTATTATGGGAATGATTTCATCAATCAGGCTGATTGAGTAATGTGCACCTACACATGGCCTGCACACAATCACTTCGGGGCCCTCTTTGAATGTTCAACATGACAATTGTCTGTCATGTCGAAGTGACCAACCATTGATGTATCCATGTGCCTGCCATCACTGCATTAGTGAACACTGGCTTTGTTGCAGCGTGTGACACGTGTGTTTTGTCACACTATTTTGCATGTTCTATTTCATGATGTCCATCTCACATGGATGGGTTACAGTACAGATTTGCTACCATCTGGGTGTCCTTGTCAAATCTGCCATGGCTATGCTACGTGCCATCTGGGTGCTGGCATGTGTCATGTATGTGGATTGTCCATGCCACTCACAGGCTAATGTGTGATGCCGGTGCTATCCAGCATGCAACACATGTGTTGCTTTTCCATCTTGGAGTCCTCAGTGTCTGCTTTTTGCCTCCCCTTCAAACTCATTGCCAGTGCATGCATGCCAGAGTTCTTGTCATGTGTGACATGTGTCATTTATGTACTCAATGTCTACCTCGTCATGCCTATGTGTGTGGGCTATGGTGCTCATGCCTGTTTTCATTAGTTTTCTTTTATGTTTTTGCAGGTGTTGAGGCACTAGATGCTGTTGAGGGGGAGGAGATGGCGCAGAGGCAGGCGTACTCACAGCCACAACCAGGCACCAGTGGAGGACGTGGGGTGGTGGTGGGTAAAAACCCATTACTCCTACAGACCATACTGTCCACGGGTGTCTCTGGGTACACCTCTGGAGACCTCTATGAATCAGGTGCTGAAACTGACATTGAGACATATGTCACGTCGCAGGTGAGTGTTTCTGGCAGGGATGCTCTGTCCAACCCACCTACACTGGGGGTAGACGCCTCTATGGGGCATTCAGTGTTGGAAAGTCCGCCTGTGGCGGTTACGGATGCAGGGTCACACTCCACAATATTTGCTCCTGTTCCTGGGCCAGCAGATCAAAGGAGGAATGCAGTCCTGCAGCCTCAGGCAGTGCCAGCACAGCAAGGTGCACATCACCTTGCCCGAAACAGGTGTGGTGCCCGCCAACGCGGTGGCCGTGCACCACCAGGCAATACTTTGTGGGAGAACTCCATGTACACTATAGCAGCACAACAGGGGGCATTGTGTGAGATGATGGCTCAGGCCGTGGATAGGGTGGCCACTTCCATTCTTCCAGCAGCAGGCAACAGAGTCCATTTTCCACTCACACAGGGAGTACATGTTGGCGTCCAACAGGGACCGATGGGCTGGACTGGAGACTCTGCGCACAGCCATATCTGCAGAGTCACATGCCCACAGCGATGCCCTGAGGTTAGAACACACGTCCCTCAGAGATACTCTGGGTGCACTTGTGGTGTCCCGGAGTACAAGGTCAGAACAGCAGCTGAAGCAGCTAACACGCACACTCTCAGCTGAACTCCAGGCAACCCGTGAGGAGATCTGGGCATCACGCGAGTCCTTGCAGGCAGAAATGCAAGCTACCTGTGAGGTGCTGCATGGCGATCTCCGTACCATCACTCTGCAGAACCAAACCTTTCAGACCTGCATGCTTGCTGCCATGGAGGAGCATGCCAGGGCTTTGCGTGGTCTGCCTCCCATATCATGGCCACCTTCTGATGTACCACCAGAGGGTGATGACAGCAACGGCAGTTCTCCCACTGTAGGGTAGCCGTTCAGGCCATGAGCCCATGGAGGTTTTTTTTTTTCTCAACATCCACGCATGTGGGTGTTGGGGTGCACCCTGTACCTCGTCCTTCCTGGGTGCCCCCCCCCTCTCCCGGTCGACACATGGCCATTTTTCTGATTTTTTCACATTTCATTCCGATTTGCTAAGTGAAATTAGTATTTAATTCATTTGTTATCTTTATTTCTTCTTCTTTTTTCTATTTATTATTTTCATTTTATTTTAATTCTTTATTTATTTTGATCTTCATACATTTATTTTTATTTGGTTATGCTTCTAATTTTTACTTTATTATTTAATTTATTTCTTTTACTTTACATTTACTTTTTCTTTTTCTTTATTTGCATTTACTTTTTTGTTCATAACCATTTTCTTTCAGATTGTGAATTAATGTTACAGTGTGTTGCTTTGTGTGGCTCCCGTAGGCATCCACTGTGTATTCCAGCTGGGCACATGCAGGCTTGTCCTGTCTTTGGATTAAAAACTTGGGTTCCTGACACACACCCCTTCTGCTTCCCCTTTCCATGGGCTCTCAAAGGGTGTGACCAAGTGACAGTAACTTACACAGAGGCATTGGGCTCCCATAAGTTGTGTGGGCAGTCTGTAGTCCAAACTGTGTATACATCCCTAGTGGCAATTGTTATTCATTTCTCCACTGCATGGTGGATATGTATATGGTTTTAAATACAGGACCTTTTGCATATATACATGTAGCTTCTTCATGTCTTAACGAGCCCGTCTCCTTTGCAGATGCAGTTCATGTTGTACGCAGTACACTGCCACATTTGCCTACCAGCAACACTCTGCAGTTGGAAGGGGTCGATGTGCTGCCTTAGTCAGGTTGTGACACTTGCACTACTTTAATTTTTTACTGTCATATGTTGCCACTGTTGGATCCTGTACTGATGTTTTGTCTTGCTAGTAAGTATTTGTTAATGTGTGCTGTTTTTTTTCCATTGGTGAGAGAATGGTCTGTGGCCTGTTTCCATTTGGGACGGTGCACTTTGTGTCACTTGTGTCATGTGATGTGCATTCATTTGGTTGCTTTCACATCGCATGCCATGGTGTATTGGGTAGCTGAATTGGGGTTAGGGAGGGGTTGGGTGACATGCCACTATTTGTTTGTAGTGTTTTGGAAGGGGGTAGTCCTTCATGCTGCATGAATGTGTGCCTTTTACCGACACAGCATTGGGTGTGTTTAAGTAGCTAGGGATGCACACAAGGTAGCACTTCCAGGTAAAAATTCTCAGGGTGGTATGGTTGTGACAGTTGACTGTCCCTTTTGTCATCATCATAAATTGTCCGCTGGTGTGTGCCAGGCCTGTGTGCACCCCGCAGGGGTGGGATTTTAGGTGAAGAAATTTGCCACAAGCTGGGTACGGGCTGCCTCACCACGTGCCCTTTCACCTCCATTGCGCAGTGGGCATGCATGTGGTTGGGAATGTGGGGGCACCACCATGTCCACCGGCACGCCCCGCTGGGTTGCAACGTTGTGCAGGACACATGCTGCCACTAAGATCCTGCACACTACTGGGGTCGCATATAGCAGCTGCCCACCAGAGCGGTCAAGGGAGCGAAAGCATGCCTTCAGCACTCCGAATGTGCGCTCCACTATGCCCCGGTTGCAATATGGGCCGAGTTGTATCTTACCTCGGGTGGTGTGGTGGGGTTCTGTATTGGCGTCATCATGTAGGTGCTCAGAGGGTAGGCACTGTCCCCTGGGGAGGTGATAATGGTCGTCATTAGTTGGGTTTTCCCATTTCTCAGTGTCTGACATGCATGCATGTGCAGAGGCATTTATACTCACCAATTAGCCATGTGTCGCCATGCCGCCCAGCTTCCAGGTCCTGGTTTACGGGTGACATTCGGAATATGATACTATCATGGCTGGACACTGGATAGTTGGCATATACTGAGGTGATGATTCCCTTGGCATCACATACAACCTGCACGCTGATGGAATGCCAGTGCTTGTGGTTTTCGATAGATGTGCTCAGTGGCCCTGGGAGGACGTAGAGACACATGGGTGCAATCAATGGCACCTAGCATTTTGGGGAAGTGTGCCACCCCGTAAAAGTCCTGGACGCCAGCCTGCCTTTCTCAGGTGTTCTGGGAATGTATATGTGCCTGCAGACTGAGGGGCGTGCAGTCATGATTGCCAACACCTGGTGTAGGCAGCGTGACTGCGTGGCCTGTGAGACACCCCCAACTATGGCACTTGTCCGCTGAAATGACCCAGTAGCCAAGAAGTGCAGTACATTGAGCACCTTTCCCGAGGGGCTCAGTGCTTGGGAGCACAGGGCGAGTGATGTGAGGTCATCATCCCACTCCCTGACCAGTTCTAGGATTATTAGTGGTGAAAACCTGTACCTCCCATACACCTAGTCATCAGGCATCCCAAAAAGGCTGGTCCTGGGTAAAAAAAAAATGTGGGGCCTGGCTATCCTCCTCCTGCGGTGTCCCACGACCACTGCTGCGAGGAACGGTATATTCATCGTAGCGTATGAGCTTGTTGTTTGCGCGCACTTTTATGCTGCGCGGGGCCGCTTACGCCTGCTTCCTGCTGGCGTACGTGTTTCCGGATTAGCGTGTCTTTTTTGGCGCACGGGTTTCCCCTGTTCGATTCCATGAATACGTGTTAGCGCGCGTGTGGGCGTTGTGAGCATTTACCTCCAGTACTTCCCCCGTAACGGCCACATTTTCACGTGTTTTTCCCCATTCCGCGTGTTACGCCCACTTTTCTTGTGTGCGCGCTACACAATGTGCACTTTCCCTGTGCCACCCATGGATATGGCACACATCCTAAGTTTTACACGCGCAGCGCATTACATGAATTGAGGAACGGCTGCGTGCGCGGCTTTAGCATGCGTGCGCTGCGATTTTCACGCTTGCGCTCCCCTTTTCGGCGTACATTTATTCCATGAATTAGCCTGCAAGTGTTTTTGGTTTGGGCATTGCCCTATTGGCCAATCCGAGCCTGTGCATGTGACCAGAGAGACTCACATATGTCATGCCGTTATGGCCCCTATATGAGTCACCTGGAAGGCAATGGCACTTTCCAGTGCTAAAAGCATGTTGCACCCTCAATTGTGAAGAAGCTATGGTAATATTGCATGATTTAAGTGACGCTTTGACAAGCTAAAATGTGGTTTCCCTTGAAAAGGCTGTGTGGCAGATTAGGGCCAACCAAATGAATTTTGTGTAATGTTTGTTATTTGTATGCTTTTTAATGTAAAGTAATTATTTATATGGTTGTTGATGAATGTTCTCAAATTAATGTGGTGATCTATTGTTTCATGAAATATCAATATTTCTAAATAAACATGACATGATGTAAGCTGGGACTGGGGTGACAGGCAGGTACAGCTGGAGTCAGACCAGCATATTAAAGATTTCTCAGAATATATCTGGGGAGTGCCGTGGGTGGAGGCCCGATTCACCCACCCACAGGAATGCCAATTATGCCCGGCATGCATCTTGCCCTCTCTGTGACCGCAGCAAATGCCATTGAACTTCACTTGCTGTGGCATCAGTACCCAGACTCTAAATACAGGCCTGAGCAGAATTTGGGAGGTACTGTCGTGTCCTATGTCTCTCTTGTTCAGTGTTAGGTGGTACAGGGCCTGATTCACAGTGTTTTCCAATGGCGTTGAGCCAATACACACGCTTCTGTGAATCAGGCCCACAGTCTTACAGTACCATGCAGTGCTGCTAAACTTGCATGCTGTTATTTCCGGTACTTCAAAACTACAGAGAACTTCCACAGGCAACCTTTTGACAAATGAGGTGGTAGAGAAAGGGATCAGATCGAAAGCTAGCAAATAAACATGTGTTTCAATAGCATCTCGGAAAGACCATATCTGAAAGGAACTTTCTTCTGGTTAACACTTTATATTTTACAAGCAGGGATGGGCCCCTCTAAAGTATTGGTATGCATGGCAGAGGCGCGTCAAAACCAAATACTACAGACATTCTTTTTGAAAAAAACACTGTCTAAAATATGGCTGCGTATGATATGGAACCCACTAGAGAGGGAAGGATTGAGATGTGGATTGAAACTGATGAGCAAAGAGAAAGCAGTCAAAATGACGACAAAAACAGGAGAGATAGGTAACACAAAAATACATTATAGAGAGTGAGAACTAAAAAGAAGCTGATGGAGAAAACCGACTTTGTGGAGAAATTCACTGATAAAAAAATGATTATTAACTTGCCAGATTGAAAGAACGAGGTAAGCATAGAGACAGAAAGTGAGAAAAGGAGACAGGCAGAAAAAAGATGGGAAAGACACACATGAAACTATGACCATCGTTAAATGGAGATAGTGACAGCACCACAAAACATCACATGCCATAGTGTGCTTTTACAAGTGGCTATCGGTGCTTAATTTGTGGGGGGTGGGGGGCTTGGCCCTGCTACTTATTTTTGAGCCCCAGGCGCTTATTGTCTCAGACTCAGTTTAATGGTGATTGTGCATCAATCAACCACCATGAGGAGGGGCGAACTGTAGTGCAACCCCAAATGTGTCGACACGGTGGAGAGCAGCTATGGGCGTTGGCAGCAGTGGTGAGGAACTGCTCAAATGCAGTGTCACAGGAGTGCTTGAAAATATTTGCGCACTGGCACTTGCTTTAAAAAAATAAGTACTGGTGGCTATACATCCCCTGCTTACTCATAAATCAATCATTAACTTATATAGATATGAAAGCTACAAGTGCGGTATTGTACACTATGTGTCAAAAGTTTGCGCAGGTGGATCCTGGCATACCGCATCCAGGAGTGCAGAAACTCAAGGTTGGGCATTCGAAACAATGGGAGATCCCGCAGCTTGTGAACAGGCCACTATGAAGCACATTCATGAGTCAAGTTGTGCGTTATGCGTCTTCCCACTAATTATGGAAAGTTAATAGACCAGCTGCATTACGAAAGCGTGTATCTGGAAGGAAACAGGACATTTGCCCGGATCTTGGCACAACAACTACAAAGAATAGTAATGCACTTAGGTTAGGGTAGAAACAGTAATCCTATCTTTGGAGCAGGAGTCCCTTCACCCATGACAGTGGGCATTCTAAACATCAGCTAACATGGTAAATACACAGGCCAATGACACATTAAACACTGGGCTAAGC
Source organism: Ambystoma mexicanum (assembly GCF_040938575.1). Lineage (NCBI taxonomy): Eukaryota > Metazoa > Chordata > Amphibia > Caudata > Ambystomatidae > Ambystoma > Ambystoma mexicanum. Next base: position 377,764,696 of record NC_090926.1, on the reverse strand, counting down.
ATGCATTGGAGTCACAGTGAGTTCAAAGGACTTTCTTACCGCAACAGAATCTTTGATCTCCTTGGCATCAAAGTAGGCCAGGGGTCTCATCAGACCCACGATGAGCCTCTCAAACTTTCCCGTTAGTTCATATTTCAGATCATCGATGAGATCCTAAGCAAAGACGGAGACATAAAGAGGGGGAATGGAACAAAGTTACTCTTGGAGTCGGTATCTTCTAAATAAAATGAATGCTCCACATATCTTCACTAGAGAGTCGATTATGTAACTGATCCGCTCCTGGTCTGGCATCTGACATTACTCCAATACGCCCCTTGCTTGAAGCCCATCAGACTTACTCGGTCAAAATATATTATTCTGACAAAAATAGAGAGGCAAGCCCTTTGCTCTCGTGAATCACTCCTTTTGTTTGTGCAAGATGTCTCTCTTCAACTTACCAGGCCACATCGATTTCACGTCACCTTTTGAAGGGTGTAAGTGTAGTCATAGCAACCTGTCATTAGCTAGCGCCCTTAAGCCTCCGGGTCAGTGGCTGCGCTTTACAAATCAAATAATAATAATCCCTTATGCACATTTTGATGCAACTCCACAGAAAGATGTTGGCGGAATTGGATGTAGAATTGATCGTCCTCCCCAAAGGAGGCATTTGTATTCACAGAGCAAATGTTGGCACTTTGTTATTTTTTAAAATGACCTCTGTAGGAACAGATTCAAAGGAGAGAGTCATGCCTTGGAGGTCACTTCCACTTGCACACTTGTGTTCCATTTCAAGGATAGTTTTCAGATGGCACTCTTCTATGGATATTTACAGTATCAGTACTCTGTGGGGATTTTATAGGCAGGTGAGCAATTTCTATTAGTTAACACTCAATGGTTACCATTCAAGAGATAGTTATCTACATTTCAATACTCGATTATAATCGCATGGAACAATTGGAATGAATCAGTACTTTGCCATTGTGAATAGTTGTATAGGACCTCTCTGCTTTGTTACATAAACATATTTATACAAATCAACCTATAGAAAATGCCTGCTTGGGAGCATTCTCTAAACAGTACTCTGTAGTGCTAACATTTTCTACATAGGTTTTCAGGCAGTACTGCCGAGTGTCTATATTTGTGGAAGAAAGTTGTCACTAGATTGGTACTGAGTGGAAAGATGGCTGCATAAATCTATGCACAAAGCTGAGCTCTGCAAAACAATATTTGTAGAAATCTCCTTCCAAATGGATATCTTCTCATATAGAGATCCTTACCAAGAACTATCCGGCAGCAATGATGGATGTGAATTTTGAATTACTCATTACCCAGTCGTTGAATTAATTAGAGTTGTTTAAATCATAGCACCATTGTAAAAAGAGTTAAATCAGTCAGTTCGCAGGCATCCATGTTAAGTAAAATCATCTGTGATAGGAGTAGTCTGTGTGTGTCTTTTGGTGGGGAGGGGGCACGGGTCATTACTCCACAGCACATTGCATCGCCACTCTGTGGTCCCTTTTGCACAGTGATTTGTATTGCTCAATATCCTATGGTAACCGTTTGAAAGAGAGATGTTGAAGTATCAGCATACTTTGAATTACCCTCAAAACGATTCTATTACTCATTATCCAATTGTTACCCTTCTGTTTAAAGATTTTAGCAACCAGCACTGGTAATATAGCCCTGCCAATTAGGCTCTTGACTCGGGCATATGTGTTTAGCATGAAAGACGCAGTTTTGAATCCTGGCATGGATAACTTGGCACGTTGAACTTTTGAGGTAGACAAATTGTGTACCATTAAATTGAGCAATAAAAACATATTTTTAGTAAGTTAGCAGTGTTAGGCATGTAGTGCCATAATAATGTCCTATTATATTCCTCATCTTGCGCTGCGGCCATCTTCCTTTAGAAAAGGCCAGCATTTGTTAAGGCTGAATTTCATTTTTGTGGTTCTGGCTCACTAAATGTTTGTGTCCCCTAAACGTTTTGCTGCTTTCCATGTTTTATTAATGTTTCTTTTGTGACTACTGAAGTCCACCCGTCACTGAAACCATTTTTCTGGTGTGCTGCTTTTAGCAGCCCTTACGGCTACCAGGGTGGGGGTCTTTAAGCACCATATTTTGGTTCAAACCTGAAAGTGCTGTGGAGTAGGCTGTGGAAAGCTGTGTTTTAGTCTTGACTACACGAGGGCTGTAGCCACTTTTGCTGCATTAGGACGCCAATGCAGCTCTATGGTAGCCATTGGGATGCTAATGTATTTTTTTTTAAGCTCTGCTCCGTGCCATTTTGTGTTGGGACCTTTCCATGTCCTGTGTGGACCATGTGGCATGACCAAAATGATGGTTCTGCTGATGCAGGGTCATTCTGAGCCCGCAAAGCCCCTCCTCTGACGCCATTTGAACTGGTGTAGACTGGTGTAAAAGACACCTAAATCTACACCCAGTGTGAACTACACGGTTGGCTTGGCAGTGTTTAGGTTAGTCCGGCTGTCAAACATCTGTGTGCTGGGTGTTGTGTGATAGGTGGCTGGTTTAGGCCAGCCTTTGAGTGAAAGTGTTATCAATGGGAGGCTCTGTGCATTCCCCATATCAGTTCCTGATCCTCGCCTGAAGAATGCTGCAAAGATGGACTGCTGTTGAGCACCCTACATCTCCTTGCTGATGGAATACAATGCAGGGCTCTTCCACTGCTTTTTGCTTTCCTACCAGCTGACTGGATTGGATGTCCTTGCTGAACTCTTCATCGACTACACTTTCTAGACTATTGGTAACATTCTTCTGGCCCAAGTTCCTCGGGTCGGGTTTCACGCAACTGTTCCTGGCTTGCGAATCCGGCTAGCTTGCAGCTTCTCTACCTGAGCGCCCTTATGGGACATCTTGGGTGACCTCCAGCATTGACTCTGACGTGGGACTTTTTCATTTCCATCTGTCTGCACCCTACTGCACCGATGAGCTTCCATGTGGCCCTTGCTGGCTTCTGCAGAGCTCCAGCCAAGCTGTTTTCCTCTGGCATCTCTCTTTGTGGGGCCTTCCTCATCTGGATTATACTTGGTTTTGAGTTCAAGTGACAGCTACCCAGTGCCCCAAGCCACCTCTAGACAGTCCTAAAACTGCATGGGTCAGAAATCACATGTGACAATCCTGTGCTGAATCGGAGCAGCCAGCACTATGTACACGTTCCCAGCTCCTGGGTCTCTGATCCCATACTTGGTTTCCTTTGAAAAGGTCACCTGAGTCTGGAAGTAGTGGAGTTTGAAGCCCCCTCGCTTCTATTGTTGATTCTCCTTATCCAGAGTGCCCCTTGTGTTCCTTCTCCAAACAGCTCTTCCAGGTCCACTAGTGCACAAACCATTGGCTTAAAATCTTCTCTGGGGACCCTTGGGCTCTCCTCCTTACTGGTTGCCTCTACTGCAGCACCTGCACTCTCCTAACCTTTCCCCAGGACCGCAGCAGGCCTATTGTATTCATCGCCTTGATTTGGGGTACAAGCTTTGGAAAAACCTCCTAAAAAGTGACGTAAACAGGTATTTTCCTGGACTTTTTGGTCTTCCTTGGGTTCCTGGAGATTCTTAGAGGAAAACTAATTGTAGGTTGAACCAGTGATCCATTAAAGATTTGAGTGCAATAAACCACTGAATTTCACTCTGTCCCGTTAGGAAACCATGGTGTTACCATAACCACATATGGCTAGAGTGATTCTCATGTTTCTTGTGGGGTGACCTGGGACTGATTCACACCCAGTGCCATATTTCTTATCTTTATTGATGGTGTATGTTTTCTAGTACTTATCTTGACTGTGTTCTTTACACCAATGCAATGCTTTGTATAGTTGTATAGTACATTATGTGTAGTGTATTTCATTGTGCACCCATAGTGGATTAATTGCCCTTTGATAACAGCCGATCCCCTTAGTATGAGTGAAGCCCGACTTCTCTGCCACATTAAGCATTGAATGAAGGCTGGTGTAACTTGGTGGATGCCCGATCCTCCCATTAAGGATCGGTCTCTTCACACCCCTCTCCAGTGGACACATTTATTAATATGATATTCTACTTTCATGCAGTGATTAGACAACTCTATCAGTAAACTAAGGTTGTGTTGTAGATGAGATATTTGATACTTCTTGATGACCTTCTTGTACAGATAACATTGCTAATTAGTCCTTGGCTGCCTTCCTTTAGAGATTATTTCATTCAATACAGTATGGCCACAATTCTTCAAATTCCATATTAATTAACATGCAGGTGATATTTGTTCCGTAAAGGTTTTGGAATCAATATGATTTGGTTTCATTTCGCTAGAGATTATATTATTTAATATTATGAGCTGTACTTTGAAGGATACCTTCACCAGCATGATATGGTCATCTGCCTGATGGAAGTAACATCCAGGACAATGTGGAGGCCTTCCTGGTGAGATTAGAGTAGTCAATGTGCCACGCAGGCACTGCTGGAAGAAGTGCTTACCTTTCCATAGATCATTTTGTATGTCTGTGTGATTTCCTGGCGCTGACGATTGCTTCTAGAAGTGATCAGGTCAAGGATGGCTTCTTTGTCACTTCCTGCACGGAGGCATTAGGGATGGGATTAGGAAGAGACAACAAAGGAAAAGGTATGAAATGGAATCAGAGTACGAGATTGGGTTAAAGAAACAAAACTGAAAAAGAAGCAAAAGGGAGACGATGGGAGAAAAAAAGAAAATAAGGAAGAAACAGAACAGGAACAAATAAGGTGAAGGGAAGCTGAAAAAAAGAGCAATTCAAAGGGAAATGTAATTGCAGAGGGGGAAGAAAGAAGGAATGTAGACAGAGTGAGTGAAAGAGGCAGAGAGGGGGAGAGTGGGAGAAAGAGTGAGATCAAGGGACAATAGAGATTGCGAGAGAAATATATAAAGAGGGAGAGAGAGGGAAAAGGTGCTTCAGAGTCATGATTTTCTAAGCTGAGAAAAAGCACTTCAAACACCTCAGTCCCCTCGCACCTGCCGGTCCAACCACATACCTATCCCCTTCATGGCCTTGTATAGTGCCTCGGCATCATGGTTGGGATCAAAGTTGGGGAAATCCTTTATCGAGCCTCTGTATCTTGAACCCTGGAATAAAATGATAAAGGAAGTTGATGAGCAGAGTGAGGGGAAGACAAGAAGTAAATGCAGCAGGGGCCTGCAACATGCAGCTCTACAAAGGTTTTGGACTACGACTCCCATGACCCCTTCTCATTGACTATCCTGGGGAGGGCTGATGGAAGTTGTAGTACAACACATCTGGAGAGCCAAAGATCGCAGACCCCTGCATTACATTATCTCTCTGTGCATGCCAATGCTTCCTGTTGCCAACAGCACAGTAACAGCAGAAACACGGGGCATCTCCAGGAAACCACACTCACATCTACAAACATAGAAGCAAACCGCCTACACACAAGCAATGCTATCACACAGGAGATGTTTATCTGAGTGTCATGCTTAAATCAGTTAAAAGAAATCCCCCTCCACACCCTCGTGGACACAAGACTCGAGAGTTAAAATAATTGTCACAAACACCCATTTTGTATTTAAAAATTGTATTGAGACGGATGAAGAAACAGAACAAGACATTGAAGAAATGGGGAGCAAAGACGTAGCGATCCGCAATAACTGTAGGCAAAACGACTACACATTTTACAAATGTATCATCATCGCATATTTAAATGAGGAAATGTCAAGTATTGCATAACAGACACATACTTTACAGAGAAAACCACCGCCACCCCAAGTTCTTTCTTTACAAAAGCAAAAATAGGCTTTAGACGTAGCTCACAATATAAGGATGGATACTTTTATGTTCTTATTGCAGTTTATCAATGAATTGCTTGTGTGACAGGTTTCAATTTGTAAACCACATCACAATTAAAACATTGGAGTCACCTGGACTCTGAGCTTGACATGAGGGTTCCGGACTAGTCCATAGACCGACATCAAGGGACAAACTGGCAGGGCTGTGGCAACGGCGTAATAAACGTCTGGAACCCTAACTATGGCTGAGGTGCATGTATTTCTGCTGCCTGCGGTAAAACACCATCTGTAGCTCGAATTGGGCTACCACCTAGCACTGCCTTGCTTTAGAACCAGCCCTGACCACCCCTCATCAGCACGTTTAAGTTACAATTCGCTGGTGCCACATTTAGATAGAATTGTGAATACTAGCATGCGTCACATCTAGACAGGACTGTGTATGGTAGCCGAAGCCACGTTTAGACAGAACCGTGAATATCAGCCTGCGTCAAAGCGAGACAGGATTTTATATGTAGGATTGCGTCACATCTAGACAGCATTGTGAATGTTAACTGGTGCCACATTTAGATAGAAGTGAGACTTAACCTGCGTCACATCCAGACAGGATTGCGAATGTTAGCTAGTGCCACATTTGGATAGAATTGTGAATACTAGCATGCATTTCAACTAGTCAGGACTGTGAATATTGCCACGAGCACCTTTGGATAGAATTATGAATATTAGCATGCACCACATCGAGACAGGACTGTAAAGGTAGGCTTGCGTCGCATCTAGACAGGATAGTAAATAAATATTGCTACTGCCACATTTACATAGAATTGTGAATATTAGCATGCGTCACATGTAGACAGGACTGTGAATGTTAACTAGTGCCACATTTGGATAGAACTGTGAATATCAGTCTGTGTCACTTCCAGACAGGATTATAAATGTTAGCAAGGGCCACATTTGGATAGAATTGTGAATACTAGCATGTATCTCAACTAGTCAGGATTGTGAATATTGCCACTGCCGCCTTCAGATATAATTATGAATATTAGCATTCACCACATCTAGAGGGGACTGTAAAGGTAGGCTTGTGTCACATCTAGGCAGGATTATAAATATTGCCACTGCCACATTTACACAGAATTGTGAATACTAGCATGCGTCACATCTTGACCGTAATGTGTATGGTAGCCAAGCCACGTTCAGACAGAACCGTGAATATCAGCCCGAGTCACAATGAGACAGGATTGTGAATGATAGGTAGTGCCACATTTAGATCAAATTGTTATTATCAGCATGCGTCACTTCTTCCTTAAGATTGATTAAGATAAACTATGATAGAAGGGAATAGTTTCTTACCTGTAACTCCATTTCTCCAGCATTGGTATCTTTCATGGATTCACATGCTTAGAATATTCCCAGTCGTCAGACTGGGACCCCTCGGTACACATATATAGCCTTTTCCAAAGGAAAACGTTCGACACTTTTGTGTCCTATCTACGTCCTTCTAGGACCCCGCCTACGCATGCTCCGCAGGCCGTGCTAGTATAAGAGGCCCGCCCCCGCGGCTCCCCTTCAGATTTCGGCCCCTCCAAAGTAGGCAGGGTTAAATTTATCACAACCATTACATACGGGGAGGTTGGCGGGCGCATGTGAATCCATGAAAGATACCAATGCTGGAGAAATGGAGTTACAGGTAAGAAACTATTCCCTTCTCCAGCATTGGATCTTTCATGGATTCACATGCTTAGAATAGATTGTAAAGCAGTAACGCTTGAGACGGCGGTGAGAATGTAATGTAACAATATATATCCTCACCCTACTACACAATGCATATCTACCGTAGGGTTAAGTTAAGTCATAACGTTGCCCACATAAAGTATATCGCCCTTAAGAGGGTAGACAACAGAATCTCCACAGGGAGGAGCTTACCTTACTGAAACAGATGGCGCAGGACAGCTCTTCCCATCTGCACCTCGTCTGCATGCTGCCTGGCAAGGCAGTAGTGGCGGGTAAACGTGTGGAGCACTGACCATGCCGCAGCTTGGCATATGTCCGTCAGCGGAATCCCAGCCCATAACGCTGTTGAGGAGGACATCGACCTTGTAGAATGAGCTCTAGGATGTCCTTGCAGTGGCCTTCCGGCCTTAGAGTGACAAAAAGCAATCGTCGACGAGACCCATCTAGCCAATCCCTGTTTAGAGATTGCTTTTCCTCTCGTCGACGGACCATATGCGACGAACAGTTGCCGAGTAGCCCTGATGTCTTGCGTGCGATGTAGGTAGAATTTCAGAGCCCTCTTAACATCCAGGGTATGAAGAGTTTTTTCTGCTGCCGATGGAGTGGCGAAGAAAGTAGGCAGAACCACGGATGAGTGTTTGTGATATACCGTCAGAACCTTCGGGACGAACATAGGGTTAGTTGCCAGGACTACCTTGTCCTTAAAGAATCTTAGGTAGGGCGGGTCCACGACCAGCGCTTGTAGTTCCGAGATACGTCTGGCTGATGTGATAGCTATCAAGCATGCCAACTTCCACGAAATGAATTTTATGTCGGACGTGGCCATAGGCTCAAAAGGCGGTTTCATCAAGCCTGCCAACACTGTGTTGAGGCTCCACGTCGGGGGAAAACGTTTGACCGGGGGAAAAGCTCGAAATAAACCCCGCATGAAGTGTTTTACCAGTCTGTCACTGAATAGAGGAGACGACTGCCTCTTACTTGTGAACCTCGAGATGGCTGCCAGGTGTACCTTTATCGATGAGGGGGACAATCCCTTTTCTGCCAAGAGGAGCAGGTAAGGTAGAACTTGTTCCGGCGTCACCAACAATGGTTGTAGGCCCCGTTGTCCTCTACACCATTCACAGAATCTCTGCCACTTATAGGAGTAAGATTTGTTAGTAGAAGGGGCTCTAGCCGCCTGTAGAATTTTTTGGCAATCCTCTGAAATGTCTAAAGCGCCGAACTCCGAGAAGTCAGGAGCCAGGACGGAAGGTTGAGACTGTCCGGGTCGTGATGCCACACCGTGCCTCTGTCCCGGGATAGAAGGTATGGGACTTTCGGAAACGCTATGGGATGTTCCAGCGATAGATGGAGGAGGTCTGAGAACCACGGTTGCCTCGGCCAGTATGGTGTCACTAGAATCACCCGGCAATTGTATCTGCATATCCACTGTATTGTTTTCCGTATGAGGGGAAACGGGCGGAAAGCATAGAGGAACATGTCCGTCCATGGGAAGGAGAACGCCTCCCCCACCGAACCCTGTTGGGGCCATCTTCTTGCAAATTGCTCGCATTTCTTGTTGTCTTTGGTCGCGAAGGCGTCCAGAGGGGGGTGACCCCATTTCTCGAACACTTTCCTCAAGTGACCCGTGTCCACTTCCCACTCATGTATCTGGGCCATGCTTCTGCTGAGGGAGTCGGCTTGGCCGTTCCTCACTCCTGGAAGGTGATGAGCCACGAGGGAAATTTCGTGCTTCGATGCCCAATGCCATGTTTTCTGGGCTTCTATGGAAAGAGTCCTTGATCGTGTCCCTCCTTGTTTCCTCAGATAAAACATGGCTGTTGTATTGTCGGTCAGTATTCGCAATCGCAAACTCTTGATCTGTGGTAGGAACGCCTTCAAAGCCCATCGTACCGCTCTGAGTTCCAGTACGTTTATGTGTAGGAGTGACTCCGTTTGAGACCAGCGACCTTGCGTTTGGAGAGCACCCATGTGCACTCCCCATCCGGTTAGGGACGCATCCGTAACTATGGTGCTCTGAAACTCCGGCTCCTGTAGGGGCACACCGTTGTTCAGATTGTGGGAACTCTGCCACCACTGAAGGGTCCGACGTGGCTTGTCGTCGTCGATGGTTATCCTGTCCGACCACGATCCCTGAGCCTGTGTCCATCGGTCCGCGAGGAATTCTTGGACTGGCCTCATGAAGTCGACAGTTTCTCACCAGATGGATGCAGGATGCCATGGCCCCTAGGACCGAAACATACTTTCTCACTGAGATCCTGGTGTTTCGCCGTAGCCGGGCCGCTTGTTGAATGAGCCTTGAGGTCCTGTCGAGAGAAGGTTTCACCAGCCCTAACTGAGTCTCGAACTGTGCCCCCAAGAATACCAGCGTTCTCGATGGCCGCAGAGAGGATTTCTCGAAGTTTATGGCAAATCCTAGCCGTTGTAGAAGCTGCATGGTGGCTTGCAGACTTGTGTTGGTCGACGCTGGGGAGGATCCCCTTACCAGCCAGTCGTCGAGGTATGGGTATACATGGTGGCTTTGCTTCCTTAGCCAGGCAGCCACTGGAGCCAGGCATTTTGTGAACGTTCTGGGGGAGGTCTTGAGCCCGAAAGGAAGAACCGTGAATTGGTAGTGAGTTCGCCCTATTACAAAACGTAGGAATTTCCTGTGTTTCCGACACATTGGAATATGGAAATAGGCGTCCTGTAAATCCAGGGACGCCAGGAAATCTCCCTTTTGAACTGCGCGGATCACTTCCTGCAGAGTGAGCATCTTGAATTTCAGGCTCTTTAAGGACTTGAGATCGCGTAAGTCTAGAATGGGACGCCATTTGCCGTTCGGCTTTTTTACGAAGTATCTTGAGTAGACTCCTTGACCTCTCTGTGATGTTGGAACTAATTCTATCACGCCCTTCGCTAACGAGTGTAACCTCTTGTTGCAGTACCTTCATATGGGACTGAGCGGTGAACGCAGGTGGAATTTGCGGAGGGTTGTGTTTGAATTGCAGAGAGTGTCCGTTTCTTATAGTGTCTAACACCCATTGGTCCGTCGTTATCCTTTCCCATTCGTCGATATATGCTGAAACTCTTCCCCCCAGAACGGTTTGTGGTATGTCACTGCTGATCTTTAATTTGCTTGTCTCTCGACGATGGGTATGATGGTCGTCTTCTGGAAGACTGGAAGTTTCGTCGACGGTTAGCCGATTGTGAGGCACGTCGGTATCCCTGGGAGGGGTAAGCCGATCTGGCAAAGGATCCGTCTCCAGAAGAGAATCTTGAATTACCTGAAGCCCCTCTAAAGGGACGAAAAGACTTGTAACTTCTGCCACTCTGGAGGGCACCCAATGAACGTGCCGTGTCCGAATCTTCTTTCATTCCTTTTAGGGCCTCGTCCACCTTCTCACCGAAAAGAAGGTCTCCCTCAAAGGGCATATCTAAGACCTTGTATTGCACTTCTGGCCTGAATACCACCCCATTGTTGATTTGCTTGAAGCCTGACTCAGCGAGATCCATTGCAATGTTTATTGCGTGATTTGAGGCTTCCTCACCCTCTCGGACCAGCAGCATCGCCGCCTTCCTCTGTTCTTCTGGAAGATGATCAAGCAGCGGAGCTAGTCTGTGCCACATCTCCCTATCGTATCTGCCCACAATTGCCAGAGAGTTTGCGGCCTTTACTGTGGTCGCTCCCACGGAGAGCACTTTCTTGCCAAAGGCATCTTGGCGTCTCGCTTCGTTCTCAGGAGTCGTCGTGCACTTTGCTGTGCCTTTGCCTTCCTCGCTGCTGCCGCCGACACCACCGAGTCCGGTGTTGGTTGGGAGGATAAACACTTGGGGGTAGACTCTGGAGCCTTAAACTTTTTTTCTAGGCGTCCTTTCACTGCTGGTTCTGAGAATGGGTGTCTCATTGTCTGCAACCCCTCTTTCCATACATGGTCTAGTATTGGTATCGAGAACACCGACCTCCTTCTCTTGCCCATGTGGTCGAACAAATAAAAACAGTCCTTTTTCTGTTCTTCCTGGGACAGACCAAATTCTTTGCATGCCTTCTCCATCATAGAATGGACTTCGCAGGTGGTTTTGGCGGTCCCGCCTTCTCCACACTGTGCCCGCTTTTACTCGACTCTCGACTCATGGTCGATCTGTGATGATCGCCAGAGGAGGATTTCCTTTCCTTCTCATGCTTTTTTGATGAGGATGATTTCTTTGCCGAGGAGTCTCTAGTGGAGTGACTGCCAGACGACTCTTTTTCCGACGGTCTAGATTTCTTCGCCGGTGGTTCCTACGAGACCGCGAGGCGTGATATTTTCGCCGACTGTGTGGAGCCCACCTCCGAGGGGGGGTATGCCCCCGCTCCATCATTCAGCCATGCCACCAGGCGTCTGTTCCGGTCTTTGAGGGTTTTTTGAAAAAAACCCTTGCATATGTCGCAGGTATCCGCCGAATGGTGAGGGTGGAGGCAATATATGCAGTCCATATGCCCGTCCCCCTCGTAAACCTTTTTTTAAGCCGCATGTCGCGCATGGACGGAACAGCGCTTTCCCTGACACAGAGGACATTATTACTCGAAATCCAATAACGCAACCTAGTACAAAACAGTAGGACAACACGAGGAGATCCCACTACTTTGGAGACGGTTGAAATCTGAAGGGGAGCCGCGGGGGCGGGCCTCTTATACTAGCACGGCCTGCGGAGCATGCGTAGGCGGGTCCTAGAAGGACGTAGATAGGACACAAAAGTGTCGAAAGTTTTCCTTTGGAAAAGGCTATATATGTGTACCGAGGGGTCCCAGTCTGACGACGGGGAATATTCTAAGCATGTGAATCCATGAAAGATCCAATGCTGGAGAACTGTGAATACTAGCCAGCGTTGCAATGACACAGAACTGTGAATGTTAGCTTTGAGACATATAACCCACTTATCCAAAAGCTCAAATTTCTGCATACTTAGCTCACACAAAAATCCACACAACCACCTTCTCGCACACCAAACTGCACGCACTTCACTGGAACAACAAACATACAACACATAAGCCGCACCAACACCACACGAGGACTGACATCGATCAAACATTCACACCCAAGTTCAGCGCACAGTGAAAACCGGACTGTAGCTACCAACAGGACATCACCTCTCTCTTTCCTACTCCCTCTATACCAGACTTACCCCACCCCACAATCTTGTTTAACATTAACAATGAGGGAACCTTTGTCAAGGGGCAGGAAAATGTTTGGCCTTTCAAATAATAATTTAATTACTGTATACATAACTGTTTGAAAGGTATTAATTCTTATGGGCATGTCACTTTTTAAAGCAAAACTAAATCTGCACAGAGTGTCTTCATAACAAGGTATTCCCTTCTCTTTTTTCTAAAGAAAAACTGTATTAAATGAAGTTACCAAGCTAAATGTGTCTTTAACTGAAAATCAGGTTGAGGACCTGGCCATCAGACAAAGAGTAGTCCTCAATGGTTTGCTAGGGCCTAACACTTTGTCACAGCAGATAGGCAACCATTAGCATGTGTAGAGCGAAATGCCAATCACTCTGCTGAAGATCCTGCTTTGTCTGAAGCCAGCAGCAGTTAACCAGTGTGGGCAAGGGCCAGAAGAAACAAAGCCCCTCAACCCCCATTATCCATCACCGCAGGTGGCAGTCTTTGGGGGCAAGTGGGCAAAAACGGCAACATGGGTCATCCCAACACTGTCAATGTGAACTGCATGCACTACAAAGGCGCACATCACATTATAATAGAATAGCAATTGGCAAGGTGCACAAACTAATTCCTCAAATGTGACACAATAAAACGTGTATACCATACACCCTAAAAGTTATGTCAGCTTCAGGAGCAACTGGGCATAGTTTTTTTATTTTTATTTTTTTTTAATTTTATTTATAAAGCGCAAAAAACCAGGCCCAGGGGCAACCGGGCGCATACTCTTAAACAGGTTACAAAAAGCAGTAGTTACCGAAGTTACAAAAATATACAGCATATATACATGTACCGAAGGGTACCATTAACAGCGTATAATACAGGGACAGAGCAGAGAGAAAATGTATATTCAGTTCTGTACCCCACATGGAGTCTGGACTGTGTCAAGGTCTCATGAGACTTGGGAGAGCAGCCATGTTTTAGCATTGTTCTTGAAGGAGTGGAATGATGGTTCAATTCTGATAGGTGTGGGCAAGGTGTTCCAGAGTTTGGAGGCCAGGACGGGGAAGCTCACCCCACCAGCTTTTTGGAGTTTGCATCTAGGCACGATGAGGCTGTGAGTTTGGGCTGCTCTGGTAGGTCGAGTGGAGGTGTGGCGTGAGAAGCGAGTGGACAGGTAAGGTGGGGCGTTGTTCAGACATTTGTGAGTCAAAGCTAGGGTTTTCAGGGCAATTCTCTGTTTTACCGGGAGCCAGCGTAAGTCCAATCTGACGGAGGAGATCTGAGAGCGTCTCGGGATGTTTAAGGCTGCCCTTAAGGCATTATTTTGTACAGTTTGCAATTTATTAAGGTTAGACTGACTGGTCCCTAGGTAGAGAGCACTACAGTAGTCGATTTTGGCCATAACAAGAGGTCTGGCGAGTGTGATACAGTTGGTGGAGTTTAGGAAGGGTCTACAAGCAGTGATAAGTTTGCAGGTATAGGCCGAAGCTGACCCAACTGCATTTATTTGTCTGTTCAGAGAAAGCGAGGAGTCAAGATAGACCCCTAGCGTCTTAGTATCTTTGGAGACTTTAATGTCATTGCCGTCAATAATGAAGGACTTGTAGGTTTGGTCTAGCTTGTTGAGCCGATGATTTGATCCTAAAAGTAAGAGCTCAGTCTTATCATCGTTAAGGCAAAGTTCGTGCTGTGCCATCCAGGCCTGGATGACCAAGTAAACATCGTTGAGGGCTTTGGTGTCAGCTGGGTAGTCTCCTGTGATAGGGATGAGTATCTGGGTGTCGTCCGCGTAGTTAGTGTAGGAGACACCCAGATAGTCAAGCACATCGAAGAGGGGCTTGGTGAATACGTTATACAACGTAGGGGATACACACAAGCCTTGAGGAACGCCATAGTGAATGGGGGAGGGATCCGCTGATGCCAGCGGTGAGAAGACCCTCATGGACCTATTGCTCAGGAATTAGTGGATCCAGGCATTGGCAGAGTCGGAGAAGTGGGCTGTGGATTTGAGATGCTGGCAGAGTATTTGGTGGTTGACCAGATCAAAAGCCGCGGAGAGATCGAGGAGAAGGAGAAGAGCTAGCTTCCCATTGTCCTTCAGTGACTCCATCTGAGTTTACAAGTCGATCAGAGCTGACTCCGTGCCATGTTTAGGGCGGAACCCTGATTGTCTTAAGCCCAGGAGATTGTTTAGTTCGAGGTAATCCTGAATCTGCAGGTAGGCTGCGCGGTCCAGGTCTTGAGCAGGAATGGGACCGTAGTGATAGGTCTGAAGTTAGTTGGGATATTAGGGTCAAGGGAGGGTTTTTTGAGGAGTGGGATAACCCATGCATCCTTTAGGTTGTCGGGGACAATACCCGTCTTGAAAGAAGCATTTATGAATGCTGTAATGAACGGGGCTAGCTCATGAGATGCTTCTTTGATAATAGGTGCTGGGCAGGGTTCGCCTTGGCAATTGGAAGGTTTTAAATTGTTTATGATGTTTTCTACTTCGAGAGTAGTGAGTGGGGAGAAGGAGAAAGGTTTATGCGGATAGGTTAAATGTGTATTAAGTGTAGGTGTGGTCGGTGGTTGGTCAAGCTGTAGGGATTTCTGTTTGTCCCTGATTTTAGATTGGAGGGTAGCAATTTTACCCAGGAGTGCTGACTGAATATTGGTGCACCAAGTGTTGTCTTTTGAGCAAGAGTCAGGGGGGGCTGCAGGTGTCTCGAGTTCCTTAAGGATATTAAAGAGTTCCTTAGTATTGGACTGGGCTGACATAATGCGGTTATTATAAGAATCTTTTTTTGCCTGGAGTACAGCTTCTTTATAGTTAAGGGTGGCTATCAGAAGACTGTCCTTGTGGGCGTCTGAGTGGTGACTTTTCCAGCGTGACTCTGCTGAGCGTTTCTCTTTGCGTAACACTCTGAGCTGGGGAGTAAACCACGAGTTAAGGTGTGCTCGTTGTTTGGGTTTCCTCAGTTTGAGCGGGGCGATAGAGTTGATGGCTGCAAGCAGTGACTGGTTATAGATGTCGGCTAGGTTGGTGGGGTCTGAGCAAGTGTCAGGAGCGTTATTTAGTGTGGGAAGGATAAGGGGGAGTATTTTTTCTGTTGTAATGTTCTTTTTATTTCTAGTGAGGGTGGCTGGGGAGACCAAAGGCCTGGGTGGTGGGGATGCTTCAATGCTGAAAGTGATGACATGGTGGTCAGACCACAAGCAAGGGGCGTTGGAGATTACGCTAATATTGCAATTGGTGTCACTAAGCCAGTCAAGGGATCGCCCTTTAATGTGGGTAGGTTCCTGTATGTGGTGAGTGAAACCTAAATCTGTTAAGGTATTAGCTAGGTCGAGGGCCGCAGGATCATTAGGGTCTTGGTGTCCTAGTTTGAGGTCGCCAAGAATGATGGTTTGGGAGTTGGATTTAGCATTGTTGAGTACTAACGTAGATATATCATCCACAAAGGATGTGGGTGGACCAGGGGGTCTTTATATTAGGTGGATGGTAGCCGTTTGGTTAGCTGAGAGTCCAAGCTTGACAGAGAGTAACTCTGCAGTTTCCACCTTAGTGCTTGGGATGGTTCTAAGTTCTAATGAGTTTCTAGTGGTGAAAGCAATTCCTCCACCTCTCGAGGTGCGATCACATCTGATGGAGTAATCAGTGGGGATGGCCAATGAGAGTGCCGGGCCGGAAGCTGCGTGCAGCCAGGTCTCGGTGATGAAGTCGAGTTCCTGAGTTTTGATAAGATCAGCAATGTCCAGAGCGTGCACAGGTAGGGATCTTGCGTTAATCAGGGCAGCTTTAATTAAACCAACGTTGCTTGATGAAGCTGTGATGGTTTGAGTGTGATGGGGCGTGGGTGTGGAGGCGGGCTGTGCGTATGAGTTTTGAGGTATGAACTCAGGTACATGGGGTGTCCCTTCTTACCCATAAGTCTAGATCCTAATCTTAGGTTTCTAAGAGTGATAGAACATGGTTGGTTAGGTGAGGGTTTTTTGGCGAAATGGTCGAGCCATAGGGCTGGATCGTTGAGGTAGATGTTGTGGTATTGATGTGCAGTACTTTGGTAGGTATCAGGAGATCTGTGAGAGGAGGCCATGGATGAGGTGTGCAAGGAGCTAGGTACAGCTAAATCGGGAGGTGGTAGGTGTGATGACCTGGTAATTGACCACACTGAGAGTAGTACTTGTAATGAGGAGAGCAGTGACCTTAGGGTGGACCAGCGTGGTAGCATGTTACCGAGGTTAGAGAGGAAGGGCTGCTGGATATGTGAGGCAGTTATAGGTAAGCGTTACAGGCACTATTTGGCTAGGCAGTGCGTGCTCTGTACGAGCAATGCAGGCTAATGAGCTTAAGACAGATTAAGTCTACTTATTCAGAGTCAAGCAATGGGGGTGCATCAGATCAGGGTACACAGGCAAAGCAAATACCAAAGCTTGCATATACATTAGCATGTTAGGCAGGGAACAATGCAGAATGCAAGAGGCGTGATCTAATTGTAACGGTGCAACAATTCAGGCAGAGAAGACATTCTAGTGTTGGCAGCAAGCATTGGCAGATCAGGTAAATGTCAAGTTGAAAGGCACGGCAGAGGAAGGCAGGTACCCTGGAATTAGCTTAGATCATGTGGACATGTCTTACGCGGAGCGGTGCAA
Source organism: Ambystoma mexicanum (assembly GCF_040938575.1). NCBI lineage: Eukaryota > Metazoa > Chordata > Amphibia > Caudata > Ambystomatidae > Ambystoma > Ambystoma mexicanum. Next base: position 377,747,457 of record NC_090926.1, on the reverse strand, counting down.
CATATGCAGGCATAGATCAAAGTGTGGCGCAGCAAAATTGGGAATACACAATGAGCGTATCAGGCAGGCAGAGTAGCATATCATGGAGCTAACAAGTGGGTCCAAGTTGCGGTTCTGAGCAAGAGTTCAATTATTTCAAAAGCAAGCATGGGGTTGATAGAATAGTAGTTTCAAGGCAAGCACAGGCGAACAGAGCCGCAAATGAAAGCGGTGCCGTGGTCATGCAATGCCAAGGTATGGGCTGGGCGGCAATGAGAACAGACATAGGCGATGCAAGCAAATAAGGTGCTAAAATGGTGCGATCACTTGGTGGTAAGCAACCGCGAATAGGTAGCGACTAGGGGCTCAAATATGTAGTCAGCTCAGTTGATTAAAGTCAGGATGCTCGTAATAGATGTGAAGACTTAGTACAGGGGTGTGCATGGAGCAGTTTGCTACTGCTTGTCAAGTGGCGTTTGTGATTATATTAGGATAGTAAAGGCATTACCAACATCAGGATAGATAGCATGTCAGCAAGTTCAACAGGCAAGATAAATGCTTGTAGGGCAGTAGGCACAGAGTGGACAGCTTATATAGCTATACTAGGTATCAAGCTTGTGGGAATGAGCATAGCATTCGGAAGCTGGAATAGTTGATAAAGTTACCAGTCTTACTTTCAGGATGAGGAGAGCGCTAGACCATAGTTCCCCGGCCTAGTAGAACCAAATGGGAACAAATACAAAAGCAGCCTGTTGACAGCAGGTGACCCAAATGCAGTCCTTTGGGACCTAGTCCCTTCAGTTCAATGCTGGTACCAAAATTGGAATGAAGGGACCAAGTCCTAAAGGACTGCATTTCTGTTTCCTGCTGGCAACAGGCTGGGTTTCCACCTTACATTTTAGCCACACGATGGCGACTTAGCATAACGTTATCGAGTGCAGTATTCATTAGTGGGGTTCGATGGGGGCATGGGAGACCCAATACAATAGCAGTTTTTGATACTTCCTGGAATCCGCCCTGGCTAGACCCGGACCATCTACATCCCTGCAAAAATACATGAGATGTACGACGTAGCTATTGTGTACACTTTGAAACTACCATCTGCACAGTTTGGCTCCCACTGCACAGAAGGCAAGTTTGGTGTGCTATATGACCAGTTACCACTTAGCACACTGTTGGGGGAACTGTATATAAAAGTTGCCAGCAGGGGTGGACTGGGAACCAAAAGAGGCCTTGGAAATAATGTTCAAAGTGGCCCCATGTTGGACATTTTCAGCAAGCCCAATCCTTGCGAATATTTGGAAATTGAATGGGTTACTACACAAAAGAGGTCCAGGGCGCAGAGGCCTACCGGGAAATCTGCAGAGTAATAAGCCAGTCCACCCATGGTTGGCGGACACTGGGGCCATCACGAGTTGGGTGGAACGGTAAAATGCAGCGGTTACGCTATTACCGCGGTTACGCTATTACCGCTGCATTTACTGCTCCACCCAATCCCGAGTTCCGGGGCATTCACCTCCAGCTCAAGCTGGAGGTGAATGCACCAGCTTTAAGGGCATTTTTGGCATTACCGTCGGTGGCAATCGCGCCCCCCCCCAGCCTCATTGGGTTGAATGGTAATGGATACTTACTGCCCCGCCCGCATCTTGAGATTCGGCGCTAATAGCGTCGGACCGAGTTACGGTAGCGCTATTACCGTTGGGCGGTATCCCCGCGCACTCAGCGCGGGGATACCACCCAGCTCGTGATAGAGCCCACTGTCATAAGGATAACTGCCCACGGACCCAATGTCAAGAGAGTTCTCCTCTTCTGAGAGTCTGATCTTTAACCTACAGCACTTTGCATGCTGGGGCTTTTAGGACAATACATATAATGGCAATAAGTAAAAGTACAGGACTCCATGGGTCTCCATGGGATGCACACGCCTTACGTTCCAGCCACGAGGCTAAAGAAAACAGACCATCGGTACAAGGAAGGACAGAGTGAGTTGGCATCGAGCAATCCTCAAACAGGTCTACACAGCCCGTTCCTGTTGCTGTTTTGCTCCTTTTGTATTTGGAGAGGGCTAGGCCGTGTGCCAGGTTCCCTGGAGCCTCATCCCCGCAACACTTCTACTGGGATTACACACTGCTGTAGCGCTGCCTCACACAGACCCCAATGCATGTGAACACATGGACTTCAAAAGGTCTGGAGTAGTAGGAAAAAAGGGTTTGGCACAAAAAGGTAATCATTTCTTCATCTTCTCAAAGAAGGCAAACATGAGTGCATTTCAGATGTCCACCTTCTCATCACCTTAGCTGAATAATGCACAGAAGGGTCACTAAAGCCCCTTCTGTACATTGACCATGGCCTCGCCGTTTGACCTAAAATATTGTACATGGTACATTAGAGCCATTATGGACATGAACCTTGCTCCATAGGGGATAGACCACATTTGCATATCGCAAATAGACCCTTCAGGGGAGCATAGTCTCTTAGAATGAAACTGGAAAATGCTTAAAAAGTCGGACTTAAGGCAGATCTTTTAGCTTTATGGCTCTTCTCCTGTGGTATTCAATCCAGTTGTCTCTCAGGGAAATCTTTCATTTCCCATTCAATTGTGAGCGCATGGCCTTGCAGTCAATCCAATTTCCAGCGCCAAGATCTACGATTAGAGAATTAAAACTTAAGGAATAGCTGAATATAACTAGGTTCATCAGCTGTATGATCCATCAATTATTAATATCCACCCGGCAAGCAGAGATGAGCATTCATTTTTTGAGTGTGCCAAATGATGAAATGAGAGCTTCAGAAATGCTGCATGTGGTGTTACTGGAAATCTGAAGCACCACTGGCAGCAAAACATGCAAAGGACTAATTTTGTGGCGAACCTCGGGGATCTGCATATAGTAATTACTGTACACAGGGATTCGGTGATAACTTTACTGAGTGCACAACTGGACGCTTCCACAATCACACTTTCCCTTCGAAGCTTTTTCCGAATTAGTGTAGAGGTACGCAGAGTTGTCATTGGCTTTCAAATCAGAACAAGGTGCGCTGAATCAAAATGTGGAACCTTTTTAGAGTCATTTTGGAAAAGTACGAGACATCTAAACCTGAGAGATGCCCGAGTTCTCATAACCTTAGCAGATACCGACTGGCTGTATTTTATGGCAGTTGCGCTGCTTCCGCCCACCATCGTTTTAGCTCTGCAGATCCTAGTTTTACTTCTCACAATAAATGTTTACTGCATTTCCAAAGTTTGCTTTTGTACTCTCGGGGAGTGTATCAAGGGCAGATAACTTTCTGTTGAAGACCCCTTGCTGTTGCCAACCACTTTTTGCTGCAGACCACTGATGCTGGAAATGCATTGGAGGGACAGGGCCTCTGTCCTTGTCCTGTAGTCCCTTTTCACTTATGTTCTGTATTATTTTCTGCCCATGTGGGACTCCTGGCAGTGCAGCTCTTCCGGTTTCTGGTGTGGTGTACAGACGCATGGGATACCCTTATGGCACCCTAGTGTATGTTTTTAGGCACCTGTTTGTGGCCCACAGAGCAGGGTATGGGCTGGTGGCAGCTCCATGCTGAATGTGACAGGTGCTCTGAGTATCCTCCATTTTGGGATACCCAGGCCCCGCTATTGGAATCAGTTGATTCCTGATAGGAAACAAGATGGCCCCGGTGGGTTTTCACAAAGTCCTGGGAAGCCCTGACTCTGTCCCTTCTCCCTGACTGGCTGTTGGGTGGAAGTTCCATATATGGTGTTAAGTCCAGGGCAGACTGGCTGGAGCCTTACCAGTGACTGTTGTGGGTACACCCTGTGGGTGGGACCTGGGTGAATGGAGTGTGACCAATATGCACTCCTTGTTGTGGCTGTCTGGTTTCTGGTATGAGAGATAAAGACTGAGACAGCCCTGCCCGAAACTGGTATGAATGCAGTGTGTAGTGTTGAATGGCTGGGTACTTGCCCCAATACACATTCCTTGTTGTGAGTGTCTGAGAGGGAGAAGTATGGCCTGAATGCACTGTATGCCTGATTGGCTGATTGACTGCATGAATGCCCTTCTGTATGATTGGCTACTGAGTGTGACCCAGCAGTGTGGATGAGAGGCAGAATAGTATATCTGGGGACCTCTCACCACTGGAAATTGTTCAGAAGCTGTGTCTACACTTGAAGAGTAACTGGAACTGCTGATCCTCGACGCCCAGTTGGAAGAATAAGAACTGCTGCTGCATTTGCTTCGACCCGATCCGAAAACTGTCGAGTTCGCCGAGGACGGATCCGAGTGAGGACCTGGCTAGGCGCCCATTTCCCGTGCTCCGAATGACCATAGTGCACTGCTAACCTTCGCTGAAGCTCCCTGGAAATCAGACCCTCAAAAGGCTGCTGACCGGAGACGGGGATCGCTGAGGAGAACTAAGTGAAGCACCCGGACATCGACGCCGTCGAAGTCCATTGCCATCGATCAGGGTTCGGAGTATCGCCGTAACCGATGAAGGCCCGTTGAAGCCGTGTTGCCCAGAAGAGGGGACCGATTGATGCCGTGCCGCCGACGACTGGAGCCGTACGCTCCTTTGCCTAAGACTGTTGAATCGAAGGACTCCCTTGTCCGCACCAATGACACTTTATCCCGCCGGAGAAAGTAGAGGACGGCGACGCGCCGAGGAGAATCCACTGGTGGGTTTCCCTCCATCCAAAGACCACAAAGACTTCGATGACTCGACGCCCTTGTCAGGCCACAGTTCAGAAACGCTTTGCGGTCCTGAACTGTCAAACGCCGAGGTGCCCCGCACACCTCATCCTCGCAGGACGTCGCCGATGAGCACCACCTGGATCGACGCCGTGGTTTCACCACCCTTGAACTTTTAATTGACACCAAGTTCACCTTCTTCGAGGAGTCACTCAAGAAGGCTGCATCGACGCCTCTTCGAAGAACTATTCTCCACCAGGTACATTGGAGTGGGGGGGGGGGTAGAAACATAGAAGGAATTAAGACTTGTAGAACAATATATGGACTAGGCTTGTTATAGCTCTTTATTTTACAGGTTGCCCAGGTGGGGATATCTCCACACAGAACTGTATTCAACGGTAGAAGCCAGTATTCTGCCAATTGTTCTAACCAACTGCTTTCCTCCTATGTCTATTGTTGGTTACCTTTATTAATTGATTTGTGTGACATTTAACCAGAGTACAGTTGATGCACTTTAATGAAATCTGATAATAATTGTGGTACCACATAGAACTGTATATATTTGCCATTGTAGATTCTGAGCACAAAGTGAGTTATTGTGATAGTGTACATAACCTTGAATATTAGTTATATAAAGACTTTTCAGTAACAGTGTGTGGACTTTCCTTTGCGGGGGCTTGGGGTCTACACTGTACTTAAGAACCAGCCTGCATCACCACCAGAGAAGCTAGGCCTTGATTGCTCGTCCATTGCTACCTAATAGAGAATCTTGGCTGGGGTCCTCTGTGCCTCTCCTCTACCATATAGAGAGCAGGAGTACAGACACCCCCCTCCAGTCTTTACAACCACTCTCTGCTGCAGACCACTTTGTTGCAGGCAGCAGTTAGTGGACAGCATTGATGTACTCAAGCTTAGACTCGACCCAAGCCCTCACTGGGGAAGATGACAAAAAGGAGCCCTGGAAATATGTATTGCACCAGTTTCATAACCTACCAGGGAATCCACCCACTGTGATGGGCATTTTCTTTTGTCTCAAATCATTTTTCATTGAAGGAATGGTGCAAACCAGGGCATTTTACAGCACATTTTTCATAAATACTGACAAATATGTCAAGGCTCAGCAAGGAGGAGCTTGATGGCTTCCAGGCCTAGAGGGGTGAAAATGAACCAGCAATGTTTTACAGATTGTTACATTTATTTTCTACAGGTTTAGAGTGAAAGGAAACGAACATTATTGACCACAATCAAACACCATGTCCAGTAATTGCACCCCCTCCTAAATCCAACCACAAACCCTCCATATACTCTAAGGAAAAAAAAAAACATTTTGAAAAGTAATATAATGTAAATTGGTCTTGCATATCACATTTCTGGCAGTAGCCTTTTTGGCACATGAAGGGTGATTTTGGAAGGAGTTAACTTTGTCAGGTCCATTAATTGGCGATTTATAACACGTTTAAAACCCAGATGTTTCTAAGCGTGGACCCAGGGATCGAACCTGGTTGCTCTGCGTCGTCTTGTTTCCAAGACGAGCATGTTGGCCCCGAACTATTCTGTACCATCAATAATAAAACCAGGGAAATCAGCCACTGGAGTTTGCATTAGGTGGCATGTCCATGATAAGCTGCATGCACAAGCCAGCTGCCTCTGTGATGCTGGAAATGCATTGGAGGGACAGGGCCTCCCGATCCTTGTCCTGTACTCCCTTATCATGTGTGCCCAGTGCTATGTTCTGCACAGGAGTCCAGTTGGGACCCCTGGCAGTGCAGCTCCTCCTCTTTTTGTTTGGTCATGGTCAACAGAGACCCTTGGGATACCCTTATGGCACCCATGGATGGTGTTACAACCCTGTATCCCTGTGCACCTAGTGTACGTTTTGGGGACCTACGTGTTGCCCGCAGGGCTGGTGGCAGCTTCATGCTGATATGACAGGAGCTCTGAGTATCCTCCATTTTGGGATACCCAGGCCAGCCATAGGAATTAGTGGATTCCTGATAGAAGGCAAGATGGCCCCTGGGGCCTCTTGGTTTCTATTGCCTGTTATCTTGTTCTCCCAAAGTCCTGAGAAGCCCTGACTCTGTATGTTCCCCGACTGGCTGATGGGTGTAAGAGCCATATATATTATATTGTGGGGCAGTCCAGGCCAGACTGACTGGAGCCTTCTTAGAGACTGTATGTTGTGGGTACACCCTTAGTGTTGGGCCTGAGTGAATAGAGTGTGTGCCCAATATGCATTGGTTTCTGTGTGCGACACAATGGATGAGACTTCCCTGCCTGAAACTGACATGAATAAAGTGTGGTGTGCTGAAAGGCTGGGTGAAGTGAATGGCCTGAATGCCTGTGAGCCTGCCTGCATGAATGCCCTTCTGTGAGATTGGCTGACAGCCTGGCTCAGACAGAGTGAATGGGGGACAGATGTGTATATCTGGGGACCTCTAACCTACCAATTTGTTCAGAAGCTGAAGTTGATCCTTGAAGCCCAGCTGGAGGAAGATTGCTGCTGCATTTCCTTCAATGTAATCCAAGATCTGTCAAGTCTGCTGCGGACTGATCCAAGAGCGGACCTGGCTACGAGATGTCTCCCACTACGAGGGACCATTGTGCAAAAAGTGCTGTCTTCATCGAACCACCCTAGAAGCCAGCTCTGTGAGTCAGACGTCCGGAGATGGGGTCTGCCTAGAATCCTGAAAAGAGCGCCTGGACATCGAAGTCCATTGTCGTTGACCGGGGTTGGGAAGATTTCCATAACAGTTGGAAGCCAGTTGCATCGTGTCGGCAAGAAGCTGGGACACCTTGACGCCGTGCTGCTCGACACAGAGCTGAAAAGCTCTGCATTGCCTAAAAACAAGGGTTCCATTGCAATCACAGTCAACCACATTGTCCCGCCGGAGAAAATCAAGGCCACCGGCTACGGAGGAAAGTCCCCTGGTGGGTTTCCCGCCACCAGAAGCCGACAAAGTCGCCCTGAGGACACTGACGGAGTGAAGATTCAAGGTCTAGCCTGTGGGCGAGACCCGATCACTGAAGTTACCTCGAGGTATGTGCTGCGGCTGGAGCATCGACAGGCCAGAAGACCGCAGGCCGCGCCTACTGACAGCAACGCCCGCTGCCAGGCTTGCATCCATCACCGCCAAATCGATAAATCCCTTTGAGAAACCGTTGAAGAAACTCTTCCACTTCAGGTACATTGGGGTGGTTGAAATGTATAACCAAGAAGCAAGCCTTATTAAGCATTTATGGACTGGGCTTGTTAATACTTTTATTACAGGTTGCCCAGGTGAGGGGGATCCTCATTCAGAATTGTGCATCTAGATCCAAAGAAAGCATTCTGCCTTTGCTTAACCTTAACCTGCCTTCCTTCCTTCCTTCCTTATTACCTATGTTGATACACTGTGCTGAATGATTTGCATTCCCCATTATAACTGTCAGCAGTTGATGCATTTTAAAGGAATCTAAAGTGTGGTACCACATAGAAATGTATAGAATTATCATTTTAGAATTATCAGAGTACAAAGTGTGTTATTGAATTGTGTATAGACCTCTGAACCTTATTATATTAAATAAACTGTTTTAGCACATAACAGTGCGTGGACATTCCTTTGTGGGGGCTTGGGGACTCACTGTACTTAAGAACCAGCCTGCATCACCTTCTGAGAGCTTAAGCCTTGGTTTCTCGTCCATAGCTACCATATAGAGAACCTTGGCTGGGGTACCCTGTGTCTCTGCCCTACCATGTAGTGGCCAGAAATACAGATGCCCCCTCCAGTCTTTACACTGGTGGCAGCGCTGGGATGCTAATGATTTTAAGACTCAGTGTGTAACCTTGCCACCTAACAAATATCCACACTTTGTTGATTTGATGTTTGTGTGTCCTAGTATAACTACATTACAAGCAATGGAGTCTATTGCAAAGGGCAAATTGACAAGGATGAGCTTAGAGGCTCTCGAGAGTGCTTGTCAAGAGAGGAATAGATTTTACTGATAAATCTAGGGCAGTGCTTATAGCTGCCTTGTGGATTACCAGGCAGACTGTGGCACACATGATGTAAATGGGGTAGGCTCTGATGGGGCCTTACCCCTGGTAAAGTCACAGATGTTGCCACTGCGATTACCACCTCTCTCCTGCCACTTCTATTATGAAACCCAGTGTTGTTTCTTCAGGGAATACCATGGAACTTGAGTTATCAAGGATGAAAGTTGGAAATTGAAGCTGAATTGAAGAAGAAGTTGGCACAGCAAGCAATACTCAAAGATAGGGATCTTGAATTAAAAAATAAACACACCGAATGTCAGAGAATCCAGCTGGAGAAAGCTAGAGTGGAGACTTCAGCCAAATTAGTGGAGAGTGTCAGGTCCGGTCCACTGCAACCAAGTTCATGAAAGATTTGTTTGGGGCGTATGTGGATGGTTCTGATATCCTCCAATGGATTTAATCATTTGAAATGGCTTGTGGTATCCATTATGCTGATAAGAGATTGGGCTAAGTGTAGAGTACCTCAGACTGGTTATGACTGTATTCTGAAACAGAGTGTGGAAGAAAGAGGCCAGTATGAGTGCATTAAAGCTGCTTTGATTGCCATGTTTGGCAAGACAACTACCCAATACTAAAAAGGTTCAGGGAATATAAAAAGAGAATGTGTCTTGGGTTGACTGGATGAGTGCTGCATATATGAAAATGATGGGATGGATCGATAGATACAAGGTGAAAACTTGTTGAATCGTCCCACCTTCTATGCCTATTATCTTGTTTTCCCAAAGTCCTGGGAAGCCCTGACTGTGTTCCCCTGACTGGCTTTTGGGTGTAAGAACCATATATGGTATTGTGGGGAAGTCCAGGCCAGACTGGCTGCAGCCTTCCCAGTGATCGTATGTTGTGGGTTACACCCTTGGGGTGCGACCTGTGTGAATAGTGTGTGACCAATATTCATTCTGTGTGTGTGACACAATGGATGAGACAGCTCTGCCTGAAACTGACATGAATAAAGTGTGGTGTGCTGAAAGGCTGAGTCCTTTCCCCAATCCGCATTCCTTGTTATGGGTGACTGGGTGGAAGTGAATGGCCTGAATGCCTGTGAGCCTGATTGGCTCCCTGCCTGCATGAATGCCCTTCTGTGTGATTGGCTGACTGAGCCTGGCTCAGCGAGTGAATGAGGGACAGATGTGTATATCTGGGAACATCTCACTCACCAGTTTATTCAGAAGCTGAAACTTGAAGCTGATCCCTGAAGCCCAGCTGGAGTAAGAAGTTTGCTGCTGTATTTCCTTCCAAGAGCTGTTGAGTCTGTCGAGGACTGATCCAAGAGAGGACCTGGCTAGGAGACCTCTCCTCAATCTACGAGGGACCATCATACAAAAACTGCTATTCTTCATCAAGGCACACTGGAAGCCAGTTCTGTGAGTCTGAAGTCCGGAGAAGGGGTCTGCCGAGAATCATGAAGAGTCCCTGGACATCGAGGTCCATTGATGTCGACCAGGGTTCTGAAGATTTCTGTGACTGCTGGAAGACAGTCTAATATTGTCACCCAGAAGCGGGGACACCTTGACGCTATGCTACTCAATGCCTGGAGCCAAAAAGCTCTGCATTATCCAAGAACATTTGAACAAGGGCTCCCTTTCCATCACCGTCAACCACTTTGTCCCTCCTGAGAAAGATGAGGTCGCCGGCTAGCAAGGAAAGTCCACAGGTTGGTTTCCCGCCACCAGAAGCCGACAAGGACTTCCCAAAAACACAGACGGAGTGAAGATCCGAGGTCCAGCCGGTGGTCGAGTCCCGATACCCGGAAGCTATCCCGAGGTATGTGCTGTGGCTGCAGCACTGACAGGCCAGAGGACCGCCGACTGCGACTCCTGGCACCAAACGCCCACTGCTGGGCCTGCATCCATCCCCGCCAAAGGTTTTCCAAGTCCACTGGGTCTGATTTGTGTCAAATATTTTGCATTGAGGTCTAAAACACCTCACCTTTCCCCTCAACTTCCACCATCGCGGAAACGATAGTCGAAAAGCGCTGAAAAAAGGTCAAAGCTGCTGTTATCGATGGCAGTGTTGCACTTTTCTTTGAGGTTCGACACCCAGTGGCTCTTGCTTGAAAGGGAGCTCACCCTCGAAGGATCCCGTCGACGAACCATCAAAGAAACTCTTCCACTTCAGGTACAATGGGGTGGTTGATTTTTTCTTTTAACCAAGAAGCAAGGCTTATTAAGCATTTAAGGACTGGGATTGTTACAGGTTGCCCAGGTGGGGGGATCCTCATTCAAAATTGTGCATCTATATTCAAAGAAAACATTCTACCATTGCTTAACCCTAACCTGCCTCCCTTCTTACCTGCATTGATACATCTTACTGAATGCTTTGTATGCCTTATTTTCACTGTCAGCAATTGATGCATTTTAAAGGAATCTAAAGTCTAAGTGTGGTACCACACAGAATTTTACAGATTTGCCATTTTAGAATTACCAGAGTACAAAGTGGGTTATTGAATTGTGTATATATCTCTGAACCTTATGTTTATATAAAGAACTGTGTTAGCACATAACAGTGTGTGGATATTCCTTTGTGGGGGCTTGGAGACTTACTGTACTGAAGAACCAGCCTGCATCAACTTCTGAGAGCTTAAGCCTTGGTTGCTCGTCCATAGCTTCCATATAGAGAACCCTGGCTGGGGTGCTCTGTGTCGCTACCCTAACATATAAGGGGCAGAACTACAGGTACCACCTCCAGTCTTTACAGCCTCCAACAGGTTTTACCCGCTGAAGACAACCCCCCCCTCCCTCTACCCCACCCCACGCCTCATTTTGAAATGACCCCCCACAAGTCCCCGCACAGCTTCAGCCAGCCCTTGGGAACATATCCCTCTTTAGAAAGTCCATGGCACTGGAAACAGCCCCACATCAGCCACCCAAATCCACTGCGACCTACCGTGGAATATCCATGTTTGCCATATAACACGCCCACCACGGATAATGCCCCCCGCTGAAAGGAGAAAGCACTAATGGAGGCTCCTTGCCGAAAAAGAAAGCAGTGAATCACTGATCTGCCAACTACAATACACCCACAGCTCCAAGCATGCGCTACAAATAATGAGAATGGTCTATAATAATGAGCATGAGTGCCTTGTTCTCCACGGCTAGCCTGTGAATACCAAGATGATGGTTCATCAGGGGCTATTCACCACCCCATCCCAGGTGGTCAGCAAGGGGGGCATTTCGACAAAGTGGTGATGCACCATATCAACCAGATAGTCAGCAAGAGTACAGTCTGCCAGTTAAAGAAAATGTTCAACAAGGCTGCTACCTGGCATCTTCTTGCACATGTCCAACCCGGTGGCTCTCCTCATCAGAAGGGCCACCCTTTTCTGCACTAGGCTATACCTGTCCGATGACATTGGAGCTTTGTATCTTTTTCACATTGGTTGGTTAACTCTATCCTTTCCCCACTGGGACAGTGATCCCTTCCTCCCAGGCCGGTCCTTTAGCTTACATTCTCATTCTCATCCATCCACACTGGCACTTCTGTAAGGATCTTTAGCACGACCTGTTTCTCCACATTCCCCCACCCCCTCTTTCCAAATTTCCCCACCACACTTTTCCCAAAATGCTGCAGTCCATTTCGCATCTGAACAGTAATCCAGAGGCACAACAGTGGACTAACGTTTGAAAACGGATCTTTCTGCACCAAGAAGTACACTCCTGCCACCTACATGCTGCCACTCCTTGCTGCCACCCCTTGCAAGTGATTGGCTCTGATCCAGCCCCGAGGGTCTTTCAAATGGGTTGGCCTGACAGGAAATGGCACTGACGCCCTCTCCATGCTGGTGGCACGCTTCGCTTCTACGAGGTAGTGCAATACTCTTCAGACCTCCATGAAACGGCGCTCAGGCCCTTTATCCTTTTAAATTGAATTGGCCAATCGCCTCTCCTTGGGGGGGGGGGGGGTCCCTATGACTCTGACAAAGGCAACTTAATAGCTTTTTGCAGCAGCTATTAATCCATAGCTCCTTTACATTAGCTAGGATTTTGCCTCGGAATGAAGCTGAAAGGTGGGGCTGATTGCATGCACATATTCACTATAGAACAATCTGTCTCCACAAACTAGACCGTCAATTTAAATGTGCACTCGCTGGCCAAAGACAGACCACTTGAAAACGTATTATCACAGACTTGTTTTGCCCTATTTTTGCTGTTTGGTGTGGAGCATTGAATATACTTGGAGATTAACCGAGATAAAAGTGGGCCTCATATTTTGTACCATCAATGATAAAACCAGGGAAATCAGCCACTGGAGTTTGCATTGGGCAGTATGTCCATTATAAGCTGCATGCACCAGACAACACCCTCCCCCCTCACCTCATTTTGAAATGACACCCGCCCTCACAAGTCCCCACACATCTTGAGCCAGCCCTGGCAACATATCCCTCTTTAGAAAGTAGGTCCCTTCAAGGTTCCAGATTCAAAGCTGGCAAACAGACCAACGTCACTTCCCCCCCCACGCCTCGACTCAGAGCCAGACTCAGAAAGAAGCCTGGCATCCCCAGATATAAATAACTGACTGGGTGGCATGGCATTCCTGGCATGTCTCGCGCGCCTCCTACCCACGCTGCTATCATGAGGGCACTGTCTTCATCTAACCGGTGCTGATTCCAACTTTTGCAAACGGGACCCTCAGTTAAAGGGGCACACAAAGACTAACAGGCGCCCCTGTAGCCCCTAAGGTGCAGGGGACCTCCTGCTAATCAGAAGCCCCTAAATTGTACAGTTCCTGTGTGCCGGTTTGGCAGGAATATCACCCCCTCTGCCCTTGCGATCATTCGCATGGGCACTCCAAGTACAGGATTGTCAGTCGCTTCCATGCCTTGTGCCAGCTGTCCTCATTTCCCAGGGTGGCCCAGTATTCAGCTTTTCGTCATGGGTGTTCAGTTTCTCCGGGCAATCTGGTCTTTCAGGCATTACACGCTGGACACTGAGGAGCGTTGTTGTCTTTCCCTGGCGGCGGCCAGCCTTCCCTGATAACGGCTGTCCTGCTCCGTGAGCGAACCAACTGCTCAGCCAATCAAGCACAGCTGGCAGCAAGGGCAGACTCCGATTTGCATCAGCCTGTCAACTGGGGCACAGTGTTTGAGAGCACATTCACCACGTTTACTAGCCAATTAAAATAAACTCCCCCCTGCCCATTGTCAGTTTGGTTGAAGCCAAAAGAATTGGGTAATGTTCAGGGACGGAGCCAGTCTCAACATTTTGGAGGGGCTGGATGGCAGGTTGAAAACGGTTAGTGAGATGGGACATTAAACCTATTGTGATACTGATTAGTCCACCCTCTTATCACCCCCCACCACACCCCCCCAAGCCCAGGAGGCAGAGTAGATATTACGCTTTCCTTTGGCCCAAAAGATCCATCCATCCATCCATCCATCCATCTTTCACCCCAACTCACCAGAGGCATAGCCAGGATTCTGTAACAAGTGGGGTCTGGAGCCCACGCTAAGAAGAGACCACAGAAGGAAGGGCACTTGTTCTGCCCCAAGCCACATGCACAGGAGTGACAGAGTAGTGAGGGAGGGTGTACCAATCAGGGGTGGGGGATGAGGGGTAAAGGGGTGTTGGGGGGGGGGGCTGTCCCCTTGAAAAGTTTTTGAATAATGGATTAAAATAGTGCATTTTTCAGTACACTTTGTGATAAATTAGGTAAAAAGCCACAGTTTACAATCGGTTTTGCAGGGTAACACATAAAAGGTCCATTAGATGCCAAGCCACCAACAAAGCAGAAGAGCATTTTCAAACACATTTAATGCCTTTGCCCACTATATGCCAGTAGTCTGCAAGTGTAAAAAAGCATTTTCATATTGATTGTGTTCTCCCTAACAGCAGTAAGAAAATGTCATGTCATAGTAAACAAACATTGCCTTGCAGGCAGCACGTATGCCCCCACCACAGCGTAAGTATACTTATGTTGCCTTTGGCCTTAACACCAGTAATAAACCGCAATGCCACAGTAAAAAATGTTCTTGTTGGCTAGTCGATAAGATAGCTAAGCGGGCTGGGCGCATGCTGTTGTAATCTAAGTGTGATTCGCAGGTTCAAATCCTGGCAAAGCCAACTCGGTCTTTCATACTTTATCGCTACTTTCTCCTCCAATGTTCAATGTTATGCGGATGACACTCCCCTCTCTTTCAGGCTCCCCTCAGCCACCTCTGCTTCTTCTTTCACACCAGACTGTCTGGACGCAATTCAGGAACGCTGTTCCACCAATGATCTCTGCATTAATGCCAATAAGACTGAGATCCTCCTCATTGGGACACCCTCTCCATCTGGCCGTCTACTCTGGGCCCTCTTCCTGCTCCTTCCTGTGAGGCTAAGAACCTTGGTGTCATCTTCGACTCTACCCTCTCCTTCTCCCCTTACATCTCTGATGTCTCTAAGAAGTCAAACTATCAGCTGGGTGTATTCTTCCTTTTCTCACTTTCCCCCATAAGCTCACTGTCTCCAGAGCTCTCTGCAACAGCCTCTTGCTAAATCTTCCTGCCTCTACTCTTTGGCCTTTACAACTTATACAGAACAGGACTGAGAGACTTGTCCTTGCCCTCAAGCCCAGGGATCGTTTTTCTCCAGCTCTAAAATCTCTTCACTGGCTCCCCGTGGCTGCAGATGCCCTGATAGATCTAAAAACGCAAATTGAGGATCTGAAAGACAAGGGCAAACGAGCACTCCTACTTTTACTAGATCTTTCTGCGGCTTTCGATTTGGTTGACCACCAAATCCTTTGCCAGCACCTTAAAATTGCTGCCCACTTTTCTGACACAGCTACCTCCTAGATCAGCTCATTCCTTGCAAACAGATCCATGAGGGTCTTTTCACCACTTGCTGCCGCTGACCCAGCTCACGTCCCCTGCGGAGTCCCACAAAGCTCGTGCGTATCACCAACGCTATATAACGTGTTTAATAAACCACTCTGATATTCTGGACCATCTGGGTGTCACGTACACAAATTATGTGGACGACACCCAGATACTCATCCCTATCACAGGTGATTATGTTACTGACGTCAAAGCACTCAATGCAGTCTACTCCGTCATCCAAGCGTGGATGGCCCACCACGGGCTCTGCCTAAACGATGAGAAAACTGAGCTACTCATCCTAGGCTCTCAGTCCAAACTTTCAAAACTCGACAAAAAATATGAGGCCTTCAACATTGATGGCAACATCATCAAGGTCACCAATGTTACTAAAACCCTCGGAATATACTTAGACTCCACCCTCTCTCTCTCAACAGACAAACCAATTCAGTAGTTTCAGCTTCCGCATATACATGCAAACTAATCACAGCTTGCCGTCCCTTCTTAACAACGGACAACTGCCTGACCCTTGCCAGAACCCTCATCTTATCAAAAATTGACTGTTGCAACGCCCTTTACCTCGGAACGAGCCAAAGAAACATTGACAAACTTCAGGTAACACAGAATAACGCCATCAGGGCCGCTCTTAACATACCCGGGCGCGCCCACATCTCATCCGCCAGACGCAACATACACTGGCTTCCCATCTCACGGCGTATCGCCCTTAAAACACTTGTTCTAAGCCACAAAGCACAGAACAATGTGGCACCGGCCTACCCGTCAGCGCGCTTCACTCGACACACAGTATCCAGACTTATAAGATATGCACAAGCGCACACGCTCATCATTCCGAGGTTCGAGCTTCCCAGTCCTGGCGGCGAAGCTTTGGAACTCCCTAACTAATGATGTTAGATATGTCCCAATCCTTCAAAAACAGAACAATGGCTCTATGAGCAAGACGATGTCCCGGACACCCCTCTAACTCTTGATGCGCCTTTCGATTACCTTGTATATACTGTATATGACTGACACCCCCTGTAAATTGTATGTATATATTTGATGTACTTTGTATATATAATCTGCAATCTGTAACTGCCTTCTGTAACACTTTCCTGGAACTACCTTTCCAAACATGCGCCCTGATGCCCTTGGGCAGGCTGCGCAATATAAATAAACAAAATACAAATGCAAGGATCAAGGTCAAGACCCTACGCATCGCCAACAAGGCATTTGGGGCCTGGGACCAATCTACCTCCAACTTTCTCTTCCAAAACATCTTCCTTCTCAAGCTCTCTGGAACAGCCTCCCATCTCTCAAACTTGAGCAGAACCACCTCCGGTTCCGGAAGCAATTCAAGACCTTCCTTTTCGCTTTCTCTCCCCTGCTGATGTACCCGACTGCTCCACGCACTGGTCACCCTCTGAACTCGGGCCCAGGCTCCTGCATGTCCCGTTTCCTTTGCACTGCCTCTGGGCTCCCCAGCACTTAAGGGTGAGTATCTGCAACCCTACAGTTCCTTCTCTATGCACTTATGATCCACCCGATGCCTGCACTTGTGAGTTAACTGCACTTCCCCCTTCCCCTGGCACTACTTCCATTCACTCTTCCCCGCACTTGCGCGATACGAACGACACAAGGCCTAGTAAGATCATTATTTTGTCCTCCCTTTGTTGCCCCCCTCCTTGTCTTGTTGCACCTAGAAACACTTGTATACAGGAGCGTTATAAATGCCACATCATATAATATCAAAGTGACCTCCCTGATCTCTACCCTCCTCTACGGGCCTTGTACTATTATGCTGCTTTTGTACCTTGTTACCCCTGTCTTACTGTGTACTATACTGTGTTTTCCCTGCTCACCAAGTTGTACCAGCGCCGTGATACTTACGGGTTTGGCCGCTGCCAATAAATGCAATAAATGGGTGCTACATTTTATGTAAATATGTTCTCTGTACAGCGCTTTGGAAAAAGCGCTATATAAATAACAGATTATCATTACACAAATTCCCCATATAAGAACACTTAAGTTGCACTCATCATGTTATATTCCCCTCATGTAAGAATATTTATGTTGCCTTTGACCTTAAGACCAATAAAATAAAAAGCCAAGTCAAAATAAGGAAACATGCCCTCCCCATATAACACTCATGTTGCCTTTGCCCTTAATGCAAGTACAACATTCCATACCATAGTAAGACCCAGCCAGGCCAGCCCCACTGTAGTATTTCTCCCAACCCCCCTCCAACCACACCATCACATAGAAACACTCAAGTTGGCTTTCCTTAGCCCAAAACAGCAGTAAAACATGCAATGCTCTTGTCAAAACATGTTCATGCTCCAATGCCCCTCACCAGGCCCCAGCGTACATACACAGAGATATAGACACATTCACCCACCAGTCACACACCCACACAGCTTATCTGTCTTTCACTGGAGCACCCAGAACATTTAGACTGTGCCCTCATTAACACCTGCAGTCACACCCATGTACACCATTCACAGTGCATTCATTCATAGGTGTGCAATTGGAGATACCTCCTAGCATACAAACATACACCCTCCCTCACATGCATGCACGCATACGTAGATACATGCATGCATACAATTCCTGCATGCACACAAATACACTTTTTTTTAGTTTATGGTAATAATGGAAAGCATGGGCCATGCAAAAGCTGAGCCAGCAGTTAAGCCTTTAGCTCCAACATGGGCGGGGGGAGGGTTGGGGAGGGGTAATGATGCTTAAGTAAATACATTGCTCTCAGGGGTGAGAAATGTGACAGGTTCTAGCGGTCTGAGACCTGGGCTGGGCGCAGCAGCAGAGTGATGCCTGCTGCATCAAAATGGGGGGGGGGGGGGTTAGCCCTCCCAAGCCCATGCCTGGCGGCGCAGCCCCATGTAATGTTACGCAGCATTGAGTACAACTTCTTCCATTTACACGGCTTCTTGGCACTCAGGGTTGCTGGGGGATAGTGGCAGATTTCCCTATGGCAGGCACGAGTTTCCAACAGGTCCATTAGGGGGAGTACAGGGGATTGGATATTTGAGACGTTTGCACTCCCTAATTAGGGGCAATATGGACATCAGCCCTAGTGGCGGCTGGTCCGTGAGGGTGAAAGGGGGCGCTTTGTGTAAGCATGTCTCACCTGGCCTCATGTTGCTAACACAATTACTGCTCCTGCCTGCTCATTATGAGACAGCCAGGAGCAGTGACTACATCAGCAAAATCAGGCAATTTAAGTGCGTGTCCCGCTTACTTTGTTTTATTGTTTTCGGAGCCCAATGGACTCTACGCAACAGATACAGAGCAATCGTTTGAGAAGCTTGGCAGAGCGCACGAGCCCTGCCCCCACTCACCACCACTCGCGTGCATCCTCACCCATGTTGTCGGAGGGGCGGACCAGCAAATTCACCATGCAGTTTCGAGCACAGGGTGAGAGCAGGTAAGTGGACTACTTTGTATGTGTATATATGTGTATGTATGAATGAATGTATTGTGTAGTTTTATGCATGCATGAGGTAGGTTGTGTGTGAATGCTTCTAATTTGTATAAGGGTAGTGAGAGATGCAATCGGTGTGTGCGGTTAGAGGGGAGAAGGGCATGGAGAGACAAAACGCCACTATGTGTGTCTGGAGTGGGCGGGTTGGTGAAGAGGGAGAGGAGGGTTGATATTTCTATGATGGTGTGGCAGAGGGACCTACAGTGGTGCCGCAGCCAGTATGGATGTGTTCCCTTACTGTGGTATGGCATTATGAGTGGAACGAATGCCATCTGCAGGGTTTGAATAGCATATATCTCAATAAAATGATGCAGTGTAGGTAACTATTTCTGAAAGGGAGGCCTGCTAAGCAGACCAATTTTCATGATGCTCCATGCCTGACAAAAACATAGTGCATTCATGTACCTTTGCTGTAACCATCTCTTGACATCTCTATAAACTGCCCAGCTTTGTCAGCAGAGCAGGTTTAAAGGACACATGTGCCTTCCAACAGGGAGGGGTGGTTTTTTTTATTCATCTGCACCTTTGGTTAATACATAATTGTGTATCCAAGCTGCCTGGTGGCAGGTTAAACTCTAAATAAAAGCCATGGTTATGACATGGTGGCTACTGGGACTACACACTTATAAAGCAACACAAATTAGGATGTCATTTTATTGGGGAGGAGATCCATTCATGAAATTGCTGGTATATATTGCCTGGATGGCCTTGGTGTACTTACAACAATCATGTGGGACACTGCCTAGAATGTTTCACTATTGGTCCTCCAGAGAAAGGCTGACACCTTCCTGCAGGAGACAAGAACCCTCCACCGTAGGTCGTCTGGGAACTGGTGTTCAAAAGACTGTCCTGACATGGTAAAGGACCTCTCACACCAGGGCACTGATTACTGGGGTCCTTTTGAAATAGATAGCGGAAGGGGGTGGAGATGGACTAGCCCAGAGGGCAGGTTTAGTTCAGAGAGGGGTCTAACAGTTTTGACTTCGCTAGGGATCCCCAAACTTCCTGCCGACAAGTCACTCTGGGTATGACAACAGCAAGCAAAGTACATGTATTACAGCAGCCTGGATTGGACCCTTGACAAGAGGCTTGCTGTGGACCAATCCATTGTAGCATTTTGTCTATATAAAAAGTCGGAAAACCTTCCCTAAATTGACTGATCTTTGGATTTCAAGATAAGAAGGATTCACCTGGAATTGTTGGGGTACAGTCTATTTCAAAGAATTCTGTAATTCAGGTGACAACAGACTGCTTTAAGGACGAGACAAGCTCCAATCCCTACCCATTCTACAGGCAAATATGGGGTAAAACTGCTGTGTGGAAAAGACCTGCTGCAACCCAGGCACTGCTACCCAGGACCCTGCCACTGAAGGAGACATAACCTGTGCAAGTGCTCTCTACAAGATGTCCTGGTTAGGGGGACACAGGACTCCCCTATCCCCTGGAGACCCTGGAATGGGTCTCTCAGCAACTCAAAAGTCAAGGAACCGCTGTGGGTCCGCCTTCATCCACTCGTTAGCTATACCAACCGCTTGCCTGTCCCAAGCTTTTTCATGCCACATGCTGTTGCTGCTTAGAGCGCTCCGCATATTGGACCCAGTCGACTAGCTCACCACCCAAACAACGCCTCACTACCTCAGGAAGCTCCTAGTAGCCTGGCTCAATCCTTTTTGAGCCCTCAAATGAAACTGTTGGAATGTGAAGTGGATGCCTCCAAGAGCCCTAGTAACCAAAGGGCTCCCTTATATAGCCTTTTACAAGACAGCGTCATGAACTTAGACATTGTGCGCTAAAAGCTTTGAGTGAGAACCCCATCTCTAAATGCAGAGTGCCCCTTAATTATAAAGTCTGCTCTCTCTGTGTTTTCCCCTACTGGGGTGGGTCAGTAGAGTTGCTATTCATTGTGTGCATTTCTGTTACTTTAATTAAAGAGCAAATATTTATAGAAAATTAGTTGGTCATTCTTTTATTTTTGTGCCACCATAATATTGTTTGTGTTGCATCTGTGCCAACTCACACTCCTTCTGACGAGCATACTCTACCCTCAGTGAACATTACCTAAAGAGGTGAAGGAAGGACTACTGTCAGGTTGTGCCCGTTTCACCTCTATAATTGGGTTTACTGCTGGTTTAGAAGTAGTATGGGGATGAGTAGGAGGTTTACCCCTGTACCCCGCATAGTAGAAGGCATTTTATCACAAAGAGCAAAGCCAACATTATACGTGTTATGTGGGCATTGTAGCCCACATTGGTGTTTTCCTTCAGTGCATAAATGATTTTTTATTGTCATAGTGGCAAAGCCAAAATGATGAGTGTTTTTTTATGAGGGCATTCTGTCCTGCTTTGGCGTTTTTCTGCAGCATTGCATTTTTACTTCTCAAAAACAAACAAGAGAAGGGCTTTACACACGTTTATAGATATGTATTAGCCTAATATCCAATCAAATTAATTTATTTTGGTGCCCTTATAGACATTCTTTCAATAAACACTTATACCATACAAACGCCTATGAATTTAACACATCACTTTATTTTACAATCATAAATGAATTTATTTAGGATTAACAAAAAATGCAAAAAAAATGTTGATAATTGATTGTATTCCATTTTTATTGCCATTATGGCAAATCCAACATGATAAATGTTCTTATGTTTTTGATAAAATATTGATTATATTGGATTTATATTGCTATTGTGGCATATGTAACATGATGAATGTTCTTATATTTTATATATATGTCACAAGACCCTTGAACCCTCTCCCTGTCAACATCAGACTCACCCTCTGGCTTCTACAGTTCCAGAAGGAGCTCAAGACCCACATCTTCAATGAATGGATCCTCCCCAACACCTAGGTACACACACATCCTCTGATCCCCAACCTACCCGAGACTGGGTGTTCTGCTCCCCACCGTTTCCTCTCCTGATTGCTTGTAGATCCCTTGCCACCAAAGTGCCCGCCTTCCCCTGTTAGATCCTCGCTCCCTTTTTCTCTGCTTCCCTCACCATGTACCTCCCCCTAGGATTGTGAAGCAGTCTGTTGCTTTCTGAGGCTGGGATCTGCGCTCAATAAATACAATAATAATAATAATATGAATATGAATACTAATATAATAGGCATACTGGCCTACATTTGTGAAGCCTACATGGATATAATTTCCTTGACTAGCAATGCAATTTGGTGCCGTAATTATGCAGAGACCCAACAGGAGTAAGTTTTTATGTGGGGATACCAGCATATATATGTGAAACCAGCAGGGACATATATGGGCACAGCCAACATGAGAATGTTTTTTACACTGGCAGAATACTGGCATATATTGTGGGGAAAAGCATCATGAAAATGGATTGCAAAAGATTCCTGTGCACTACTGGTGACTTGGTGTCTAATGGATTTTGTGTAGGTTCCACATCACAAATGATTGTAAACTGTGTAGCTTTTGACCCATTCTTTCACAGAAAGTGTTCTTTAAACTTTCCAATTTTCACCCATTATTTTAACGATTGTCTGGTGCGCGAACCCCCCGACCCTATGAACCGTGGCTGCGCATATTCATAGGATATTTTTACGCACCTCCAATGAAGAAATTGACCAGCCGCCAGTGGCCATTTTTGTTTTCCATGTGGAAGTTTTGTCCAGTGTCAACTGGGGCATACAACTGGTTTGTCATTAATGATAAAGTGGCCCACAGTTGCAAATGACAATTCATTCCTTTTACAGCAGGTTGTTTGAGTAAGACCCAAGGGAGAGTCTTTGGGCAAAATGTGTTGCAAATTTTGTATTTTATCAAATATTTGTTCAATAAGACTTGTCCAAACTACTAGCTGCACAGTGAATTAACTCAAGCTTGCCCACTTTGCACAAACATGTGTCCACTTTGACCAACACACCGACCACACTAGCATGATGGGCTTACCGCCAGTATTTCCCGTGTGCCGTATAGGCCAGTTCGAGCCTGAGCATGTCGTGTGACCTAGCTGAACAAGAGGCTATTTAAGTATGCCCTACTTCCAGGAATATGGCATCCAAACCCAAGAAACACAAAGTGTTGTTCGTCAAAAAGGCATGAGTGGCTCAGGTTACCACACATGACATGGAGAGTTTGGGCAGCTGTAGCCAAAGGTGCACTTCAAGAGGTATTCCGTTCAAAGACTGATGCACAGATGTAATCCTAAAGTCGATCATCAGAAATGGGTCACCAAGGTGAAGTGACAAAAAGGGAAGTGGTGCAAACAGCAAGACAGAACATACCATTGTGCATCACAGGTGAGGGTCGATGCAGTAAAGCAAGTCGATTAGAGCGTCCTAGAGCTACACCGACCCAAACATGACTGCCTTTTCCAAAATTCTTCTAGCCTTGAGCTAGTTGAACTACAATGCTTTGTTGGATCCAACCGAGCCAGCTAACGACTGAAGCTGAACCTCAGCTTTCCTTGCACTGAGACCTTGTCCAGCCTTTGTGCTCCATCGACCCGGTATCCCCTGCCGGTGCAAAGCTTCTTTGAGCCACAAACCAGTGGCACTTTTGAACTGCATCGCTCTGTGGAATACTGTCCAGCCTGCTTGCCAACTTGAGCCCAACTCGACACCCTGGAAAGTGTCCAGACCCCTCCGGCTGAACGCTGTCATGACCTTAAAAGAAGACATATCTGTGGCTATATCCCCCTGACCATGTTATATGGGGGTTAATGACGCACAAGGCCCCATGTTATGCCTTAAAACATTCTTTTTTACAAGACTGTTTCACCTGCAGACCCCTGTTCTTCAATATCCAGAGTGCCCCGAGTCTGCATTCTCTGTCTCACTACAGGTTTAGCTTGTTCGTGACCTTGATTGGCCATTTCTTTTACTTCGGTACTTAATATATTATTACTGTTTTGGACCCTTCCATGCTGGCTCACAACCTTTTGGAGAGTATAGCCTGCCCTCGGCCCACGCTACCTCCAGAGGCGAAGTGTTATACCAGGCGGAGTAGGAATTTAGAAACCACTGCTCCACTCTGTTCTTCTTGAAGGCAGTAGACATTTCACCACAGAAGTACTCCATGCATTGATTCAATGTAATTTCTGTGCAAACCTTGGAAACTAATGAGTGCTGGCATATGAGTGAACACCGTGCTATAGAACCACAACATATAGTTTAAATATGAACATGTCGGTCCTGATGCATTGGAGACAGCTGGTGACTGAATACAGTTTGTCAGATAACACACCACTTGGAGGTATTCGGGGCACAGGGACAACCAGCCCAGCTGTAACAACCATGCACAGCAAGCAAGCTGCAAGCATGCACAGCAAGTAGGCTGCCAGCCGTACGTAACAAGCATGCACAGCAAGCAGGCGGCATGCACGTGGAAAAGGACATCTCTCTGACGGTGCACAAGAAATAGTCTTATTCAGAAAGAGAATGTCATCCGAAATTAGTCACTTGGGTTACTGATATTGTCGAATATAACTGTAAACTGAACTATTTCGCCATTTGCTTGGATTCTTGTGATTGGCTGCTCTGTGGTATGCGGCAAGTGTGGTGGTGCACTTGGCTGGATAACTTGGAAGACAACGATGGTTACTCTGGGTTTCCTTCTGGTTTGGCAATCGTAGTAGGGTCAAGTCAATAGGGACTTCTCAGACCAGCCATGCGTGATTTGGCAATGAGTGCATGTGTGGTGTCTCTAATGATTCTTTGAGAATGACTGATGGAGTGGTATTTAAACTTTATGCTGACCCACCCCTCGAGTACAAATATAATTGTCAAGCCCCCTCCGAGTAAAAGTAGTATTGCCGAGTCTCCCAGATGCCATATCTACTCATTTACTAGTAAAAGCAGTCACTGTGCACCCTTTTTGAAGAGCCTCGTGCATTACCCCCCCCCCCCGCCCTCCGGCCATCCTTCGGGCACCCCTAGGAGGGCCATCACCACACTTCGAAGACCACTGGGTGATGTAGACAGTTGCGCTCGAGAGGCTTGTCGGTGGTTATGTGTGCATGATGTGCTGGCTGTTTATGTCTTTTGGATCATTGTCTGATGCAATATGGCTAATTTAGGTAGGTTGTAGGAAGGATTCGAGTGTGATCCGGTGTCATTTCCAATTGGGAAAGAAGCCGGGATCCAAGGCCTTTTGATCCTTCGCATATCCTTGTGTGTTATTGATGTGTGTGCGCAAGTGCAGTGGCTGTCTTACACTGTGAGCTGTTTCTAGTTGACTGTTGAGCGTGTGCCTATATGAGGGGCTTGAGTCTATTGAGGAACACACGTGTCTGTTGTGTTTCATGTGATGGTGCGCTATTGCGTGCTGGCATTGGGAATATTTGGATCGTGGTATCTCGTGCATGACTCGACCTCTTTGAAACGACACTAAGCGACTTCTGGAGAGTTTTTCAATTGGGGCAGCCATTAAGTTGCAGTCTTCCCTTCACATGTGTCCATCTGTCTCTCACTTTCACTCCCTCTTTCTAGCTCTGTCTGGTCCAACTCACTGTCTTTCTTACTTATGGCCCCATCTCTCCCTAATATTCTCCCTCATTCTTTTCCACGTCCCTATTGGTCCTCCCCCTCTCTATTGCTACCCTGGCTTTCTTGTTCTCTCCATCTCCGGTCTCTTGCTCACGCAATACTGCGTCACACTTGCCCGCAACTCTCCATCAATGGCAATTCCTGCACTAATACCTCTCCCCACCACTGCCTCCCTGATGCCTTGCTCCTCATTGCTCTCTCCCCTTTGCCTCATCGCCCCACATATCCAAACTCTCCCTGCACACTCCCTGGGCCTCGTGCTATCATTCTCCCCAGTGCACACCTCCCTGTTACTCTCACCCAAATCTCCCTTCTGCCTCATGCATCACTCAGCCCTTCCACACTGCCTCTAGTTCCTCTTGCGCATTGCTCAAACTCATCCTAGTTTACATTATCATCTGTGCCACTCGAACTCTCCTAATCTGGGCCCCCGCTCCACCGCCCCCGACTGCCTTCACTCGTTGCCACCCCTCCTACTGCTCCTCTTAAAATATTTTAAAACAAGCATATTGCAGTTCTCTGCATAAACAGAGAGGCGGCAGTCGAGGAATAATGTACACAGTGTGATCCAGGTGCAGGTCTGCACTGAACCATGCGTCTTTGGTTTGCTGACTAAAAGAAACAGACCATGAGACAAGGGCCATGCAATGTACTACACCACAGTGCAATTCACAGCCTCCACCAGCAACAATGCAGATCACTGTACTGCCGCAGTCTCCACCAGAAATACCCAACTGAGCCGGTAGGGGACACATAGGCGTGGGAAGGGGCATGCACAGCTCTAGGAACCTGCATGCAGCCCTTCCAGGAGCGTATAATCGAGGAATTTGAAATGCCCAAACACGAGCGATTCACTCTGGGACAATGCAGTTCCCCTCACCCAGCAACACAGACGGATACTGCAAGGATTCTCACAGCTGGCAAGCAAATCAGGGGCGCAGCACTGCACATCCCCCACCCCCAAGAAATACACAACTGTTTAGACGGCACTGCCTCGTTCAGAAAATCCATGCAGTAGAGCTTTCGTCACCCAGATTTCTGCATGTATCTGGGGCCTTTTATCCTTATGACACAGGCAGGAATTACTCTGCACTTGGGGTGTTCCGGGAGGAATATCTTGGGAATCAACATGGAGTAAAAGGAGCATTATTTTGCTGCGGTCCTATATGAATACATGAGTTTCTATTGCTCTAGGACTGGACCTTTCTTGAGTCTGTGTGTGAAGGTGTTTGGAGAGGTGGATTGGTGATGGTACTTCCAAAAGTTGAGTGTTGCCAGGGTTGTGTGCAGGTGATTGTATATTGGGCCCGTTTGCAAAGGTCCATGATGGTCCCATTTCCCTGTTCTGGTGCTGCTTTCCCATTTGAAGGTGCAGGGATCCTATGACCCAGTGTTCTGGAATAGAATTTAGCAAGAGGCCGATCTGGACATTGTTGGCAGGAACGTTCTCCTATTCTAACCCACCACTGCTTTTCCTGCATTGCCTGTAGAATGCTGGTGTTCTGGGTGGGATGCAGGAGACCCTCTGGTCAGTTTGGGATTAAGAGGTAAAACGTCCCTTCCGTGCCTGCATCCTCTGCTTTTTGGGGGAAGGACTAACATCACATTTGGATTACCTGGATCAGGCAGCATCTGGTGCCGGAGTAGTTCCATGGAGCAGCCTTTAGGAAATCTTTCTGCTAAGGCTGAAGGGATGTGGTCAGCGATATGGGGGGAGAGAGGGACTTTTGCCGGATTTAAGACATGAAGCGAGAGCGGTGACCCATGCCTGCATTTCAAAGGAATTGTACCTATGGAATCCTGGCAGCACAGAGTTCCTTTGAAATAACCCTTTGTTCCCAGTCAACCGATGTAGCCGGTAAGGCGAGTTTGATGAAAAGCTCAGAAGAAGATAATTAACAAGAACAGATCTATTCCAGATCATTCCCCAAACACCATTCCAGCCTGCCCTCCTGAGCTCAGATGAAGCAATATTTAATGTACTCCTCGGTCTCTTCCCACAACCGCCACTGTCTGATCCACTACCAAACAGTCCTGCTTAATATGTTAATAATTTAATAATATATATATATATATATATAGGGTCACATGAGTTATTTACATTTTTACTTGATTAAAATCTTGTTCCTAGTTGGTTTTAAAGCATGGTCATTCCTTATAATTTATTTTCTGAGACTGACTGAGTAATAGTATTGCTTTTTCCTCACTAGGATGCTAAGAGCATCTTCTCAGGGCCATCGCTCCCCCTTTCTGCCACACGAATGCTGTTTTGACAAGAGAAATGGTCTAATGCTTTCTGCGTCTAGAAGATCAACCTTCTCACTTTCTGTGATTCGAGCAAAAACACCACTCATGCCCACCAACAACATACATCAGATGCCTTGTAATGCCTTCTCCAATAGGGACAACCAGTGACAATCTGCTGCATCCACCTGTGACACAATCAAGAACCTTGCACTGATTGGACTGTCCTCAATTGGCTCACCAATAGTAGATCTTTTGAATAACTTCCCGCAGGCGTTCTCAATTAGCCGCTAGGTGAGAAATGCATGTCTAGATATCATAGACAGTTGTCACTGTGTGCCAATGAAGGGGCTTGCAAGGCGTGCTTACTATGGTGGCCAGATGACAACTTTCATTTCTCCCATGAACATGTCTTCCAATCGGCAGTATAAGATAGGTCCACCACTTATGGGTACGCAGCAGTGGCATGAAGAGAACTGTGTAGCTTACATTAGAAAAGGAGGAATGGCCCATGGGACACATGATTCACTCTGCCACAGCCCAATCATCCTTCAAGAATACCCCGCACAATGAGATATCTGCCAGTTTCATAGTTCACAGTACATACCAGTCAACATCTTTTACAATGCGAGCCTGGTAAGCTAATATTTTAAAGGATATCTTCTTTTTCTGCATGTTCTACTCCCTATGACATTTGTGAGATGACGACTGGAAAGTGCATTTAACATTTTTTTCACATGGACCAGTGGCAGCTGATTCATTTTTTAATTGGAGGGGCGTAACTATTTCCCACAAATATTGAAGAGCGACGGAGCACAGCTAGTGAGCCTGAACCAACAAAGTTAAGATTTGGGCAGGGGTGCTTCTCCACGAGAACATTTTTTTAACTATGGGTCAAAAGGGTGCATTATCCAGCCCTCTTTTTGTGAAAAACTGGGTAAAAACACAGATAGTTTGCAATTGGTTTTGTAGGGTAACAATAAAAAAATACAACAGATTCAAGTCACCAACAGTACATTTTCATGATGCCTTTACCTGTAATATATGCCAGTATAAAAACAGTTTATACTGGCTGTGCCCAAAGATTTCCATGGCAGTATCTCCATACAATAAAGCCAAAAAAAGAGAAGATGGGTCACCCGATACCGTGTGACCCATCTTCTCTTTTTTGTCTTTATGGTCTCTTGTTCCCCGGGTCCACGTTGTAGGGGTCGCCTATCCTTGGTTACATAATAGTATCTCCATACAAAAACATACTTATGTTGGCTCTGCCTTTAAAAATGACATGCCACAATAAGAAAACATGTCCAAACCGAATGCAGGCGAGTCTAGACAAAATTACAGTTATGTTCTCTTTACCCTTGATGCCCAGTAAAAACTACCATGCTCCAATAACAAATAGCTATACTGGCTTCACCAAAATGCCAGTCCAGCCACATAATAAAACATATCATCCTTTTTAATATACATCATTTTTTACTGAGCATCTATGATAGATGGGCAGTAAAAAAATGCAGTCTTGTTGTGCTCCCCAACCCATTCACATACCTTGCAAATCAGCTACCTGGCCCAACAAACACATTTACGCTTACATTCACAACACATTCACTCGCTTGTTCACACACAGCATTCACTCACTCATTGACATGCGCTTCCATACATCACAGAATTATAGTTCCATAACAAGTGCTTACATGCATGTAGCCTGGTCCGGACTCTGCTCTACTACACTGCATCCACAAAAGCCCTCTTGCTTCCTGAACCCTTTTCTTGCTGCGCGGGACAAGAACAGGAATCAGGAAGCAAAGAGTGCCTCCTGGGTCCTGCACATGTAAGCAGGAGCCGAAGCACTCCACTCACTTTGCCCCAATTCTTGTGAGTGTGCCGGTAGATGCAGTCAAACATGCTGTTCCCACATTCTGTTCCCCATTGAATGGGTCATTTCAGGCTGGAGAAGCAAAATAACCCCTGCCTTGCATGGTGCATTGGGCATGCCCTGTGGGGAACTAACTGCCAAAGGGAATAACCAGGTTACTCACCGTAGTGACCACCTTACTCCTAGTCCATACTCCCCTTTCCTCCACACTTATGGGACATCCCTCCGTCCTGTGGGACGGGACCAGAGCGCTTTGTAAAAGCATCCCAAAAATTTCAAAACCTCTGTGTCC
Source organism: Ambystoma mexicanum (assembly GCF_040938575.1). Taxonomy (NCBI): domain Eukaryota; kingdom Metazoa; phylum Chordata; class Amphibia; order Caudata; family Ambystomatidae; genus Ambystoma; species Ambystoma mexicanum. The sequence goes on along the minus strand of NC_090926.1, from coordinate 377,717,559 downwards.
TTCCTCTCTTTCTACGTGGGGCCCGGCACGCGGCCGTAACCACGCCTATCTCGGCTCCGCCCCGCGCATCGCCCATCAGTCCTTTTCTATTGCCAGGTCAGAGACCTTTTAGCAATAACAGAGGGACCTTATTAGAGGGGACGGCAGGCGGGCGTATAGGGGAAAGGGGACTATGGGCTAGGAGTAAGGTGGTCACTACGGTGAGTAACCTGGTTATACTCCTACGTCCCATCCCCTTTCCTCCATACTTATGGGAGATTCCCAAGCACTCCTCACAGGAACTATGGGTGGATGGAAAAAAAAAACCTTACTGAAACAGGTTCTTCAGCACAGCCTGACCAAACTGGGCATCAGCTCTTGAACTCCGGTCTAGACAATGTTTACAAAAAGCCGATGGGGAGGCCCAAGTAGCTGCCTTTGCGATGGTCGCCCAGGGGACATATTTCTGAAAGGCAACTGCGGCTGCCCTGCCCCGCACCACGTGTGCATGAATACCTTTAGGTGGCTTTAGCCCCTGAACGGTGTAAGACTCCGTAATGCAGGCCGCGATCCATCGGGAGATGGTCGCCTTAGAGGCCTGCTTACCTTGTGGATAAGCAAAGGTGACGAACAGTTGAGAAGAGCTCCGAAGTTCGGAAGTTCTGTCAAGATAGAACTGAAGAGCCCTTCTGATATCCAGACAGTGTAGAACCCTTTCCGCCTCTGAAGTCTATTTCCATGCCGGGAAAAAGACCGGCAAGGAAATAGACTGGTTTAGATGAAACTCAGACCCCACCTTCGGCAAGAAAGCGGGATTTGCCCGTAGGACCACCTTATCCTTGTGAAAAGCCAAGAAGGGATGTTCCACCGGCAAAGCTTGGAGTTCACGCACGCGCCTTGCCGAAGTGACGGCCACCAAAAAGGACACCTTCCATGAGAGGTGCTTGAGGTCCACCGTGGCCATTGGTTCGAAAGGCTTATGGCACAATGCCGTCAGGCCCACATTTAGATCCCACGCCGGTGCGGACTGCGAACCGGAGGATAAAGGCGCTTCAAGCCTGCAAAATGTCTCTTAACCACTGGATTAGACAGAGAGTAAGAACATTGGTCCGTAGATAGGTAAGCGGAAACCGCCGAAAGAGGAGTTCTACATGACAGAACGTGAACTCCCGACTCTGCTAGGTGGGATACAAAGGACAGAACCGTGTCAATTGTAGCCCGCCTTGGGTCCGTCTGCTTGTCCAAACATCAATGACAGAACCTAAGCCATTTGCTTTTGTACTGGGACCTAGTCGAAGGTTTTCTGGCTGCCTGGATAATGCGAATGTTATCCGCGGACAGGCCAATATGTTTTAAAGACCTGAACTCAGGCACCACGTCGCCAAGCTGAGTGATTGTGGGGAGGGGTGCCACAGTTGTTCCCCCTGGCGAAGAAGATCGGGGGTCACCGGTAACCTGACCGGCGGATACACTGACAGGTGTTGAAGTTCTGAGAACCAAAACCTGGCCGGCCACCACGGGGCAATGAGCAGAAGAGAACAGTTCACTGAGTTCTTCAATTTGCAAATCGTCCGATGAACTTGAGGCAGAGGCGGGAAGGCATAAGCCCTCATGTTGTGCCATGGAATTTCGAGAGCATCCTCCAGAGAGGAGGCTCCCAATCCGTTTCTGGAGGCATACAGCAGAAGCTTCTTGTTTGCCGCCGTAGCGAAGAGGTCCACTTCCAGAGTGCCCTAGTGCAGGAAAATCCTTGAGAGGACCTCCGCCTTCAGTTCCCACTCGTAGCTGACTATCGTCCGCCCACTGAGGGCATCTGCCGTGACATTCAGCTGGCCCGGAATGTGTACTGCGAGTAGCCAAACACCATGCTGAACCGCCCACTCCCAAATCTGGATGGACAGTTCCACGAGCGGGGGAGACTTGGTGCCCCCTTGCTTGTTGATGTAAAACATCGACACTGCATTGTCCGTGCAAATCCAGACCACCTTGTTGGCTATGATCGGTCTGAAGCGCTAGGAAGATCGCCACGAGCTCCAGGTGATTTATGTGGAGGAGCTTGTCCTGAGACGACCAAAGATCGGAGACCTGAGAAGATCCAACGTCGCACCCCACCCCAGAAGGGAGGAGTCCGTCGTGACCGTTACCGTTGGAGCTAGGTCCTGAAAGCCCACGACCACCAGTCCAGGTTGCTTTCATGGAAGCCGGAATCGTTATCAACTTGAAGTCCAGATCCACAGTCTGAAGCCAAGAACCATCTGAGTCTGCCTCATCTTGAGGCGAGCAAGAGGAAGCGCCAAAACGCACAAGGCCATGAGGCCCAGAAGCCTCTGGAACCACAAGGCCGACATGCTCTCCGACTGCGCAAACATCTGACACGTGGCCAACAGATCTGCCATTCTGTCCCCGGTCAGGTACACTCTGCAGTCGATCATGTTCCAGCGAAAACCCAGGAAGATCAAGTCCTGAGAGACCGTCATGGAAGATTTCCGCCAGTTCACCGACAGCCCGAGGTGGAACAGGAGCTGGAGGAGGGACTGAAGATTGCAGGGAGCTTTCAGCGGACAAGGGCTGCGCAAGAGCCAGTCATCCAAAATACGGATATGCATGGATACCTTGCAGACGAAGATAGGCCGCGATCACCGACATAGTCTTCGTAAAGGCACGCAGTGCCGAACTTCGGCCAAAAGGAAGCACTCGAAACTGGAAATGCCCCTCTCCCACAAAGAAACGGAGATATCTCCTGTGTGGACCCCAGACCAGGATAAGCATATAGGCATCCTGAAGATCCACCATGCTGAGCCAATCGCCCATCTGAATTTCTCTTGGGGTAGGAAAAGATTGAACTGGGAAAGGTCTAGGATGGTGCGTAGGCCAGCCTGGTTGGGTTTGGGCACCGTAAACAGCCTGGAGTAGAAGCCCTCCCCTCGCTCCCCAAGAGGAACGGGTTCCACAGCTCTGAGGTCCTGCAGTTTCTGCACCTTGGCTTTTAGGGAGGGCGATCCCGACTGCTGGAAAGGAGGGTTGAAGGGTGGGGTAGGAGTTAGCGGTAAGCGGAAGCCCACCCGAGCGACTGACAAGACCCACCTGTCCTTGGTGATGGTCTGCCACGCCTCCCAATGAGACGCAATGCGTCCTCCCACCGGGGTCTCGTGCGAGCGAGGAAAACCATAATTTGGCAGGCTTTTCAGTGGTGTTACCACTTGAACCTGAGGAGGAGGCTGAGGAGCGGGAGAAAAACCGAGTCCGTTACTGCCTCTGGCAGTTATTGCCCGAAGGAGTATCCACTCTGCGGGATTTCCGGTCTAGGAAGCCCCTGGAAACCAGAGGAGGGCCGACTCTGCGACAGCGGTCTCTGGGTCCTGAAAGGGGTTTTAACCAGGACTGACAAGGAATTAGCTGTCTGGGTGCTGTCCTTCGTTTTGGTGAGCTCCACATCCATTGTGGAATGAAAAAGCTCCTTACCGTCAAACGGCAGTTCCAACACCTTGTCCTGTACCTCCTTCGAGAACTTGGTGGAAGCAACCACGTCTGTCGAGAGGTGTCAACACCCAGCATAAGGCCCCGAGCCGACGCGTTGACGTGATGAGCCGCGGCCTCCAGCAGATCCTGGGCCAAGACTCTGGCTTCAGGTAGACCCACCTTAAAGTCTTCCAATTTCTCTACCCGGAATGAACTCCTCGAACTCTGACAGAGCTTTCCACATCTTCATGTTCGCATGAGTTGCGCGTTGGCCTGCCGGAGCTGTAAGGCCAAATTAGCGAAAATCTTCCTCCCAAGGGAGTCCAGGAGTTTGTCCTCTTTCCCCAGAACCTGAGGCGCCATAGTAGAAGATGCTGCAGGCCTGGACTGCAAAGTGGCCGCAGCCACCACTGTTTAGGAGGGGGGGCGGACAAGAGGACAGGGCCACCACTTCCAAAGAATGCAGCCTGTAACGCGCGTCAATTTTCTTATTTACGAACATTCCAGAGTGTGGCTTTTCCCAGACCCCGCGGACCTCGGCCAAAATGTCCTTCTGCAAGAACAGGCCGGTACGCTCCAAAGGAGACAAGGTGAACGCCCCCGAAAGCACCCCCTCCTGCGGAGCGGGTGCCTCGGGCACTGGAACATCCAACAGGCACTTCATGTCCAGTACCCGGTCGTGAAAAGCTCTAATCGAGCGGGGCTGGTCTTTGCTGTCCTGCTCGCCCTGCGCATCATCCGAAAGGTCAGGATCCTGCTGAACCGTGTCAGGCACTGTCTTGTCCACAGGGGATAATGGAGGCAAGGGCGGAAGGGTCGGGGGAGGCACCGTAGACAAGGGCGGTGCCGGCGGAACCACTGGTGGAACAGGTGGAGCCGGAGGCGCAGGCTGGCATATCTCCCTAAAAAAAGACCCTTGAAATACTCTCTCATGGGGTCGGTACGCATGAGCGTCTGAAATTTGTCGAAAAAGGCATCCTCCGGAGACGGTTTCGGAACTGCCGGAGAAGGCCTCTCATGAGGAGGATAATTCCTGGGATGCAGAGGGGAGGGTTGCCACACAGGCCCATCTCCCGAAGTGTCCACAAAAATCAAAGGTGCCGAACCCACAGGCAACGAGACATTGTGCGGAAGGGCATCCAGGGGTTCCAATAGTAAACTGGATGAAACGGATGCACACAAGGAATTTTATGTTCACCCGCGGAACCAACTCCTACACCTGAGGCCGATGGCGTAGTTGTAGGGTGAGCGCCCACAATGGCCGCCGTGGTCGTGGCGGGAACGGCCGCCATTTTGACATCACCTGAGGGGTACTGCGGCACGTGTGGAAGTGAGGCAGGGGTCCCCGTCTGTGGGCCAGGGGTCTTAATTTTAGCCTTTACATAAGGAACCTCGGCCGAGCCAGTACTATGTGGCCTGGAATGTTTCTGCGACATACCAGTGGCCAAACTAGCCTCCACAGGAAGGACCTCGGCACCGCCGGTAGAGGAGGAACTTTCACTCCTCGCCCCCTCAACAGTTCTGGCATCGCCACAAAAGCAGGAACGGTGAGGAAAAACCTTCACCGATAAGGCCTGGGCAGGCCTCTCAGAAATGTTGGTTGCTTTAGCCTCTGCACGAGGGACCTCGGACCCAGGCCCAGTAACAGCCTTACTAGCGCGGGCCTCGAACATCCATTCGGTAACACCAAGCCCAGCCGAAGCCTTGGGGCACACCCCGTTACTTTTGAGGGAAGCCGCAAGGCCCCAGAGCGAGCTCCGGTACCCCACGACTCAGTAGAACATGGTCTACAGGCAGCCCCCACAGGAGGGGCCTCTGAGCGTGCTCCGGTATCCACAGGCCCCTTACGGAGACCCTCGCAGATCACTCTGGTACAATTATTAGGCCCTGAAGGCACCTCAGGGCAATCCCCTGTGACAGAGCGATCAACGTTCCTCCCGGCGCAGGAAGAGCCCGGAAAGGTATCTCCTGACCGGGGTGCTCTGAAAAGTAAAGAACTTAACAGGCGTTTCTTCTTTTCGTTAATAAACGCCTGAAAATGCAAAGGAGGAGTACGTTGAAACACCTCCTCCCACCGCTCCAACCGACGGTGAAATGCCCGGACCGAAAGGGAGTCACAATAAAAACAGGAGTCCCAACAGTGATCCGGACCCAAACACTCTAAACAAAGAGGATGGGGGCCCGCCCTCGTGAAGCGTCGGTGACACGATGAACAATCTGGAAAGTCTAGTTTGAGCGACAGACAGACTAGTAAACGACCGCTAGCGAGACCCAGAGGAGGAAAAAGAAAGAAGATCTTCCGAGGATGCAAGCGCGTCCAGTCCCGATCGAGCGGAGAAGAGGACTGATGGGCGATGCACGGGCCGGAGCCGAGATAGGCGGGGTTACGGCCGCGTGCCGGGCCCCGCGTAGAAAGAGAAGAAGGACTAGAAAAATGTTTTGACATTTTTTGGATGCTTTTACAAAGCGCTCCGGTCCCGTCACACAGGACAGCGGGATGTCCCATAAGTATGGAGGAAAGAGGACGGGGCATAGAAGTATTCCCTTTGATAGTTTAACCCAGCCCAGGAGTGCTGCCTCAGCTGCAGTAAGCAGTTGAGGTAGCGCTCTGTTTCCACTGGGCTGGCGTAGTTCCTCCATGAGGGTACTGACGGGTCAGGGCACCCTCGCCCATTATGAATGAGCTGTCAACATAAATCATACAAGCTCCAAGATACGGTGGACAGAAAGGAGGAGACATGTTCACTACATGGTGTGGAATGGGTGCATTTCCATAAACATGTACACAACGCAGCCACCTGCTCCCACCATCGAAGCATTTCAGTCCAAAACAATGCACAATTTGGGAATGGACATTGTCGCTCACGGATGTCCACTCGTTATTGTCATTGATTCCAAGTAAAAGATTAAACGAACATCCTCCTCTAAATTCATAACTCAACGCTATGCAACTCTTTACCCATAACCCTTTGCCTGAAGATGGCTTGGTCAAGTCTGATAAAGGTCTGAAACCCTCTTAAGCTTTCCTAATCACTCTGCTGACACCAGATATCCCCTTTATGGAATCACCTGCTTCAAACTCTCCTTCTGCCATCAAACCCATCAGAATACCTCCAAAAGAGGGGAACCTTTACTAAAATAATAACAAAGTGTAATTACAGTGTGGCATCCCAGCCAAGAGTGCCTCTTCAAGAGCTTCAACAATCACAAACATGTTTCACCCATGATAAAATAAACATGATGAATCTTGTCATTTATAGCCCATTGTCATTCATATGGAAACGTAACATTTCATTGCATACATTCCTTTCAATGCATTGTTTTATGGTGGTTATTTTTTGTCAGTTAATGGCCCACTACTCTGCACGGCTGCTGATCACTTTTTAGTCATTACACACTGCAGTGTTATTTTCGAAAAAAATCACCAAACCCTTGCACCAATGAGGACTCCCCTTATAATTCTGCAGTGGTAGAAAAGTGGTGTCACTGTACCTGTACTGGGGCCATGTTGTCTCTGGGTCTGGCTGAGGTAAATTGTGGAGAGAGATCTGCGGGAACAAATGGATAAAAGAGCGTGTTAGATTCTCTCACATCTTTCAATGAGTCCGCCTATGAACAACTTGCTCCAGACACCGTCCCTTGTTCCTCTTTGTTCACACCTGCAAGGCACCACCCCAAATCATACCAAGTTGCTCCTGTTTGCAAGCCTCCTCTGCAGGTCTCAGTCCAAATACCGTTTCTTGTTGCTCCTCTTTAAAACTCCTGAAAGGTCTATCCCCTTGCTCCTCCATATCTACCCATCAGAGTATACTGGCATTGCTCCTTCATACACGCACCTATTTAAATTTTATTTTATTGGACATGTGTATGGGGCCTATAAACAAGTGCTTCTAGGTGCCACAAGACAAAAGTGGGGAGGGGAACATAGGAGAAAAAAAAAAAAAACACAGTAACGGTCGTACTAGGCCATCTGACATTCTTCCAGTGCAGGTATAGAGAAACAATGTGCATGGGAAGGGTATAAGGAGGGGTGGAAGGGATGTGAAGGTGGAGGGGGTGGGGAGGGATAGAAGTGCAGGAGTGGGCGGTCCAGGGTAGGCGAGCAAGTGCTAAGGGAGCCACTGAGTGCAAAGTGCCAGGGGGAAGGGAAACAAGTGCGATGGACAGGGGGACCAGATCCAGGCTAGTTAGGGAAGGGGTGCCCAAGGGCAAGTGCTGAAGGGGGTGGTATGGGAAGACTGTTTGAGGGGGGCTGGCCACAGTAAGACTCAGAAGGGACCAGTCACAGCGAAGGAGGGACATTAGCAAGGGAGGGAAGGAGGAGGAGAAAAGGAAAACCTTGAGAAAGTTCCAGAATTTGAGAAGATCCGGGTCAGGTCTGAGGTGGGCAAGGATGCCATTCCAGAGGGAGGCTCCTGCCAAGGAAAGAGATCTACCTCCCACTCTCTGCTTGGAGAAACGTCTGACCTGCAGAGAGTTGGAGTTAGAGGACCAAAGAACTCTAGCATGGTGGTATTTATGAAGTGAACACTGTATGTAGAGAGTTCCCAGGCCCCAGCCAGCCTTGTGGATGATGCAGAGGGTCTTGAATTTGATCCTTACCGTCACTGGGAGCCAATGAAGAGATTTATGGGCAGGAGAGATGCAGTCCCTGGGCTTGAGGCTAAGGATAAGTCTTGCAGCCCTATTCTGGATTAGTTGAAGAGGGCAAAGGGTGGAAAGAAGCAGATTTAGGAAGAGGCTGTTGCAGTAGTCCAGCCTAGAAAGAACCAGAGCTCTAGAGACGTAGAGCTTCTTTTGGAAGGTGAGGAAAGGGAGAATGCCTCTGAGGAGGTGGAGCTGGAAGCTGGACTTCCTGGCAAGGTCTTTGATGTGCGGAGAGAAGGAGAGTGAGGAGTCAAAGATGACCCCAAGGTTATTAGCCTCACAATAGTGTGAGGCGAGGGGGACCAATGAGGGGGGACCAGAGAGTGGGGGGAAGCAGGGAGTTGGTGTCCCAATGTGAAGGATCCCCGTCTTACTAGCATTAAGGCATAGATCATTAGAGCACCACACCAGAATAGCAGTCAGGCAGTCAGTAATATGAGAGGAAGAGGAAGGAAGCCTAAAGGAGAGCTGCTTGTCATCAGGGTAGCAATACAAGTGAGGAGATAAGGTGGAGATCAGGTGGGCCAGAGGAGCAAGGTAAATGTTGAAGAGCTATGGCGATAGGATAGAGCCCTGAGGGATGCCACAGGTAGAGAGTGAGGGAGAGGAGAGGAAAGGGCCCAATTGTTCTTGGGAGGTTCGATTTGAGTGGAAGGAGGTCGGCCATGCCAGTGCCTGGTCCGTGATGCCTACAGTATCACAGAGACAATTTATGAGGATGGCATGATTGATCGTATCAAAGGCAGAAGAAAGGTCAAGGAGGATCAGAACAGAGGGGGAGTTTGAGTCCAGGTTTGAAAGCAGATCTTCAACCTTTGGGAGAGCAGTTTCTGTGCCTCTGAATCCTCTGAAGCCTGACTGGTGCTCGGGGAGGCAGCAGACAATTCAGTGTGGCCGGTAGTTGGAAGATGAACCGCCTCTCCATGAGTTTAAAAGACTGGACTCACTACTCATTATCAATTCCAAAACAACTTCAACCATTGCTCCTTATCCTGCCACTAGCTCCCTCCTCTTGGTCTTCATTGTCCGCTGTAATCCTCTACTTGCTCTTCTTCCATTTTTTGGGGGGTTCTTATATCGGGCTTCATGCCGGAGTACAGCCTCTAACCTCAAGACTGGGTTTCAAACCTGTGCTGCTCAGCATTGTCTTGTTTCCAAGACAGGCATGTTTCCCCCGAGCCATCTTCCCAACCCTCCCTTCCTGTGTGCTAATTGTTCGGCCCAACAAGGTGCCCCACCCTGTCTCTTTATTCACTCTCACAGGTTCCTTCTGTTTTTGCTGGTTTTCAACTACTGGCTACTGCATATACAACACTACAAGGCTCTTTACTTGTAACCCTTTATATTTGTTTGTAGCGAGCTCATCGCATAGCTTAAGCGTATCATGGTGCTTTATCTCACGCTGCAAACCCCCCCTGACCCCCCCAAACCTCCTCTACAACGTTATACACTCACTCCAGAACACTCTTTGCCCTCTTTAGTCACCCCTGGAAAGTAGGGTGGCCAACTTTTCAAAATATTTACAGAAGCCACTTTGCAGGTGGGGGCCCTTCAGAAACAGAACTATTGGTGGTGCCTTGTGTCATTCTCCACCACTGAAATTGATGGCAGCAATAGCGCAAAAAGAATGCCATTTTAGGACATATTGGGTGGCGATAGAGCATGGATGTAATTAGAATGCAGACGTTAGCTTCATGTCCTACCCTGTCATCAGAGCTGTAGATGCTCTACCATTCTTCCAGAGCGTAGAGTATAGGAAGTGGGTGTGGCTTATGAGTGTGCACATGTCTTAGTGGGCCTGATCCCATTGGGTGTCAATTCTGAGGCAGATGGAAGGAGGGGGTGGGGGTAGATTATGGTCTCCCATTACTGGGAGCACGAATTAGAGATATTTAGTAGTTCCTCTTTTGCAGCAGACTGATAGCTCTCATCACGTTAGGGTGCTACTGTTAGTTGTTCGGAGAGCACAAATGTTTAAAGGGATTTTGGTCGCTGAAAATGATACGGATTCAACATTATATAGGATCCGATGGCTTTTCTAGCATACATCCAATTTTCAAAAATTAATAATCCAACTTTGATTAAATATGGCATTTTACACAAATGGAGCATGCAGTAAATAAAATAGTTGTGTATGATAAACATTACTATTTTTAGCAGCACAAATGGAAATGTGACCATTCATCCCAGAGAGTCGTACTGTGTATCATTTCACGGAGACAAAACGGTTCAAACCAGACAGAAGAGCCGAGAGAGGTCCATTCACTGCCTGCTGCCTGGGACAGTACCTTGATACAGAAACGATGAGAGATCGAGGGGTTGCAAACGGTCACAGGCAGCGCTGAAACACAGGCAGGGCACACGTCAGGGATACAATGAATGGAGTTCTGCCCAGGGTCGGACTGGGGCATAAAATTGTCTCAGGCATCAATGAAAAAGTGTCTCACAGTTGCAAATGGCAATTCATTCCTTTCGTGACAGACTGTTTGAATAGTACCCAAGGGGGAGTTTTTTCATAAAAGGTGATGCAAAGCGTGTAATTTAAAGAATATTCAATAATGGTCAAAACGACTAGCAGTATAGTGAAGTAACTCATCAAACTGGACCACAATGGCCACAAAGTTGCCCAGTTTGACCCAAGAAACTGGCCCATCCCAGCATTTACGTTTTTGGTTTGGCATTGCCCTGTTGCCCTATAGACCAGTCAGAGCCTGGTTCTGCTGTTTTTAGAGCAAGCACTTCGTCCTCCTTTGTCCAGGTGAGAGGACGGGCGGTGTCCCATTGGATCCGCTCACCTTACTACTGTTGCAGACAGGGCTGCAAGTACTTCGCGTCCTGACACCGTTTACCTGCTATCAAGAAAGCAACAACTAAATACAAATAATCAGTCTAATTTCACAGCAATCTTGACCATGTGCATGGCACATAAAAAAGCCTTCTGGTTATGATCAACTGCAGACTTAATTTCATCATGCAGAACAAGCAGCTACAAGCTACATGCCTGTGCCAAAGAAAAATTAGAAAGCAGCAGTTTTATTATGCCCAGGCTCGAAGTATGGCAACGGTAAAAAGGAAATCGCACACAAAGCTGGGCATCACAGGACTGAATTCCTTGCACACTTTCTTCTTGCAGCCAACAGAATTGAAAGTGGGAGAATCCCTAGTCTTATTTTTCTTTCTATTTAAAAGCGATGTTGAACTGTGTGTAATTTTATATGCTCATTTGTCGGGTGACCACCATCCAATGAAGAAGTCTCCAGGATTTCGCAAACGAATGGCACTACCATTTCAGCTTAATATTTTTAGTTACTCAAATGAAATTGTATTTTTTTTAACGTTTTATGTGAAGAACATGTTGTAGTGATACACGAAATTGCAACCTTGCCAATCAGGGCTTTAGATGACAGCATTAGCCGCTGAAAGCCAATAGTGTATTCAAAGTATGTGCTAAAAATGCTGACAGTAGTCTGTTGTAGCACTTCCATTATGCAGTAGTGAGCTACAAGGAATATGCAGGCCTAGTATGAAATAGGTCACATTATGCATTGTTAATAGACAGGCAGGGAGAGGGCCCCTAGCTCTGTACCTAATAGGTATTTTTGGAGTGTTTGGAACATTATGGCACCTATATAGCGCTTAGATAGCCAGTCTTAAGCGCTATAAACACTAAGCTATGAGTGCATGCCTTTTAGAGCTTGCAGATGGGGTTAATACATCCCTGCTTCCCTTAGAATATTCAGCCTCACTAACGGTAGCCCTGGCTCCAAGCTAATCTTGCTTTTCTCTGGGAAGGCACTGATAAGACATTCCAGTGTTCGCAGATGGGGCCAGGGAGGGGCTCAGACGGAGCAGTGGAAATGAACAGAGCTGGGTTTTTTCCATGAGCCAGCCATATTTTGCACAGGGAACGTTCTGGAACTATGCGTCATGGTGACTGACAGCACGAGATTATAAAATATCCATGCACACATGACTCGGTGGGAGATCGTCCTGTGGACTTGATTCATGCACGGTCAAGTGCCCGGAATTGGCTCTGACGGTGTCCTCCAGCATTGTTTTTCTGAGCGGGGCTTGTTTTTACAGCTAGCTTATGAAAAGCCAAGGTCTCCCAGTGCTGATTAAAGGGACGTAAGACTGTGTTTCTCTATGTTTCTCTATATTTCTCTATATTTCTCTATGTTTATCTAAGTTCCATGTTTCACTATATTTTGCATTGCTCTATGTTTTATGCTTTGTAATATTCTTTAACTTGAATCCCAAATGTATATGAAATTCACTGCTTAGAATAAATATGCTAAAACTTTGAGGGTGTCATTTGTCACTAGCATGAGATCACTGCTCAGCACAATAGAACCTGTATTTTGGGCTGAATTGGGTATTTTTGCTCTCAAAGGGCTGGCCCCGAGGAAGATTTTGCCCATATCAAGACACATGTGCAATGTCCCAAAAAAATATTCTGTTGTGAAACAAGCAAACTGTTTTTTACAGTTTAAAAAGTATTGAGTTCACAGTTTCTTTTGTAAATTAGTACCCAGCCAGGGGTGTGTGGCAGCCTCCCAGCCAATGGGGAGGTTCAGAACGCAGGCGTCACCAGACAGTAATCCCGCTGCCATGAGCCTCCTCAGGGCTGGCGGCCGCCATCTCCCCTCGCTGGGGAATGAGGTAAGTCTTCCCCTCCCCAGACCCTCCATCCACAGAATTTCCTGTCCGCCCTCCAACCCCCACTTACCTTCGTTTCTGTGCATTTCGGGAACCGATACGCTGAGAACACTTGTGTCCCCAGCGAGTCCGCTCCCGATCTGCGACAGGCCGTCATGAACAGGCCTTTCCATGGCGGCCATTTCTTTTGTTTAATTTTTATAATAGCCGCGTGTAGTTCCTTCTCCTGTTTCCATGGCGGCCATTTTTTAAAAACTTTTTTTCTATTTGTTTTGAATGGCCGCCATGGAAAGGGAAAATGGACTCCGTTTTCCCTTCCCTGTGGCAATTTTTTTAACATTTTCTTTTCCGTTCCGAAAACGCCAGAGCTTTTCGGAACAGGAAAAAAAAATGCTTTTAGTACCCCGGTCTTATAAGCCGGGGTACTAATAGAACATTAGTACCTTCACTAAAATGTCAAACTGCGCCCAAGGCCGATGCATATTGGCTGGCTGCTGGGCAACCCTTGCCTCGCCGGAAAAAGCTGTAAAATACTGAACATGGAAAACCAAAGAGAATGAACAAACAATTGCGGGTTCAACAGGAAGCTTCGGTGGAAGAACCACTGCCATGACCACTCTAGCCCAAGGAACACTCCAGTCGCCCAGGTAGGGAGGTTCCCTTTTCATATGTAACTCAAGGGCTGCACATTGTCATTACACAGCTCAAACCAAATCCACGGTTTAAAAAGGTAATGATGGGCCCACAGTGCAAAATCCTGCAGAGGTGCTAAAAGGCCCCGAGAGTAGAGAAAGAAGAAGGTATGGCCGGAAAAGTTGGGGGATATAAAAGGGTATGTTTATAAAAGTGTGGGGGGTAAACTCACTTCACCCCTTCCCCTTTTTCTAACCCCTCCCACACATTCACACTGCATAGTGGTTGCACCAGTGTTAAGTCTTTCCACTGATTACTTTGAGGCAATTGGCCTTGGAGATCCCACTCAATCTGGATTCCGTAGTAAACACTCCACTGAGACTGCACTCATTAATGTCTTCAACTTTCTCTCTGATGCTCACCACACCAGACATTTCTGTATTCATCCTTTTGGACCCCTGTGCCATTTTTGACATTGTTGACCACTCCTCCCTCCAGGAACATGTTCTTCGCAAATCTGCTCTTGACTGGATTGCCTCCTATCTGGAAAGTTGATGCTTTAAAATATCCTTCAACTCTCAAACCTGTGGGATGTATTTACCCATGCATCCAAGCCATACCTCAAAACTGTGCAGTACTGACATGGAAAACATCATGATGGCCAGAGCTTCCCAGAAAATGCACAGGGAAATGCATGAAGAATAGGCTGCCACTCATTTTTGCCGATGTTATGGGCACAGAAGGACACTGCCTAAAACCACCATTGGACTACCCACACAGTAGTCTGAAACCATTGGGAATGGCAATGCTGATTGCCAAAAGCAAACCCATAACTGTGGAGAATTCATTTTCTTAAATCCCAAAAAGGGGTGCAGTACCAGTACTCACCACTATCCAAAAGCCGGCGTTTTAAAACCACCAGATTTTACTTTTTTGTAGAAAACTGAATAAATGAACCCAAAACATGCCAAAGAAAGACTTACTGAGAGGTGGATCCAATGTAAAGTTATATTCTGAAGTGACTTGAAGGTTTATAACAAGACTGGCTGAGCTGGGGATTTCAGCAGTTAAAGTAAATTTGGACTGAAAGACATTAAAAATCTCAAGGTTTAAGAGAAATGAGTGACCTACTTTGAGTGTCACATAGGTTGCAATTGTTTAAATGTCATAGTTTTGAACTTAGAATCAGCATTCTAGCTGCATATGTAAAAAAATTGTCTTGACTTAAACTGGGAAACAAAAAGTGACATTTTATCTGAAACCTGGCTTAAGGAACTGAATTCTGCCTGGCAACTACCCCCATCAGGAGTGAAACTTGAGTCACAGCTGTGTTCCCAGGCCTAGCTGCCCTTTTGCTGCTCACACCAAAAGGGATATGACACTTCCCTGATTGAATTACCTGGGCTCTGCAGGAAATTGAACAAAGCCCTGTCCTGACTCAGGCAAATGTTTTATTGGCGGGAGTCGTAAATGGAGCTTCCTCTTGGCAGAAGCTGGGAGGGGCAGGGTCTCTGAGCTTGCCAGAAACTGGAAAGACTGGTTTCTGTACCATGTGACATGAAAAGACACACCTCTATAGCCAGAATATGGTTTTAGAAAAAGATGAATAACTCATAGAGCGGACATGTGAAAATTGTATAAATGACACCATAATTCTTGTGATTTTTCTGCCCACATTTTAAGAGGTTTTTAGAACCGGTGGCATGTTCAGGGGGGTTTTAGCGGAAAAGAGGATATTACTCAAAATGTGTGCATGTGAAAAATCTGACACTTCATCAACTAATGTCCATACTCCTTGCGCACATGTGTGTAAATTTGGGTCAATGTCCGGAATTGCAAAATCAGTTAAAAAGTGAAATATGTGCCATTTCTGAATGCAAGCCCCCAGGAAGAGCAAAGTTTGGACAGGGTATATCTCCTGTGATATGTGATGTGTGCATGTAATTTTAAACCAATGTTTACCTGTGCAAATATGTCTTTTGTTATCAAATATAGAATGTGTGCAATTTGACTGGGGAGTGTCCTCTCTGCAGGCTGTAAAATGACATCACTCTGACACAACTTAGCTCCCCCAATCAAGTGAGAAATGGAAGTTTGACCAATTAGGAGCTGAGAGAGAGGTAGGGTCAGTGATGCTAGAACACACCCACATTCTAAACACATAAAAGCAGACAGACAGGACAGATAGGGACTTTCAAATCAATTTGCAGCTGGAAGCTCTGCCGGGAAAATCCATACTTTATTGCCTCCATCAATCTCCAGAGAAAGCTGTGCAGAAAGATCCAGACTTTAAATCCCTCAATCTTCAGAATCCAGAGAGAGAGCAGACCCAGATCACTGTGAAGTGCAGAGACCAGAGTCCCGTCTAAAACCTGACCAGATCCATGGCGAGGCCCATTTCACTCAAGAATATAGTGTGAGTACCTAGAAAACTGTGCAGAACCAATCTCCTAGTTAAAATAATATAATTCAATCTAGCTTAATCTAAGTAGAACTGTCTCCTAACTGTCACCTGTCATTTGCATAGCTGTCACCTGTCATTTTCTAGTTGCAAGCTGCACTTGTCTTTTTGAACTTTAAAATTTCAAATCTGAAAAACGACCTTTATTTAATCGCTCATATCTCCGTGACCGTTTGTGCTAGAGATGTGCAGTAACTTTCATCTGGAAGCTGAGATCCTAGGCTTTCCTAGGACCCCAAAACGATAGTGATAGTCCTTGTAGTTCCTCTGTAATCGCGTCAGACGCATCCGCGAATTTTGCCGCGATTTGAAAATTTCTCCACTTGCAAAAAGATAGCTGCTTTTGCTTTCCTCTGAAAAAAAATCGTTTGCCTCATAAAAACTATCCCTGCATCACTGCTAGAGTGAGCCTGAGCTAATATTAACTAGATACCACTCACCCTGAACCTCTAGAGGGAATTAAAAGCATTTTAACATATTTTCACTCCATTGCCAGCACATATAAAAGCATTTTGCCTGTGTTTTCAACTTCTGTAGTCTAAGTTGCTGGGTGAACTGAATCACATTTGATTGCATTTCTGAGAACTGTGTGCCTTCCTTCCATTTCCTTGCATTGCATAAAAGGGGGGGGGTGAATTGTCCAACAAAGTGATTACATTGTTTTGCTGAAATCCTATCAAGTTATTTTCTGTATTGCATTTTCATTCCGCATTGCATCCATTTGAAACCATAAAAGTATTATTGCTATCTTATCCATCCTATAACCACTCATCATTGATTATAAAGAAGTGTGCTAGTGCCAGATTCTCCTTTGTTAATCTTTATCATATCAGATTAAGTGTGATATTCAATTATTAATTTATTATAAAGTGTGATAGATATATATTGCTTTACTTCTCAAATAAACCTTTTAATTTGCAAAACAGAACTACTTCTTGGCTCAGTGGGGTCAGGAGGATTCCAAGAGAGGGGTGTTATATAGGGGTAGTCATCCAGAACGCATGAACTGGACATAAAGATATATCAATAAGGGTTTTCATTCAGTATTCTAGACTAGGCGTTGACTTGGCTGTAGTGCTGAATTGAATCCTCTTACAAATTGGGGGCTCGTGCCGGACGTTTGGATTAGATCTATCATTTGTGCAGATTAATACAGCGTGCCAGCTGACCAGATACACATATCCGGTCGGATCACCACGCTGTGTTACGCTGTAAAGCATTCCTCAAAAGGGACACTCCAAGAAAAGTTCTGTTCTGCAAAAATAAAATACAAACTTCTGTAAGTCAGGACAGAGACCAATCTCTAGAATGACGACCTTAGTAGACATGAAAATAGCCAGAGAGCACTTCTTACATAAGTTATTTGTGAGAGGTGAATGGGCTGAGCAGGGCCAGGAGGCCTGGTTGCAGGCCATCACGCGACAGGCCACTGAAACAGGGTCAGACTTATGGAGAGATCAGGGTCCATTACATGTGGCCCTGAGTGAACTATATATGGCTCCTAAGGCCAAAGATGAACACGACAAGATTGTTAGGATAGCGGCATATTTATATTTATATATGGGAGCCATACAGAATAAATGTGTTGAAGGCCATGATCTGGCAAAAAGGCAACAGATGGCGTTAGAGAAGGCCCAATCTGATCTGGACTCTTCTGAGCAAAGGCTGCACAGAAGCCAGGAGTCAGAAAATGAGACCAGACAGTACATCACTAAAATAAAGGAGGATATGGATGTGCTGCAAAAGGAAAAGTCAGAACAGGATACCAGATTTCGGGCCTTGCAGAAGGAACACCAAGAAGGTTTGGACTCCCTACTGCAAAGCCAGAAAAAGCTGGAGCAACAACTGGACTTCAACAGGGTATGTGCTGAGCAGGTAGTCACCCTGCAAGGCCACCTAGATAGGGAAAAGGCAGAAAGCAATAAACTGATTCTGAAAGACCTGGATACCCAGGCAGAGTTTGATGAAGAGCGCCGGAAAGCTGGTGCCCTTCAAAGGCAGAGGGACGACCTGGCAGCACAGATGCAGGCTCTCAGTCAGGAAAGAGACACTTTAGGCCAGGAAGTCTGCCACTTAAAAAAGGAAATTGAAGAAAATCACCTGGCCCTCCAGGGGCTGGGTGACCTCCAAAAAGAAAACCAGAACTTGGTAGAGCACACCAGAAGGGTGGAAGATGCTCTGGCAAGAAAGGAGCAGGCCGGTAGGGATGGGACTCAGGAGGTAAACCTCCTGCAGCAAAGACTGGCCCAGTTCTCCAGGACCAACCAGGAAGCACAGAGGGAAAATGAGGCCCTCTGTCAACACAATGATAGGCTCCAACAACAGGTAGCGATGCAGGAGAGACTGATAGAGTCTAGTAAGGCCTTGACTGAGGAACTGAAAGCACAAATGCAGGCTCTTGCATTGCAACAGGGAGCAGGGGCGGATAGAGATGAGGTCCCTTGGGAAAGAGAGACTCCTGACCATAACCTCAGGAGCCCTAACACCAGGGGCCTTCATCTCTCCCAGTCCCTGGACTCTACCACCCCCATGTCCCCTGGCGCACATGAGCACAGGGCCACAGGGATGGCAGATTACTATCCAGCTAAAAGTATGGGGCTCATAGGCCAGTACCACTCAGGAATGGAGGGGTGGGCATCCGGGTATGGGCACCCAAGTACAGTACAGTTCAGTGGGGAACCCCAGGAGAGTAGGCCCATTAAGGGCATCCTGAAAACCTCTGCCCAGTTAGGTCAGTGGGGGGGGGGTACCCAGCAAATCCTGGCAGCAAGGAGGGATCTGAAGACTCCTCTGAGCGGTACAGGAAACAGGAGACCAGGTCCCCACATTCTGCCAGCCATTCCCAGGCTCGCAGAATCCGGGAAAACCTGGAAGATCTGACGGGAACCTCTGGGAGCAGTGCCTCTGAGTCAGAGGATGAATGGACAAGAGTTACCCGAACCAAAAAGGCTAATAAGGCAAAAAGGGCCTTGCTTAAGGACCCCTTAAAGCAGATTAAGGCGATCAGGAGCGTCATCACGCCTTACCATAAGAACGCTAAGTATTCTGTTTGGGAGCACTTAGAGTTGTTTGAGCAAATGATGGAGACTTTCCATTTGAAGGACAGCCAAAGCTGTATTCAATATGTAAAGTGGACCTTCTCCCCGGAATACTCCAGTTTCTTTGCGGGGCTGGAGGACCAAAATCATTTAAGATGGTCCACCTATAAGGCGGCCATCTTGAAACATTTTTCCATTCATAGAAATCCTCAAGAGGCTCGCAAGGCAGCCTACAATTTGCAATGTGGGGAGGATCAGGCCCCACAAGAATTTGTGCAAGAACTGAAACGTGCTTTTGCGCAGACCACCAGAAGGGTGCGCACAGACAGTAGAGAATTCATCAATACATTTTTTCATGCCTTGCCCAAATACATAATGACCCAGCTCGTGAGGGATTTTCACGAGAAAAGATCTTTAGACTGGGTCCTTGAACAGGCTACCCGGATCTATGAGGTGCAGAAACCGGTAGATAGCAAAAGTAATGCCCAGAAAAACCCCAAAGCCAACAGCACCCCTGCTGCTGCCAAGGTGGCAGAGGTAAAGGTCACCCCCGTTTTAGAGTTGGAGATGGGGGGGCCTAAAAACCTACCTGCACCTAATAATGCTAGGCCCAGAAGGTCCTCGGGCCAGTCACAGACAGGGAGCCAGGGAGGCAGCCCCACAAATGGGGTCCCTCGCTCTCCTGATTATGTAAGTCCCCGTTACAAGGGAAATCGACCCATCCTGGGTTATGTGTGGACTCCTCCAGCCCAAGGGGGGGGATCCAGCCAAGCACCTAACCCAGGGAACTTCCCTCCCAACTTCTCACAGGAGGGCAGAAACTAACCAAACCCTGGGCAGAACTTCTTCCCCAGGTATCCACCCAACTTCCAGCCCCAAAATCCTCCATCCTTCTTTCCCCACTTCCCTGAGCCCAGACAACCTAATCCGGGAGAGGGGAGGCCAAGGGTGGAGGGGAACCCAAATCTTCCCAACCCGGGGTACTACCAGAGAAGGGATAGCTACCCTTCCCGGGATCAGCCCAGGGGAGAAAACAGGGCCCCGTATCAGCCTGAGCGGGTTTCCCAGTTAGAGCGCCAGGTTCAAAACATGGCGCGGGATCTGGGTCACATACTGAGGGCTCAGCAGAACCCTCAGATCGGCGTGCCGGCGCAGAACGCACCCAACTCTGGACCTGGTGCTCCAGAACAATGACGGGGGCAGCACCCCGATAACACACCGGTTCCCAGGGAGGAGGCACAAGGGGAAGGGGGGTGTAAAGCCTTGGAGGAAGCTTCCTTCCTCACTTGTAAACAGCCCCTGGAAACCCAGGAACCGGAAACAAAATCTCCTGCCCCTGAAAGTCTGCCTCCTAAGGAGCAGAGGGGGGGTAGGAGAAACAAAAGACCCAAACAGACTCAGTTTGAGGAGGAGGTACAGATCTTCCAATTTGAGGGAGAGGGATCCTCAGAGGATCCTGGGAAAAGGATCTTCTCCTTCAGAGAGGGGGGGGGGGAACTCCTCCCAAAGAAAAATGGGTCCCTAGGGATGCAAATCCAGACTGGGGAGATGTGGAGACTGAGCTACCGCCGCCCACCATCTCATCCCAGAACCAACAGCAAGAAAATCCCCTGGTTCAAACCCATCCTGGTGACTGCCTCCAAAAAGGGGGGGGCGGCCCGGAACCGGAGCCAGGGGAACCCACAATGGCTCTGATCTCCAGTTGCCAAATTTTTCTTTCAGATTCCCAAGGCTCTCCACAGAATTCTGCCCAAATCTCTTCGCTAGCGATGTCCAAAACCAGAAAATTAGCCCACCAGTTGTCCAAAAATGTACATTATCTGTGCCCCCTTGAGGAGAAGGAGGGAAGATATTATGCCCCGGTGCAAGTACAGGGGCAGGGTACAATTTTGGCACTGGTGGACACTGGATCTCAAGCTACCCTTCTGTCCAGAAGGGCCTTTGACGAACTGAATGCAGGAAGGGGAGAGAATTACCAAATTCCTCTCACCTCTCTTCCTGGGCAACTCCAGAACTTTGACGGGAAGGAAATTCCCGTCGAGGGGACGGCAGATTTGGACATTAAAATTGGGCGACACAAGTTGAAACACCCGGTCATAGTTGTGACCCCAGAGGGCACCCCTTGTTTACTAGGGAATGACCTCCTGAGAAGGTTGTCACCCCTAATAGATTGCGTAAACAGGGTCCTCTGGACCCAGACTAGCCGACCAATAAAAATAAAACAGAGTGTCAACCATGTTAGTTTAAACGGCACCTGCCACATGGTTGAACAAAAATCTGACCAAGTAGAATTTCACTTCCAGAATAGCCAAATTCCAGACGTGACAGTAATAGCAGTAGGACAACAGACTGGTGATGGGGGGGTCCTCTCTATTTCTGAAAATCAACCTTCCTTCCAGTCTAAAGTGGTACTCCACGCTGGAAGGAAACACTCTGAGATTCTATACTAATCCACAATCAGAAACTCCCACTCCTATAGTCCAGAAAGATGTGAAATCAGCTCAGAGACTGGCTGATATTCAGCAAATTGGAGAGCAGTTGTTCATCCCTGTCCAATTAAATGATGGGAAGGACTCTGTTCTCGCTGGAGTGTGTGTGAACAACGGTAAGAGCTTCATCAGCGAAGCCATGTTCCGCCAACTCCCAAAAGATCCAGCCATTCCCACATTCAAACTGATAGACAAATGGGAAATGGACCTGGAAGCACCTAATTCCAAACAGCTCCTGCCAACCAGGTGTATGCTCAAAATCTCCAATGGCAACAAGAGCATAGTCCATAATTGTTGGGTCGTGCGAGACGTCACTGCCGCCTTTTACTTAGGCAGTGACATTCTCAATCGCTTTGCCATTAGTTTGGACCTAATAAACTTCAAAGCTTGGTCCCGATTAGCGGATAATCCCATGGGCTTTGATGATCCAGAAAAAGCATTTAGGTCAGCTCAATTGCTACCTTATGCAGTTGAGATTCAGATCAAAGAGGAAGTCACCATCCCAGAAAGGACCCGACAATTCTCCCTGGAAGTGAAAGTTAAAAGGGGACAAGAGTTGAAAAACCCTGATGCTTACATACATCTAAATGCTTCTCTCCAACAGCAAGGGTTAGGGTAAACCCAACTCCATTAGTCAACATAGAACATGACACCATTCCAATAGAGGTGGATAACAGCGACTTAAAGAGTATTACTCTAGCCGCAGGCACCATTATTGGAATGGCGGTTGATGACCGACATTTCTCCATCGACTTAGTAAATGAACTGTTAGGACCAATCCCCAAGGACTGTTTTGACAGTGACAGTGAGGACAATACAACACCAGACAGGATTTTTACCCGGCATGGGGGGAACTTCCTGGTGTACACTTCTTGCCCTTATGGTAAGGAAGATGTGACTTGTGACTTCAGGAGGGATGAGGTGATTTTCCAGGTCCATGAGGGCTGCCTTTCCCACCTGAAGCCTCCGGTCCAAATCAGCACTCTGACCAGGGACTTCTCCACCCAGCTGGAGGAGGCCGCTGAAATAGCCAAACCAGAAGTCTTTCCAGGCTTCAGGCAGATGGTGGAAGAGAGAGTCAACCTAGCTGATGCCTGTGTGACTCTGGAACAAAAGCAAAAGTTGAAACAAGTTTTCTTGGATTTCCAAGATCTCTTTGCGGTAGACTCATATGACTGTGGTCGCACTGACATCCACACAACAACAATCCCCACGGACCCTGGCATGACTCCTGTGTTTGTGAAGCAATATCGCTTGCCTCTCGCATCAATGGAGTCCCTTACTGAAATAATTAAGAACCTTGAGTCCCGGGGAATAATCCGTCCAGTCCACAGCACCTTCAATAATCCGGTGCTGGGAATATTGAAACCAAACGGCCAGTGGAGACTCTGCGCCGACCTCAGGGAGCTCAACAAACGGGTCCATACTTCCCGATGGCCTCTGCCCTACATTGACCAAGGGCTGGCCCAGATTCAGGGGTCACAGGTATTCACTGCAATAGACCTGACCAATGGATACTGGACTGTGCCTGTCAGTAGGGAGGACCAATACAAACTGGCTTTTACCTTTGGGGGCCAACAGTATACATGGACCCGGACGCCCTTCGGATACCTCAACTCCGGCAATGAATTCAACATTTTTCTACACAAGGCCATGCCCGACTTGGGTGCAAGGGGTAACCTGGCTTATGTAGATGATGTCCTCATTAAAAGTTCATCTGTAGAGGAACACATAGCGGAGATCCGTTATGTTCTGGCACAGTTGAGGGCCGCCGGAGCAAAACTTTCCTTTCAGAAAGCACAGTGGTGTAGAACCCGTGTTAATTTCTTGGGGCATGAGATTACTCCTCAGGGCCTCTGTCCCCAGGAAAAGAAAGTGGAAGCACTTCAGAAACTGAAAGACCCCACAACTCTGCGGGAACTAAGGAGCCTCCTTGGACTGACTAATTACAGCAGAAAGTTCATTGAGGGCTACGCAGAGATCACCAGACCCCTGATTCATCTCCTGAAGGGGGGGGGGTCAAGTGGGAATGGGGTCCAGAACAATCCGAGGCAGTAAGACAACTCAAAAGAAGCCTCTCACAAGCGCCTTGCCTAGCTTACCCTGTCAGAAACAAGGAGTTCTTCCTGGAGACGGGGTTCTCTAATACGTGCTTGACGGCAGTATTATACCAAAAGCATGACAAGGTCAATAAAGTAATCTCCTATGCGAGCAAAACTTTATCCTCTGTGGAGGAAAAATTCAACGATTGTGAGAAGGCACTCCTGGCAACGGTGTGGGCATTGAAGAATTACCGCCCGTTTATCCAGGGGGAACACATCATAGTGGAGACTCCACACCAGCCTCTGCAATATCTCCAAAGTGATAGAATCCGGACCGGAAATGTGAGTAATTCCCGAATTACTTCCTGGATTCTGTCAATGCAAGGCTTTCCTGTGGAGGTCAGATATGGCCAAAACAAGAAGAGTCCCCTCGCGCAAGGTCTGGCTGACTTGCATGATTGTGCCAGAGAAAACTGTCTCGAGGACGAAAGTCTAAAAATCAAGGACAACACGGAGGCATACCTTAATTCCCCACACAAAGTCTTTGAAGAGGACAAGTGTGAGGGAATGCCCACTGTCTATGTGGATGGATGCTCTTACCATGTTGACAACAATGGGGAGAAAGAACTGGTGGCCGGCGTAGGGAATGCATGGGTGAATGAGTCCCCAGAACCCTCCGCTGGATACAAAATTGGTCCCCGAAGTAGTCAGGTGGCAGAATTGATGGCTGTGCATCAGGCCATCCTCACTGCTGTCCAGCATCAACTCCACGAACTGGTCATAATCACAGATTCGGATTATGTACGGAATGGGTTCGTGGAGCACCTGGTTAATTGGAAAACCAGAGGCATGTTATGTGCTAACAACAAACCCTTGAAACATGGGAAGTTGATCCAAAACATTGATGATCTGGTCACCTCGAATGAGATGACCATCTATTGGAAAAAGATCAAGGGTCATTCCAAAGTAGAGGGACCAGACAAAACTGGAAATGACTTAGCTGATCAGCTGGCCAAAACCGGGGCCATCCAAGGGGATCTAATTGAGATTGAGTCCCTGTTGGGGCAAATCCAGGTCACTGCTATCACTAGGTCCCAGACAAATGCTCACAACGACCTTTCAATTGCACAATGGAGTAAGGAGACCCCTGATGCTGATTTGATTACCGCTCAGAAGGGGGATCCAATAATTGGTAAATTTTACCAGCACCTTGAGGACCCTGAGAACTTTCCCCTGACGGATACCGATTACACTGGGAAAGAGGACCTAAGAGTGTTGATGAAATGTCCAAAAATGTTCCGAATCCAAGACGGTTTGTTGGTAAGGAAATCCAAAGCTGGCCACGATCAGTGGGTGGTTCCTACCTCATTCCGAAGCCTGATGTTAAGTCACGCCCATGATGCGGCCACCGCCGGTCATAGGGGGTTTCACACAACACTGGAAATCTTAAGAGAGGTTGCATACTGGCCACACATGGGGCAGGACCTCGACCAATATTTGAAGGGGTGTCTTGTGTGTGCACAATTTCAGCCATCATCCCTCACGCACCGCGCGCCTCTCCAAAAGCGCGGGATGACACTGCCATGGTCAGATTTACAAATCGACTTTGTAGGCCCCGTGATTCGCTCGGCTAAGGGGAATAAGTACATGTTGACTGTGACATGCTTGTTTACCAAGTGGGTGGAATGTCTCCCAGCCCCAAATTGCAAGGCAGAAACCGCAGCTGCCTTGATGATTAACCACATCTTTTCCCGTTTTGGTCTACCTCAAAGGATTGAGTCAGACAGGGGTAGCCACTTCACCAGTGAAGTAATGACAAAGATGTGGGAGATACTGGGGGTCAAAAGGAAGTTGCATATTGCTTATAGACCAGCTTCTTCTGGGGCAGTAGAGAGATATAACCGAACCATTTTGAGCATATTAAAGAAGTTTGTGGCAGATTCTGGGCCAAGTTGGGATATCCGATTACCTCTGGTCCTAATGGCCATCAGATCTACCCCTTCATCTGCAACCAAAATGTCACCATTTGAGTTGATGACTGGGCGCAAGATGGTGCTTCCGCAGCATTTGCTCTACAGGACCCAAGAGCAGACACTGATAAATGCCTCCACTACTCATGAGTATGTGGAGAATTTAAGGAAACACCTTCAACATGCTTTTGCTTATGCTCAGCGGAATCTAGAAAGATCGGCTGATAGCATGAAGACCCATTATGACCTGAAAACTTCCAGGAAGGAATATCAGGTGGGAGACCGGGTCTATCTATACAACTTCCAAAGGAACCAGGCCAAGCAGCGCAAATTTTTGCCTACATGGAAGGGACCCTTTGAGATCATCGACAAGATCTCTCCTGTGGCCTACAAAATCCACATCCCCAAAGGTCCTTTGGCAGCGGGGGAAGACAAGTGGGTCCACATAAACCAGTTGAAATGTTGCCATCCCAGGCACACTCTGCAACAACTGGAGGAATCCTCTGGAATCCTAGCGGGCACTGTCTCAGACTAATTCAGTTCCAACCATAAAACATACCACATCTAGTCTCTAAAATATTGTGATTTGCATGAAACTGTCTCTTAGTTATACTGTTTTTTTTTCAAAATAAGAATGTAATGTTTCGTTATGATGAAATGCATATGCTGCCCCACTATCTCAACAGTGGTGGAAATGTCCATGAATAGGTATTGCCGCTCTTCCTTTGTCGTCCTAGGAGAAAGAAAACCTTGAGACGGGCCAAGGAGGACGATCCGGAGACCGCGAGCAGAGACGCAACGGGCCCGGGGTACCGCCCAATCTTCCCATCAGGACCGGCGAGGAGAACCGATCGATCAGTACCGGATGGAGGAAAAGATGCTGAACTGTGCCATCTATTGGAAGAAGATGAGGAAACATCCCAGGTCTTGCGAGTCCCATTCGTGAAATAGAATGGCCATCGCAAGAGGGGGGCTTGTGGGATGTATTTACCCATGCATCCGAGCCATACCTCAAAACTGTGCAGTACTGACATGGAAAACATCATGATGGCCAGAGCTTCCCAGAAAATGCACAGGGAAATGCATGAAGAATAGGCTGCCACTCATTTTTGCCGATGTTATGGGCACAGAAGGACACTGCCTAAAACCACCATTGGACTACCCACACAGTAGTCTGAAACCATTGGGAATGGCAATGCTGATTGCCAAAAGCAAACCCATAACTGTGGAGAATTCATTTTCTTAAATCCCAAAAAGGGGTGCAGTACCAGTACTCACCACTATCCAAAAGCCAGCGTTTTAAAACCACCAGATTTTACTTTTTTGTAGAAAACTGAATAAATGAACCCAAAACATGCCAAAGAAAGACTTACTGAGAGGTGGATCCAATGTAAAGTTATATTCTGAAGTGACTTGAAGGTTTATAACAAGACTGGCTGAGCTGGGGATTTCAGCAGTTTAAGTAAATTTGGACTGAAAGACATTAAAAATCTCAAGGTTTAAGAGAAATGAGTGACCTACTTTGAGTGTCACATAGGTTGCAATTGTTTAAATGTCATAGTTTTGAACTTAGAATCAGCATTCTAGCTGCATATGTAAAAGAATTGTCTTGACTTAAACTGGGAAACAAAAAGTGACATTTTATCTGAAACCTGGCTTAAGGAACTGAATTCTGCCTGGCAACTACCCCCATCAGGAGTGAAACTTGAGTCACAGCTGTGTTCCCAGGCCTAGCTGCCCTTTTGCTGCTCACACCAAAAGGGATATGACACTTCCCTGATTGAATTACCTGGGCTCTGCAGGAAATTGAACAAAGCCCTGTCCTGACTCAGGCAAATGTTTTATTGGCGGGAGTCGTAAATGGAGCTTCCTCTTGGCAGAAGCTGGGAGGGGCAGGGTCTCTGAGCTTGCCAGAAACTGGAAAGACTGGTTTCTGTACCATGTGACATGAAAAGACACACCTCTATAGCCAGAATATGGTTTTAGAAAAAGATGAATAACTCATAGAGCGGACATGTGAAAATTGTATAAATGACACCATAATTCTTGTGATTTTTCTGCCCACATTTTAAGAGGTTTTTAGAACCGGTGGCATGTTCAGGGGGGTTTTAGCGGAAAAGAGGATATTACTCAAAATGTGTGCATGTGAAAAATCTGACACTTCATCAACTAATGTCCATACTCCTTGCGCACATGTGTGTAAATTTGGGTCAATGTCCGGAATTGCAAAATCAGTTAAAAAGTGAAATATGTGCCATTTCTGAATGCAAGCCCCCAGGAAGAGCAAAGTTTGGACAGGGTATATCTCCTGTGATATGTGATGTGTGCATGTAATTTTAAACCAATGTTTACCTGTGCAAATATGTCTTTTGTTATCAAATATAGAATGTGTGCAATTTGACTGGGGAGTGTCCTCTCTGCAGGCTGTAAAATGACATCACTCTGACACAACTTAGCTCCCCCAATCAAGTGAGAAATGGAAGTTTGACCAATTAGAAGCTGAGAGAGAGGTAGGGTCAGTGATGCTAGAACACACCCACATTCTAAACACATAAAAGCAGACAGACAGGACAGATAGGGACTTTCAAATCAATTTGCAGCTGGAAGCTCTGCCGGGAAAATCCATACTTTATTGCCTCCATCAATCTCCAGAGAAAGCTGTGCAGAAAGATCCAGACTTTAAATCCCTCAATCTTCAGAATCCAGAGAGAGAGCAGACCCAGATCACTGAAGTGCAGAGACCAGAGTCCCGTCTAAAACCTGACCAGATCCATGGCGAGGCCCATTTCACTCAAGAATATAGTGTGAGTACCTAGAAAACTGTGCAGAACCAATCTCCTAGTTAAAATAATATAATTCAATCTAGCTTAATCTAAGTAGAACTGTCTCATAACTGTCACCTGTCATTTGCATAGCTGTCACCTGTCATTTTCTAGTTGCAAGCTGCACTTGTCTTTTTGAACTTTAAAATTTCAAATCTGAAAAACGACCTTTATTTAATCGCTCATATCTCCGTGACCGTTTGTGCTAGAGACTTGCAGTAACTTTCATCTGGAAGCTGAGATCCTAGGCTTTCCTAGGACCCCAGAACGATAGTGATAGTCCTTGTAGTTCCTCTGTAATCGCGCCAGACGCATCCGCGAATTTTGCCGCGATTTGAAAATTTCTCCACTTGCAAAAAGATAGCTGCTTTTGCTTTCCTCTGAAAAAAAATCGTTTGCCTCATAAAAACTATCCCTGCATCACTGCTAGAGTGAGCCTGAGCTAATATTAACTAGATACCACTCACCCTGAACCTCTAGAGGGAATTAAAAGCATTTTAACATATTTTCACTCCATTGCCAGCACATATAAAAGCATTTTGCCTGTGTTTTCAACTTCTGTAGTCTAAGTTGCTGGGTGAACTGAATCACATTTGATTGCATTTCTGAGAACTGTGTGCCTTCCTTCCATTTCCTTGCATTGCATAAAAGGGGGGGGTGAATTGTCCAACAAAGTGATTACATTGTTTTGCTGAAATCCTATCAAGTTATTTTCTGTATTGCATTTTCATTCCGCATTGCATCCATTTGAAACCATAAAAGTATTGTTGCTATCTTATCCATCCTATAACCACTCATCATTGATTATAAAGAAGTGTGCTAGTGCCAGATTCTCCGTTGTTAATCTTTATCATATCAGATTAAGTGTGATATTAAATTATTAATTTATTATAAAGTGTGATAGATATATATTGCTTTACTTCTCAAATAAACCTTTTAATTTGCAAAACAGAACTACTTCTTGGCTCAGTGGGGTCAGGAGGATTCCAAGAGAGGGGTGTTATATAGGGGTAGTCATCCAGAACGCATGAACTGGACATAAAGATATATCAATAAGGGTTTTCATTCAGTATTCTAGACTAGGCGTTGACTTGGCTGTAGTGCTGAATTGAATCCTCTTACAAACCTGACCCTATGCCTATCCCTGTCAACATCCCCCAAGGATCAGCCCTTGGACTTCTGTTCTGCACCATCTACACCTCTGACCTAAGAAGTCTCATCTCATCCTTTGTCTTTCACTATCACCGTTTTGCTCAGGACACATCGTTTTCGCTTATCCCTCCTTCACCTCAGCCATTTCTGAATTGATTACCAGTTGTCTCACTGCAATTCATTGCTGGATGGCTCTCTGCTGCCTCACGCTAAACTCGTAAAAATGGAAGTCATCTTTCTCCCAATGCCATGCCCAACTCCCCAATCTCCTTCCTGCCTGTCCTTCTTACCCCGTCACCAAAGGCTTGCAACCTTGGGGTCCTCTTTGATAACAATCTCCAACTACAATTCATCGCTGCCTCTGCTGCTTGCATTAACCTCCACACCATTGGGAAAATGCATCCCTTTCTTACTCTACAAAAACTCTAATCTCTACCCTCATGCTCAGCAAACGTAAACACTGCTCAGGCCTACTCTTTGACCTTCCACTCTAGTCCTTCCTCCCTCTAGACAAAGTCCTCAACTTTGCTACATGCACTCTACAAATTACACAGATCCTTTCCCACTTCTACCCATCAACAACTTGCTGGTTGGCTCTCCGTGCACTGCGGTTCCCATTTGAAGTTGCTTTTCTGAGTCAACAAATCTATCAATGGCCCTGCTCCTCAGTACCTTTCTATTTGTATCACTATTTATTCACCACCTTTTCCCTTCGATCCTCATCTGCATTCAACCTCACTGTCCCATGCCGCTTGACCTCCTCTTCCGCTCTTGCTCCCTACTCGCCCTGCACCACTGGGCATCCGCTTGCCATCACAAAGCCAGACTAATTGTGGATATTGTCACAGCTTTGCTTAAACTTCACTTACTTGGCAAAGAGGAAACTCCCCCTTCCCACTCCCACATCCTCCCTATTTGACCCCATCACAGCCTCCAGTGATTATTGATAACATAAATATATATTTATATATGGTACTCCTCTTTGAAGCACTTGCTCCCTTTGGTTAATGTCACCTCTGCAAGCCACTTGAGAAATATATACACATGTATATATGTTTATATATTCTATTTGTTTTGTTTTTTCCTAGGCATATGTCCCACTTTTCTTTTTTTACACCCTCATACACTAGCTCGACACTTGTTCTCGTCTTCGTGATACTGTACATGCACCTTTCCTGGGAAGGCCTCTGCCATCTGTAAATGTTTGATTGCAAGTCATTTCTGATCGAGAGTGATATCTCTGTACTTCAAATAAATACAAATATACAAAGAACCTACAGAACGTTGCTCTCCCGACCTCATGAACTCTAACTACAGAGGTGCAACATATTTCATAAGACTTCAGTCATTTTGTAAACTCTGCTCTGATCTTTAGTATCCCAATAGTAAATGAAGCAACTGAGCAGGCCTGTTCTTCACTCTTAGCCCCGCCCTTCTGACTCGGCTACGCCCACCCCCTGTCAATGGGGGTCTTGCAATTCTACACAATGAACAATGCTGAGCCTGTCCAGAGTCTTTTACTGGATTACACACAAGCATTCCCCACAGACCTGCAAAGGTAATTAAATCCCTGGAAAACGTAAGCACGTGATGGAGGAAGTAAGGGGAGGGAAGGGCAGAAAAAGCAAAGAGGAAAATCCTGTGTGTGGGGGAGGGAGGTGAGAGCAAAAGGGACAGAGGCAGCAGGAAAGGAGGGGTGGAGTAAAGGGTAGGAGGAACGTAGTGATAGGTAAAGGGGCAGTGATAGACATCTGGGGAGTGGAAACAAAAAGCAGAAAAAGGGAAATGAAGCGAAAGATTGCTGAGATTAAGAGAGAAAGACACAGATATTTCAAAGTATGTGCAAATAGTGCACAGTATCTGAGTGCGCTCCTAGACAATAGAGTCATGGTCAAGCTGCTGCGTCCAAAGCAGTAATGTCCCATCATTCTTTTGGGAAGAACTAGGAAGCACATTTTTACTCAGCACAAAATCCAATATTGTGTTGCATTTTGAGCACTGTTGTGGAAATGCAGAACAGTGAATCGAGACATGTCTAGGGTGGGGATGTGGGATGTACAGTTAGTGAGGGGTCCCCCACCAACAGCTTGCCATAAGGACACCCCAATAACAAAGCCCCAGTATAAAAGAAAGAGGCTCAGACTGGCCTATAAAGCAACGCCCCAAGGTGCAGGCCACTTCCATAGGATGGGCTGGGTCATTGTATTGTGGGACAATGTGAGCTAATTCTGTGGGTTAGGGCGCCAGGCATCTGGGAGTTTTGATGGATTTTATTGACCCAACAGACCAACTGCAAACCAGAGACCACCCAAAGAACTGCACACCAACTCCGAAGTAGGTACTATCAGCCAGAAAGCAAATGTTTATGGTTTAGGTCTACTTGGTGGAAAATATTTGACCTTTTCAAATTTGACCGAATTTCTTTTGGTCGAAAATGCGTTTGGAGACGCCCTGCAACTCCCCCATTCCCTTACCCCACCCCATATACATATTTATTTAAATGTAACCTTATTTCGACCATGAAAACGATCAAAAGAATTCCATCAAAAGTAAAAGGTCAAATGTTTTTCGAACAAGTAGGCATGACTTGGAAAGAATGGACTAAACAACCACAGCATTCAGACGATGCGACCATTGAGTACATGAGTAAAATGGGGCTCCTCTTCTAACAGCCACATCCGTTGTAACCCTGGAAGTTAGGAACACGGCAACCTGCTTCTTAGCAACCGTTCAAACCAGTTCCTGCCTTCTACTTTACCACAGGCCTGGGATGGACATATACAAGCTGCAAAAGTGGGCTGACAGCTGCGCCAGCGACCCTGTGAGGTGGCTTCTACCCGCCTGCCAGTGAGAGGGTTCGTGCCTGTTGCAGCAGCAAACCTTTAGTTGCCATGAACAGGCCCACGTGCATAACAATAAGGCGTTGTGTGAGACATGGAGAGCGGGTCTGTGAGAACGTGAGCAGTTGGCCCTGCTCACTCCACAGCTAACATCTGTTCAACGGCTGGGAGACCGTGTTTCCACCTGTTTACCACCATTACTGTGCTAGACAACAGAGCTGTTCTTACAGACAGGCCGTTCAGAGAGGGAGGCTGGGTTTCAGAGGGAGATGGGGAATGGAAGTAGAGACAGGAATGGGGAGGAGGCATTGGAAAACACCAAGGGAATTAAGGGAAAGTTCCAGGGCGGCATGGATTATGTTACGTTATGATACTAGGACTAATGCCGCACTGTGCTGTGCAAGGTCCCCACTCACAGGAGTCTAAGCGTTGAGCGAGTTCTTATTAGTTGAATGTTAAGCTACAGCTTCCGGTCATGGTTGGTGCATTCAAGTCTACAGAGTTATGGCCACATCGGAAGAGTTCCTAATAAACGTCTTAAAGGTTACTTAAGTATGACTCATAAGCGTTACTGAACGAGGCTGATAGGGTGAGATAAAACGGCAAATGCAGCCTAAGCATTGTGTCAGGGGCGTGGGGGGCAGCATGCATTTTAGGTGCTTTGTGAGCACATTTTAGAAAGCTCTACTGGAAACCATATCAACTGCACTAGGGGCTACTTTATTGATTAGTTGACTGCCCTCTGCTGTCAAGAACCCATGGTCTCAGGGCTCTTTTTTCGTTTTTGCTCGCTCACATTTTGAGTCGCCATTCCTACATATAAAAGGTGAAGGAAATGGAATGGAAATACACACGTGACTTGTGTTCTTTTGAAATGGGTTCAGGATGGCCCAGATGGCACACAAGCACATGCAGAAACTTTGCCTTCGTGAAGACACTATTACATTATAGGTACATGCAGGTTCTATCTCTCCTCGTCTCCCTTCCGAAAAACGAAACAATGTAAACAGAAAACGCATTGTATTACATAAGCAGATATAATCACAACTGTCAATTTCTGGTCCTGGTGTTCCCCAAATCCTCTTTCTTTGTTCACGACCACATTTTCGCCCTTGCACGTTGGTACACTGGATGGTCCCCAAACTCGTTTAACCCTGATCATTTGGGGTGTTTTATCATAGGAGCAAGATTGCTCACCGTGGGCATCCCTGCTCAGCGTGCTGGATTGAATCCCTACCGGACTGACTCACCCTTGCACAATATCCCAGAACCTTGACGCTGGGGGAACATAACAGAAGGTGCTACATAGAAATGTAATAATATCCAAATTATCACAACATCTTCCTGGTGATGCCATGGATTTCCGCTTCTAGCTGCCAAAGCATGTACCCGCTCTGCTTAAATCTCACCACCTCCCACGCTATATAGCTTTTACTTGCTTTCACACTGTTACTGGGTGACAGATAAAAGGGCAATACTTTTGCCACAAAGCATGGATGCTTCACAAGCATTGATTTTCCCACTTTCCGGGATGTTTTGTTTTTGCATTAAACCGCTCATCATACACCTCGGGCTTAGTTTGTTGCCCCTCATTTTTTTGCACAATCTCCACATCAATATGCGGCTTGTCGGCCTTTCCCATCCAAGTAGGTGCCAGCTTGCTCCATGGAGCCCTTCTTATCATGTGAAAAGGCGGTCTTCCAGTGCCACAACTTGCAGCACACGCCTTGGGCCTCATGCGTCTTACAGGAAGGACCCCCATGCCAATTTAGACCATTCCCTACAGCCAATGTGAACAATCCATGACACCTATTCATGTCACACCACATGTCAGCGTAGGGATCGTACCATGCCATCAGATAGTGAATCATGGAGCCAAGGTGCCTGTAGCAAGGTGTTCATATCCAGGGAGCGGTGATAAACTGACTCGGAACATCCTCAAGGAGAACCCCAATTGAGAGATATATTGAATGGCATGGTTAGAGGTAAGCTTCCTTGTGCACTGTCTAGAAGCAATTCACGAAGCAAACAACTGTAACAGTGATTTCTTTTTCCTTTTCCGAACCGGGGGGAACCTGGATCGATTCCAGCACTGGCACCCTCAACATCTTTATTAACTGTTGCCACTGCCACTTCTTCACCCACCGCCACAATACCGTCTACAGATGTTGACACAAAAAAGGGCTAAATAATCAGAAAAAAAGTGCTAAATAATCAGAATGAGTGTTCTGGTTACCAGCAACATAATCAAAAACAGAATCCATCCACCATCTCATTATACATGGTGATGCTGCGCCTAATCATTTTGGTATCTTCCATCAGTCGTTATGGTGCAGGGCCACCACCACAAAAACAGTTATTAAATTGCTTTGATATTCAACACACAGCAAGTGCTTCAATTCCTTTCCAGTTGATATCAAAACTGCAGACGTCAAAGCAGCAGGAAGAGCCTTTCCTTCATGAGCTTGGACTAAAAACCCTCTTAGCCATGAACAGTGGCATCTTAGCCATGAACAGTGGCATCTACATTTCAAAAGGATTTGCTCTTCCCTTTAAGCTTACTCACTAAAGCAGCATCAGTCACCCGACTTTTTGCGTCATCAAATTCCACTTGATATTCTTTCGACCATCCAAACGTCAGACCTTTTTTCATAAGATTTCTCATGACCACTGTCCAGTCAGAAAAATGAGGAATGCATTTGACAAAATACCCTATTACATAACGAAATTACCAATACAGTTCTTTGTTTTCCAGTGACTCGACATCGAACTTTGCACCCACCAGACATGGCCTGAGCCGAGTACCCTGGTTAACAATAAATTGTCGTAAATAGGTTACTGATTTCACTCTAGTTTGACATTCCTTGAGTGGAATGGTGAACTTTTTTATTGTATCTTTTTCCACACAATCTGTGCTCTTTCATCGTGTTTCTTTTCTGGGGTTCCAGTTAGCAAAGTATTGTTTTGGAAATAATGAGTGCCACTAATATTCTTAAAGATATCATGCACAACCCTCAGGGAAAAGGCTAGTCCAAAAGGCACACGTAGTATAGGTAAGTTCCCAAAAGCATAACACACCATGTAAGATGTCTAGGTTATGCATGCAAATCTGAAGAAAAGCAGAAGGCAGGTCAAACGAGCAAAAATCATATGGCTGAATTTAAAGTTTTCAATAACACTATATACTATTTGGTAAAGGATGCCCATCACCCCAAACATCTGTATTTAAATCTCCCCGGTAGACACATATCCTGACACTACCATGTGCTTTGTGTGCCATTCATATGGATGATAACCCGTCTGATGCGTCAGTGGATTCAATGGGCCTGATTCATGGAACATTTTCCTATGGGATTGCGCCATTATAAAACACTTCCATGAATCTGGCCCAATAACTTTTGTATTTGTATTTATTGATTTATAAAGCGCTTTACAAGTGAACAACTTAAAACATAAACGTAAACAAAATAACAGTAGAAGCAAAGTTACAATATGAATCAGTCAATAAAACAGCAAGAAGAGCAATTAACTGAAGGGAGATAGGGAGAATAGTGGAGTAGGACTAGGTGGGGTGGGGACAGGTGAGGGGTAGGAGGAGGGAAGAGGAAGGGAGAGAGTGGGGAGGGAAATGGTAAAGGGGAAAGGGGGAGGGAAATGGTAAAGGGGAAAGAGGGAGGGAGGGGAGGAAGGAAGGGGAAGGAGTTTCAAGGAGGGGAGTGGAGAAGAAGAAATTTAAGGGAGGTGCGGAATGAGGAGAAGGTGGGGGAAGAGCGGATTGCAAGAGGTAGGGAGTTCCAGTGCAGGGGGGCTAGGAGTTGAAAGGAGCAGAAACGGGAGGGGGCACAAGGGGACGGAGGTACAGTGAGAAGGAAATGGTCAGCAGACCGAAGGGAACGGGAGGGGGAGTAGAGAGAGATGAGGGAGTAGAGGTAAGGGGGAGCAAGACCATGGAGTGATTTGAAGACAGGGCAAAGGAAGTGAAATTTGAGTTGAGAGTGAAATGGAAGCCAGCCAAGAGAGGAGAGGGAAGTAGTGATGGAGTCTCGGGTGGTAAGGAGACAGAGTACGAACAGCAGAGTGGTAGATGGATTTGAGGGGGGCGAGATGAGAAGTAGGTAGTTCTAAGAATAAGGAAGAGCAGTAGAAGAGGCGGGAGAAGAAAAGGGAGGAGATTAAAAGTTTGGTAGCATGGAAGGTGAGAGAGGTACGGACTTTGCGAATGTTGAATAGGTGGTAGCGACAGGTGCGAGAAGGGAGCGAGATATGGTGGGAGAAAGAGAGAGAGGAGTCAAAGTGAATGCCTAAGTTACTAGCATGGAGAGAGATAGGGAGATTGGAGGGAGGAAAGTGAATGAAAGGCGGAGGAGAGGGAGAGGGTAGAGAGTTTGAGGGAAAGAATAAGACTTCAGTCTTATCAGTGTGAAGGGAGAGAAAGCGGGAAGACATCCAGTTCTTTATGGCAAGAAGAAAGTTTTAGGTGGAGGTCAGTTGAGAAAGAGAGGAAAAGTGGAGTGGCGTCAGCATAGAAGTGGTGGGAAATGCCAAATGAGAAGATAACAGGGGCTAGGAGGGAGGTGTAAAGGGAAAAGAGGAAAGGTCCAAGCACCGAACCTTGAGGTACGCCGTATTCAAGAGGTTGGGATGGGGAGGATCGGCCACCCCAAGAAACAGTAAAAGAGCGGGAAGAGAGGTAAGAAGATAGCCAGTTGAGAACAGATCCTTTGAACCCAAAGGAGGAAAGAGTGTGGAGAAGAAGGGGATGATCGATGATTTAGTTGTGCATTGCCTTTCTAGTTCCATTTTTAGATCCTATGAAGCAAACACGCATAACTGTGTGTGCAGATATACCTTGGATACACTGGGAGAGGCACCTCTCTTTGATATCCTGTACATAGAATCCCTTAAGCAAACCCAACTCTTCACTAAGAATCTAAAGGAACATACTATCATGGACATCTTATGATAACCAATCAGTCCACCATGATCCATCACTCAACAATGGGCAGTCCTTTTCCACAGGATACAATTTACACACAGCCATGCAATTTGTGCACCTACATTTCCCTTTTATCAAAACTAAACACTGCAATGGGACTCTTTTCAAATGTATTGGGATAAATGGCTCAGCATAAGAACTCTTTACTGCTGGTTTTCATCTGGATGGTCGGATCCATTCTTGTCACCAGTGAAGTGGAGCCAATTTTGTGAATTGTCGGCACCACTATCATTTCCAACTCTGCTGCAATAAATGTTAGCTGAACAGGCACACTAATACTAGTATTCTCTCTCATGACAGAGTGATGGCATACAGCGTTGCCATAGCATGGGTTGAACCCCTTCAATGTCCCATTTTCCTTCCGACCTCTGTCACCTACTTTTCTAACTGTCACACAAAGAATTCAAATAATTCTAAATTCCCTGAACCACCCGCAAATCAACCAACCCCCACAAAACACAACACAATCCCAAACTAAAGTTACAATTGCCTTCCTGTTCCATGATATTAAATATAGTTCCCTGTTCCTTTGCTATCAAACTTTTATTTCATCACAATAGCACATCCCTATATATATATATAAATGTTAAATGTGTGGTTATGTGTGTGTGTTGTCTGTTTGAAATGTTCTGCATATTTCCCAACATGCTACAAACCTGAAATTTGGCATGTGGGTAGGGTCCATCGTGTAGACAATGTAAAAGTATAAAATAAAAATGTTTAAAAGTTTGTTTGTTAAGCTTTTTTTAAGTGGTCTGCAATGCTTGCTTATATGTGTGTGTGTGTGTGTGTGTGTGTGTGTCGGTTTGAAATGTTCAGCATACTGCACAACATGCTACAAACCTGGAATTTGGCATGTGGGTACCATGGTGTAGATAATGCAAAAAGTATAAAATATGAATATACCTCATTTAAATATTTTTATTTTGTGTAGGCATTACTGTGCGAAGCACAGATAACACTGCTAGTATAGTATATAGACACTTCAACTCTATCAGCTTCTACTTTGACCATTGGCTACTCATAAGTATTATGTATTATTGTTATTATAATAATTTGTTAGAATGTCCTATTGTGTCCGTTACTCAAAACCAATATTTGCATCACATGCCCTCAATGCTCTGCCACAGCCTTCCAAGTTATGTTAATTGCCTTTAATAAATGTATCCATTTGTGACCTTATTTCCATCCTCCTCCATCTGTACAGGTAGTTAGGCAGTAATGTCATGTCAATAAATACATCCCATAGATACATATATAATTAAATGTTTTCTCTTTATCCTGTACATTGTGCATAGGGAAATACACCTACTCTTGAGAGGGTGAAAGTGTATTTTGTAGTATGAAATTAAAAGCATGAACGAAAACTACAAAATAGGGTCTGGAAAAATAACCACATGAAGTAAAAGAAAGTCTTGAAGAAAATTCCAAAGTGAAGAAGTGATTGTAGCATCTGATCGGAACCAGAATGGAGGTTGAAGGAAGCAAAGTGCAGGGCAGAGATTCTTCTCCACAAAAGTGTGTGCAGCCTTTGAACAGAGTAAGCATACAGTGTGTATTTAAGTGATAAGATGTGTATGTTAGATAGAAAATGTTGAAGAAATGGTGGGTTTTCATGACGGGCTAATGCCAGGAGATTCAGGCCAAGTATTGGGGTCGTAATAGTACCTGAAGTAGCCTGGAAGCAGCGTGCAAAAGGGTTGGGTTGTCACCAATAAAGAAATTGAAATAATTGTGAGATACTAGCAATGAAAATTGGAGTTTTGAAAACAAACAAATTATTTGGTGTATATAGGACTTTTCAGATTACAGACATTGATTAAGTTCTGTGTGTGAGCTATAGGGACAGGGAATATCGGCTTCCAGGGGCAAGTAATAGGAGCATCTGTCCTGAAGAAGACAGAGAAGCTTGGCTATCAATGAACCCACTCAAACATATATAGACCTCAAATTACCTGAAATCTTTGTCAAATTCCTGGGATTTTTTTTGTTACATAAACTGACAATTCTGTTGCAAAACTAATGTTAATTGTGTATATATAATTATTTGTTATACGAGACTATGTCAAAAGTTCCGATGGATGTAATTAAACTTGAAATCTAATAAATTATGCATTGAATGTTGTGATGTTATGTTTTCATATGTTATTTAAGCATCTATATATAAATAAAAATGTAAATGTTTGTTTGTTCAAAATCTTAAATCTCTGAAAGTTCTTCACCGATTGCTTTGAAATTTTGACACAAGGTTGCATTCGAATAGGCGCGTGTTTTTATATACCTACTATACATAGATGTCACACCTGTGACGGGTAAAAACATGCTTTTTCTGAAAGAGAGCGCCATCTGTTGGACGTAAAAGCAACACACGCTATAATGAACATTTTACTGCAAAACAAATACATGCAGAGGAAGCAGCAGAGCGACATGCAGCCAGACTTTAGGATGCATGGTTGCGACCACGGCGATCGTGTTCTGCAGCTTGAGATCTGCTTTATTGTCAATAGAATTAACGCGACAGGCTGAGAGTGGCTAAAAGAGAGAAACAGCAGATCAGCATCAAACACGACTCCATGCTCAGCAATCACGCGTTTACAATCGCCTTGCATTCCGATACAACCCAAGTGATGATTATAGTTTGAGCCAGCATGTTCTCATCGGCACCATGACTGAAGTGTGTCCTTATTGCAAGGCTCTGAAATTTAATGGAGAAACAAAAGGAATGTGTTGCGCCGCCGGTAAAATTAAACTGCCTCAACTTTGAGAACCGCCAGAGCCATTAAAAACTACCCACTAGCATTGTCAAATTAACCATATTAGAAACGTGCGCTTTCTCTTTTCTTTCTTTTCCATTTAACCAGACTGAGCCAAAGCAACGCGTGGCCGGGGACAGCTAGTTTCAAATACATTGCGTTTTGTGTATTCGAAAGACTCATTGTTTAGGGAACAATTCTGGGCTAGATGCATGCACAGGAAACGACTATCCCTAACACTTACAATTGTCGCATTTCTACAAGAAGTGTTTAAGGACTTCTTAACGATTCGTCACTTTGCCAAATTTCTTTTTTTTATCTTAGATAGCAGAAATTATAATAGTAGAGGATAAACCATAATGGATCATAAAGAAAAGAATTTCGTTCAGAATTAAATATATATATTTTTAATGGACTGGCATATTTTATTTGTATGCATTGCATGAATTCATTGCATGTTCAATCTTTCTTATAATGTATTTGTGTTTATCTATGTAGATTGCTGTATAATGTTTGAGAACATGTTTTTTGTGCCGATTGCTCAAATTATTAAATGATTTGGGATATGATATGGCATTTATTGCACGCCTATACAGAAGTGTTTCAAGGAACAACGCGGCAAGGGAGGGGGAACAGAGGGAAGACAGACAGCGATCATACTACGCCAAGTGTCAGTCAGATCACGCAAGTGCGGGGGAATGGGAAAAGTGCGGAATGGGAGAGCGGTGGGGACAGTGCAGTACATGGGAAAAAAGTCAGGAGATAAACAAATAATAAGAGAAGTAGGGCCAGCTGGTGGCAAGTGCAAGGGTAAGTGCAGACATCCGGTGTCAAGTAATGGTGGGGGAACAGTAGGGTTACAGAAAACCATCCCCAGGTGCAGGGAAATGCCAGGGAGGCAGTGCAGGTGTGTAACTGGCGGGGGAGGGGACCTGGGCCCGAGATCAGAGGGAGGCCAGGTAACCAGTACAGTTTCAGCCAGGAATTCAACAGGGGAGAGGAGGGGAGAAAGCAGAAGCAAAGAGGAAGGTTTTGAGGTGCTTCCGGAACCAGAGGTGATTCTCCTCAAGTTTCAGGGATGTAGGGAGGCTGTTCCAGAGGGAGGCCCCAGCCGAAGAAAGATCTGCCACCAACTCGTTGCTTGTAGAAGCGACTGACCCTGAGGGAGTTGGATGCGGATGAGCAAAGAGCTCAAGAAGGAAGATATTTAGGAAGAGAGAGTTGAAGGTAATGAGGCTCCCGGCCCCAGAAAGCCTTGTCGGTGATGCAGGGGGTCTTGAACTTGATCCTTGCAGCCATCACGAGGCAGTGGAGAGATTTCAGGGCTGCAGAGATATGATCTCTGGGCTTGAGACCAAGGACAAGTCTTGCAGTCCTGTTCTGGATTGGTTGCAGAAGGCAGAGAGTAGAGGAAAGCAGATTGAGAAAGAGGATGTTGCAGTAGTCCAGCATAGAGAGAACCAGGGCTCTGGAGACAGGGCAGTAAGAAAAGGAAGAATACCTCTGAGGGGGTGTAGCTGGTAGTGGGCCTTCTTGGCAAGGTCAGTGATAAGAGGGGAGAAGGAGAGAGTTAAGTCGAAGATGACCCCAGGGTGTTTTGCCTCACATTAAGGCGAAGGAAGAGGGCCCAATGAAGGCAGCTAGAGTGAGAGATGGAAAGCGAGAGCAGGGGTCCCAATGAGAAGGATCTCCGTCTTACTGGAATTAAGGAAGAGATCGTTGGAGGCGCACCAATCCTGAATCGGAGATAGACAGCCAGGACCGAGAGAGAAGAGGAGGAGGCTGAGGGGAGCCTGAAGGGGAACTGAGCGTCATCCGCATAACACAAAGTTAGAGGAGAAGGTAGAGATCAGGTGGGCCAAAGAGGCCAAGTAGACATTGAAGAGACAGGGTGAGAGGTTAGTGCCCTGGGGAACACCACATGTGGCGAGAGAGGTGGTGGAGAGAAGGTACTCATGTTGGACCTGGGAGGGTCGGTCCAGGCGGAAGGAGGTCAAGCGCTCCAGGGCCTAATCTGTGATGCCCAGGTTCTCATGGACGATTGATCAGGATGCCATGATTGACCGTGTCAAAAGCAGAGAAAAGGTCAAGGAGGATGAGGACAGAAGGAAGGCTTGAATTGAGATTAGCGAGCAGATCTTCACAGGTGTTCAGGAGGGCAGTTTACGTGCCTCTGGCTGCTCTGAAGCCAAACTGATGGTCATGGTGACAACCAACAGATTCAGTGTGGAGAGTAAGCTGGGAGATGGGTTCGGAGAGGATCTTGTAGCCATCAGGGAGGAGATGGTCAAAACTTGTGAAAGAGATGGCCGTGAACCATGTCTCGGTAAGAGCGAGGACATGCAGGTCAAGTTCTTCGAGGAGGTGGCAGATGTCAGAGGAGTGTTTGACAGCAGAGCAAGAGTTGAGAGTAGCGACATGGAGCAGGTTGCCACATTTTAAATACTTCCATGGTGTGGTAAAGGCTTGAGGTATGCCCTGCAGAAGTGGTAGAGGAGCCAAAGAGTGGGCAGAGGTGGTAGGAGGTGGCATAGTAGCCAGAGAGGAGGAGGAGGGTGTCAGAGAGGCAGCGAAAGAAAGAGGTGGCGGAGGAGTCAGAGGTGCTAGTAGGAATTGCAGGAGATATATCTTTAATGCCTCCCACCGCCCTTCTGCTCATTTTATCTTTGATCTCCTGTTGCCCTCTTTTCTCGACATAGTTCCTCCTTCTCTCCTGATCTTCATTCTTTATTTATGTTCACTGAGTAATGGCAGAAAGTGCTCCGCCTTAGCGAGGATGGAGCAGCATTGGCAGAGCTGTGTGTGCTGAGGATGGAGGATCATTGACAGAGCTCTACATCACTGAAAGCAGATGAATAACAGGGGCCACGGCAAATAGTTGAGGAGTAATTGAAGAGCTGCGTTGGTCCCCCGTTACTGAAATAGCATTGATGCAGCACACCAGGGTTCAGGTGCATTGGCAGAGCTATGCATGTTTCCCAGTACCGGAATAGCCAAGACTGGAGGTTGTGACTGAGCCACACTGGCATGCATAGTGTGAGTCCATTACCGAGAAAGCAGGGAGCTGGGGGGCACGAAGAACGTGCAGGGGTGGATGTGAGCACGAGTACTTGAATTGGCGTGACCTGCCACACAGGTCATTGGTTTGGTGCATTTGCAGAACTGCGCGTGGGCCCAGGTCACTAGATAAATAGGTCACCACCAGAGAGAGGGGGAGACAGACAAGACTCTGCGCCTGATTCACAGAAGCGTTTTTATAATGGCGCTGTCCCATTGAAAAACGCTCGGGGAATCAGGCCCAGAGAGAGACCCTCACTCCCCCAGTTCAGGTATGGCCAAATGGAGACCTCAGTCTGTGGGGTCTAAACACTGCCATCTTGGCGGCGCTGCTTGTCAGAAATGAGGTGAGTGTGCAGAGCTGAGCTAGTGCCGTCTGTATATACAACCTTGAGCTGCTCTGCGCTGCAGATACATTGGCCAGTGCTGACATTTTCCACCAC
This sequence comes from Ambystoma mexicanum, assembly GCF_040938575.1. Lineage (NCBI taxonomy): Eukaryota > Metazoa > Chordata > Amphibia > Caudata > Ambystomatidae > Ambystoma > Ambystoma mexicanum. Next base: position 377,674,119 of record NC_090926.1, on the reverse strand, counting down.
GTGTCAGAAGGAAGCAGTGTTCCTTAAATGGGAGTTTGAGCAGCGCTGTGGGGAGAGGGAATGTGGAAGAGGTGGGGGTGCTGCGGCGGGGGAAACTGGGCCTCGCTGAAGGAGGAGAAACAAAAGATTGTGTGTTTTTGTTCCAATTCAAGCTACAGCACAACACCTTTTTTACTCTAGTACTGTTTGGCAAGAACAGTTGTGGATCTATCTTACGGCTATGGTATGTAGTGTTATATTATTAGGAGGTAAACCGCATACCACTGCCATTTTCTAAACAAAGCCATTATGGCATCTAATTATAATTAAAAGTAGGAACAATATTGTGATCCAAAACTAATACACATTGTGCAAAGGCTGTTTGACTCTGTGTCAGGTCTACTGCCGCCTGTGAGGCCCACCACTCTCGCCTGCATACTGAGGCCAGCCAAAAAACGATAATATAACTATACATAAAAAATAGAACCAGCAAATTATTGCAGGCCGTCTACTAGGCGTGATACCCCTGCTATCCTCTTCCCAACTAGAACAGCAACCTCCAAAAATGATTACTGTGTTCTTGTGGTAGTTCCCCAAAATCCCGATTAGAAATACAACTCCATTATTTAATACCGGAACATAGCATAAATATTCCATACTTAGAATTGTTAACCAAAAATGTACCTTTTAGTAAATGTGGCATTGTATTTTTTTCCCATTTGTTTTTTATGACTTGATGGTTTCAATGATCATTGTGCCTGCTAACTGGATTTATATGAGTGCTCTGTGTGGTATTCTAGTTATTCATTTTAGCTCAGACACAAATAAATGAAATAAAGCTATTCCCTTTAGCTCTCTCAAAATGGTTGTTTCAGGGCCACATAAAGGAGTTTTGAGGGAGACCTCCCCCACCCTTCTGCATACATGCAGACATTATCCATTTCATTTGTGTCACATGCCAAGCTTGGTTTTACTATTGCATTCCCTGAATTTCCCCATTATAAACCCAGGACTTCAAGTCCCAGAATGCAAATTTACAAGAAGGATTGGACGAGTGCCTCCCGATTTAAATGGATAATGTTCGCATTTGTGCTTCCTTCCTCTCCCTGGGGTTGTTCGGGGCAGATGTGGCACTGACAAGATGTTCTCTCCTGCTTGTCAACCGCGACCCACACTACATCCAACCATCTCTTCCAAAACACCTTCCTTCTCAAGCCCTACGCTCAGCCACCTCAAACTCTGAGGGTCAGGCGCATCTCAAAGCAGAGAGTGGGGTGGGGGTAGATCTCTCTCCTCTGCCGGTGCCTCCCTCTGGAATTGCTCCCTGCCCCTCTCAAACTTGAGCCAGACCAACTGAAGTTCCGTAAGGAGCTCAAGACCTTCCTTTTTGCCTCTGCTCTCTCTCTCTCTCTCTCTCGCTCTCTCTCTCCGCTGCTGTACTACCTGTCTGTTGTGCTGACTGGTTGCCTAGCTACCCTCCGAGTGTCACTGGGTAACAGGTTCCTCCATGTTCAGTCTCCCCAGCACTGCCTTCGGGCCAACCGTGCACCTAGGGGCTGTAACTTTACCCACGATCCCCTTCCTCCTTGCACTTACCCAGAGCCGTGCAACGCTGGCTGCACATACTCCGAGCAATGCTGCCCTGATTGCACTTCCCCCTTCTGCCTTCCCCCTGCACTTTGCATTATCGCACTTCAACAATCTGAATGACAAGGCCTAGTAAGATTGTGGTTTTTTCCCCTCTGTCTTCCCTTCCTTGTCGCGCCTAGAAACACTTGTGTACAGGCGCAATATAAATGACTTAATCATATCACCTAGATATGCCAGATCGCCTAAAAAATAAACTTCAGCTTATCCAAAATACAGCAAGTGGACTGCTCCTCAGACTCAAAAGGAGGGAACACATAACATTGGCTTTCAGAGCACTTAACTAGCTACTGTGAGAAACCTGAAGGTGTCTCCCTGTCTAAACCTCAAGGATCTGTCATTCATGCGGCCAGGACACCACCATCACTATTGCATCCAGTGCCTGGGGGTGGACCGGTGAGGAAGGATCACCTGGATGGGGGTCCTCGGGGAGTGGGACACCAATGGGTGAGAAGCGGTATCCCCCTTCCTTCGACACCTTTTCCCTATCCTCTCACGTAGGGTATTCAAAACCACTGCCCCCCCTTTTTCCAACACGAACCCTTTCGCACAACACAAAGGACAACGGACTAACACCAGAGCCGTTTACCTAGCATGTCCCAATACAAGGGTCAGGCAATTAATCAGAAGCACATACACCTGACGGCCCTTTCCCTTCCCCACAGGCATAACAGGTGGAGCCCGAGAGCACAGTATGAGCATGGCAGACAGCACGACGAGACGGCTAAGTAGGCGTGGCAGTTCAAGAGAAGGAGAAAGGCGACAAGAATGGAGAGGGTGGTGAGGAGAGAAGTGACCTTGCCCTTTCGTCCCAGACCTGACGAACCTTCGAAGAAGAAACGCATAGATCGCGAACAATAGCACAAGTGTCTAGCGGCAGACGTCAACGGTACACGGGGCAAGCCTACGCTGATAAGCAGAAGCGAGAGAAGCTACCGTGACCTTTGTGCCGGCCTTGACTCCAGAGAAGCCGAAAGCCAAGCGGTTCATCACAGCCGGTGAGTCGAGGGGAGAACCAATAAGAACCGGAGTGTCATCGTTGAGAATTGCAAAGTGACAAGTTTGAACCAAGTTTAATGAACTATGAAAGAGGAGACCAGCTGCTGAGGGAAACCGGTACCATGTGGGTGCTAACTCAAGAGACTCTGGTCGATCCCCCATCTGAGCGAAACTAGAGAAACCAAGAGGCCATACGAGGGCCACCGAAATAGGTCAAAGTGGTCATACTGAGGGCCAAGCAAAATCCCTGTACAATCGAAAGACTTTGATGTAGAAACTGTGTGAAAGAAAGGGAAGTGAATCCCGCAGTGACAGGTAACACGGGGAGTGAATCCCAAGAGGGGCAAAGTCTAAACTCCCAAGAAACAGTGTGTCGACAGACGTAAACCCGGCAGAGGGATGTTCACTATGAACTGTTTGAAAAGACATTGAGAACTTAAAGAAATGGCCCTGATTGCTGAAAGATGAACTGTCATCTCATGCTGGGAAAGCTCGAGAGTGTACTGTGCTCCACGATCCCACCTTGCCCCATTCTCAAAACATGGGGAAGGAAGACCCAGGCTACCGCATCCTGACATTTTATTTGAGAGCACTTCTTTCTTTTCTTCAGAACTATCCCACAACCCTCTTTGTATTAGTTGCAAGGTTTGGCAATAGGTTTCTTAGTATAGGCCCTTCTATTTTGACACAAGGACACTAGGACGGCCTTATTTTTCATTTGATGGTTAACGCTTGCTCATATCTTAGACTTAGATTAGGCGTTTTTCCACCCTGCATCCGGCATTCATTGTTCAATAAACACCCTAGAACTGTGATCACTTGTGTCTGTCTTAATTGTTGCCACGTGAGTTCCTTACACTACCAAGCAAAAAAGGTTCCAGTTCAAGGACCTCTGCATCGACTTCAGGGCTCTTGAAGATTAAGGACGATTAAGGAACATAATTCCTACAAAACAAAATCTCACTCTACTAACCACCCATAATATAAGGCAGAGAAAACATACCACGCGAAACCAGAAGATTTTTGCTGAGAAAGAAACTAAGGTTCTGCCTTTTACACTATAATGAAAAGCACCGTCGAGTGAAATATGCATCGTAAAGCACCACCTGGAATTCAGGAAATGTCTAAAAGCATGTACCTTCAATGCTTAACAAAAAGAAAAGTTAACCCAACAACTGTCTAAATATCTCTGCTGCATCCACTGTCGGACTGGGTATAAACTTCACCAGGCTCACGTTTCTTTGAAGAAAAAACCTGTTGTGAAGACACGCCCACATTAAAAGCCACACCCCCTTGAGAGATACTTTTTATAGATTTGAAAACTAGTACAATAGCAAGAGACAAAAATCATGTTTGCAGTTACATTTGTACTTACCAATTTCCGTTAAGTTAAAAAAGCAATCTGTATTATTAAGATAAAACAATGTAAGGATGAAAATGACACTTTACTAAATTAGATACCGTAATGTGTTTATCCTAAGAGCTGAGATGGCTCTGCCAAAATTGGTTCCGGTGACTGACAAGACAGACCTGGCCACAGATGAAAATCAAAAACCCTGTGATTTCTGCTGATCACTGCACATGCCCAGCACAGCTCCTAGGCGTTATACTGCCATTGCCTCATCACAGGGTAAAAAAGGATGTCTGTATAATATTATAACACACACACACACACTCTAGAAGAAATGCAACAATTGCAATTTAGCATCATCATATTTAATTAATTTAATCTGGGCAAACTGAAATACATGTATTAAATCATCCTCCATTTGATGTGAATACAGGGCTCATTTGCTTCAAATTAGAAGTGCCACAGAAAAACTGATTTGCTCAGGATCACACACTTGAGTTACATGATGAAGTTAGGATTCGAGACCAGTCTACCACTTAGGGTCTGGACTTCATATTTTCTCAGATCTAGTTGGTACACATGTTCAATGTGTGAATTTCTACAAACCCCTATAGAAATATGTTAAGCAAAGTGTATAACTGTAGCTTTCTTTTACCTTCATCTTGAATGAAGGACTACAACTCCCAGAATGCAAAGTAATGCAAAGTAATGTGTCATGTAACTTATAACAGCAACAGTAACCAAGGATGCAAAGTCTGGGTGATTACAAGATGTAAGCCCCCTACCTCCACAGGATGCATACTATGTCCAAAACTTCTCTTCCTCCCTGAATTTTTATGACAGTGAGGGGCAAGGAATCAGGTCAAGCGGCATCGATTTCATTAAACTTTGCACCGAGAGATAGCCTCCAGAGATTAATTCTCCTGACAACACCATGTAGAACATAGGTGCAATTCCCGTAAGGGGATCCAAGCTTTATATCGTTTTTTTCCTCCCATCTCCACCAAGACTGTTGTGCACACCAGAAATCCCAGAGGTCTAACTCTCTACCCTAGAGACCCATGGAAAGTCTTGACAACTCTGGCTCTCTGGACCAATCCCATAAGTTAGGCAGTTCTGTGTCATGTAGTTCAGATTTTAACAAGATGCCTGTTCCCCCAGTTGGAGATCTTGCTAGATCAATTGATGCCACCAATTTGAATTTCTGGAAAATGGTATTAGATTATAAAGCAGCTGTAAACGCCTTCCTAGACTTTTTCTTTTAAGTTCTGAAAGCCAGTAAATTAATATCTCAGAGGGTCATGAACTTCCAGCCGTGTTCTAGCTTCAGGTTTCACATACATCACTGCAGCGGGAACATAAACCCACCAATCCAATGTTCCCAAAAAAGTCACAGGGCGAAAAGGTGAGTGATGCTCTAGCCTTTTTATAAAGCGCACGCCAATAACAGAACTGTCTGTTGCAATTTTTAAGAAACACTGCTAATATTATCCAACCAAATTTATTTTATTGGAGGAAGAAAGTTTAAAAGTTGGTTTAGGCACATCCAACAGTAAGTAGAATCAGTAGAATTTTCCCAATATGTACCAACCTTTTAAGGGCATAGGCCAGTCATAAAGCCCTGCCAAATAATATTTTCCACAAGAATCGTAATCAATTTGTCTGATTAGAAAGGAAGCTGAACCAGGTACACTGACTTGCGACTAACCATTCCCTGTTCTGTGTGGCCTTTCACAGAAACTGGCCTATTAGTAAATCTCCACATGTTATCTTTGTTGCGACACTTGCTAAGCATATCATTCAGAGATGTTACTGATGTCTTGCTACGTTACACAACAGTGAAGTTTAATTTGTCCGAATAGAAATGCAGATCGACAAGTAGAAGGCTTGAATGTTTCTGTGGGCCTGAAAGTCACGCAGGGTAAGACTCACTTGAAATTGGCTAGCTTGATAGATCTAAGAGAGGGGATATATTCCAACAAAGCGTTAAGTATTGATAAGGGGTCCCATAAAATGTGCGACAGCTCTCATCCAGCCCTGGCTCTTCATTCAACAGCGGCTGGCATTTCCCAGAGATATGTACCACAAATCAAATGGAAATTGGCACTAGCTAAAACACAACCTCCGACAACTAGTAGGATTCTTTCCCACCACTGCTTCCTTACTCGATAAAGACCATTTAGAATATTGCTGCATGAAATTGATGACCATATTGCTCGCACAATAAAGCACATTTTGAAGCACATCATTGTATTCTTTAGGCACTTTTTGCATTTACTGGAGGGTACTATCGAGCCAGGGCGTAAGAGAGTCAGGTTGCTAGAAAGAGGCAGTGTATGAGAGGCTACAAGAAACCCAGGTTGTCATTATTTGCACCTTGTGTGTGGTCTCTGCTATCAATTTAAAAGAAAGAGTCCCAGACGCCCACAGCACGACATGACATTCTTTGTTTTGCTCTATGTTTTTGGTTTAATGTGTGTGCAGTGAGCAGTGGTTGAAATGAGCAGGAACGGTCGGGAGCAGAGTTCCACTACTTTTATTTCTTACTGTTAACAGTTCCCCTGCTTTTTGCAACTATTTTCACCATTCCGGAACTGTTCTTTGTGAAATTAAGGCACATTTCTCCACCAAATAGCAGCCAAACTGAAATCTGTTTCAACTCAATTGGCTGTCAAGGAGCATTGCTGCAACCCTTGAAAAATGTGTTGCACGTTGCAATAGCACCTGTGTCACAGTTGCACTACTTTCTTTGGCACACTTCTACCACTCACTGCGAGGAGGCAGGAATGAACCTCGGACACAAGTTAGCCATGTTTTTGCTTAAAGACTTATTGAAAACAAAAGGCCGGTTTGGAAAATGCCTCTCCGATCCGGCTCTAACCTGAACCAAAACTAAGGATTTGTCTGCATCAGAATGTCCAAAATGAAACCTCCCCTGTGTCCACATTTCTATTCTGACCCTCACACCAAATAAGGCAAAATTGGAAGTATTTAACCTTGGAAGGTTTGAGAAAGTGTTCACAAAAATAAACTGTCTTTCAACTCAAAGGTTCTGCAAGGATATAGGTCCTTGATCCAGAAGATGGGTCCCTTCCCCTGGAGTCCTCTTGTTTCTCTGAAGATTCACGTTCAACAGTTCCATATGCCTTTCTTGGCACAAAGCAATATATCTGAAGTTCACATTCAACAGTTCCTTGTCTTGACTTTGCAATGGTATCGCTCTTGAACTTCTGGTTCATACCATCCTTTCCTAGTCCTGATGTTACTTCTCAGGACCTCTTTGTCAAACAACACAGTTCTCTACTATTTTTAAAGAACCCAGTTCTGGTTGCCTTGCATACTCCCCTGCCAGGACTTCCTATTTTCACATATGTGTGATGGTTGCCTGGTATACTCTTCTACCAAGACTTCTTATGTTCATACACTGATGATGGTTGCCTGGTATGGTCTCCTGCCAGGGCTTCTTATGGTCACATTGTGAGTGATGGTTGCCTGGTATACTCTCCTGCCAGGGTGTCTTCTATTCACATGGGGTTCCTTCCCTTTTCCATAGTCACACACTTGTTTGCCAATATGTCCCTTGGATATATAATCTGGTCCTGATTTTTGCTTTGTTTGAATAATTTGCACATATATGCTTGTAAAGGTTTTATTCCCAATTTGTTTCGCTTTTTAGTGTCAAATACATTCTCTCTCTCTCGCTCCCACTTGCATGTTCATTCACTTGCATTCGGCATACCCACCGACATGCCCTGGGGTCCTCACGGCCTCCGGAAAGACTATCTGGCATTCGGTGGTGTTGCTGTATGCTCCGCGGTCAACCAGAGAAGTGCTTTCATCTCCTTCCTTCTCATGCCCGCCTCTGCCTGGTTTCTTAAGGTCCAGCGGCTTCCACTTCCAGTGTCTGCTTCACTCCAGGCTCCTGCTCTTGATCACTTGCAAACACCCACGAGTCCCTCCAAGCTCCTGGAGTTCCCACAGCGTGTCGTATGCGAAACTAAGCACCGCTCTTTGCACATGGAGTGAACCCAGGGGCGAGATATGGTTATTTTTAAAGCTAACCCAATTGTTTCCATTGCACTGTTGTAATTTAGCCAAGGGACGGCCTCACTCCAACACACCTATGGCCTCACTCCCACACACCTCTGCAAACACATAACACAAAAGCTATTGCACAACACCTCTATCATAAACATGAAGCTACCTTTCATGACAAAAAATTGAACTGTAGCTACTCACATAATATATATCCACTTAAACACAACCCCCTTGGCTTAGTTCATACTATACCTCCTTTTTCATTCATTCACTTGCCATTCAGGCATAGGTGACTAGCAGGGCCTTAATGCTCGAAATGCACACACACATAATAGCACTTCCCCTGTTCCCATATCTAGACAACCAACAGCTCGTTGGGACCATAATTATGGTGGAAGGTGCTATAAAAATGGCAAAAATGAATGAATATTAAAGTTATCATTATCAGTTGTAAAGGTGCAAATATTCCCCTTCTATTTTCTCCAATCCCCAAAGACCCGCATACCTCACCCACCAACACCCCTCACACTTAACAATTCTACTTCACAAATTACACTCCCACACCTCTCACTCTGCCAGTCGTGCACATACTTAAATGTTCTGTCACTCTGCCAAGTCACAACTTGCATGATCCACCAACCATGCTTCCAACTCACACCTTGCACCCTTCCAGTTCCTCCTACAGTCTACATTCCTTCATTCTTTCTTGCATCTTGTATCCGTTCTCCAAGTCTATGGCATTCCTCTACTGTCCTTTCTCCAAATCTGCAGCCTGCTCCCTCTTTCCAGCCATCTGCTCCGATACTGCTTTCTGGCCCACCGCTCCCCATCTGTCCTATTGGTGCCTGCTCTCCTTTATCCTCATCTGGCTGTTTTCGCCGCTGTTTTTGCCACCCAAAAATGTTCACATTTTCCCTTGGTCTAGCACTCTACTAAATACAAATTAAGTTGTGGATATCACTTTTCCCGTGATCATTCCCTGGAACTCTAAAAGTGCTCTATTCATCAGTTAATTGTGATTACTTAATTGAAGACTGCTATACTGATTTTACTTTTGGGTATCAATAATGCCAAGCTATACATACATACATACATACATTCTCGGTGTCTCTCTGGGTCTCTCTGTGTCTCGCTCTCCAGGCATCTCTGCATTAAGTACAACATTATCCAAGCATGACCCATCTCAAGAATGTGGTTATTTCCATCATCAACTATAGGCAGAAAATACACACAACCAGAAACCAGTATCTAAGATTGCAATCAGAGGTTTTTAAATTTCCCTTTCTCTCACAGAGATGTCTGGGCAGATCTGAAAAAACCTTTTTACATAGTCAAATTCTGTTCCTTGGCATACACAGCAGGGTTGGAAACAAACATTTGCCCCTCTACAGTCGGTGCAGTCAGTGAAAAGCTTGTCCAGAGACTGTTCCCATGGGGTGGCCCACAAACAATTAAATGATGTCAGAGGGAGATGTGGTTTATTTCATCTTCGCTCAAAACTTTCGATAGATGGTAAGAACTGGTCAGCAGGTTATTTAAACTCACTGCAGGGAGTAGAGCACACTGGTTCATAAGACCTTGCCTGTTAATATATAAAATATGCATGAAATCTGGAGACAAGCCATTAAAAATAACCTAAAGAACTAAAAAGCATATATGATATTTAACAAAATCACAGGAAATGACAACACATGATCTTTGCGATATAAAAACATTGTTAGAATTAAAATGTTAATATCCTGAAAAGTGTCTGGAAACTTCAACATGGGCAGATGCTTTACAATAGTGTGAACTGAAATTGAGTCCTATTGGTTTCATGTCTGTCCGTTGGCTCAAGCGACATGCAGAGAAAGCGTATGCAATTTGGGACTGACTTATTGATGCTAAAATACAGAGAAATAATAACGCTTAAAAGAGGAAGTTTCTGCAGGTGATCCTCCATTTTTTGTGGTGTAGTTGATAGTTGATGAGAATGATAAGTGTTAACTGATTTCGAGTCAGTTTACCCTTTTTGATTAGCACATGGAAATCGTTATTGACCTCCTCTGAGCCAATCAAAATGTTTCGAGTGCAGTTAATAACTACTGGTATTGACTGCATTCTGAACATTCCATCTTCAGAAGCAGACATGGAAACAACAATGCAATTTACAGGCAAGATTTTGTTTCAACAAGACACTACCTCTCTGGCTGTAACTTTTCTTTGCTGCAACATGCTATTGAACACACAAAAGAGAAAGATGATACATTGGAAAATGCTCTCACTTTCCTATACAGAAAGGTTTACTTTTACATGCCACTTAATGCATGCTCATGTTACACGTGTTCCACTTCAACCACGTTGCAATTAAAATGCTTAACCTATGAAGACAAACATGGTATTTAAAATACTACAAAATAAAACAACATTTAATTTCAGTGGTCTGTTAAGTTTGCTCACTCTTAATGCACCATTTTGACTTCCCCCTAGTACCCCCCCATGTGCTAATAGCCCTATAGATCTGGGGAGGGAATCAATATCGTTTGGGATTATGATCCTTCCCAAAAACTATGGCCCTCAGCTTTGCCTCAGGCCATAACTTGGTGGCTGGTCATTATCCACGATAGTGACCCCTCCCTCCCAAGTTTAACTTTATTAGGCTAAATTATAATATAGTTTCAAATATTATGGGGTAAAAGGAAAAATGTAATTAATAGAGGCAGACGCAAGACCTTGCACATTCAGTGAGATGGTTCCCGGGGTCATAGGAGTTGTTGCATACAATTGGAATATAAGGGGAGGACAGGAAAATCATTTTGTACATAGCCAGAATAGGGGTATCTATTCAGAGTTTTGAGCATGGCGCGTTGCTTACAGTGATCCTAAACACCTTTTGGAATGAAAAAATGTGTACACTCAGGTAGAGTCTTGGTGGGATTTAGAAATGATGCAAACAAGATTTAAGAGCAAAACTAAAAGAATTGTGGGGTTTTGTAAATTAGAGAAATTTAAAGCATGTGACAATATTGATTAAACACAAACTAAGAATGTTACCTGGATGGTATTGGGGTATGATTAAGTAGCGATCACTTCCCGACCTCCGCAGGGACAGGCCGAGACTTCTTAGCCGGAGGCTCAGCTGATGCTGACCGACGATGATCCGCTGCTTGAACAGGCCTTTCAGACGGCAGGCTACGCACCGACCCCACCTCCTAGGAAGGGTAGGTACCCTCATTCAGCCAACACAACAACCGCTGATTGCGGTCCTTAAGCGTCTTCTGTGAAAACCCTTTACAGATCTCACAAGACTCGGCCAAGTGATGGGGGTAAAGGCAATCGAGGCAGTCATATGTCCGTCACCCTCATACACTTTCCTCAGCCCGCAAGTTGCACAGGGCCGGAACAAAGATTTTCCTGAAGACATTGCAAATCAATCGCACCAGCACGTGCAGAAATCACAACGAGCACAAGGTGATCCCAACACTTTGGAGATGGTTGAAAACTGAAGGGAAGCTGCGGGGTGGGCTATTTATACCCTATGTCCTATTGGTGGTGGTTAAAGCACCCAAAAAGGACGTTGATAGGACACTGAAGTATCAAAGTTTTCCATAGGAAAACGCTATGTTAAAATGTCAGGCTCCCCAGCCTGACGAAAGGGAATATTAACAGCATGTGAATCCATGAAAGATCCAATGCTGGAGAAGAATGTATTACACCCATTTTTATAACAAGGAAAAAAGAAGGAAACTGACACTTTCTGTAGACCAATGAAGATATGTCAATCTTTTTAATGGCAGCTATACTTTGCTTCTTTATATGGTATGCTTTTAATGTTACTTGTAGCAACATTACTGAAAAATAGTTTATAAGTGTACACATCATCAGATTGTGTTGTTCCCTGGTTCCAATGATCTGTCAGCTTTTATCCGAGTGGGTGTTTGAATTATAGCAATTGACATATGGGCTAACCTAAAAAAAAAACTAAAATGTTCTACATGTTTTGGTGGGATTAAATATGTGATTTTTCAATACGATTTGTTAACATGTGGGGAGCAGAGATTTTCATAACAGATCATAAAATCTTTTTCATTGATTGTGGCAGGGCTATGCACCTTAAAATTTTGAGATGCAACTTCGTGTGAGGGATTTAAATATTGTAAACTGCCTGCATGTGGAATTAGGCCTATGAAAGAGTTTTCTTCCCATCAAGAATGGAAATAAGTAGGGACAAATATAGCTGAGGAAAATTTTGCAGGATATTGAAGAACTTTCATAAATCGCCAACAAATATATACATTGCCAAATCACTATTATATAGCATGTGTCATACTCCAGTACAATTATGCAGGATCAAGCCACGATTAAGTGGGAAACGCTTTGGACGTAAAGAAACTGTTACATTTCTTAACAGGGTGTCACGTTGTAGATTATGGGTAAAAAATGCTAGGGCAGATCAGAGATAATGAAAGTGGATGTACAGGGTTGCATTCTGGTGAGAATTTTGGGAAGACAAACAGATGTGAAATGATCCCTTAGTGCAGGGTTGTTCCACCATTGGCTCTCCAGATGTCTTTCAATAAATCTTGCATCATCCATAGTCCGTAGCAAGCATAATCAATGGTGAGGAATAGTGAGTCACAGTCCAAAACATCTGTAGAGCCACAGGTTGCAGACCCCCTGCATAATGATTTCATTTGTGTAGCAACTACAATTGCACAAAAGCAGATCCTCAGGAAGTGGCAAAACGCAGCAACCCCAAGAATGGAAAACTGTTGGGAGAGTTGATCAGTAGAATTATTATGAAAAAAACAATACTAAAGGGAAGGTGCCGACTGGCATATAAGCGGGTCCGGTGTCAGTGCAAGGACTTATTAAGTTATGAAGATTAGAGGAGAAAATGAAGAGTGGGTTTCAGATATTTGGGAAGGTGTTTCGTTCTTGAGTCAGACGAGCCCCTTTTATTTCATGGGGATTTTTATTTTTGTGTATGTGTAATGTAAGGTATGGGAGCTCATTATTGAATATGTATAAATAATACCAATAAAAAAAACAATGGATCCAAAGGATCAGTTGACATGATTTTTGGGCATGGGCAAGATTTATGCTATGTTTGAGTTATGTTTATAAACAAAAGTGTGTTTATGAGGACTTCTATGAAAATAAAGTGAATATGAAAATAAGAAGAATGTTTAAGATGGATAAAAATAGTAATTGAAGATTCAATCACTTTATAGCCTTTTTGACTTAACGAAACAGACACTTTAGAAATGGTGCCCAAAAATGATCCCCATCATGTAGAGAATCAGATTTAAACAACTACTGTGCATGCAAAATTTATATAATTATTAAAATACTTGACTAGACGGGATATGCACGCCTGAAAGATCTTATAAGCAAATGTAACTGGCCTTATTAAATCACACTAAATGCGTACAACTACACACCTGAAAAGAGAAGGATCTTGGAAATGTAGAGGATGGTGAGGCACACGAGCTAAGGTTTGGTGATGGCCCTTTTCAGCAGTCGGCCATGGTGTGCGATTTGTATAAGGTAATTCAGATCAATGGCAAACAATGGTCCTTTAATTATTCATACTGTTGCTTGTCGGACATTCCCTGAAGCATGGGTAGTCAATCGATACCTCCCATATTAAATACTGCATGTGTGTGTGTCAGACTACAGTATCATCAGTCAATGGACCTCTACCATATTAAGGCTGGGGTTTGTTTACTGTGCTTGGAGCCCTGTCAAAAATTGAGCCCTTGTATTAAGGTCTTGGGTTCTTCATTCCACCCAAGAGCACTGGCAACCAACGAATCCTGAAATACCAAGGCCTGCTGTCCATATTCTTTAGCACATCAAACAATGGAATCCTGCATCGGGGCAACCGCTTGTTTAGGATACTTTTCAGTATGATCATAGATTACTGTGTGGCAAAATAAGGTGCAGTACTGGGACAAATGGGTAGGGATTGAAGACAGTAGTAATGTGAGGGGGCGTTTCAGGGATGCTTTTGAGGGGGCTGGTAGACAGAAAATGGTTCAGGGAGACAACAGCAAGAGGTAGGTGTGAGTGCCCCTGGAATGTATTTGATTGTGTTCTATTTGGCTGAAAACAATTCCAGTGTGTTTGTGTATATCTGCTGTGAACTGATAAGAAAGACTTGGGGGCTCGTTTTTGAGTTTCCCCATAATTTGAAAGCAGGGACCCCTTTTGTGTAGACTGTAATGTACGCGGGTCCCCACCACCAAACCTGGGTCATTTTCACTGCGGGGTGCAAATGAAAAGCGCAAAAGACGGACAGCATTTACAATGGCAGTGTTTACAATTGAAATCTAAGGGGCTTGCCTGCTTTATCCTTAAGGATATCCAGCATTTGCGTCGGCATGAAAAAGCAATCCCAGCGCAAATGCTGGATAATTTGTATGGTGGAGAGGAAGAAAGTTGCATTCAGCCCCTTCTCCCCGCCCTACAAATTAATGAAAATGGGGGTTGACGTAAGGAATATGCCTGAAAGCCTTAAGACAAGGCGTGAACGGATTTTCCTTATGTTACGCCCCCATGAAAATGAGCCCCTTGGTGTTTTCTTCCTAAAAACCCTTTAAAAAAGGGCAGTGAAGTGTCTAACAGTGCTTTGCTTATTGCCAACTCTCAAATTGTTTTTCCTCGTCTCCCCTGGTGTGACATTTCATATGATTAGTAGCTCGGAGTGCCTACCCGAATCCATGGAGTCGCGCAATGTGCCCCTGACAGGGGCATCCAGACATTTGTATGATGGGACACTGAAAAATAGTGACAAAATCATGACGTTCTCTCTGAATGAAGGGTGTTTGTGGTGCGGCGGAGGGAATTGATCATAATCTCAAAATAAATATCTTTTATATGAACCCATACCGCATTCAATGTGGGGGTGATCTATTAGACAAGGTATTCAAAAGAATATTATGCAAGAAGATCTATATAGAAGATGCAAGGGCCCTTTTAAATAACGCGTACATGCACCTCACGAGGACATCACATTTGCAAATTGGTTTCCAAACAACTCTTTGCCGTGAAACTATTCCTGGTCACTAAATACCACCTGACTGCAAGAAGCCGACTCAAGGTCTAGCTGTATGCACTGACCCGGCAATCAGGCCTTGTGTATCATGCTCGGGTATCACACTCTTCAGCGCCACGTCAGCCCCAATGTATCAGACTCAGGTATCGCACTCTTAGGTCCTATGACGAGTACTGTACTACTGGAAGAGACCAAAACATGATGGGTTCTCATCTCGGTATTAACCCCTATAATTTGTTTTCATCTCATTGCAAAAATTATGTTATGTATTGTTATTTTGTTAATGGGGAGGCGGGAGTTGACAGAGACTGGAAGTAGTTTCTAAAGAAGTGGTTCTCACAAACTGATGTAATCTGTTCTTTGCAGTGAACATACATGTTTCTTTTTAAGTAGTAAAGCAGGATCGCCAAAGGATCCTTGCCCCCAGACATCTATAATCTTACATCTTAGTAAGGAAGCACCAGCCTATTTTGACATTAACTCCTCATTGGAAACAAGAATAGTTCAAAACTGCATATGTTAAACCATCCGCAAAAACATGTCTAGGAACCCATACCATCCCACCGACCCATATTCAATATACCACACAGTTACAATACTACAACGCTAGGTCTACAGTAACATGTAGAGTCCAAGGACATCCTGGACCACATACAATTAGAGTTTATACCAATTAAGAAAGCAAATCTAAAATTCTATACATTTGAAATTAGCTTAAAATCAACACAGATGACAGCACCACCTTGGCCCGCATATACTTGGATATTTTAGCAGTTTCTGATACATTACACATACATTACTAATACAGGGGATAGACGAGGTGGGACTGTTCAGCACTACGCTACCATAGAGGAGATCCTTTTTCACAGAGAGAATGAAAACGACCTCTCTACCTCCTTTGAAATCAGTGCTCTCACAACATTGCATGTAGCATACCTCAAGGATCAAGCCCATCACATATGCTCATCAACAGATCTATGGCCCCGCCCATGAGACCCATCAAAAGGCACAGACTCACCTGCTACAACTATGCAGATGACACAAATCCTATTCAACATGACCATCAAAGGCACAGATTTCATTCCTCAAAAATTGCCTCGCTCAAGCAAACGTGTGAACGCCAACAATAACCTTAAACTAAACAGAAAATCAAAATCGATCCTTATAACATCGCCCCAAAAGTAGCACTTCTCTGGCCTACAGAAAAGGGTACCTGCTGGGAAAGATCAAAAGTGATTAAAAACCATCTTACTGTAATGGATTTACCTTACATCCACAAATCAATTAATTGGTAATTAAATGTTTCTATTACCTATGCTCCATCAAGAAGTTGATGGGGATTATGCCCTGCCTCACTTTCCTGCAAAGGATACACGCCATCATATTTTTCCCATTATCAACAATCGACTATGCAAACAGCATATACCTCAACTGGATGTATTATTAATTAATATTTTATTACACGATTAATACCGGAGGCTAGTCTCCAAGTGCCAACCAAGATAAAAATCTGCTTTGCTTTTGCATTGCCTTTCTTCCAAGACAAACGCAGTGTCCCTGAGCTATGTAACACCTGTACAACCAATTTACATACCACATCCCCTGTCCATTACTATGGGCACACAAGGCACCCCTTTGGAAACAAATGCTTCTGTGTGCACGACAATTTAAACTTGGGAACAGACTCAAGTGCAGAGCTCGGGATAGGAACTACCTGTCTTTACGCATCAACACAACAGCAAAGTTGTCTAACAAAGGGTGTGGGAGCCCCTCTACTGAGAACGGACATGGCAAAAATAGCCTGTTCTATGGAATTTCCTGTGAGGGGCTTCCACACCATCGTTTAATTTGTAAATCTTGGGGTTTCACCATAAGTTACTGTCACGGTTCATGTAGACGGTGCCCACTTTCCACATCAGCAGCAACATTCCCCAAAGCACACCTGACACTCCTGGCGATTGCCATGGCGCTTACATCAACGCTGTGATTTTATGCTGGACAACCCTCGCAGCCTTCCGAGCATCTCTGCCGATGCCACGGCTACAAAGCACCCAGCCAATACGTGGCACACACATGCACGTCTCTATACTTCTGTATTGTCTGTGTCTGACGTAAAGACGTGAGAACTCCATTCTGCCAGTGCTTCCGATTATAGGAAGTCCTTCTTGTTTCATCGTCCTGTAAGTCTATTTGTGTCCTTTCCTACCGTCACTGACCCATGCTTTGCGATTCCCGACTCGCCTTGGATTATGATTTTGTACACTGTTGACTTCCTGGTTGAACTAACTCTTTTTCTGCTCCACGGATTGCCGCCTGGATTTCCCCTCATCGGAATTGGCTTCTTGTTACCTGCCTTACTTGACAGTGTTCACTGAACTTTGGACGCTACGCTGAATCATCAGAGTGCACTCTGTCTACCCTTAGGCTTAGAGCGTCCTTGTGCTGCCTGGGAAACAGGTCCTTACTAACCACATCAATCCCTTTCCTAGGCCGTTCCCTTGCTTCCTCTTCCTGTTCTTGTGTGCGATTTGGGAAATCCTGCAAGAATCCGGAGGAGTTTTTTGCTACCAGCCAGTTTCCTTACATTGAAGTTCATTCCCAGTGCGACTCAGGTTAGTGTCTTAACAGTCAGTTTAATTTATTTCTTCAAACATCATCAGATACTAAAACTCTCCTCCGTTTTATTGCAGCCCGGTGAATACCTGATGGTATTTTTGCTCTTTAATGTGAACCTCTGTCCTGTCCATTTTACTTTGACAAACAGCGCAGTGTTTCACTGGGAAAGACGCCCTCGCAGAGGCGGCCCACAGTGGGCTGATCAGCTGCCACTATGCCAACGGCAGATACTTCCCTATTGCTCGAGGATTTGTCGTCTGTACGCCTTGGTAAAGTAAGTATTGACAGTTACCCAGGGGAATCCAGTTGTCAGCCCCTGGCTCACTGTGCCTTAGAGCGGCTCAGCTTCACCTCACTGAGGAAGCCAAACCAGGCCGAAACACGTGTCTGCAGGAGGAATTGGGCCGGCACGTTTTCACAGACTGCATCTGAAAGTCCTCCTTCGCTCAGCAGCTCATGCTTTGCACACATTTTACTGTCTGTGTGACTATTCTGACAGAGGAAACGAGCACTGTAACAAGTGTGCATTGCATGCTCAGAAGGAATGAATGTTTGAATTACTAGCACAGACATGTTTGATAAATTGATAGTCAAATGTACTTCGTTTTTATGCAAATCAGCCAGCATCCTACCTTCGGGGCACGCACATCATTTGACACGTAGCCAGGGCCGGCCTTAAGGGCAGGAGCGCCCTGGGCGAATTGGCGCCCCCCTCCCCACCGCGCCCCCCTGGTTAACAGGGGGCGGGGCCCGGAGGGGCCACTTTTTTTAATTAACCTCCTCACTTTGGCAAGGCGGTTAAATAGGGCGCGTTAGCACCCCATTGCCATTGAATGAGCCCGCCGCCGCGGGTTCATTCAATGGCAATGAGGCGCCTGCCACACCTTCTGCCACCACACCAGCTCGGGGGAGCGCTTGAAAGACTCCCCGGAGCTGGCGTGGTGTGGGGCTAATGGTGCCTTTTCTTGTGAAAAGTGCCTGCGGCAGAGGGGCGCATTTAAATGCACCCCCCTGCCGCGGGCACAATTTACAGTAAAAGGCTACCTGCTGCGCTTTCTCCCACAACGCCAGCTCGGCGGAGCCCTTGAAAGACTCCTCCAAGCTGGCCCGGCAGGGGCAAAAGGTGCCGTGGGGGTGGGGCACCCCAGGCGGTCACCCGGCACGCCCCCCCCTAAGGCCTGCACTGCACGTAGCTACGCCCTCCCCACCCCCCAGTCCCACCCAAGCCATTGACAATCTGCCTCACGCAACAGGGAGTTGGGGGAGATTCCCAAGTAAATGTCTATTTCCAGCACTGCGTGTCTGGGGTTGCTGTTGGTACTCTTGTTCAGAGGAGAATTGCCTAGCATTTCGGTGCTGGATTGCCCTTGTGTAGGTACCAGAATGATATACAAATGGATATGTCTCCTCTGAAGGGTGAAGTGGGTTCTAGACCCTCCTGAGTGGAAGACATTTGATAGAACAGAGTATTTGACCCATGCTCATTCTCGGTAGGGGGGCATGGCTGTCTAGCATCTTCCCTGCCCTCCTTCTAAGCTAACCCTTTCCCCAAATAAACATCCGAATAACATAACAGAAGTTGCTAATACAGAGCAAGGCCCCTGCGCCCCCTGATCAATGCCATCATGGCTTCCATTACGAAGCTGCTATAAAACAAAGAAGCACAGGAGTGAAATACCCCATTCCCCACGACGAACAGCGAAAACTGGTACACTTGCTGAGCTCATGAACAAAATGCAACCAGTGATGCACAACTTCTCAGCTCCCAGCGGAAACTCGAATATTAGGGGTACTCCGCGCATTGGGCAGAACGCCAGCCCACCACACTTTCCCGCATCACACAGTGATGCCGAGTTGATAAGCATTGCGCCGCTCTTAATGGTTTCCACAGATGTCAATGAAGTGGGTGCGCGGGAAGTGGATCCCTGCGAGCGCCTAGGCCAAACCTATGAACCCGGTTCCACGTGCTAGGGGTCACAGCTGAACTAACGGAGCTGCTTGAGGAATGAAAGCAGCTGAACGGGAGAAGCAGAGAGCGGCAGGGGGCGAACAAAGCCCGTAGAGACCGTCATGAAATATTCAAGGGCGCTTTGTTCCGCCGGGGCCTTTCTATTGGTTTTCTTCAAGGCCGAACCTCTAACGTCAGCAGATACTTAGGACATGACTTCCTGTGCAGGGAGAGTAAAGCACCGCCTTGAAAACTGTCACGCGCTTGTCAGAGCTTTGAGCCACTATCTCCCCTCCCAGCAAACTGCTAAGTAATTCAATCGCAGTGCACAAAATTCCAGGTCTGCTGTGTATTGGACTTCCTGTATGGTGCATGCGCAGTGGATTTTGGGCATGGTGGCTGCCTGCCATAACTGTGGCTCTGGCCTTGCTCCTGTAATCTCGAACATGTCCTCGGGGGTTCCATTAAAACGGACACACACACACACACTCGCTCTCTCCCTCCACCACCCCCACCACTCACCCGCACGGTGTGCTGTGTTAGAGCAGTTGACTTGCCTCGTGTGTGCAAGCACATTGCCTTCTCAGACTGGAGAGCCAGTAGAGTGTCAAATCCTGTAGTCTTCATGCGCGCCCGTTTCTGTGCGTGGTTGGCTACGGCAAGATCGAATGTATTTAATGCACACTCGAGCAGATCCTGCTCTATGCCTGCACAATCACTTCTTTGCAAAGTGGCCTAGGTTCATGGGGACAGTGTGCTCACACAATTGATCCGCTGCATGATGCACAGCAACATCTGACTGTGTGGTGGCTTCTGTCTGTTGGGGAGACTGGCCACAGTGGTGTGCATGTGCGCCCACTTATCTTCACGAGAGCTAGGATAGTCCTGTCCCCAGGAGTGAGCCTGCTGGGGTGCTTCTCTGCATGATGATTAATGCTGGCTCAAGTGGTATGCATGCATGCTAGCTCCTCTGCATGGTGGGCTAGTGTGTTAGGCATGCAACCGTGCTTCTCTGTACGGTTGGCTGGCTTAACACAGGTTCCAGTGGTGGGCATATGCAACCACTTTTCTTCATGGAGGGCTAGAGTGGCCCTGTCCCCAGCAGTGAGACTGCTGGTGGGCATCTCTGCATGGTGGGCTAGTGTGGTATGCATGCAAACTTGCTCCTCTGCTCAGTTGGTTGGCTTAACGCAGGTTCCAGTGGTGTGCATATGCACTAATCTCTCTGCATATTGGATTGCGCCTCCTCAGTGGTGCGATTGTGCACCCGCCCCACAGCATAATGGGCCAAGGTATATCTAGAACCCATGAATAATCATGACTCCTGCAGTTTTTAAGTTGTCTAAAACCAGAGCAATCAATTTTTGTAAAGGAACCGAAACCGAAAAAGGGGCTTTGGAACAGGTTGAGGTAGAACAAGCTAACAAGCTCAGCAGTTAAGGGGTTGAAGCGTTCATGATGTGGCCTGGGAGTCGACCTGGTCAATAAATGAACGGGAGGTACCAGCATTAAGGATCAATAAGAACAACATCTCGTTTCCACATGCTGAAAGTGTATTAAACCTGATAGGTGTGACCCTCGGCAGATCAGAAAGACTGCTTGCTCTAATCTGTATTCTGCATGGGCCCATGTAAAGAATCTGTGTTGCACAGAAATACACTTGGAAAGTAAAGCTAGAGAATGTACTGATAAAGAAATGTGCTTGGATATAAAGGAACAGGGGGCCAGCGCAACATGTATTGTACTACTTGCTAATAAGATCATTTTAGTAGTAGATATGGGACAGGTGGTTAATGGTTTTTGTGTTTATATACGCAAGGAAATGTGCAACATTGTAGCTGGGACTGCATTAAGAAACCTGAATAAAGTGTAGTTATCCTTACTAACCTACCTCTGGTGTTGTGCATGCGCTCGCTTCTTCCATTCATGGTGGGCTAGAGGAACCCAGCTCCCGAAATGTGCATGCACTCTAGCTTGTCGAGATGTGAATGCAAACTTGCTTTTCTGCATAGCGAGTTAGAGTAAACTCAGCCCTTGAGATGTGCATGCACGTTTGTTTCGATTCATGGTGGGTTTGAGCACATCTAGCCCAATGGAAGTGCATGCACACTTTGCGTCTGTATGGTGGGTTTGAGTAAACCGAGTCTCAGAGTTGTATGTGCATGCACAGTTGCTTACATTCATGGTGGGTTTGGGTAAATCTAGCCCCAGAGATGTGCATGCAGATGTGCCTTTCTGCATGGCGGTCTACAGTAAAGCCAACTGTTGTGATGTGCATGCAAACGTGAGTGTCTGCATGGTCGGCTAGTGCATAGCAAGTGATTTGGGATGTTCATGCATACTTCAGTTACTGCATGGTGGGCTAGAGTAAACCCAGCTTTTGAGATTTGCATGCATACTTCAGTTACTGCATGGTGGGTTCCATTAATCAGCTATTGGGATGTGCATGCATACTTGAGATTCTGCATGGTGGGCTACAGTAAACACAGCTATTGGAATTTGCATGCAGGCTACAAAAAACCCAGCTATTGGGATTTTCCTGCATACTTGAGATTCAGCATGGTGGGCTAGTGTATGGTTTCTCCTAATGGCTCTCTTCTCCTGCCAATAGCATGCACACTGCCTTCTCTGGGTGGCGGGTTAGATACCGCCAGCACCTGCACACTCACAGGAGATGAGGCCTCCTTCCCCCAGATTAAGCACTGTGCTATTTTTAAATCCTGTTGATGGAGAAAAGTAAACCAGCTCTGCTCTCAATCCAAATGCCAGACGCTCTGATCCACTGCCAGAGGCAGGGAGAGGGGGGACCTGAGGATGAAAAGATCCAGCACAGGACACGCACTGAAAAGTGTTGCTTTTTGTGAAATGTACATAACAAGCATCATGCTTGTGGCAAACAATGATACCAGTAGGTGATCTTACTGCAGTGTTTTTTATTCTATGCTGGTAAATCTTGAAAGTGCATTTCCAAAACCCCGAGGTAATGTTTCAGGCTCATGTTGCCTTGCAAAATCACACTAGTAGTCTTCCATTCGAGATAGGGAAACCAAAGCGTCAACCATACTCTTTGCTTTACATATTTCTACAATGGTTTATAGTCATATTGTTTTACTAGGATTTTGTAATTTTAGAGTAATCTCTATAAAACAGAGCTTTCTTGAAAGCCAAACAATATATACATTTCTGCAAACCACAGATGGGAATACATGTGGCCAAGTGCCTAAATTGCAGAATACCCTCCAATCCTGCACCAACCAATGAATTAAAGTGTCTGATCCTAGGAAACCCCCTTTGTTCAATCTTGCTGTCTTATCTGCCAAAATTAGAAGTCCCTACTGTACAATCAGTTCACATTGTATGCTGTTAAAAAAACACCACAGACAATGTTGCACCATGTATACAAAGAATACTACTAATTTACTATGACCATTCATAAATTGTGTGTCTCTGCTTACTCGGGTCAACTTCTTGCAGTGAAACTTCCTGTGATCCCCTCATGTTTCATGTCCCTCCCAGTGATGTCATTTTCTCTGATGACATGGTGCTGTTTATATGCGAATCAGGGGCATTCGTGTATTTTGCAGCATACAGCCACGCAAGTCCTAAAACTGACCCTGAGTGAGCGTCTCCTCTTTCCCATTTATATCCTCTGTTCCACATCCTATGTATCAGTGCAAGTGAATTAGAGATGAACTGGTCTACAGGCAACCAGGGAGGCTTCCAGGTAGTCAGACACCTCTGAAAGACCAGTAAGGCTGGCCTGACTGACTCATCCCCAGCCCTAGTCGTTTTTCACACCTAACAGTCGGTTGTGAATTCTCTAGATTCCCCTGTGGGCCAATTGCCCTAAAGGCTCTATCCTGGTATGGGGTATCGTTGAAAGTCCAGAAGCTCCACCACCGGGTGCTACAGATGTCCAAGGAAACTGACCAGGACTGTGCAATTAATTTCAGGTAGATATATATGCAAGGGCGCCAACAGGATTCATGGCATATGTGCACCCGTATCCACCACACAGCGTATCCCGTGGTTTCTAACGGAATTCAGTTGGAAGTAATTTACTTTGAAATTATTATTTCGAAACATATGGAGCTATCGGGGAAAGGGAGGTGAGGAGGAGCTTGGGTAGGGTTAGTAGTGAAGGGGGTGGAGGGGTATGCCACCCCCCCTGAAGCTTCCCCCCCAAAAATCGTTGTAAAATTTCGCAGGAATCCCTTCGAAGTAATTTACTTCAAAGTGATTGTCGTCGTGAAATGACATGAAACAATACACAGAGTTTGGGTGAAATGTGGGCCAATGGCAATTATGGGAAATAATAAATACTGGATCAGTTAAATCAGCCTATGATATGGCGAATGGGGTAAATGACGCAAGATGGGTCTCCCATTACACAGCAGTCTTTGATATACAAAATAGCGAATGCACAAAACCAGCAATTGGGAACTCTTGTAATTGGCCCACTCCTGAAACAGCGGAGGACATCAAACGCGCCATTCAAAAATTAAATAATTCCAGAGCCGCTGGCCCAGATGGTATTTCCAACGTGATGCTGAAAACAAATAGTTCTCTGTGGGCAAGATTCATCTCCATATTGTTTGAGAGGATCGCTACATGTAAAACCCTACCAGAATCCTGGAATACAGCAATTGTTGTGCCAATTTTCAAAAAAGGTGATCCTAGCGATCCGACAATCTATCACCCCATCACGTTGCTGGATACCATCGGAAAAATATTTGCCGCTTTCCTTAAAAAAAAAACTAGCACTCTGGGCCGACCAAGCAAAGATAATTGACAAACGCCAAACAGGATTCACCAAGGGAGTCGGCGTAGAAGTGAATCTAATCATTCTAAATACCATAAAACTGGAAGCCATCAAGAGTGGCAATAATGTGTTCCTCGCCTTCATAGATCTGAAACAAGCTTTTGATACCATCAATCGTCAGAAGTCATGGGAAAAATTACTATCATGGTCTTGCCCTCTTGAGATTCTGCTACCTATCATGGCATTGTACACAAATACTTCCTTCCGGGTTAGACTGAATGCAAAAGGAGACCTCTCTGATACAATCCTTACAAAGAGAGGAGTAAAACAAGGTTGCCCTCTTGCAGCTCTACTGTTCAAACTTTTTTATATCGAATCTATCCATCACCCTAACTGAACCAAGGACATTCCCCCCGAAGATAAACAACCATCATGTATTCTGGGTCATATATGCTGACGACATAGTCCTCTTAGACACCACACAAATTGGACTTCAACGTTCTTTAGACGCTCTTCAAAAGTACTGTAACAACAATGACCTGCTAATAAATACCAAGAAATCAAAGATCATGGCAATTAATAGCAGACATAAAGGGAGCAAAAAAAAATTCAGTTGGTCTCTCAATATAGAGAAAATAGAGGTCACAAACTCTATTCGATACCTTGGAGTGCAATTCAATGTCTCAATTCGTGAATGGAATTGGACCCAAGACCTATTAACGCGAACTACAATGTTTGCCTTGCAAGGGCTGAAACTCCATGCTGCATATGGCAAATTTACGCTAAAACCATTACTCTCCTTCTACCTGCAAAAAGTTGTGCCGGCCCTATCGTTTGGCAGCGAGGGAGGTTGGAATATACCCGCAGATTTCTGATGTAAGCTAGAGGGCAAGTTCTGGCGGAAAGCACTACGTCTTCCACAGAATCTTTCAATAGTAGCGATCCGCTACGAACTGGGCTTAGAGCCGTTATATGCCACACTGCTATGGAAGTCTATCTCGGCATGGCGGAAAATGAGAATGGCCCAAGCAGCCGGTCCCTATGAAATACTGCAAAAAAAAACACTAATTCCAACAAGTCGGATCTAATCTGCATGTGGGAACGTAAACTGAATGCAACTATGCGATCTGCAGAGTTGAAAGAAGAGCTAGTGATAAATATGCCACAAAGGGCAAAAACAAAATTGAGCCGTTGGAATTGGATCCAAAATGAAGCGAAAAAAGTTGAAGTCTATACAAGACCTGGGAACTTCATCGCATGGTCTTGGTGAAACTCTGAAATACTTATGTAAATTTCCTTCGAGATACCATCGCAATCAATTCTTGAGACTTCGTCTCAACCTACTTAAGACCAAAGTAGTTTGAATGATGAATCGGGACCCTGACATCACGGACATTCTTTGCAGATACTGCAACAACGCTGCCGAATCAGCAAAACACCTAATAATCGAATGTCTAGCCATCAAGGACGAAAGGACATTGCACCTCGCAATATTTGCTCCAATAGATGACGATCTAGAACAATGGTGGAACTATATAATCTCCGGAACAAACACACAATTAACATGTGCAGTGATAAATTACATGGACTTAATCCTGCCAATAATCTAATGCGACTTTGACCAGAGTAAAATGTGCAGCAACATGGATTGTCAAGAAAATTGTGTAATAAAAAGTTTGTTTCTTTGTAAATTAAACTAAAAAATACAATAAAAAAAAACAAATTGGGGAACTCTTCGGGTGAGAGGTGGCCCTTTAAGGTAAATTGTGGAGCACTGCGCAAGGAGCTCAAACTTCTAACACGGACTTCTTCTCTTGGCCAGTGTGTGTAATGGCCATTGTGTGTCATCTTGGACGCATGGGTCCATGTTTCCAAGTCTCCTTTTCCGCATGGGGTGCAACTAGGAACTGGGCCGATGACTGTGTACCAAAGCAAACACTTACACTAGACCTGTGTCCAGAGAGGTTTGAGCGAGTAAAGAGAATATTTCCCAGCATGCACATGGATGACAAGGCTGCCTGTTGTGCACTAGCCATCACTTCCAATCAAATGTGCAAACTAGCCAAGGCAGCAAATGGACAAAGTTCTGCAACCCATTAAGGTCCAAAATCTGGCCATTTCACATTTTTCAATTGAAATAGGCCGGCACACTTTGGGGTCCCCCCTGACAAAGAAAACGCTGTAGCATGGTAAGTGCTCATTTCTGGTGTCTTCTCCACGCTGGCTGTTTTCCTTTGTTCTGCCATGCAGAGGCCAATAAATCTGACCCGTGATAATCTACAGCCACACAACCCCTCCCACTTTTGCTTCATGTCAAATGTTGCCTCATAGTAGAGCACGGAGGGGCTAACGGTATATGCACACTTTCCTTAAGTAATCACCAGCTTTTGGAAACCGTAGAATAAGTAACATTAACTGTGTACTTCCCAGCCACAGACAGATCAGGTGCTCAATTATCAAGGACATGCCCTTTGTTGCTACGCAATGAATATGCCGGGCGATTAATGCAGAACCAGGTGGGGCTCATATCATGGCAAAACCAGGGAAACCATCCACTGGGGTCTGCATTAGGAAACATAGCCATCATCATCTATGCACCACACAGCTGCCTCAGGCGGGTTTGCCCAGATTAAGGCAAGGGAGGCCCCAAATATCCTTTTGAATGGGCCGCTTGGGACATCCGTGCTTCTTCAACCAGCCCTGGCACAGTGGCATCTGTTGCAGGTGTCACTGGCACCCGGGGAAATCCGGTCACGAAACTCGTGCAGCTTCTGTGTTTCCACCCATCGCGCCAGTCCAACAACGAGGCGTCCATATTTACACCTAATCGAATTCTTTCAAGTAATGATACGTGTGGCAACACGTGCGTTCCAGTTCCTGTGTCCGCTTGTGGGGTGAGGTGCACCCCTGGAAAGCTGCACAGTCAGCTAGTAACATTAAACGAAAAGCACGACTACCGGTGTCGTTCAACTCCCAAAGAGCCGGATCGGTGCCAAGATCTCAGCTTATATTTTAAGATTCTGACAGGAAATTTGCAAATGAGAAGAATAAAGCCATGCTGGTGCAGCATCCGGGTCGCGCGCTCCCTTTCTGCCCCCCTATCCTTGGCAACGCCCATCGCCATCGATTCCTGGCACACACAGAGCATGGGCCTTGGGAGCAGACCATGCGGCACCTTCCATGGGAGAGGCGACCACTCCTTATGACGGGCAGGACAGCCCACCCTGCGGTGCGGCAGCTCATCTCTCGGGGGCTGCACGTGGCGTCCTTGCTTTGTTCCCCTTGTAAAGCACTTCGCCTGCCACAATATACACAGGAAAATATGCCCCTCCTAGCACCTGGATGTCTACAGAGGAACGAGTAGTTGATGCATACAACCTGCAGCAGACCAGGACCCCCTCTCCCCAATGCAGCAGAATGGACCCTGTTAGCCTCCAGCTCCTCTTTACACCCAAGGGTCACGGTCAACCCCAGGCACATGTTATTTAAGGTCAACACAATTTTATAGCCGGTGAACGGTGCTCGGGGGTCCTGCCGATTGAATTCTGACTGGACAGGCACAAAGAAGGATCTCGAGGAAAGTGCCATGTCTGCTCCTGGGGCCACACCCTGTGAGGAATGCGCCGCCTGCAAGGCTTGTCTACTCCCCCGTCCTCCCCACACACATCTACATTCATTTCTAGGTTTATAAAAGATGGCTTTAAAAGTACACAATGCAATCCATCTTTATAAAGCTTTGCCAATGGACAAAGCCTGGGGCGTCTTTGTCCATCAGTAAAGCTTTCTAAAAGATGGCTTGAATTGTGTACTTTTAAAGCCATCTTTTATAAACAAAAAATATGTCACAGTGTCCCCAGTTTCGTCGAGGGTTAAAGACGCCTTAGTGACCGGGTGAGGGTGGCAAAAAGGACAGTACCTTCCTCTGGTGTCCCCTCGCTTGAGGGGTCACCAGAGGAATTTACAGCCACTGACAGAAGTGTCAGCCAGCCTTAGCATCACTCTGTGGCTGGCTGGCACTTCTGTCAGCTTGAAGGCTTAATGGCACGCGGATCGCCCGTTGCAGTTGTGGTGGGATAATGTGTCCAGGCTCAGTATACAGTCTTTATAACGAAAAATAAATAACAAATGGAATGTATAATGAAAAATAAATAACGAAAAAAATAACAAAAATATAGGTGGGGTGAGGTAAAGGGTTAAACCTTGTGGGGAAGCGGCTGGTGGGTTTTTAGCCAGGGGAAACAGGGGTGTAGGGGGGCCCACTTTTTGAAGACTGCCGGGGCCCAGCTGTTAAGAATTAGGGCCAGGTCAATAGTGCGCACATTAAGTTATTTATTTAGCTTGGCATATGGTGACAGCAGGCACCAACTGACTATATGGAATGCTCTCAAAGAGCAACACTGAACAGAATACATTACCTCACAGTAGAACAGAATAGGAATGAATCAATGTACACAAGATTACATGTACAGATACATGTTAGACCATAAAGAACTGATGCTTAATACAAGTAACTAAAAGTATTATCCCAACACCAGCCCACTTAAAGCACTGCAATGTCTATTCTTCCTCAAAACTGAAAACAGGGTACGTTGAGAATGCCAAGCAGTTAGCACCCCAGGATGACCACGTGGGACCAATCTCCCCAAATCCATCCACATGCACAGCCACCGCCAACCTAGAGTTTTTTTTACCTTCATTGTCCGCAATTTGTTGCACGTATCTCACGTTTTGGAAACGCTTGTCATGATGGCTATCGCGAGCCTGCCGCGACTATAATCGCTGCATCCCTTTCACCAAGTCAAGCCTCCCAAGAAGCCTCCATCTCCCCTCAGGCGGGCTGTGCTCCAGGTATTCATCACGGAAGGGCCGGGCCCGGCCACCCCCAACACTCACAGAACCCAAAGCACACCTGGCATCGAGGTCATCAGCAGACTCCCTGGGGAAAATGCTGACCTTGGCGTGCCATCGGCGCACCAAGGCCCCGGCGCAGGCGATCTGAACGCGTGGCTAACAAAATATCAAGTGTGGTTTCAGACCATGACCCTGGACCAACTTCTGCAACACTAGGAAAAACTATGGATCTACTAGCTGGAAGAAACCGAGCTGCCCATCGCAAGTCTGCGCCCTTATTTTAGGTACATAGTTAAACAAACGAATATTCGCCTTTGGTCGTTTTCACAGAACTTGTGTGTGCTTGTAAACTAAGCATCACCAGATTTCCTTCTGGCAACCTCCCCCCATCCCAGCCCCCCGTCCCCCATCCCCCGACTTTCCCGGCCTGTGGAGGGAGAGTTATTGTGGGCTCTTCAATTCTCCTCCTTTTCCAGCAAATACCTGGGGAAAGTAGGAAGTGACACTCCCTAATCTACTCCATATACAACCACGTCGAGGGAAGCCTCTCTTTCACCCCAATCCTTTCCAATGTACCCTCTGCTAGCACCCTATAGCCTTTGCCAGGGACCTGTTCTGAGACTTGCAAGTCCAGACCCCTCACTACCCTTCTGAGGATTCCGCTGCCAGAATTGACCAAACGTGGAAAGCGGGCGTGTGAGCTATATGTGCGCGTGTGAGGAGACAGGAGGCAATTGGAAGCGGTTGGGGCTATTTTAGCTTCGTTTGGTGGTATTTGTAAGGCGCAAATGTTCGCCTTTTGCATGGCGTCTTGGCGCTCAGGGTTTTCGTTGCTCGGTGCACTGGCCACTGGAGACATGCACGGTAGTCGTTTCTTTCGCATCATGGCAGTTGAGGTGCCAGTGTGCCGCGGGGATGTCAGTCGGGGGGCACATGGGGGCTTTCTGTAAGCGGGCTGTGGAAGAGGCGAGGCCCAGCTTGCGGGCAGAACAACATTATATAGTGACCAGCCGAGTGGTGGGAACGTTGTGACAGAATAGTGCGTTTTTAATATGTCGCATGCTTCTTTTACAAACTGAGACCGTCACGCAGGTTGGTCCCGGGGTCAGTCTGTCCGGGCGGCAATCTCAGACAGCCTTTGGTGGCGCCCCGAGATTGGCTGGCGCGGTGCTCGGATCAGGTTCGTTGCTCGGCCCCTCTCCTCTCCGCCTCCCACACTCCCCCTCGCGGCTCGGGGATGGTGGAAGCTCCCTTTAAGGAATCGGCTTTAAGATAGAGACCTAAAGCTATGCTGATTTCAGCTGCAACCCCGCCATTCCTTCTCCCTTCTCTCTGCATGTGCAAGTGGCTGAATCCTCCCTCGCGCCCCCCAAACCCCTCATCGCCACCGCCCAGTCTTATTCCCAGCCATGACTTCTTGGCAGCTCGAGTTTCCGTTAGCTTAGCCCCGGGGTGCACTTAGACTCACCTGCAGAGGAGGGCCGGGGAGAGCGCGCGTGGGGCGGTCCTGGGTGGGTCGGTGGTCGCTGGTCTCTGCTGATCCCGCAGTGAGCTGCCGGCCCGGCGCTGCTGCCGTGACGTGGAGGGAGCAAAGAGGTCTGGGGCTGCTCCGATGCACTGCAGCTGTTTCCTCTCGTGACGTCACCCTGCAGAGCTCCTCTATTCCAGGCAGGGCTGGTCCCCTGCCACCCTACACCCAGCCCCTGCTGCAGCTGCCATGCGGGGGGTGGGGGAGACCGAGGAGGAGTGGCATCTGGGACCTCCCGTCAGCATGCAGTATTAAAGTCCCGTGTCTCACTACTACAAATTGCTATTTATGAGGGTTTTTAAAAGACTTCGATTTTATGCCCAATATAAATAAATAGGCAAGCTACGAAGATATAGCCTGTGTGTGGGGCAGCTACTATGCATTCACAGAAGCGTTTTATAATGGCAAAACCCCATTGGAAAACGTTCTGTGAAGCAGGGTGTGTGCGTATATGTGCCTACCTGTTGGCGTCTCCATGTAATATTTGTATTTTTTATTTAAATGTATCAGTTTATTACAAATATCCATAGAAATTAATTATTTACGCGTAAAACGCACATTTGCGCGCCATTCTGCCCGAAAATCCCCATACCTCAAACAGGGATTTTCGGGCAGAATGGCACTCAAATCTGCGTGTTACGCGCAGATAATTCCATGAAGCAGGCTGAAAATCTTGTAAAAATGAGAACTCATCAATCCAACACAAGAAATGAAATTCCAGATGTTATACATTTAAATATCAAAGTTAATCATTTTTACATCTCGTTTTCCTTTCGCCATGCAATTCTCAGCTGTGCACTTACTTTGGCATACCATTTAACATAAGAATCTGTTTATTTAAAGCGCTTAATAAATCAATAATACAAATACATCTGTATTCTTGATATGTTTTTGGGACAGAGTGATATCTGGGTACAACAGCGCTCTGACAATAGTGGTGGTTCAGGTATTAGAAAGAGATAACATCGTGTTCTGAACCATTGTAATTGATTTTGCGCCCTTACGTCTTCGTCTGTCTTTCAATTCGTATTAACTGCTTTATCTATCCTTAAATCTTCCTTTTCCTTGTTGAGGATGGATTGGCTATGTGTGAGTTCGTTTGGGTAGCTCTCATCCATCCCTATTCATTTTTTCTCTTTTTTTTATTGTTTTACATGTTTTAATTGTTGGAAATCCATCTTTGGCAGAATTAGAATAATTGTGTCAGAGATTCTCAGATTCTCTAAGTTATATAATCAATGATAATTCTTCCTTTGCATGTATTGTTTGAATTGTTTTTGTAAAGGTTTGCAACCATATACAATAAAGACAATAATAAGTATCTGTTTACATAGATCATATGCAATGTTTAAAAGCACCACTGAATTGGAAGCAAATATATTTGACCATAACTGATCGCTAAGGCGAGGAAACAAAATGTCCATAGAATAAACAATATTTATCAACCAGTACTTCAGATTGTGTCGAGATGTTTAGTTGTTTCAAGGCTAATCCGATATAGTCTACATGTACAATGGTCTCGTTGTGTCTCTGCTTGTGCGTGTCTGTGTGCGGCTACACGCATTGCTTGCTAGGAAACAAAAATAAAGACATTAATATTGTGTTTTTATTGGTCTTAAGATTTTGTAGTTGCATAGACATGAATAGCCCAGCAGTTAAGGGTTTAATCATGAATTATCCAAGTGGTGTTTTCTTCTAGGTATTAACATTCCATTGTTAATGTATGAAGTTATTTTGCATGTAATATGTTTTGTTTTAAGTTTGTTGTGGAAAAAATCTATTAAAACAATACACATGTAATATGTTGCAGGAACCATCCTCCTTAGGCACACTCAGTTCAATAGCACCATAGCAGTGCCATGCCAGTGCTGCAGGACTCTAATAGGAGGAGAGAAAGCGGGCTACTGCCAAGGCCACTTTGTGAGTAAAATTGAGGATCTCGCCCTCTACGACAGGTTGAGTGGAGCCTAGATTATTCTCAAGTGACTACCAAAACCAGGACGAGGAGAGGTTTTGACCCAATTAGGGAGTGCCACTTGAAGCAGAGGCACGTGGCGATGAACAAGATTTCAAGCAGCGAGAGGCATGTTCCCCGAAGGCCTCTGTACTGCTCTACGATCTGAGCGGCTGACCATTGTCCTTATTGAGCACCGTCAGAGAAACTTCTAACTTCCACCAAAATATAACCTACGGCAGTCTCCTATATAGGAATAGTTGACAACCTATAAATAAAGGAGCAACTCTACTTTCTACAGGGCCAAAGACTCAGCTGGGCCCAAGGGATTTTATCCTGTGTCCCGATTAACCAGTCCAGAGCTGCTCTTACCCTCCAGTGGAGAAGAAGCCAACTATGATACACACCTTTGTACATCATTCACAAATAGCTGTGAAATGACCAATTAGCCCTTTGTCTGAAAGAATGTAACTTGAAGCATCACAAGAGAGACTTATGGATTACATACATTGTGTATTTTCTAATACACGAGCTGTTCCCGGCATAACTTACGCCGTTATAGCCGATCTTAAAGGTAGATCGGTAATTCATAGGGTCACTTCTGCCCCCATTTTTCAAATAGAAGAATTGCCACTGATCGCTTCCAGGAAGGGGGCGTAAGTAGGTACGTGACTTATCAATGGTCATTGAAAAGGCTAAATGTATAGGAAACAGTCTTCTTTTGAATTTGAAAGGCATATTTGTATCAGATGGAATGAGAGGTATGGGCGGAAGAACAGTATCTTTTAATCCATCTATTAGGTTGTATACAAATTGTTCGAATTACAATTGACCTTTGCACAATTGACCGAATTGTGAAGGTCAATTGTTATATATGTGGGGGGAAACTCCCCGCAATTCCCCAAATATATATATATATATATATATATTCAATTGTGCAAAGGTCAATTTGGACCCTTGACTTCGGTCAATTACGTAATTCGAACAATTATGTTCGAACAATTTGGGTAATACCATCTATTACACAGGCCTCTATGATGTGTCTTTGTAGACGCGCAACTGTCAACCTTGTTCCATTGCAGGGTTCCTGTAGCATAATTACAGCCCCTACTTTCAGTTTTAGCTTGTGAGGAGGCATTCGTCCTACAGCGTTTCACTCTTTAGAGACTGAAACATTGAGCCAGTAAATAACTGTTCATTGACACTGGAACCACCGTGCCCTGTGTGAAGAGAAGTGGGGGAGGAAAGAAGTAACTTGAAATGATTCAAATCATTTCGATAGTGGAAGGTGAAGGCGACTGTGTAGAACCGTGCTCATTCCGTTTGTTGAAATGATAGCTGTTGAAGTGGAACGGCACACAAAGGTGCACTTTGATATGATAGGTTATTTATAACACGCTTAATACCCAGAGGTTTCTAAGTGCAGACCCGGGGATCGAACCAGTGTTGCTCCGTGCCTTGTTTTCAAGGCGGGCACGTTGCCCCTGAGCTATCGTCCCGAGACTCGTTGCAATTTTGGACAGCAGATGGCAACCTAACACTGATAAATTGCATCAGCTGAGTAGGGATGCATAAATCTCCCCCTGGGCCCACAGTGAGCCAAGAACTAGACCGGGGTATAGAAAGAAAATACATTTATTTTAATTATAAGCACAATGAATAATAATTTGTTCAGTCACAGCCACCACCTTTGTGGCAGAAAACACAGCTTCTATTACAAAACACAATTTTCTACATGTACCTTTGTCTCACAAACAAGGAACACAGGCTAAATAAACTGGTCAAGACTCTTCTCCCATGAACCCAGCACAATGTTGAATTTCTGTAACCCCGTCCTCCTTATCTCCGCCCAGCACATCGCCCATCAGTTCTATCGCCAGGTCAGAGACCTTTAAGCAATAATAGAGGAACCTTATTAGAGGGGACGGCGGGCGGGCGTATGGAGGAAAGGGGACTATGGACTAGGAGTAAGGTGGTCACTACGGTGAGTAATCTTATTACACTCATACGTCCCGTCCCTTTTCCTCCATACTTATGAGGAGTGCTTGAGAATCTCCCATAGGAACTACAGGTGGATGGAAACCCCCTACTGAAAAAGTTTTTTTAGCACGGCCTGGCCAAACTGAGCATCAGATCTGGAGCTCAGGTCCGAACAGTAGTGTTTACAAAAAGCCGATGAGAGGCCCATGTAGCCGCTTTCACGATGGTCTCCCAGGGGACATACTTTTGAAAGGCAACAGCAGTTGCCTTGCCTCGTACCAGGTGTGCGTGAATCCCTTTAGGAGGTCGGAGGCCCTGAACAGTGTAAGACTCCATAATACAGGCAGCCACCCATTTGGAGATAGTCGTTTTGGATGCCGGTTTACCCTGCAGATTACCAAAGGTGACCAATAGTTTTGAAGAACTCCTAAATTCAGATGTTCTGTCCAGATAGAACTTAAGAGCTCTTCTAACATCCAGGCAACCCAAAACCCTTTCGGCTTCCGAAGCCGGGTTTGGGAAGAAGACGGGCAAGGAGATTGAGTGATTTAGATGAAACAGAGACCACTTTTGCAGGAAAGAAGGATTCGTCCTCAGGACAACCTTATCCTTGTGGAAGACCAAGGAGGGATGCTCCACCGTTAAAGCCTGGACCTCACTCACACGTCTTGCCGCAGTCACGGCGACCAAGAAGGACACTTTCCACGAAAGGTGCTTACGATCTACCATAGCCATTGGTTCGAAGGGCTTATGGCACAATGTTGTAAGGACCACCTTCAGATCCCATGTCGGATGCGGTTTGCGAACAGGCGGGTAAAGACGCATTAGACCCACAAAATGCCCTTTAACCTCTGGATTTGATAGTGAAAAAGAGCACTGGTCTGTGGATAAGTAGGCAGCAACAGCCGAAAGATAAGTCCTGCATGAGAGGACATGAATGCCCGACTCTGCTAGGTGAGAGATGAAGGACAGCACTGTGTCGACCGTAGCCACCGTGAGGTCCGATTGTTTGGCTAAGCACCATTGGCAGAACCAAAGCCATTTGCTCCTGTATCGAGATCTCTTCAAGGGCTTCCTTGCTGCCTGAATAATGCGCATGTTAACAGCAGACAGGTTGAAATGTTCTCAAGATCTGAACTCAGGCACCATGCCGCCAAGCTGAACGATTGTGGGGAGGGATGCCACTGCTGCCGATCTCTGGTGAAGCAGGTCGGATGCCAACGGAAGCCTGATCGGTGCACGCACCGACAGATTTTGAAGCTCTGAAAACCAGAACCTGGCCGGCCACCACGGAGCTATGAGCAGTTTGCAAATTGTCTGAAGAATCAGAGGCGGAGGTGGAAAAGCATAGGCCCTCATATTGTGCCAGGTAATCTCAAGAGCATCCCCCAGAGAGGAGGTTCCCAGTCCGTTTCTGGAGGCATTCAGAGGAAGTTTCCTGTTGGCTGACGTTGCAAAGAGGTCCACTTCTGGAGTGCCCCAACACTGGAAGATTTGTAAGAGGATGTCCACTTTCAACTCCCACTCGTAGCTGATCATCGTCCGTCGGCTGAGGGCATCTGCAGTAACATTCAGCTGGCCCGGGATGTTTACAGCCACCAGCCAGATGCCATGCTGCACTGCCCATTCCCAAATCTGAAGGCAAGATCCACAAGAGTAGGGACTTGGTACCCTCCCCCCTGCTTGTTGACGTAAAACATGGACACCACATTGTCCATGCGGACACGGACTACTTGGTTGACAATGACCGGCCTGAACGCCTTGAGCGCCAGAAGCTCCAGGTGATTTATATGAAGGAGCTTGTCTTGGGGCGACCAGAGATCGGAAACTTGAAGAAGGTCCAACGTCACACCCCACCCCAGAAGGGAAGAGTCCATCTTGACTGTCACCAGTGGAGCGGGGTCCTGAAAAGCGTCGTCCACCGTTAGATTGCTGAGAGACGACCACCACAAAAGGTCTGCTCTCCTGAAAGCTGGAATCAATATCATTTTGGAGTCCGGATCTACAGCTTGACGCCGAGACAGACCTTCCAGGATCTTGTGGCATGAAATGGCAAATTTTGCGGCACAAACCTTTATTTATTGCAGCATTTTTGCAGGACATTTTGTATTAACTGGAGGGTGCAAGATTGCCACATTGCAGGAAATAGGCAGAGTGAAAGGCTACAAGAGAGTCAGGGTATCATTATTATGTATCTTTTGTATTAATTTAATAGGAAGAGTCCCAGATGTCTGGCTTGGCAGAACAGTGTTTGATTTGGCTACATTTCTGGTTTAATGTTCATGCCTATTTAATAGTATTAACTAATTTGACCATTATCAATTGTAATGCTGAAAATGTTCCCCTTTTATGTTCTCCAATCCCCCAAACACCCCCACACCTCTCACCAAAACACATCTCATCAACTCTCCATCACAACTTACATTCCTTAACCTCTCTGTCATACAAATACTCACGTGCTATGTCACTGTCAAGTCACAATTTGCACTTCCCAGCCCCTGCCACACTCCAAATCATACTCCCAACTCACACCTTACACTCTACAATTCCTCCCGCAATATACAGTCCTTCATTCTTTTGTGCTGCTTCTGCATCTTGCATCCTTTCTCCCATTCCATCACACTCTTCCCTCATCCTTTTCCCCAATCTGCAGCTCACTGCCTCTTTCTGGCCAACCGCTTCCTCTCTGCTTTCTGGCTCACGGACCACACGCTCCCTCTACTTTCTGTACCTCTGCTCGCTCTCAGATTTCTGGCCCACCGCATCACTGCTTTCTCTGCTCTCTTGTGCAGCGCTTCCTCCTCTGACCCTCTGATCCACTGCTCTCCCTCTGCTTTATTGCCTATCACTTCACATCTCACCCATCAATCTCCGTCTCTCATAAAGTAACCATTTTTTTTATTTTTTTTTAATGTAGATTTTGACCCAGTTCCTCAAATAATGGGGCATTTAAAAAAAGAACAGAGGATATGCTATTTTTAGACAACCCATTTTTGGAAATGGGCAGGTCACCTTATTCTCAAATGTGACTGGCGCATTTCCACAGGCTTGAGCTTTAGCGCAAATTGTGCGCTGGCCAGCTGCCTTGAATGGTGTTCTGGGTTGTTTGACCGAAGTGTAATTAGTTGCTGCGGAATTGACCGTAGTCAATTTCGCTGCAAATTGATTTCCACTTCAGCCAAACAACCCAAAATGTACCTTTCACCACCACGCCACCCCCTCCCCTACTTAACTGCTTGGTCGCTGCGGCTTCCCCTGAAACCCTGCGGTGCCAGATCCGTCCCTCTAACGTGGGTCGGATCTGACTCTGCAGGGTCCCTTTTTCGTTATTTTCTTTTTTTTTTTCTGTCCCCGCCTCCAATTTTGAGGAAAAAGGGGAAAACACTTCTGCAACCACCCTAGACCACAAATACTGAACATGGGGAGCGGGTGACACCCCCGCAACACATGTTCAGTATTTATAAAAATCGATCGAGTAGTAGTGGACGAAATAGGTCAAATTGTAACATTCAATAGATTTTTGTCATCAAAATGGGCAGTACTTTGAATAGAATCGCGCTCCCGGCACTGTTCTGCAAGCTCCCAGCGCCTTTCACAGGGACAGGCCCTCCAGGTGCCTGCCACTGTAAAATGCGACCCCAAAAAAATGCATTTTTATCCTGTTTGAGGAACCTAAATGCAAGCGACACAGCAGCGGTTCATACCTTAAAAGAAATGCATGACAGGGTCAGGAAAGACCCTGTCATGCAGTGGCAGCCCCACATCCCGTGCGCGTAGGGTTGCCTACAATTTCTGCACATTTAAAAGTGCATCTTGCTTGGAAATGAGGGATGCACTTTTAAATTGACAAACGGCACTTTATTTTATCAAGGAGGTGAAAAAGGCCATCTAAATTGGCGTGCATATAAAATGTGCCCATTCATGTGTCCCTTGTGGATTGGGCTGCACGTTTTTGGGGCGCAAGTGATGAGAAGTGTTAGCGCATTTCATTTCTTGTGTAAAAAAGTGAGAACCTGGCACCCCGAGTATTATTTTTTTAAAAAAGTAATTTTTGCAGATTACTTAAAAAAAAAAAAAAAAAATTCAAAGTTTACTTTTTTTAAGAGGCTGTTTTTGCACAAAATGACAAAAAGAGCTATCTGCGTCCGCCTCATCTTGGGCCAAGCAAGAGGGAGAGCCAATACACACAAGGCCATGAGGCCCAGAAGCCTCTGGAACCACCAGGCCGACATGCTTCCCGACTGCGCAAAGACCTGACACGTAGCCACCAGATTCGTCATTCTGTCCCCGGTCAGGTATACTCTGCAGACACCCGTGTTCCAACTAAAACCCAGGAAAATCAGGTCCCGAGAGACCGTCATGGAAGATTTCTGCCAGTTCATCAACAGCCCACGGTGGAACAGTCGCTGGCGGAGAGACTGAAGGTTGCTCAAGGCTTTCAAAGGACAAGGACTGCGCAGCAGCCATCGTCCAAATATGAATACACGTGGATACCCTGAAGCCGAAGATAAGCTGCGATAACCAACATCACCTTCGTAAAGACACGCGTTGCCGAGCTGAGGCCAAAAGGGAGCACTCGGAACTGGAAGTGCTCCTCCCCCACAGAAAACCGTAGGTATCTCCAATGTGGATTCCAGATCAGGATATGCATATACACGTCCTGGAGGTCCACCACGCTGAGCCAACCGCCCTTCTGCAAAGAGGACTTTATCTGACAGGGCGTGATCATCTTGAATTTCTCTTGGGGTAGAGAGATTGGACTGGGAAAGGTCTAGGATGGTGCGCAGGCCCGCCTAGTTGGGTTTTTCCCAAATTTTACAGACCTCGGCCAAAACGTCCTTTTGCAAGAACAAGCCGGTACGCTCCGAAGGAGACAAGGTTAAAGCCCCGAAAGCACGCCCTCCTGCAGAGCGGGTGCCTCGGGTACTGGAACATCCAACAAGCACATCATGTCCAGCAACCGGTCGTGAAAGCCTCTGACAGAGTGGGGCTGGTAATCACTGTCCTGA
Organism: Ambystoma mexicanum; assembly: GCF_040938575.1. NCBI lineage: Eukaryota > Metazoa > Chordata > Amphibia > Caudata > Ambystomatidae > Ambystoma > Ambystoma mexicanum. Next base: position 377,634,418 of record NC_090926.1, on the reverse strand, counting down.
TCCTCTTGTGCGTCGTCCAACAGATCCAGCTCAAGCTGAGTTGCATCAGGCACCAATATAGACGTGTCCATTGGGGACAACGGAGGCAAATAGGAAGAGTTGGGAGAGGTCCAGCTGGTAAAGACGGCGCTGGCAGAACCACAGGTGCCGGAGTTTGGACCGTCGACGCAGGCGGGCATATCTCCCTAAACAAGCCTCGAAAATACTTCTTCATGGGGTCGGAATGTATAAGTCTTTGAAACTTGCCGACAAAGATGTCCTGTGCCGATGATTTAGGTGTGACTAGAGGAGGCCTCATGAGCGGAGTAATTCCAGGGATGCAAGGGGGAGGGTTGCCACTGGAGTTCACATTAATCAAGGGCACTGATGCTGCAGGAAGAGAGACATTGTGCAGTAGGGGCATCCGAGCGTTCCAGTCATAAACTGGACGAAAAGTATGTGCACAAGGAAATCTATGTTCACCTGAAAACCCAATCCCCACACCTAGGGCCAATGGCGTAGTTGTAAGGGAGGTATCCAAAATGGCCGCCATTTTGTCAGCACCTGAGAAGAACTGCGACACGTGTTGAAGTGTGACAGGGGTCTCCACAGGTGGGTCAGGGGTCTTCATCTTAGCCTTGATACAAGAAACCTCGGCCGAACCGGTACTGCGAGGCCTAGAATGTTTTTGAGACATGTTATCAGCAAGAGAAGCCTTCAACAGAAGGACCTTGGCACGCCCAGTAACGGAGGAATTACGTTCCAAGACCTCACTCCGTGCTCCCTCAACAGGTCTGGTGTCACCGCTTGAACGGGAGCGATGAGGAACACACCTCACCGACAAGACCTTAACAGATATCTCAGAACTGTTGGTTACCCTAGCCACCAAACGAGGACCCTCAGACCCGAGCCCGGTATCTAAAGCCCCACAACGGGCCTCACACTTTTGTTCGGTACTAACAGCCTCAACTGAGGCCTCAGATCGTACCCCAGTGTTTTTAAGGAAGCCCCAGCCAAGGAGACCTCGAAGCAAGCGCCAGTACCCGCCGCCACAGTAGAGCTGGGCTCACAAATAGCAATCCGGTGTCAATAGGCCCCTTACGGAGGCCCCCGGAGAAAACTCTGGTACACTTTTTAGGCCTAGAAGGCACCTCAGGGCAAGCCCCCGTAATAGAGCTTTTGACGCTCCTCCCGGACCGGCAAGATCCCGGGAAGGAGTCCCCCGGCCGGGTGCTCTAAAAAGTAAAGAGCTCACCGGGCGTTTCTTCTTTTCTTCGATGAAAGTAAGAAAATGCAATGGGGGAGCGCTGGAACACCTCCTCCCACCGATCCAAGCGACGTTGAAGCCTCCAGACAGAAAGGGAGTCGCAGTAAAAGCACGAGTCCCACCGGTGGTCCCGACTCAAGCACTCAAAACACAGAGGATGGGGATCCGCCCTAGCGAAGCATCACTGACAAGAAGAACAAATAGGAAAATCTAACTGAAACGGCATAGACGGACTCGTGACCGCTAAGCTGGAGCAGGAGAGGACGACACTGGAACGAAAAAAAAAATAATCTTCCATAGATGCAAGTGCGTCCAGTCCCGATCGAGCGTACAAAAGGACTGATGGGCGATGTGCTGGGCGGAGCTAAGGAGGGCGGGGTTACGGCCGCATGCGGTACCCCGCGTAAAAGGAGAGGAAGGACACATTTTTGAAAAATGTGATGCTTTTTACAAAGTGCTCCGGGTCCCGTCCCACAGGACAGAGGAATGTCTGATAAGTATGGAGGAAAGGGGACGCGACGTAGGAGTAAGAAATTTTGCTTTGTACATTCCCCACCCCTAACGGCCCGTGGTGTGGAAGTTGAACAGTAAAATAGGGAAACCGCTATTAGACAGGTTTCTGAGAGCCCTGCCTCCAAGAAGAACTCCTTGTTCATTATGGGATAAGCCAAACAAGGAGCCTCGGAAAGGGTTATTTTCAGTTGATTAACTGCCTCAGCCTGTTCCGCACCCCTATCCCACTTGACTCCGGTCTTTAATAAATGGACCAAGGGTCTCTGCATAGTCTTCAATTACCTTTTGACTATAAGCAGTGAGTCGTCAGAGGCTTCTTCATTCACATAGGGTCTTTTAATTTCATTAATGCTTCCACCTTCTTCGACTGGGGATTAAGACTCCCAGAAGTGATCTTGCGCCCTAAGAAGTTCACTTGAGACTTAAACCACTGTGCCTTCTGAAAGTATGGTTTTGCTCTGGCTTTCTCCATCTGTGTTAAAACAAAGCAGATTTCTGCTATATGTTCCTCCACAGTTGAGCTTTTGATCAGATCGTCATTTACATAGGCCAGGTTTCCCCTTTCGCCCAAGTCGGGAATGGCCTTATGTAGAAAGATGTTGATCTCATTGCCGGAGTTGATGTATCCAAAGGGGGTCTGGGATCACATGTACTGCTGCCCCCAATGGTAAAGGCAAGCTTGTACTGGTCTTCCCAGTTCTATGTCAATTTTCTACTTTTTGAAGGCCTCACATAAAAAAGATGGATTTATTTTGGTCATTTATGTGCAGCCCTCAGAAGTGGAAATCGCATGAATTTGGGGGGTTTACCCCTTTATCCCCCTTTCCTCAGTTCTCCTCCATCCCTCCCCACTGCCTCCTCTCGCTACATTCATACACACTCAATCACCCACCATATTCACACACACACGCAAACAGTTACATTTACCCCCTCCCCGTCACAAAAATTCCTTTTACACACATACACACCAACATAGTTACTCATACACTCTGTCCTGCCATGGCTGTCAGACCCTGCCCACACATGTGCATAGCAGGGGCTTACAGTATGATTTAGAAGCTCAGAGCTTTTCTAAATCGGTCTTTTATCTTTCTAGTAATCGATTTGTTCACTTAATACCCTCTTCCCTACTCACGGGTACTGTCCAGTAGCCGTTGGACAGGTCGATGGCAGTGTAAATCTTTGACCCCTGGATCTGTGGCAACCCCTGATCGATGTAGGGAAGTGGTCATCTTGACATGTAGACCGTTTTTTCAGGTCTGCACATAGTCTCCATTGGCCATGTGGTTGGAGTATCCCCAGTACCGGGTGGTTGAAGGTACTGTATATCGGAAGTATTTTCCCATGGCACTCCAAGTTCTTAATTATCTCTGAGTGACTCCATGGACGCAAGAGGTAACCTGTATTGTTTCAGAAATACTGGAGCCATCTCGGGGTCTGTGCGTGTGGTGGTTAAATGAATAGAGGTGCATCCACAGGCGTATGAGTCCACTGAAAAGATATTAGTATTCCAGGAAGACCCGTTTCAGCTTTTGTCTTTGCTCCTCTGTGTATCAGGCATCCGCAAGATTGATCCTCAACCATCTGCTTGAAACCTGGAAAGACCTCGGGATTGGCAATTTCAGCGGTCTCCTCCAGTTGGGTGGATAGATCTCTTTTGTTGGTATTGACGTGGACAAGTGGTTACAGGGATGCGAGGTAGTGGTCCTTGACTCTTAACACTACCTCTTCCCTCCTGATGTCACAGGTCACCTCTTCCACCCCAGAGGGGCAGGAAGAGTAGACAAAGAAATTGCCCCAATGCCTAGTAAAAATATTTTCTGGAGGTTGCTGTTGTCGAAAAAGTAATTTGGGATTGTTGACATGATTTAATTACCTAAATCAATAGAGTAATGTTGAGCATCAACCGCCATTCCAATAAAGGTGTCTGCACCCAAAGCGATACTTTGAGGGTGGCTGTTATCCACCAATATTTGAATGGTGTTGTGTTCCAAGTCTTCTAAAGGTGTCAGATTTAAATAAAAACCTTGTTGTTGGAGGTGTACATAGGCCTCCTGATGTTGGAGGTTCTGTGCTTGATTATTTTGAGGGGAATAGTGAATTGTTGCACCGTCCCATGACGGTGACCTCTTCTCGCACTTGAACCTCAGCCACGTAGGTAGCAATTGCACTTTACCACTGGTGCTTTACCAGTGTTGTCAAAGCCCATGGGGTTACCCCACCCCCATCGTGACCAAGCTTTATCCTTAATTAGGTCCACATTGATTGTGAATCGGTTGAGAATGTCACTGCTGTGAGAAACCTGAAAGTGTCTCACTTACTAGTCCCCAGGGATCCGTCATCCAGGTGGCCAGGACACGGCCATCGCTATTGGATCCAGTTATTGGGGGTGGGCCAGTGGGGGAGGATCACCTGGATGAGGGGAATTGAAGTGGCACACTGATGGCTGAGACGCGTTACCCCCTTCCTTGTAACACCACCCCCTTCCTTGTAACACCTTTCCCCATTCTACCCGGTAGGGTATTTAGAAGCTCTACCCCCCATTCCTACACAAACACTTTCTTACCCCGTAACAGACAACCGACTAACACTAGATCCGTTTACCTAACATTTCCCAACAGAGTCAGGCAATTGACAATAACCACGCACACATAAAAGGCAGAGCACGCGCACACTACGAGCAAGGCTGAACGCACAAGGAAACAGCTACACCAAACCAGCAGTTCAAATGGAGGAGAAAGGCGGCGAGACCTGGAAGGACGACGAAGGGGGAACTTCACTTACCCTTTTCAACTCAGACCCGCAAAGCCTCCGAAAAGGAAATCAGATGACTGGGAGTTACAGCTGGCGTGTGGAGGAACAGATGTCAACAGTGCACAGGAGCCTCCCACATTGATAACACAGGCGGGGCGGCACGCTGGCTATCATTGTACCATCCTTGACTCCAGAAGCAAGACGAGCCAACGGGTTCAACACAGCCGGTGAGTCGGAGGAAGCTGATAGCAAACCGAACTGTGTTGAGCCCAAGGTTGCAACATTATATGAACGCAAGGAACTTGAGAAGAAAGAACTTGTGTGTGCGTTTGAACTTTTGAGAAAGCCCAGACAAGAGCCAGCTGCAGAGTGGTCAGGCGACGTATGAGTGCTCATTCGAAGGATTCTCGCTGGCCCCTTTGATTTTGTTTGAAAATTGCAAGTTTAGAAGGCCCTAGGTAAGGGCGGTGTGAGAGTGGTCCTACAAAAGGACACATCAAATCCTTTGTACAATTGAAACCCTCTGATCCATGGTTGAGAGAAAGCTAGGGGAAGGGAGAACCCGCTTTCTGATAAGAGTGTGAACTGTGAAAGAAGGCTACTGTGAACCCGACAGAGGGATGACGAAAGAAAGCTAGGAGCAGGGAACCCATGTTTTCTAATGAAAATGAGCAAATCATTAACTGTGTTAAAGATGGCTATGTGACCGCTACGGAGTGTATATTTGGCAAAGGTGAACCCGGCTGAGGGATGCTTGTGAGTTGGGGTGAAGAGTAATCCACCCGGGAACATTGGGTCGACAAGAGTGAACCCGGTTCAGGATTGCCTATAGTGTTTGTTGAAAAAGACATTAAGGCTCCTGAATATTACGAGCTGTATTTGAAAAGCCATAGTGAACCCAAAGGAGGGAGGCCCATTTTGCAAAAAGGATCCGACTCCAGCGGAGGGAGATTCTAGGGGTGAAGAGCAATCGCCAAAGGTGCAAGGCCATCGAAAGAACTGTTATTTTTGATCCAGCAGTCCTTCTAAGGCAAGAGACTTTGAGGAAAGAGACTTGGCCCTTGAAGGCTCTGGTATATTGGAAAGAACCTCGTGTTGGAGGCGCAGGAGTGTTGTGGGATGTTTTTACCCATTCCAATATGCCCCACTGCACCCTTCACCAATGGGGAAAGAAACAGCCAAAAATGGATTCACTAACCCCTGTGCGCCCAAAAATCTGCAAAACTGTGCATGGGTCACAATCACAAAAGGCTGCACACCCCTGCCACTCACAGTCAAAGTGGAGGGGAAAACAGAACTCACTGCAGGAGAATGCCAGCGGGTGCTGTTACATTTAACATGAAGCAAGGCCACAGAATTGGGCTAAAAACCAGAAATGCCTTTTAAAAATGCAGCTTTGCAACCTTCAAAGTGCTGTTTTGGTGCTAGATCCATTCATTTCTCAGTGAATCATTGAGAGTAAAAGAATTACAGATCATCCAGTGTGGCCAGAGAAGCCGGGCCTCATTGACTGACAGCAGATAAATTCATCCCATGAAAAAGGCAGCCCAGCAACATTGTTTTCAGTTCCACAGGAAAAATGCGGCTAAAAATGGCAACATGTAACAATTTCAGTTGTGCAGAGAGAACTCCAAGCAAAGGCTGGATACGTACATCCAGATTGCAGACAAATCCCAGCACTCAAGGACAGAAATGATGCTGCATAAAATGTGGGTGCTGCAGAGGAAAAGCTGATATATAAGACTGTTTAAATGTGCTTTTTCCCCTGCAGAAAGTGCAAAATCGCCTGTTATGTTTTTGTGGAAAGGCTTGATTCTTTAAATGTCAAAATCTACCTATAAACTGTGTTCAAGTTATGTCTTGTAATGAAAGCGGTAGGTAATTATTTAAAGTCCAAACCCAGTCTTCAGTTAATCAAAAACTTAATTCTGAGCCGACAGCTTCAGCCTGGGAATGGGTAACTCCTTGCTGCTACAGAAAGCTCAATTGCTGTGGGAAGGTTCTTGCATACTTGAACAAAGACCTCATCAGACTTTCGTCTGTGGCTCAAGCATAGACAATGGCAGCCTTGAACACTCACCTCCACCGGGGAGGGCAGAAAACTTCCCTCTGGATCCCCACCCTGATCAAAGGAATTTGACAGCTGTTGCCAGTTGAAAGACAAGTAAAAAAAAAATCTGCCAAGAACATTTGGTGTTTAAATGCCTATTTGTAATTAAGCTTTAAAGACTTTTAACTTTGCCACAAGAAGGAGGATAAATCTAAAAGTTGGGAGTTGTAAATCTAATGTTATGCTCTTTCTTACACTAAAAGAATAATTGTGGCAAAAGTATTGATGCCTCAAACATAATATTGTATACCCGTGTGCTAGGGGTAATTGCCCAGATATGTACTGAATTGGGAATTGTTAGGCCAAACTGTTATGATTAAAATTGACAAAAGTCCACACAATGACAAAGCCAGCTCTCACTAAGATGGGAGATAGACGTCAGGATAAACCATAAAATATGTAATGTATGTGTCCGATTTTATTAGAGGGCATAATTATAGAAATGTGCATTTGTTGGAAAGTTAAATTGTGGTTCAAATCTATGTGGGAGTTCCCAAATCACATCATGAAATATGACAGTTCTTTCTGACTTCCAACCAGAACAAAGCAAGTGCCTCTGACCTATCACAGCCGAGTGGGTGTGGACTGTAATTCTGCCCCTACCATAAACTGAGTGATGTCACTTGGCATGATAAATATGGGAAACTCACAACACACAAAGACACCGATTCCTGACTTCTTCCCGATTTCCATGCAGCGCTTTGTTTCTGACTTCTTCATCCTGTTCCAGAACTCTTCATCTTGTTCCTGATTTCTTTACCAGGTCAAGGCCTCTGGATTTGCTGAACTCTTCTTCAGCTAGGCCCAAATACTGAACCATCCCAAACTTAAGGGAAATCATTCTGATCCAGTCTGGCTTGCAACCATTTACACTTGCCTACTGAACTCGCTATACCGCTAATCTACAGGGTCCAGTGACCGCAAGAGCCAATCCAATCCAAATGCAGTTGAGGTGCAAGTCCAATTGACAAGAACCGCCCAGCTGATCATCCTGCCAGAGGTGCCCTGCTGCCTGTAGACCCGACCCGCGATGACCAGAACCCTGACGGTCCAATCTAAATTTACAGTGGACTGTAAGTATCAACAGGAATCCTAGTGACCCATAGTGTATTTGCCTTGTCCTATCCCAATCTCAACCCATCCTCTCTTTAACTTAAGAACTTGTAATAGTGTCACACCAGTTTGAAATCTTGCTTTGATTTCTTGTAATAGTAATAATTTCTTGAAAACCCTTTTGTTTTTTGAAAATCCCAAACCCTTAAAATCATCCCACGGGTAATCCGACTGAGTCCTCCAAGGCGGACACGGAGGTGCTGGGGTTGGTTTCCGTGGACCACTCTGGGGCGTACTGTGTTTCAAACTGGTAACCAGCCTGAATAGCTTAGTTTGGAGCACAATTGTCATTGTAGAAACGGATTTCTGTTTTCATTTTCGCGTCTTTATTTTCAAAAACACCACTTATTCAGACTTGCATAACTTCTTCAATTTTATAGATAGAAGCTTAATTTCAACTCTCACTTAAACCCAAGACCAATAGCTACATCCACAACTACAATTGCATAGCGAAACAGTATTTGTGACCCGTTTTTATTAAAAAAAAAAAAAAAAAAATTTGCATAGCGAAAATTAGGCATAAATTTGCATTTTTGCAAAAGTTTCACACATGCCTTTTCCCATTCAAAGTGTTTCCTAACTTCCATTCTGATCTAAAGTGTGTTCTGTTGCTCATCTTGTAGCTCATGTTGGTTAGAATCTTTTTAGTATTGCTCCTATAGGAATTTCTATCAAATCTGGAGATGGGGGGGCCTAAAAATATACAGATACAGAACTTACCCAACCAAAGAACCAGAAGGCCCTCGGGCCAATCCCAGACAGGTAGTCAGGGAAGTAATCCCATAAATGGGACCCCTAACTCCCCTAAGAACCAGAAGCCCCTGATACAAGGGCAACAAACCCATCCTGGGGGTATGTGTGGGCTCCCCAAGCCCAACCGGGGGGGGGGGGGATCCACCCAGGTAGCTACCAACCCAGGAAACCTCCCTCCTAACTTTGCCCATGGAGGGAGGTAATCCCCCAAATGCTGGGTTGAGCTTCTTTCCCCGCTACTCGCAACTTCACTAAAAAAAAAAACAAAAAAAAAAAAAAAAACACCTTTTCTTTCCCCACTATCCTGAGCCCAGACAGCCCAATCCGGGAGAGGGGAGGCCAAGGGTGGAGGGGTACCAGAACTATCCCAACCTGGGGTATTATGGGAGAAGGGACAGTTACCCTTCCTGAGAGCCACCTAGGATGGATCAGAGACGCCCGTACCAGCCAGAGCGGGAGTCCCAACTGGAGCGCCAGGTCCAGAACTTGTCCCAGGATCTGGGTCGCATGTTGAGGGCCCAGCAGAACCCTCAGATGAACATGGCGGCTCAGAACTCCACAAACCAAGGGTCTGGTACTCCAGAGCAATGACGGGGAGAGAACCCCGATAATTCACCAGTCCCAAATGAGGAGGCACGGGAGGGAAGTGGGGTGCAAAGCCTCAGAGGAAGCTTCCTTCCCCACTTGTGAATAGCCCCTGGAAACCCAGGAACCGGAACCAAAATCTCCTGCCCCCGAAAGCCTGCAACCTAAGGAACAGAGGGCAGGTAGGAGAAATAAAGGACCTAAAAAGACCCATTTTGTGGAGGAGGTCAGTGTCCTCCAATTTGAAGGAGAGGGGTCCTCAGAGGACTCTGGGAAAAGGAGCTTCTCCTTCAGGGATGGAGGAACTCCTCCCAAAGAAAAATGGATCCCGAGAGATCCTAATTAAGACTGGGTAAATGTGGAGACAGAGTTAGATCCGCCCATCTTTGAACCCCAGAATGATAAGTCAGAAAACCACCTTGCTCAAACCTATTCTGGGAACTGCCTCCAAAAAAGGGGGGCGGCCCAGAATCCGAATCAGGGGAGCCCAAAATTCCCCCAATATCCAACTCACACATTGTTCTTACAGATCCCAAATTCCCACACAGAATCATGCCCAAACTACCCCTGTGTCGGAATCAAGAAACTAACCCACCAACTGGCCCAAAATGCACATTATCTTTGCCCCCTAGAGGAAAAAGAGGGACGATTTTACGCCCCGGTACAAGGGCAATGTACATTTTTGGCACTGGTGGACACTGGACCCCAAGCCACTCTTCTGTCAAAGAGAGCCTGGGGGGGGGAGATACCAGATCCCTCTCACCCCTCTTCCTGGACAACTTCAGAACTTCGATGGGAATGAAATTCCTGTTGAGGGGACAGTGGATTTGGAAATTAAAATTGGGCGACACAAGGTGAAACACACGGTCATAGTGTGGACATGCTGTATAGATTGTCTCCCCTAATAGACTATGTAAACAAGGTCCTCTTGACCCAGACTTACCAACCAATAAAATAAAAAAAAATAGTGTCAACCATGTTAGTTTAAATGGCACATGCCACATGGTTGAACAAAAACAGGATCAGATTGAATTCCATTTTCAAAACAACCAAATCCCTGACGTGACAGTAATTGCAGTAGGACAACAAACTGGTGAGGGGAAGTCATCTCTATTTCTGAAAATCAACCTTCCTTCCAGTCTGAAGGGGCACTCTACACTGGAAGGAAATACCCTGAAATTCTATACCAATTCACAATCAGAAAATCCCATTTCCATAGTCAAAAATTATGAGAAACCAGCTCAAAGCTTAGCTGACATTCAGAAGATTAGAGAACAGTTGTTCATCCCTATTCAGTTAAATGAGGGGAAGGACTGTTCTCGCACGAGTGTGCATGAACAACGGTAAGAGCTTCATCAGCGAAGCCATGTTCCGAAAACTCCCAAAAGATCCAGCCATTCCCACATTTAATTGATAGACAAATGGGAAATGGACCTGGAAACTCCCAATTCCAAACATCTCCTGCCTAGCAGGTGTATGCTCAGAATTTCCATAGGCAACAAGAGCATAGTACATAAATGTTGGGTCGTGCGAGATGTCCCTGCTGCATTTTATTTAGGCAGTGACATTCTCAATCGCTTTGCCATTAGTTTGGACCTGATAAACTTCAAAGCCTGGTCCTGGTTAGGGGGTAATCCCATGGACTTTGATGATCCAGAAAAAGCTTTTCGGTCAGCTCAATTGCTGCCATATGCAGTTGAAGTTCAGATTGGAGAGGAAGTCACCATTCCAGAACGGACCCGACTAGCCCCACTAAAAGTAAAAATTAAAAGAGGACAGAAACTGCAAAATGCTGACGCATGTTCACCTCAACGCCCATCTCCAACAGCAAGAATTGGGGTTAAACCCAACACCATTAGTCAATATAGAACACAACACCATACCAATAGTGGTGGATAACAGCGACCTTAGGAGTATCACTCTGGGCGCAGGCACCATTATTGGAATGGCGGTGGATGACCAACATTTTTCCATAAATTTAGGTAATGAACTGATAGGACCAATCCCCAATGACTGTTGACAGTGATCGCGACAATGACAACGCCAGACAGGATCTTCACCCGGCATGGGGGAATTTCCTGGTGTACTAGTCCTGCCCTTATGGTAAGGAAGAGGTGACCTGCAACTTCAGGAGGGATGATGTGATCTTTCAAGTCCACCAGGACTGCCTTCCCCACCTGAAGCCATCAGTCCAAGTCAGTACTTTAACCAGGGACTTCTCCACCCAGATGAGGAGGCCGCTGAGATAGCCAAACTGGAAGTCTTTCAGGGCTTCAGGCAGATGGTTGAAGAGAGTCAACCTAGCTGATGCCTGTGAGACTCTGGAGCAAAAGCAAAAGTTGAAACAAGTTTTTAGATATTCAGGATTTCTTTGCGGTGGACTCATGACTGGTCACACCAATCCATACAAAAACAATTCCCACGGACCCTGGTATGACTCCAGTGTTTGTGAAGCAATATTGCTTGCCTCTCACATCCATGGAGTTCCTCACAGAAATAATTAAAAACCTGGAGTCCCGTGGGATAATGTCATGATGCCCGCTCCCGGGGAGCCGGTTCAAGCCCTGCGTCCCCGAAAGCGGACATCCAGTCCCCAAGGAAGGACCCAGCAACCCCATATAGGGGCCCTTTGGACAGTATCCTGGCGCCTATGGATACATACCTGGAACTTCTTCCAAAGCTATTTAAACCCCACCCGAACAGCCACACGTGCTTTGCGTTGTTCTACATCTAGCAGCTGGACGCTCCTGCATCCTGATTTCTGCCACGCCTGCCAGCATCCTGGATCACCTGAAAAGGAAGAGAAGAAGAGAACAGAAGAAGGAAAAGTCCTTACCTGCTAAATCCGCATCCCGGAGACATCTCGCCGACAATCCTGAAAAGGAAGACTTATTTAAAAGCTCATCGTGTCGATCGCTGCAGCGCCGCATTCCACTTACCTTTACAGGGCGCCTCCATGTTCAGCAGCGATCATCCGGATTCGCAGTCACGCCCCGGCGCCTAGGGAGAAAAAGACCAGAACAAAAGGTGAGAGAGAAGGGAATAAGGAAAGCTGAATCTCCATGTTAAGACTTACCTGTTGATTCATTCCCTCTTCATTTCGGGTCCGCGCAGCATCCTGGCATTTCCGGACCCCGGCCCCTAACGGGAAAAAGACACTAGCATTAGAACATTAATGCATGGACACAAGGGGAACCTCTTATCAAAAAAACTTAACTGGAAGCCAAGCCGAAAATCCAGAAGAAGTAACTGGATACCAACGCGCCCCTGCATCAGAAGCAGGATGGAGAGCTCGTCCTTCCAGACCCTAAGGTGAGACGCTACGAGGAATCACAGAAGGGTTTCGAGGAGGGTGAGAGGGGAAAGTGGGAGGCTGATTGCATTACCTTGCAGACAGTTAATCCCCTATTTTCGCCTACAGAAGGATACTTCTGCGAGCCAGACAAGCCAGATTTGGGGGCCCGGTCCAGTCCGTCTTCCGAACCCTGCACATCACCTTAGAAAAGGTCACAGCAGCGCGAACCAGGCCAGCGCCTCCGTGGGAGTCAGGTGAGCGTTACAGAAGGCAAAGCCTTCCTACAAATTCCCACCCAGGCGCTATGGAAAGTTCTGAGACTGATCAGTTGGCCCAATTACTGGGGGAATTACGGGCCGAAGTACATGCCGCTCGTCAAGAGACGAATGCCCTCAGGAGGGAATTAATAATATCAAAGGAAAGAACTGATGACCTGGCCAGACAGCTTTTGCAAGGTCAAGCTGGGCAAACTCCTCTACCCGGTTCCGGAGGGAACCCCGCTCCTGTGGTTTCCAGTAACCCTGTGCAGATTAATCTACCTGGAAATATGCCGCTGGCCCCACCGGAACGCTTTGCTGGGGACCCCAAACGATTCACCGTATTCATGAATCAGTGTCGTTTGCACTGCCTATGCAGATCTGGGGCCTTTCCTAATGATCAGACCAAGGTAGCCTTTGTATTGTCATATCTCAGCGGCTGCGCTGCCGATTGGTCAGTTCCACTGGTTACTCAAGATGACCCGATTCTCCGTGATTTTCAAAGGTTTCAAGCAAGCATGGAAAGGTTATTTGCTCGACACTCTCAGGGGCAGGCTCTGGATGACGAACTTCTATCCCTGCGACAGGGCAATCAGGACCTCCTATCCTATATTGCAACCTTTAATAGACTAATTGTGGAAACGGGATGGCCAGAGGATAAAAGTCACGTTGTTTTATCGAGGCCTACGCGGAGAACTTAAAGATGTCTTGGCCCAAGTTGTAAATCCGCCCCAAGAATGCACAGAGTATATAGACTTAGTGGTCCAATTGGATCACAGACTTCTGCTTTTCTGTTTTGATCGGTCCAGGTTTGAGACCCGGGTGTTGGTCAAGACCCATGCTAATCCCAAGGGAGTTGATGTCTCTGAGCCTATGCAAATTGGAGGGGTTAAAGGACCCTTAACTCAAAAGGAACGTGAACGGAGACGGCAGTTAAAATTATGTCTTTATTGTGGGAATTCCGGACACTTTCTACGAGATTGCCCGGCAAAACCGCCCCAAAAGGCGGTAGGAGCCGCTGATAAAAATCATGAAGACTCTGTTTCGGGAAACGACTCCGCCCGACAAGTGTAGGGGTCCGCTTGCCGAGCTTGAAAGCTAACTCTCAGACCTCGCATTTCATTGTGCCAATGGTTCTCGTAGATCCAGAACAGCCTAAGCGGTTGCATGCAATAAAGGCATACATCGATAGTGGGGCTATTGGAAACTATGTGGATCGTGAATTGGTCTCTAGGATTAACCTCCCTCTCCGTCCTAAAACCAGCAAAGATGTCATCACCACAGTCGATGGAACTGAAATTGCCTCTGGCAGGTAACACATTCCACTACTGAGGTGACTCTTATTGGTCCCGACGGCCATCGGGAGGGTGTTGTGTTTGATGTAATCAAGGCTCCACAGTTTTAGGTTATTCTTGGAATCCCTTGGTTAGAGACACATAATCCTCGAATTGATTGGCGAGCTAAGAGAATAACCTTCCCGGATTGTACACAAACCTGCTACCCAGAAAACCTGAAGATTAATCTAGCATCTGTAACCTCTGCCTCCATGCAACTACCTCCGGAATACCAAGACTTTCAGGACGTCTTCCAAAAGGAACAGGCCAACACGTTACCTCCCCACAGATCGTACGATTGCCAAATCGATCTGGTGCCCGGTGCACAACCCCCTTGTAGCAGGATTTATGCCCTTACCAAACCTGAGAATCTGCATTTGAGACAATATTTGGATCAATACCTAGCTAATGGTTTTATTCGCCCGTCAAAGTCCCCGGCATCCTCGGCTTTGTTCTTCGTGCCCAAAAAAGAAGGTGACCTTAGAACTTGTATCGATTACCGCGCATTGAACCAGATAACGGTTAAAAACCGCTATCCTCTGCCTCTGATCCCTGAACTCCTTGACCAGGTGAAGGACGCTTGCATATACACCAAGTTAGATCTCCAGGGGGCTTATCTGGTACGAGTTAAAGAAGGCGACGAATGGAAAACTGCCTTCCGTACTAAATACGGATTATTCGAGTACCAGGTGATGCCTTTCGGATTGTGTAACGCGCCGGCTGCCTTCCAATACTTCGTGAATGATATCCTTCGGGAAATCAATGTTTGTGTTGTCGTATATATCGATGAAATTCTGGTGTACTCCTCTTCGGAATCTGATCACAGAAAACACATCAGGGCAGTACTTAAAAAACTGCGCCAACACAAACTATTTGCTAAATTGGAGAAATGCGTTTTCCATACCACAGAAGTCGAGTTTCTAGGTTTCATCTTGACACCCAAAGGAGTCCGAATGGACTCAAGAAAAGTGGATGCCATCCTCAAATGGCCATCACCTAGCTCTGTAAAAGGGGTTCAAAGCATGCTCGGCTTTGCCAATTTCTATCGCAGGTTTATCCCGGAATTTTCACGCGTGGTACAACCCATTACTGCACTCTTGAGGAAAAATAAACGTTTTGAATGGTCTGAAGAAGCCAAGCAGGCCTTTCAGGATTTAAAAGCTAAGTTTACCTCCGCACCTATATTGAAACACCTGCGTCCAGATCTCCCTTATGTCGTCGAGACTGACGCATCCAGCCTAGCCATGGGAGCTGTCCTGTCCCAAAGAGATCCCGAAACCAACCAACTGCATCCCGTAGCATTTTGGTCCAGAAAATTCTCGGCACCCGAGGTTAATTATGCAATCACAGACAAAGAACTGTTAGCCATTAAGTCCGCTTTTAAAGCCTGGCGGCATTATCTGCTTGGCGCGCGACATACCATCACAGTGATCACTGATCACCGGAATTTACAGTATTTGAAAACCACCAAGGCTCAGTCATCACGGCAGCTCCGATGGGCTTTGTTTTTGGCTGAATTTGATTTCGTGATTACCTATCGACCTGGCTGGAAGAATGGCAAAGCAGACACCTTATCCCGAATTGGAATGGGAGAATCGGATACAAACTCAGAACCAGTACCAATAATTCCCGAACAGAGGATTCTAGGCATGACTTCGTTACAGACGCTTGAAGACATTCAAGCCAGAGTGAAACAACTCCTGGACCCTACAACCTTACAGGATTGGATACAAAAGGGATCAGACTTTACCACAGATAATGATTTACCTTATTTCCAAGGACGCTTATTCCTGCCACATAAGGAATTACACAAACTAGTTATTTCCGGTTATCATGATGCATTAATAGAGGGACACCCTGGTATTGCCAAGACAGAGGAAAAGGTGAAACGACAATTTTGGTGGCCCTCTTGGCGAAAAGATGTTAAATCTTTTGTGATGTCCTGTGGTGTTTGCGCCCAAAATAAAAGTCAAAAGAAAAGACCAGCCGGTTTCCTTCAACCTCTAGACATACCGCCAGCACCCTGGCACACCCTATCAATGGATTTTATTACAGACCTGCCTCCTTGTTCGGGGTACAATACTATTCTGGCAATTGTGGATTTGTTTTCCAAAATGGCCCACTTTATTCCTTTGAAAGGTTTACCTTCAGCTTCTGTCCTAGCCAAAGAATTCCTCGAAAATATTGTTCGGCTACATGGATTCCCATCTATACTAATCTCTGACTGGGGAAGACAATTCATTTCCCACTTCTGCCGCAAATGTTGTCAAATGGCGCAGATCGACGTAAGATTATCGACCAGTCACCACCCTCAGACCGATGGTCAGACCGAGAGGACAAATCAGACCCTTGAGCAATACTTAAGGTGTATGTTACAACAATCTGAAAGCAACTGGAAAGACATTCTTTGGATAGCCGAATACGCATATAATAATTCGGTACACTCTGGAACTGGCCACAGTCCTTTTTATACTTTGTTTGGGCATCACCCTCGAACCTCAAACCTTGACTCACCTCAGAACCTCGGAATGCCTGCAGTAGAACATCTGCATTCTACAATTACCCAAGCCTTCAAAGAGGCAACTACGCATTTACAACAAGCCAAGAGAAAATACAAGGAGAATGCTTATCTACATCGGAGTGAAGCACCTCCGTATCAGATTGGGGATCAAGTGTGGTTAGCTACCAGACATTTACCACTCAAAGGGCCTTGAACTTTTAACCCAAAATATCTGGGACCTTATTCTATTATGGCAATAATTAACCCAGTGGCTGTTAAACTTGATTTACCAGCTAGTATGCGAATTCAACCTGTTTTTCATGTGTCACTTCTGAAACCAGTGGTACCCGGAACCCGACTACTCAAACCTCCAGAACCTATTCTAATAGATGGGGAGCCCGAATTCGAAGTGAAGAACATTTTAGACTCAAAAATGTTTAGGTCAAAACTGTTCTACCTAATTGATTGGAAGGGGTACGGACCTCAGGAGAGGTCGTGGGAACCCAGCGACCATGTGCATGCACCTCGATTAGTCAGGAAATTCCACCGACTCTGACAAACCAAAACCCCTGGAGGGAACAACCTTGGGAGGGGCCGGGGGGGGGGGGGGCATTAGGGGTGGGGGAGTGCTGTCATGATGCCCGCTCCCGGGGAGCCAGTTCAAGCCCTGCGTCCCCGAAAGCGGACATCCAGTCCCCAAGGAAGGACCCAGCAACCCCATATAGGGGCCCTTTGGACAGTGTCCTGGCGCCTATGGCGCTTGGCTCATTATGGAAGTGCTTGGGTGCACTTCCCTGATGCAGACCATGCTGCAGGATCCCAGCCTCCTTGAGGCCTGAAAGGAACTACTTTACCTGTGGGACTAATTTACCATCCGGGCCTGGTCGGGGAAGGATACATACCTGGAACTTCTTCCAAAGCTATTTAAACCCCATCCGAACAGCCACACGTGCTTCGCGTTGTTCTGCATCCAACAGCTGGACGCTCACCATGTCTGCTCCTGCATCCTGACTTCTGACTTCTGCCACGCCTGCCAGCATCCTGGATCACCTGCAAAGGAAGAGAAGAAGAGAACAGAAGAAGGAAAAGTCCTTACCTGCTAAATCTGCATCCCGGAGACATCTCGCCGACAATCCTGAAAAGGAAGACTTATTTAAAAGCTCATCGCGTCGATCGCTGCAGCGCCGCATTCCACTCACCTTTAGAGGGCGCCTCCATGTTCAGCAGCGATCATCCGGATTCGCAGTCACGCCCCGGCTCCTAGGGAGAAAAATACCAGAACAAAAAGGTGAGAGAGAAGGGAATAAGGAAAGCTAAATCTCCATGTTAAGACTGTCGATTCATTCCCTCTTCATTTCGGGTCCGCGCCGCATCCTGGCATTTCCGGACCCCGGCCCCTAAGGGGAAAAAGAGACATCAGCATTAATGAGCGAATGAAAAGACATTACCAAAAAACGCTCATTAAAGACTTACCTTATTTCTACAAGGATTTTACCTCTCATCTCGGGTCGGTGCCTGTTCCCCGGCATTCCGTACCCCGGCCCCTATGGGGAAAAAGACACTAGCATTAGAACATTAATGCATGGACACAAGGGGAACCTCTTATCGAAAAAACTTACCTGGAAGCCAAGTAAGTTTGGTTCTCACCAATCCGAAAATCCAGTGAAGTAACTGGATACCAACGCGCCCCTGCATCAGAAGCAGGATGGAGAGCTCGTCCTTCCAGACCCTAAGGTGAGACGCTACGAGGAATCACAGAAGGGTTTCGAGAAGGGTGAGAGGGGAAAGTGGGCGGCTGATTGCATTACCCCGCAGACAGTTAATCCCTTATTTTCGCCTACAGAAGGATACTTCTGCGAGCCAGACAAGCCAGATTTGGGGGCCCGGTCCAGTCCGTCTTCCGAACCCTGCGCATCACCTTAGAAGAGGTCACAGCAGCGCAAACCAGGCCAGCGCCTCCGTGGGAGTCAGGTAAG
Organism: Ambystoma mexicanum; assembly: GCF_040938575.1. Lineage (NCBI taxonomy): Eukaryota > Metazoa > Chordata > Amphibia > Caudata > Ambystomatidae > Ambystoma > Ambystoma mexicanum. Next base: position 377,615,982 of record NC_090926.1, on the reverse strand, counting down.
CGTTACAGATAATTCGTCCAGTCCACAGCACCTTCAATAATCCGTTGCTGGGGATTTTAAAACCAAACGGCCAGTGGAGACTGTGCTGACCTAAGCGAGCTAAACAAATGGGTCCACATGTCCCGATGGCCTCTTCCCTACATTGACCAAGGGCTGGCCCAGATCCAGGGGTCAAAGGTATACACTGCCATTGACCTGACCAATGGGTACTGGACTGTACCCGTCAGTAGGGGGGACCAATACAAGCTGGCCTTTACCTTCGGGGGTTCGCGCCTTGAAACACTTGTGTATAGGCGCGTTACAAATATTTCAGGAGTACACTTGGACTCCGATTCCCTTTGGATACATCAACTCCAGCAATGAATTTAATATCTTCTTGCCTAAGGGCATGCCCGACTTGGGTGAAAGGGGCTACCTGGCCTATGTTTATGTTCTGATCAAAAGCTCAACTGTGGAGGAACACATAGTAGGTATCTGCTGGAGCAAAACTATCTTTCCAAAAGGCACAGTGGTGCAGGACCCGTGTCAATTTCTTGGGGCATGAGATAACTCCTGAGTGTGTCTGTCCCGAAGAAAAGAAAATAGAAGCACTTCTGAAACTAAAAGACCCCACAACTCTGTGCGAGCTAAGTAGCCTCCTTGGACTGACTAATTACAGCAAAAAGTTCATTGAGGATTACACAGAGATCACAAGACCCCTGATCCATCTTTTGAAAGGGGGGGGTGAAGTGGGAGTGGGGTCCAGAACAAACCGAGGCAGTAAGACAACTCAAAAGAAGCCTCTCACACGCACCTTGCCTAGCCTACCCTGTAAAAAACAAGGAGTTCTTCTTGGAGACAGGGTTCTCAAATACATGCTTGACCGCAGTATTGTACCAAAAGCATGACAAGGTCAATAAAGTCATCTCCTATGCAAGTAAGACTTTATCCTCAACGATTGTGAGAAGGCACTCCTGGCAACAGTGTGGGCATTGAAGAATTACCGCCCGTTCATCCAGGGGAACACATAGTGGAGACTCCACACCAGCCTCTGCAATATCTTCAAAGTGACAGAATCCGGGCTGGAAACGTGAGTAGATCCAGAATTACTTCCTGGATTCTGTCAATGCAAGGCTTTCCTGTGGAGGTCAGATATGGCCAAAACAAGAAGAGTCCTCTCGCGCAAGGTCTGGCTGACTTGCAGGATTGTGCCAGAGAAAATTGTCTTGAGGATGAAAGTCTTAAAATCCAGCACAACATGGAGGCGTACCTCAATTCCCCGCACAAAGTCTATGAAGAAGACAAGTGCGAGGGAATGCCCACTGTCTACATGAATGGTGTCATGGTGCGTGCTCCAAAACCCCTAGAACTGTTGGGCCCACCCCATTCCCTGTCACCCAGAAGGACTAGTCAGGCCCCAAGGGAGTGCCCCAGAGCCTCATGGACTCAGTCCTGGCGCCGTTGGCGCCAGGATCATGAAATGGGCTGAACTTATGGAACTACTTAATCTGCCTAGTGAGGCTGAACCTTCGGTATATCCAGGGTGTGGCAGAGGGACTACTTTTCCTGAGAGACACGGTGTGGTAAAGGGACTACTTTACCTGGAACTACTTGCAGGGCTATTTAAGCCACACCCTGCAGACAGAACATGCTTTGCGTTATTCTGCACTCCTGCAGCGTAATGCTAGGCGTGTCTGCTTTATCCTTGAGTTTCTACAGCCACGCCCATCTGAGATTTCCATCCATCGGTGCCTGGAAGAAAAGGAGAATAACAGGTGTTACTACAGCCTTACCTGCAATTCCGTCCATCAGTCTCGTCTCCAGCTGGTCTTCTGACCGCCGCCCCTTTTGGGAAAGGACTTCAGTGCAGGCATCTAATACTCACCCGGGATTCTGCATTCCTCCAGGTTACTTTGGAGCGGTTCTTCCATTCTTCACCTTGGGACCGCGCCTGCAAAAAGGGAACAGAAAACAGCAGGTTAGTCGCGCACAATTCAAAACCGAATAATTGTTCAGCCATCCAGCGCCACTCATCCGCTCTAATACTCATGTGGAGGCAACCAGTTCAGCATCCTAGGAGAGTCAATTTTTCTTCTAAACTTCCGTACGAAACCACGTCTGAAAGACAAAACACGTTTAAACCTTGGGACAATAAGACTTTGAGCATCTATACCAAGCTGTCATTGGGATAGAGACCTACCTGATTAATCCAAGCATTCGTGAAACACAGCAACAGTCACTCAGGAACAGTGAAATAACTGTGCCCAGAGAAAGACTGAGCCTACTGCGCCCCTGCTGAAGGTCAAGCAGGACGGAGAGCCAACCTCACCAAACTCAAAGGTGAGCAGGAGAGGCGTCGGGCATCAGGAGGTTGCAGGAAGTGGGACCAATCCACCCCACTCATTAGCTAACATCTTGTTTCAACATTGCAGGATAACGCCTCCTGGGGAGATAACAGGGGAGAGGACACCATCATACCATCAAAACTACGCCAGTACAGATATCGGTCATACGACTACGTGCTACTCCCCCGTGGAGACCAGGTGAGCGTGACAGATGGGTGCTCCTACCATGTTGACAATAACGTGGACAAGGAACTAGTGGCCGGCATGGGGAATGCTTGGGTGAATGATGCCCCAGGACCCTCCGCTGGTTACAAAATCGGTCCCCGTAGTAGTGAGGTGGCAGAGTTGATGGCAGTGCATCAAGCCATCCTCACTGCTGCCCAACACCAACTCCACAAACTGGTTATAATCACTGATTCAGATTATGTCCGGAACGGGTTCATGGAGCACCTGGTTAATTGGAAAACCAAAGGCATGCTATGTTCTAACAGCAGACCACTAAAACATGGACAATTAATACAAAATATTGATCTGATCACCTCTAGTGGGATGACCATCTACTGGAAAAAGATCAAGGGTCATTCCAAAGTAGAGGGACCAGACAAAACTGGAAATTACTTAGCTGATCAGCTGGCCAAAACCGGAGCCATCCAACGGGATCTACTTGAGATCGAGTCCCTGTTGGGGGAAATCCAGGTCACTGCTATCACTCGGTCCCAGACAAATGCTCACAATGAACTCTAAACTGCCGAGTGGTGTAAGGAGACCCCAGATGCTGATTTAATCACGGCTCAAAAAGGGGATCCAATAATTGGTAAGTTTTATCAACACATTGAGACACTGAGAACTTTCCCCAAACAGATACCGATTGCATTGGGAAAGAGAACGTCAGAGTGTTGATGAAATGTCCAACAAACCGTCTTGGATTCTGAACATTTTTGGTGAGGAGATCCATATCTGGCTATGACCATTGGGTGGTCCATACCTCATTCTGAAGCCTGATGCTAAGTCACACCCATGATGCGGCCACAGTCGGTCATCAGAGGTTTCATACTACATTAGAAATCTTGAGAGAGGTTGCATACTGTACACACATGGGGCAGGACCTCGACCAATACTTGAAGGGGTGTCTTGTGTGTGCACAATTTCAGCCAACATCACACACATACCGTGCTCCCCTCCAAAAGAGGGTGACACTGCCTTGGTCAGATTTACAAGTAGATTTCATCGGGCCTGTGTTTCGCTCCTCTAGGGGGAACAAGTACATGTTAACCATAGCATGCTTGTTTACTGAGTGGGTGGAAAGTCTCCCAGCCCCAAATTGCAAGACAGAAACAGCAGCTGCCCTGATGATCAATCACATCTTCTCGCGTTTTGGACTACCCCAAAGGATTGAGTCAGACCGAGGCAGTCACTTCACCAGCAAAGTGATGACAAAGATGTGGGAGTAAAAAGGAAACTACACATTGTATACCGCCTCTCCTCTAGTGGTGGAGTCGAGAGGTACAATCAAATAATTGTGAGCATATTAAAAAAAGTTTGTGGCAGACTCTGAGCCAAGTTGGGATTTTCGATTACCTCTTGTCCTGATGGCCATCAGATCTACCCCTTCATCTGCAACAAAAAGGTCTCCATTTGAGCTGATGACTGGACAAAGGATGGTGCTACCCCAACATCTGCTCTATAGAACCCAAGAGCAGACGTTGATAAATGCCTCCACAACTCATGAGTATGTTGAGAATCTGAGGAAAAAAAACCTTCAACATGCTTTTGCGTACGCTCAGCGGAATCTAGAAAGATCTGCAGACAGTATGAAGACCCACAATGACCTTAAGACAACCAAAAAGGAATATCAAGTAGGATACAGGGTCTACTTGTACAATTTCCAAAGGAACCAAGCCAAGGAGCGCACATTTTTGCCCAGCTGGCGGGGACCTTTTGTCATTGAATACATGCAGGGAATATTGTAAATTGTCATTAAATGCATGCGTCTATCCCACTTCTGAAACCCCCTGGGAACAGTAGTGGGAAAATGTTCCTAACTGCGTTATGTTCTGTTTTCTAGTATTGGCACTAAATACACCTAATCACCAAGGAGGACCTCCTCGGGGACCCAGGAGGAAAAAACCAAGAGATCCGGAGTGTCGCTCCACAATGGAAAAGCAAGCATGAGAGAAGACGGGAGTATCGTTCCCATTCCAACCAGAACCGTCGAGGAGAGCGTGTGGCATCAATCACTGACAGGAGAAGAAACCAGTGTTCTTCACATGGACAGAAAAGAAAATCCCACATGACTTCCCCACGACTGGAAGTGAAGCCAAAGTCGGGGTGGTGGGGGGCTTTTGTGGGATGTTTTTACCCATTCTGATATGCCCCACTGCACCCTTCACCAATAGGGAAAGAAAGCCAAAAATGGATGCACCAACCCCTGTGCACGCAAAAATCAGCAAAACTGTGCATGGGTCACAATCACAAAAGGCTGAACACCCCTGCCGCTCACAGTCAAAGTGGAGGGGAAAATAGAACTCACTGCAGGAGAATACCAGTGGGTGCTGTTACATTTAACATGAAGCAAGGCCACAGAATTGGGCTAAAAACCGGAAATGCTGTTTAAAAATGCAGCTTTGCAACCTTCACAGTGCCGTTTGAGCACTAGATCCTTACATTTTTCAGTGAATCATTGACAGTAAAAGAATTACAGATCATCCAGAGAAGCCGGGCCACATTGAGCGACAGCAACTAAGAAATGTATCCCATGAAAAAGGCAGTCCAGCAACATCAGTTCCACAGGAAAATTTGGCTAAAAATGGCAACATGTAACAACTTCAGCTGTGCAGAGAGAACTCCAAGCAAAGGCTGGGTACGTACATCCAGATTGCAGACAAATCCCAGCACTCAAGGACAGAAATAATGCTGCATAAATGTGGGTGCTGCAGAGGAAAAGCTGATGTAAAAGACTCAGTTTAAATGCGCTTTTTCCGTGCAGAAAGTGCAAAATCGCCTGTTTTAAAAGTATGCTTTTGTGGAAAGGCCTAATTCTTTAAATGTCAAAATCTACCTATAAACTGTGTTCAAGTTATATCTTGTAATGAAAGCTGTAGGTAATTCTTTGAAGTCCAAACCCAGTCTTGAGTTAATCAAATATTTAATTCTGAGCTGACAGCTTCAGCCCGGGAATGGGAATGGGAATGGGTAACACCTTGCTGCTACAATTGCTGTGGGAAGGTTCTCACATACTTGAACAAAGACCTCAGACTTTCCTCTGTGGCTCAAGCAAAGACAATAGCAGCCTTGAACACTCACCTCCACAGGGGAGGGGCAGAAAACTTCCCTCTGTACCCCCAACCTGATCAAAGGAATTTGCCAGCTGCTGCCAGTTGAAAGACAAGTAAACAAAAACTGCCAAGAACCTGGTGTTTCAATGCCTATTTGTAATTAAGCTTTAAAGACATTTAACTTTAACTTTTAACTTCTGACCGCGTATGCACATGGTCAGAAGTTCCAAACCTTTTTTCCTCCATAGTACCCAGTCATTATCTGTTGCGGGACCATCAGGATTAGAGATTAATTTAACACAGCCCATTACTTTGGCAGACTCACAGTCAGAAGAGTCGGATGAATTTGAGACCTTATCTGACGGAATTGAGAGTTGCTTCCTTTCTGATTTAGAACCATCTACAGAAGGGACCCTCACACCCCCGGAAGAAATGGCTGACCTAGCCAATGTCAGCCGACAGTTAGCGAAGACCCATCAGATGCAAGCCAAGGTTAGACTTCAAGAAAACGTAGCTAAGCTAATTGAACTGCAAGCAAGACCCTTATTACCACAGTGGATGGGTGCTTCAACCATATCTTGAAGGCAAAGATTTAGGAAAGGTCTTCTTAAAATTCGAACGCCTAGCAGAACTACGATGGGAAGAGAACTGTAAAAGATGCTCTTTAGCCCCTCTACTGAAAGGCGAAATACAAATCTCCTATCAGCTACTTAATCTTGCACAGATTAATCTATCTTTCGATCCATCAAAGGAGGGCTATTAAAAAGAGTGGGCAAACCTGCAATTTTTATCGGCAGAAATTGAGGGCCATTACATTGAACCCAGGAGAAAACCGCCTTAAAAATGGGTGAGCGTGTCAAAAACACTGTGGCCATGTGGATTAGTGACAAATCCTTAGCAGAACTGACAGATGATCACCCTAGAACACTTCACTAACTCCTTGCCCCCGTTTTTTCAGATGGTATTCTGCAATGAAATTGACCTACCCTAGCTATAGCCATTTAAACTGCACAAAACCATTCAGATGCAGCTAAACATTTCCACTCAGTCCATCATTGGGAGGAACAGAAGGATCATAAACCTGTCCACCGACCTCAACCTCAGGGAATAGATAAACCAAGAAGGCTTACCAAGAGAGTAGAAATCAGGAAGACTGATTCGAAAGTCAAAGATGAAAGTAGAAGGGAGGACGTAAAAGGGGGCAGACCACCTCCATTAGTCTGTTTTTCATGTAGAGAAACAGGACACTTGCCTAGGCACTGCCCAAAGAATATAAAAGGAGTAACCTATGGAAATAGGTTGTTTAAAGGGCAAAGAGTGAGAGGAACCAGAGGAAGAGCTAGAGACCTTTAGCATCTGTTTATGTCAAACTCCTACTGATTTTACCTACGAAAAAGCTTGGGCAAACGGGAGACAAGTACAGGCCCTAACTGACTCAGGTAATAAGCAAACTGCCATAAGGGCCAATTTGGTTTCCACGAAAAGATCTAGATAACGCAGCCCTAGTCAGAGTTTCTTGTGTACATGGAGACAATGTAGTGTACCCTAAAATACCTGTACACACTGAAATCCAGGGTGAATCCTGTGAGGTATCATCAGTCATAATTCCGGGACTCCCCGAAGAAGTTATCCTGGGGAGAGATTGCCCCACATCCTCTAAAAACTCAATCTCCATATGGAGATTTTCTACCCCAAAGTTGTTGGCAGGCGAACTACTACTCCCAAAACTCTCCAATATGGGACTGGGAAAATTATGTACCGGTGAAACCACAATTCATAGGTTATTGTAAAGAGACTGATAAAACCACTCCACCTGTACCTACACCGCCAAAACCAATTAGTGGAATATGCAAGAGTTCCTGGACATCTCTCGTCCCTGCTCTCTTCCAGGTCTCAACAAAACCAAACCTGGACAAAGAACAGGCATATCCACCTAGCATAAGCCAAAGGTATGTGAGAAACCTGAAGGTGTCTCACTTACTAGTCCCCGGGGATCTGTCATCCAGGTGGCCAGGACACGACCATCGCTATTGGATCCAGTTCATGGGGGTGGACCAGTGCTGGAGGATCACCTGAATGAGGCGTCTTCGGGGAGTGGAAGTGGGACACTGAGGGGTGAGATGCAGTACCCCTTCCTTACAACCCCTTTTCCCCCATTCTACCTGGTACGACTTTAAGAAGCTCTACCCCCCCCCCCGTTTTCCTACACATACACTTTCTTACATCGTAACAGACAACGGACTAACACCAGAGCCGTTTACCTGACCTGTCCCAACACATGGGTCAGGCAGTCGGGCAACTGACAATAACCACGCACATCTGAAGGCCCTTTACCTTCCCCACAGAGATAAAAGGTGCAGTATGAGAGCACACTACGAGCAAGCCACAATGCACGAGGAAACAGCTACATCGAACCGGCAGTTGAAACAGATGAGAAAGGCGGCGAGACATGGAGGGATGATGAAAGGAGAACTGCCCTTGCGTTTTTCAAATCAGACATGCAAAGCCTCCAAAAGGGAAGTCATAAGACCGGGAGTTACAGCTGCCGCGTGGATGAACAGATGTCAACGATGCACAGGGGCCTCCCACATTGATAACACAGGCGGGGGGGCACGCTGGCTACCGTTGTACCGTCATTGACTTAAGAAGCAAGAGACGCCAACGGGTTCAACACAGCCAGTGAGTGGGAGGAAGCTCATAGCAAACCGAACTGTGTTGAGCCCAAGATTGTGAGTGGCAACATTATATGAACGCAAAGAACCTGAGAAGAAAGAATGTGTGTGTGTTTGTATTTTTGGGAAAGCCCAGACAAGGACCAACTACAGAGTGGTCAGGCAGCGTAGGAGTGCTCATTCAAAGGACTCTTGTTGGCCCCTTTGATTTCGTATGAAACCTGCAAGTGCCAGAAGGCCCTAGGAAAGGGCGGTGTGAGGTGTCAGAGTGCTCCTACAAAAGGTCATGTCAAATCCTTTGTACAATCAAAAGACTAACATATGACGAGAGAAAGCTAGGGGAAGGGAGACCCCGCTTTGTGATAAGATTGCGAACTGTGGAATAAGGAAACTGAAGCCGACAGAGGGATGCTGAAAGATAGCTAGGAGAAGGGAACCCAAGCTTTATGATGAAAATGAGTAAATCATGAACTGTGTTAAAGATGGCTGTGTGAACCCGATGGAGGGATGCCAAGGTGAAAGTTACTGAGAGTGAATCCCGTATCGAGATAAAGAAGAGTGAACTGTATAATTGGCAAACGTGAACCTGGCTGAGGGATGCCTGTGAGTTGGGGTGAAGAATAATCTTCCCGGGAACATTGGGTCGACAAGAGTGAACCCGGTTGAGGGTTGTCCACAGTGTTTGTTTAAAAAGACATTAAGGCTCCTGAATGTTACAAGCTGTATTTGAAAGGCCATAGTGAACCTGATGGAGGCAGGCGCATTTTGCAAGAAGGATCCGATCCCAGCGGAGAGAGATCGGATGGGTCGAAAAGCAATTGCCCAAGGTACAAGGCCACCGAAAATAACTTTTGTTTGTTTGCTATTTTTGATCCAGCAGGCCTTCTAAGGCAAGAGACTTTGAGGAAAGAGACTTGGCCCTTGAAGGCTCTGGTATCGATGGAAAGACTTGTGAACCTCATGCTGGAGAGGCCCAGGAGTGTGCTGTACTCAGGAGTTCCGCCTTGTCCTGTGCTTGAAACATGGGGAAGGGAGCACCCGCCATAACATCCCAACGTATCATTTTGTGAACACTTCTTCCTTTTCTGGTGAACATTATCCCACACTCTTTTTGTAACTTAGTGGTAAGACGCTACTAGGACTGCCTTATTATATGATGGCCGTAGCTTGCTCCCATCTTAGCTTTATGTTTAGATCAGGCATTTGTCTCACCCATGCATAAAACACCCTTGAACTGTGATCACTTGTGTCCGTCTTTACTGTTGCCACCATGAGTTCCTTACACTGACCAAATAAAAAGCGGAAGAGACATCTCTCACGATCCAACAATTATGCTCCATGAAACATTTAGCATACGCCTGCTAGGCACCTGCTAGGCAGGAGATGTTTGGAGTTTAAGAGTTTCCAGACCTACTTCGCATTTTGCAATCAATTTAAACGTGGGACTGGTCTGATCTTTTGGGAGTTTCCTGAATAATCCTTCCATTATCCAGGCACACTCTGATGAGCACAGCCCCCCCCCCCCTCATTTATCTGAATGGGGAAAAACTGTTCACTTTTTTTGAATGTCCGTCAAACTTTGAGCGGGTTCCTTATTGTCTAGCTCCACAGGACTTTAGACTGGTGTAACATTTCAGGGTGATCCCTTCCAGTGTGGATTGGCACTTAAAACTGTGAGGAAGGTTGATTGTCAAGAATGGGGAAGGGTTCCCATCACCAGTTTCTTCTCCTACAGAGAAGACAGCGATGGCTGGCACTTGGTTATTCTTGAAATGGAATTCTACTTTCTCAAACTGCCGATCAAATAAATGGCAGGTACCATTCATACCTTCCATAACTGGTACTCATTTAAAACTTTATAGGCCGGTAAGTCTGGGTTCAAAGGACCTTGTTTACAAAGTTGGTCAGAGATATAAGCTCCCTAGGAGATTACTTCCCAGTAAACAAGGTGTGCCCTCTGAAGTCACGACTCTCACCGGATGTTTTAATCAATGTTGCCCCATTTTTATTTCCAGATCCACAGTCCCTTTGACGGAAATGTCATTCCAGTCGTAATTTTTTAATTGTCCAGGAAGTGGTGAGGGGAATTTGGTGGCCTTCCCCCATCCTGAGTTTAGTTGGTCAAAGGTGTTTTTTGGACAATAGGGTGGCTTGGGATCCAGTGTCCACCAGAGCTGATAATTCACACTGACCTTGCACCTTGACCGGTGCATAGAATTGGCCTTTCTCCTCCAGGGTGCAAAAAAAGCGTTATTTGCAAGCCTGGTAGTCCGGGATTGCATTTGTTGGAATACCGCAGGCGAGACACGGTATTCCGACGGGGTGAAGAAGAGGAGGACGAAGTCCCGGGTGCCTTCATGGGATACGTTGATTCCCATCACCCTAATCAAGTTAATTTTTCCGAATTCCCATCCCATCATCAATGACCCCAGAGGGAGGAAGGAAAGAGACAAGTGCCCAAGTTGGTGAAGGAAGAAACAACTAAAACAAAGCCAGGAGTGTGACGCTAATATCCATTCATCCTCTACCAATTTAAATCACAGGGAATACCATCAGAACTCATGTTTGTATAATCAACCATCAGAAATATGGTAATGGGCAACCATCTCCTTGAGGGAAAACCAGGCTAAAGTATTTCCCCATGTCTATTGTCGATTCCCTAATAGAAGAGGGGGACTAGATCTATCCACCAAAAACCTTCCATTATGCCCTCCCCATTTCCAACCAATATTGAGACAAAGAAGAGGCAACTGGGAACAGCAAGGATTACCCATATAAACAATATGGGGAAAGTAAGGCCAGCCTACCGTAAAAAGAACTCAAGTCGTCCCACTAATAGAGTCAGGCAGGGCCAGATATTTAATAATGATCACTCACACCTGACTCCACTTGACTGTCAGTCTAACTATAAAAGGTTTGGTTTTTTCACATATGAATGAGTGAGTGAGCTGGGTATGCTGTCCGGACCAAAGAGCCAAGGAGCAAAGAAAAGCAGGACCGACGGCCTCGAGGAAAGCGGCGTTCCTAGACACTGGTCTGGTATCTAAGGGGCTGCAGCGTGGTGAGGAAGCTGTGCCTCCAAGAAGCCAGTGCAAGGCCGCCTGCACACTGCTGGTGTTGGCCGGAAAGAGTTGCTCGTTTCCTTGGGACTTAAAGGTGTCTGAGGGGTAGGTGTTTGAGACCCTCAATCCCGTGAAGCCAGAGGGAAATGCTGGTTTACATGATGCTGCCCAGTGAGTTTCATGAGAAAGAATCTCGGGGGCGTGCAGTTGACTGAAGCGGAACAGGAGTAAGACGTTATTGAAAGGAAGAAGAAAATAAGGTGAGCTAGTGGCACCGAAGTTAAACAGAAAATGAACTTTGAAGTAAAGATGCGCTGGAAGCGCGGAAGTAGAAGAGAAAGCAAGTTTGAAGATTGAGATAGGCCAGCATGCACGGAAACAGAGAAAAAGGCAAGGAGAGGGTGCAGTGACCCTTAAGTCGGAAAAGTTTGTACAAGCGACCCACAGGAAGAAAAGAGTACAAGTGTGCATGATAGAGAGCAAGATATGCAGGAAGCACGGGGAAGTGAAAGAGTAAAGAGAGAAAGGCAAGTAAGAAAATGTGCCAGAAGGAAGGATACAAGGAATAAGGAGAGGGGTCAAGAGGTCAGAGTTGTCGCGCCTGGGAAGAGTAAATAACCCAGCAATCTCGAAAATGGCTCCGATACTACACCCAGTGAAGTACTTGTTTTTTGTAAAAAGGAAGAGAAGGGCGTGGCTTGGAGCCGGAGCGTGAGGTATGGCTCCTCACTAGCTCCCGACCCAGACCTGATGACCGACGGATTTGATGAAGCAGAGAGCATACAGTTTGGCCGGACAATAGCCATCAGGCTGTGGGAAGGTGCGCCCCCCAGCGAACCGGAGTAAATAAGCTCACACACGCCTCACCCCAGAGTAATCAACCTGAAAGTAAGGCTCGGTCCGACAGAATTCTAAAATGGCGACCAGGGCTCGTGTAATTAGAGTCCCGGGCGACTAAGACCCCAGGGGGGCAGCAAAACTCTTTGCACCACCCCACGGCATTCACAGGCAGCGCTGCACCGGACCGGCCCTGCACTTGCTGCAATAGCCCCCTCACTCCGTGGGATGAGAGGACATGCCCTCTTTCATGAGCCGTGGAGCCGACACAACGGAGCTCCTCGGAGGCAGACCGTTTGAGGAATATACTTGGCAAACGGAGAATCAAGTACAGAGTGGAAACAGCCCATCGGAAGAAGCGCCTCCTTCCCCTGCAGAACCTCCTCAGCACAGCTACCCAGCAGATTAGTGAAGCACCTGCCATCAGTGCAAGGGCACAGGTGGAAGGTGGGCCCTTGCAAAACCCCAGGGTAAATCCCACCATCACCACTGCCTCAGCGGGCCTACCCATCTCCCCCTATCCTCCATCCCTCCACAATCACCGCACAAGAGCAGAGCCACGGCAGGGGGCACCCAACAAGGATCTGGGTGGTGGGTGAGTGTCGGGCCACCAACTAAGACCCAGTCGAGCCACCCAGCAGGAATTGTGACCGGTAACGCACCGTAGGATAACTCCTGCCTCAGCAAACTATCATTGAAGTGGCCGATACGACTCTGGAACACACAAGGAAAACAATGAAAAGAAGCATAAAGCAACCACTGACCCCACTCCCTCACTCATCCTACCGCATCACAAACTACGCAAGATCTGGCAGGCAATCTGCACCTAGCTGCAAGAGTCCACGCGCACAAAGGACCCCCTGTCTGGGCACCAAGGAGAGAAATGGCGAAGACCTCAAAATCCACAAAACAAACTGGACATCTCCAAACTGCTTACTGCACCGGTTGGAGACAAAGGAAAGAAAGGGGAGCGAGCCGATGCAATGTTACAAGAAAGATACTATGAGGCGCTCCCGCGCCCCCCACCATCGACTCAAGAGTTCGCCAAAACAGATCTGCAGGACCTCCTAACTGCCATGACTAAGGAATAGAGGTACTCTCCCTATTCCAAGACTTTGCAGCTGCCACACTACTAAAAAGAAAAGCTTTAAAACCAGTAACGGAATGGCTGCAAGACAGAAAAGCGCTCTACCACTGGGGGTTTCTCCACTGCTCTTCTATTGAACCTGGAAGGTAAACAATGGCAAATGTGCACACTGAAGGAGGCTGACAAACTACTACACCCAGCAGGGGAAAACGACAATGACGAAGATGAGTCGGCACCCAAAGAGGACTCATCAAAAGGGACTGCGCAGCCCTGGACACGACTTTACATAAGAAGGCGCCTCAAAAGCCCAGCAAAAAGAGGCAGAAATGGCACTAAGCCCTGAATGGGAACATTCCAGGGACAAAGAGAACAGCCCAATATGGCCCCCGATAAGCACCCTTAATGCCCCTAACTGGACCATAGCGACACGCACCCTGGAAACGGTCAGCTGGCCCTATGAAAGGAAAAACCAAAAAGAGGCAGGGCGTCCAAGGAGGGGACGGCACCAACGGGGGTTGCCAAAGGAAAGGAGGCGCGAAACCAGAGGCCGTTATTGCAAACATCACTACTGAAGCCACTGCTACACTACCAGATGGCACCCAACGGGCACTGGATGCCCACAAAAGGTTGGTCGTCGGGCTCTGAGACGGTTGCCCCAAGAGTTGTGGGCTGGTCTCAGAGACTCAACACTTGTTTTGGGAGAGTGGGGGGGTAAGCGGGGCAGGGTTGCCGGGGAGTTGTTATTAAGGGGGAAAACGGGTAGGAAAAGGGGTCAAACTAGGGACACGGGAAAGCAAAAGCAACGACTCAGGAGCAAAAGCAGCAAGGGAGCCCAGGGCTCCCGTACATAGGACAAAGGTCGGACGTTAGAAGCCAGGAGGGAAACCATGAACATGGCAGTGGATGCAACTAGGGAACTTTGCAGGGTCTCCTGGAATGTGCAGGGCCTCAATTTTCCGGGAAAATGTAAATCAGTGGAGTGCAAATTATCTGAACACTCCACATACTTAGTCTAGTTACAGGAATCTCACCTGCTGGGGATGATGAAAAGCGCATCCACTTCAGACGATTTAGCAAATGCTACTTTGCAACAGCTGGGGAGAAGAAGAGTGGAGTGGCAATTCTCCTTAGCCAGAAAGAACCTCTGTCACAGGTGATGGTGAAATGAGACCCAATGGGATGATACTTATTGGTCAAGTGTTACCTACTGGAGCAGGCCCGAACATCTGCCTCAATCTACTGTCCGAATATCGCTCATGACCGGTTTCTTCACTCCATCCTGCCTGATGTATTCGCTTTCTCGGAAGACCGTCTCCTAATAGGAGGAGACTTTAACCTGGTCCCCAACCCCAATAGCAACAAGACCCTGCCACCATCGAAAGAGGACTTTAGGCGGGCAATTGGGTTCACGGAATTCCTGAGGGAAACAGTAGATGTTTGGCGACTATACATTTTACTCCCATGTCCATAAAGGCCTCTCCAGAATAGACTTGATCCTAATGTCTAGTGCACTATTTTGCTGCCTAGAGGAAATCCAGATTCACCCGAGGGTAATCTGGGACAACGCAAGCCGTTCAAGCCCACTGTAACGCCATTGGAAGATGCAGGACTCCCTATTGCGAGATGCAGTATTTAAAGAGGAAATAGCCAAGGACCTCACTAACTACTTTTAGGAAAACTCATCAGTGGGATGCTCGGAAGCAGTGGTCTGGAATGCCATGAAGCCAGTGATTAGGAGAGCAATCACAGGGTGTGCGGCTGCACAAAAAAAGGATGGGTCAACTGCAGCAGCATAGTCTGGAGGAGAAGGTAGCGGCCATGGAAGGGGCACACAAAAATAACCACATTGGGGAAGTCGAGCAGAGAACTCAAAGCCAAAGCTGCATTGAAGACGCACCTGGTAGATCATTTGGCCAGAACATTGGCATACACCAAGCAATTCTATGACAAACAGTAATAAAGCAAATAGGCTAATATATCAATTAAAAACGGTACACACCCAAAATAATATCTCCACACTGAGAAGCGAAAACTGGTCCTTACCATCCACCGAGAGCGATAAAAGGGACGCAATGATGGCCGACCACAGTGAGATAATGTCAGGAAATCTGATAAGCGAGCAATTGCAAATCAACTACCTAACCCAACTCCCCACGGAAGACTGGGGCACCACAATTAGAACCTCTTGAGCATCCCATAACCTTGGAAGTGAAAGAAGTCATAAAAACCATGAAAATGCAGCCCCAGGCCCTGACGGATACACTGCAAAGTTTTACAGAGTGTTAGCTCACATCCTAACCCCTCAACTCACCACATCCTTTAACTCCTTCCTGACAACAGGGAGCATCACACCCTCCATGGAGGAATCCCTCACTATACTCATCCACAAACCGAACAAAGACGCAGAGGACTGTGCATCCTATCGGCCCATCACACTGATGAATAACGACGGAAAGATATTTTCTAAGATCCTGGCAACCAGACCCGTAAGGGCCCTCCCAGACCTCATCCACCCAGACCAGACAGGTTTTATCCCAGGTTGCACCACCCATGACAACATTAGGCGTACAGTAAACCTGATTGAAAGCTCCTCTAGAACGAAAATAGAAATGGCCATAATCTCTCGACGCCCATAAGGCATTTGACCTACTGACTGGGGTTACATACAGAAGTCATTACCTCATTTCGGGCAAGGTCTGAAATTTAGCAAATGGGTCATGGCCAATTACTGACATCCCTCCACGTCATTAAGAATCAATGGGACCCGATCCTCTAAGCTCCAAATATCGAGGCACTTGACATGGCTGCCCCTTATCGCCTCTAATATTCGCTCTTTCAATGGAGCTATTTGAAACCAGAATACGAAATAATGCACACAGAGTGGCTACAGCTGGGGGGATGCCAATATAAGGTCTCCATGCATGCCGACGATGTCCTCCTCTCCCTAACACAGATCGAGCACTCTGTAAGCACTATGGCAGGAGATCTCAGCATTTGGAGAGGCCTCAGGCTTCAGGGCCAACTACGAGAAATCAAGGGCCCTGGGAACAAACCTTACTCGGGAGCGTAGGGAAACACTGGCAATCATCAGCCCCATCCCATGGAACAAATCATAGATAGCCTACCTACAGGTCAACATACCAAACAGAACGGAGAAGTTATACCAAGCAAACTTCCCCCTGGCACTCCGACCTCTACTAAAGGACATGGAATACTGGCACAAACAGGAGGTTTCTTGGCTGAGAAGAATCGCAGCATTAAAAATCATTATGGTCCCGAGGCTCCTAGATCAATGCCTGGCGCTACCAGCAAATATACACCCAAGAGAGCTGTAAAAGCTGCAAAAAGGGGTGTTGAACTATGTCTGGGGCAATAAAAAACAAAGAATAGCTAAAAGAGTTATGCTCAGAGGGGCAGCGATGGGAGGACTGGGGGCTGCAGACGTTCTTAGATATAGCCTAGCGGACCAACTGTCACACGCATTTGCATGGCGAGCAGACTCCAACACGCCCTGGTGGTAACAAATAAAAGTGCATTGGTGCTCATCACCCCTATCCAGCCTACCACACCTCACACCACCACGCAGGGCTCCAAACACCAGCCCGCTAACAGCCACTAGAAACACAGTCCAATGTTGGAAAAAGGCAGCAAGCCAAATGGGACACGGGATCATTGGGGCCACTCACACGAGTCTGGAATAACCCAGAATTCCCCACCGGACTCAAACAAGCAACATTTAGCAAATGGTTGGAGGGGCAAATTAAGGACGTGTTCTCTAATGGAGCCCCACTCTGCTTTGAAGAAAGCAAAACTAAATTTCAAATAGCAGAAACCGAAAGATTCCACCATGCGCAACTCCGCCACTGGATGTCACAACACAACATTAGAACACAGGGGAGCAGAGAACTGAACCCACTGGAACTCACCCTAACATCAACAACCCTGGAAAAACATCGACCCTCTATAAGCTCTTAGAGAAGGGGGACCCCCACTAAGAAGGATAACTATATGCTCAGATCAGAGAAGGATCTAGGAAGGGAATTAGAAATGGAGGAATGGGGGCATATCTGGACCCGCACGCACAAGGCCTCAAAATGCATTAGGAACAAGGAGGCAGCGATGAAAGTATGCTACAGGTGGGATATTACACCAGAAATACTGAACAAATGTAACCCAAAGTACTCCCCGCTCTGTTGGAGGGGATGCGCGGAACAGGCTCATTATTTCACCCGATATGGTCATGCCCAAAATCAGGGTTATTCTGGAAAGAGGTCCTTAAACCAGACTAAATCAATCACGGGCCTGACAATCGCATGGGATCCGGGGATTGTGTTACTGGGCAACATGGGTGGGGGATGTTTCCACTCAAGGGTTACATGGCAGAAATGCTTACCCATCTCCTCACTGTAGCTAAAATCACTATTGCCCGGCTATGTCCTGATTGTTGGGATCACTTGTGGATATTCTAACACTTGGCAGGATTTTAGTACTGTTTTTTGTGATGAAGCTGGACCAAGGTTTAGCCAGACAATGCTTTCAGATTTCCCATATAAGGGTGTACTTGTTAAACAGTGTCGTAGCACCCACATTCTCTATGGGAGAGCATATTTTAACCAAAGCTGTACAATTTTAGTGACAGCGTTGTGTCAGATATGTCATCCCAGAGGTCTTTTAGCTTTGTTTTCACAGTTTTGGTGAGATAGGCTGTGACATATCTTGCAACTGCAGTGGAATTGTCTGCTATGTATTGTATGTCTATATTTGCACTCCACAAGTATTCTTTTGTACCACACATGTTTGCCAAAAGATTTGTGATACTTGACTGCAAAACCTCACCTTTGTCTTTTATATTTCATAGCAGTTGGATAGCGGACATGTTTAAAAAAAAAAAATCAGAGCCTGTTTTTAATGTGTGTGCAACTCCACAACATAGATTTGCTAGTTTACTTTCAGACAGGAGGTGGAAAATATAGTCTACATTTTGCCTGAATCTGGGGTCTTCAGAATACATTCATAAAGAGCAATATTCTGATGCAGTAATTTGTGTGGCTTTATCATATCTTCCTCCTTTTCCTGTAGGAGAGAGTAGAGGAAAAGAACAGGCTTCTATATTTTCTCTCTTTTTTTTTTTTTTTATTGTTTGATCAAAAAAATAAGATTTTACAATACGGACTATGAATTCTATCAACATCGTTGTCATCACAAGCTTTGCCAGAGTTTTTCTCTCTTTTGTTGTTAAGTTCGTTGTTAAATTCGCGCAGTTAGTCTATGCTTTACAACGTCCATTTATCTGGTTCGATTGTCTATTGCTTGTCATTTTCATTTAATAGATTGCTTTCGATGTATCGGACCATTTGTGCCATTGCGATTTGCCATGTTGTTCTTTCTCCTCCTATTAGTCGCGCCCACCATGTCGCTTCTTCTGCCAAAATGTCAAACCCTGCCATAGGTGCGAGATATTGTAATCTGATACTAGCTGTGGCTGGGCAGCTCATGATTAAGTGCCTTAGTGTTTCTTTTGGAGGGTCAGAATTGGTTTTGCAAAAGCGGCATCCATTTGTTGTGACTTGTCCGCGAATGTATAGTATCTCCCTTGTTTTGTACAAGTTTAGCCGTGCACGCAGGATAGCGGTTCGAGTATGTTTACTTGGGCATTGGATGACATATCTTTGTAGCTCATTCCTTTTTAGAGTGTTACCAGGGAGATGCGAGGTGAGTTTCAGTTTAGATGCGTTATCTATTGTCATGGCCCAGTCATTGTCTTTTAGTTTTTTTAGTATTTTGCATGGATTGCTTATGAGCTCCTGCTCTTCGCATGCGATGATCTTCATAATTAGTTGATTTTTATCTTGCCAGTCGTTTAGCATTTTACATTTTCTACTGTTCATTTCGCATTTTAATAGCTTGAAGACTTCATTATTGTGTGCAAGTAGACATTTTCTGTACAGCATAAGGGAGTTGCAGAGAACTGTACATTCTAACGATAGTAAACTCAGCTCACGCCTGATTGCTGACCCCGATACGGACAGTGGAAGATGTAGTACTGTGCGCCAAAACAGCGCTTCCAACTTAGCCCATAAACCTGTTGGCAAGGTGGGCATCGCTTCTGCACCATACGTGATTGACGGTACCACTTTCATTTTATAGAAGTTGATAGTTGGTATTAACGAGAATTTTCCAAATTTGCCATCCACGAATTTAGCTTGGGCAGCTAGTTTCTTAATCTTTGCATAAAGTTCTGTCTGCATAGCTGTTTCCTTTTGAGAGCTGTCCATTGGTACTCCTAAGTATTTGCATTGCGCAACGGTCTCAAGATTGATTTCACCCAAATGCCATTTAAACTTATTTCTTTGTTGATTTCTTTGTTTGTTACCGTTGTTTTGGAGAATCATGACTTTGGTTTTGCTCGTGTTTATTTCCAAGTGGTTTTTTGTGGCATAGATTTGTAACGCATCAAGTTTTCGCTGCAGACCTATTTCCGTCTGATCGAATATGGTTAGATCATCGGCGTACAGAAGGTGCCCAATCTTCGTTTGCCCCAGCTTTGGCGGAAATGCTCTGGTTGTTTCGTTTATGCAATTAATATCGCCAATGTAAGTCAAGAAGAGTGCAGAAGCTAACGGGCATCCTTGTTTTACGCCTCGAGTGCTATGAATTTCGTCTGATAGCAATCCATTACGATTCAAACGCACTTTCATTGAGGTGTCACGATGTAGTGCTTGGATTGGGGCCAGTAGCTCATCGGGACATTGCCACGCTTTTAATTTGTCCCATAGTATTGATCTTTCCACTCGGTCAAAGGTTTGAGTGAAATCAATGTATACAGCATATAGATGTTGCTTGTTTTGCAATGCGTTTGCTTTTAGCGTGCTGCATAATAAGATGTTGCAAGTTGTACCTGCGCTTTTCTTAAATCCTAATTGAAATGGGTCATTGCACTTGGCTCCCACTTCCCATTTTTGGAATTTGGCCATTAGGAGTGAGGCATACACCTTACCCATTACATCCAGTAGTGCAATCGGGCGAAAATTCTCGGGATTACTCATATTGCCTTTCTTATAGATTGGGATGATTATCGCTTTGGTCCAGGAATGAGGTATGGACGGAGTTTCTGTGCAGCGCTGAAATATGACACTCATTAGCTTTGCCCAATCTTTTGGATGACTTTTTAACTCAGCGTTCGAGATCCCATCTGGGCCTGGTGCACTGGAGTTTTTTAGTTTAGTGATGATGTTCACGATGTCCTCTTCTTGTTCTAATTCAACCCAAGGGACTGTGGGTACTTGTTGTTCTTTGTCGGGTGTGAGTAAGGCTGATTGGAAAACTTTGGTGAAATGCGTTATCCAAGTTGCTTGATTGATGTTGTTTAAGATCTGATTATTCGACGTGTTATCGGCGTCCTTTATTAGAGACCAGAATTCTCGGCTATTGTTAGTGACGAGAGCTTTAGTTATTTTCTCAGCATCCGCTTGGTATAATTTGTGTCGATGAAATTTCACCCAGTCCTTGTACCTTTTCTTTACAGCATTTATGGCGTGTGTGATGTCTGTGTTCACGGACTTACGTATTTCTCTTATTGCTCTTCTGTAGTTGCGCCTTGTCTCAACTAATTCCTTGTTGAAGATGTGTTTGGAACTCTGGTCGGAGACTAGTCTGTTTCCTCGTTTTTGATGCATATATGGAATCAGTAAAGTTTGATAAATTTATTCCGTCAGCAACCTCTGAGGTTTTGTTTTCAATGTATTTCTTTGTTACTTCGCAGATCTCTGCAGGCTTTATTCTTAATCGTAGTCCTTGCGTATTAGCTTCAATGTGAGTGTTGTGATATGTGTTTGTTTTACTAGATAAGAACCAGGCTGTTTCAAGTAGATTATGGTCACTCATGGGCGTACGATGTATCGTAAATGCTTCAGTAATTGGTAATAATGACTGCGATACAAATATGTAGTCGATGGTGGCTGTTGCGGGTAGACGCTCCCACGTAGGTGGCCTGTCTAATGCTGGAACTGCGACGTCTAGGTTATGAAGGCCATGGAGCTCACAAAACTTTAGCCATTCTTTCCCTCTATGCGCTGATGCCTGTTGTGCTGCTGTTGCTGATTTTTTTGTCTCATTACAAGTGGCGTTTAGATCGCCACACATAATGATGTCTGCTGCGGGATAGTCAATCAATGCGGCTACAAATAGGTTCTCGCACAAATCAATGAATGCTTTTGTTGTTATTGCCGCTGGGTTCCAGTATCCATTAGCTATGACTACGTTTCTAGATTGCGCACTTTGGTTGTTCTGAACCTGCACCGAGATTACAATTGCTAGCAGGAATTGATTTATCAGTAAGATTTTCTCAATTTGCATTCTAGTTCCAATGCGGCATGCTATCAGCAATCCTGAGGTTGGGCGCCCCTTGTTTCCTCTGATGGCCCGGACTAGAGTGATTTGATATCCTTCCAATCTTGGGGTTGTTTGAAGCCACGTTTCCTGCAGGCAGATGATGTCATATTCCCCTAAATTAGGGCCACCTGGCATCGTTAGGTGGGAGTGACCTCTGGTATTCCAGGAACATAGGGTGAGTCGTGTCGGCCTTTCTTTTGATGTGTCGCATGTAGATGGATCTCCTTTCATGGATGGCTATTGTGACCGATGATTTGCGAGCATTTTGGGCAGCCAGGCCCATAGCCCTTTTTTGATGTTTCGAGATGTGTCTAACTGTATTTGTGCGCACTTCTGTGTCTCCGATGTTTTTGGGACCGTTGTGTTTGTTGATTTCTGGCTGTTAGCTGATTTCTGTTCTTTTCTGTCTCGACTTCTCTCCCTTGAGGTATACGGTTTTTGATTGTGTTCCTTTTCATTGTTTCGCTTATTTTCTTTCTTCCATATGCTCATTGGGGATCCTTTCGCTTGACACATTTGATGTGTTTCTAATGCATCTTCTATGGCGTCTTTGGAGTGTAGTGGGTGAATTGTATACTTTTCTAAAATGTTGGCTGCAGTAACAGGATCTAAACTTTCAAATTGGCCAGTTTGTGGTGAATCTTGAATTATTTTGGTGGTTTCTCTTAAGTTCTCCTCTATATGTTTGTAGTATTCATTGTTTTCTTTGAGATATTGTAGGGCTTGTCCAAGTCGACTAGTTGTTGTCAATTTTTCTTGTCTTTTGTTGGTACACAAATAATAGTACAAACAAAGAGTGATCTATTGGCCATTTACTCCTAGAGTTTCAACATTTTCTTTAAGATCTAATGGCAAATATACACTTTGCCACAAATGCCTTTTAGTAACTCAGATGAAGGAAATGTGGCTGTTTCGGTTGAATCTGTATTATAACTTGAAATGGGTGTACTGTTTGGATTATAATTCTCTCATAAAAGTTAAGGTGTTGGAGAGCATTTGGAAGTGGGATTATTTCTAAATTATTAGTGATAGCACTTGATGGCATTTGGTTATTGTCAAGCTTTGTATTGCAGTATGTGCAAACTATTGAGGGTTCAGTTATTTTGTATTTATTTTCTGTTAGAGATAAAGCTAATTGGAACCATTGGGATTCCCCATTGTCCTCTAATTTATTGGCCATATCTACTATTGTTGTGCTGTTTGTTAAAGTTACTGAATTTTCTAAGTCATCTTCAGTTCCAAAACATTTACTTTGGAAGTGCTCTATTTCTTGACGGAGTTCTTTGGCTGTTCCATGTAGGAGATTGTTATTTAAATTTTGCAGTTCTAGAGCAGGAGTTTTTATATAGTACAGTCCATGCACAAGAATTTGGATGGCGGAATAGTGTGTTGCTAACATTTTGATGTGGTGGAAGGTGCTTTTGCATGCAGTTCCTTAAATGAAGGCTAATGAATGCCCTCGTAGTGCAATGTGGATGCGCATTCGGCAGGAGTCCATGGTTTACAAAGTTTTTATTCTGCTTTTATCTTTTAATTTCACATAGTGATTGAGCAATTGTCGTAAAGATTTGAAGGATTGTCGCTGTGTGTTATGTATTGAGCTGCACGTCCATTTGTACACTGGAAGGTTTGTTTGGGCAAAAGTAACATTTGGTTAAAAGTTTGATAGTAATGTTTTTTCTACAAGGGTTTCTTTTGCCATAATGGTGTCTCCTACCATTTCATACATTTTGCCACTATTGTCTATGGCAATTGGGTTTATTTGTTCTTGTTTGTAAGCGTCTTCATTAAAATATGGTTCTGTGCTGCTTGTGTGCATCCATTCACCTTCACAGAAGTTTCAAAAGATATATATATATATTGACATTGCGCATGTTCAGAAGTACTTTTTGTAATGTATTGATTAATTTAGTTAGTGGTTTAATTCTGTTTCAAATTAATATAAATAACTTTTGCACTGTCAATTAGAGCAACAAGGATTCGTTTTCTGCAGTGGTTTGTAAGGGTAGATCGTGACTTTTAGCTGTCTTTGTAAGATTGTTAAGAACTCTACGGTGGAATTATTTTTGTAAAATTAATTTTTTGGATTGCTTTACTGGGTCTATGTTAACATTGGTATATATAGTGTTATGCTCATTAGTAGGTCTCTGTTTGTACATCTTTTTTACTTTTAGTTTTTGCAAGAGGGGCCTTACTTTTTTTTTTAGCAGTGGCTGGTTTAGTTTTGTTGAGTGAGGTTACTAGCTGTTTTTTTTAATGTTTTCTATAAATTGTTTTAGAGGTTGATGACTATATGGCTTGTTTTTCTTTCATCTGCTCTATTTTTTATTTATTTTCTACGAAGTTGGTTTTAGTAGGCATTCCGTTCTGTCTGTTGGGAAACAAAGTGTGTGTTTGAAAGTTGTGGAATGTTTATGTGTGTATTATGCATGGGTGTGTGGATGTGATTGTGCAGATGAATAGAGTGTTGTGTGATTGTACAGTGGGATAGGTGTGGTTAGGAAAGTTACAAGAGTAAAAGGCTGTAGAGTTGTGATGGGCTTGGGCTAGTGAGTAAGGGAATGGTATAGCGATTGAATAAGTTGGGACATTATGATGTTTGAGGAAAACAGTGGCTGTTATAATGGTGTGATTTAGTGCATAGGTATGAGGGTAGTGAGGGTGTAATGAAGAATGGGTGAAGAAGTATGTCTATGGGTGCTAATATGCATTAGTGATTTGGAATGCAATGAGTTTGAACATTGTTGTGTTGGAATTAGGACCTCATGTGGATAGCGGTATGGAATAGTAAGGGTGTGAAATTATGAATTTGATGAGAGATGGGAGTTGTTAGGCAGTAAAGAATGGGTGCTGTATTAAAGAGCAATGCTTAGATGGGAATAGAAATAGTGGGAATGTTGCATTATAATGAGTAACAATGAAATGAAATGTGGAGTAGAAGCAAATACTCTAGGCTAATGTATATTGAAAGTACATTGTTACAATTAGAGAGATATACATTCATTAATGTACTTACTTTCTAGGATGTGAAGAGTGTTCTTTCTTTGGTAGCTGTCTATGTCAATCTTTTTTCCTGTATTGTAAAAAGGAGGGTAGTGGTGTAGTACTTTTAGTATGATAAGTTATTTATTAAGGTAGGAAGGGTTGTTGGGAAAAGAGCCAATAAAGTGTTATGGGTGGTGTAGTAAAGTAGGTTAACCATGTTTACAGAACAATTGGACTAGGACTATTGCTGTTTGGGACATTATACGCAACAGGGCAAAATAGGTGAGTAAAAAGGATGCATATTTAGGTTATTTTGTGCAGGTGATTTTAATAGGAGAAGTGCTGTATTTGAAGTGCAATGTATTTGTAATGTGTTGCAGTGTTTTAAAAAATAGGTAAACTGGTCTAGTAGTTATGCAACGGCTGACTGTAGTTGGAGCAGTGTTTGTTGTCTTATAGTAGTAGTTGGAAAAGAACAGTACTTTATATGTAAGGTGAAGTGTTGTATATAGACTTGGCAAGTGTTGGCAAGACATGCGTGAACAGGTGGAGAATGGTGGCACTATAAGGGATGTAATTAGAAAGGTTGGAAAGTCTGACATTATATGAAATGAAAAATTGAAAATGCTGTGTGTTTAACAAGGTTTGTTATTAGGAGCATTTTGTTGAAAGTAAAAAACATGCTTATGTGCATTTACAGAAGCACTGCGTGTAACTCATTTTCTGAAAGAAAGGAAAAGCAGATACAAAAGATGTGTTGAACATTTCTAAGTGGTACTTGTGTCGAAGTTTCATTTGTTGGCAGTACCTGTAAGTAACTACCACTTGATGTGACCAGGTGCAGAATGGTGCAATACATGGCAATTGATAGAGTAGTTAAAGTGAATATGCTTATTGAGAAGCTTATAATTAGTTTCTAATGCAGGTGGCTGTGAGTAACAGAAGATACGTAATCTGAGAGAGTACATCTGAATTGTTGAACTGAGATGACAGGGTTACATGTTGAGTTTTTGTATGCGAGTGGTGGATGGATATGTGACTGTTTGAAAACAGCCAAGAAGGGAGTGTTACAAACATAAAAAGTAAAAAGGATAGAAGGGCTGCCTTGTGCTACGGTGTTCGTGGACACCGCGGTAGTCCACGGACATGCACATGCCATCCGGGTCTTAAAGTAGGATTGGCATGCAAAGGGTACTGTGAGGACCACAGACAGGCACAAACATTCATGGAAATTCCGTGGTTGTGGTGGACAGAAAGACAGGGTAACAAGAGTTTTGTTGTGTGAAGTGAAGATGGCTATGGCTTTGAGGAAGCAGAGTGTCTGGATGGTGGGCGATTCTTTGATCCATTGGTTAAAAGGTGTACTGTGAGCAGTGTGCATTACCTGTAATCTTGGATTTGAAGAATTTGAAGTTTCCTGATATGGAGTTTGAAAAATGAAGTTGGTGGAATTGCTACTGTTTGCAAGATTTTGGTTACTTTGAAGCATCCAGACATCATTGTAGCTCACTATGGAGGCAACGGTTTGAGCTATGTCACCGGAATTTCCTTACAGTTTGCCATGAAGGATACGTTTGTGGAACTGTTTCCACATTCGAAGATTGTTTTCTCGGATCGCTCATAGACAAATGTAGAAACATTCTAATTTATTTTGTCCACAAATCGTGAAAGCAAGGCGCAATGTAAACAAAGCTGCATGCACTTTTTTGCAGGATATTGGAATTACATCTTTTCACAATGAAAATATCAAGTTTGATATTGTGAATATTTTTTGAGAGGAGTGCATTTGATTGATGTTGGAATGTCCAAATGCATCGAAACAGTTATGAAAATGTGAACTATGTAGTGAATTATTATTTAGTAGTTGTGGTAAATAAACAAAAATAGAAAAAGTCATTTTTTCTGAAAGTTAGAAAAATAATTAAGTTCAGTAGAACATGTTTCAGTATATAAAAGCCCCAACATTTTTTTATTTTTTTTTAAAAAAGGTTATTTAAAGAGCCACCATTTTAGAGCGAAAAACAAGTTACTTTATTTTATTTCCCCCCCACCTTCACCCCCGCACCTGGAATGTTCCAGGTGTCCACAGGCTATTATAGTGTCTGCGAATTATGCATTATGTAATCTTAAACAGAAGGAATGTTATGGCTCTATTCCAGTGTATCCCCCCCATTAAGATCAATTAGAACAGAGGATATAAAATTTGTGGCGTTTGGAATTATAGGTAAATTGGACAACGTATTTTTACACGTCCCTTCTTTGGTAGTGCGTCTTAATTCTGCAAGAGATAGAAAGCCTATTCATTTTGGGCTATGACCTAACTGAATGTGGTCCCAATTTAAGGACAGGACTCCAGGCCAACCACTAAATCAAAGCAAGACACAGTCCAATATGTGCATAATAAAGTTAAAAAATCTCCACGACCCAGGGAAAGGTCAATTAATGATAGAGAAACGGTGAAAATGGATTATGAGCTAAACAGAGAAAAGAAAACAACGGTACCATCATCATTATGGAGGACGAAGATGTGCAACTTCATAATGACCTAAAGAATATCAAAAGCTGTCAAAAACAGATGTTATCAAACCACACATTGACATCTCAAATACAGATCGGATACCTAAAGGTCCTCTGAAGAAACTTACGATAACCTTTGCCCAAGAAGAGCTGAACAATGGAGTAGCCACCCCGCAACATGGAGAAAAAGAACTAGGCGTTTTAAAGGAGGGGGAAGCAATGGACCTGGATCTCGAGAGCACTAGATTCTGACAACTGAAAGTAGCCATGAAAAGAAGGGACAGCTGCAGAAAATCCAAATGTGGCCCATAATATAAAGAGCACTCCTCTGAAATTGGGCTTGTGGAACACAATAGGTTTTGACCATCTACTGAGATACTCTGATGTCCATCTGGGTGACTATGACATACTATGTCTCCAGGAAACATGGCTCAGAGAACAACCCTATATGGACGGATTCGAAGTCTATTTGGCACCAGCAACAAAGGGACTTTTTGGCCGTCCGTCTTCAGGTCTTTTGACAATGGTGAGGTCAAGCAACGAATTGTAAGTGACAAGGTGATAGAATCATCTCTATTCTTCCAAGTTCTGAAAATAAAGTGGAAAGGGAGTGTTCACCACCAGGCCCGGCTCTCCACAGCAGAGATTATAATCTTCAACTCTTATTGGAACCCGCTGGCTCAAAGTGACGAGCAGTTTTTACATAAAGCGAACCTTATCCTGCAGAAAATCCTTGGGGAATACGAGCAAGCCCACCTGATAACATGTGGGGACTTAAACTCATCATTCCCAGATGCCACAGAAGCAATAACACGCTGTAGTGATACACGAAATTGCAACCTTGCCAATCAGGGCTTTAGATGACAGCAGTAGCCGCTGAAAGCCAATAGTGTATTCAAAGTATGTGCTAAAAATGCTGACAGTAGTCTGTTGTAGCACTTCCATTATGCAGTAGTGAGCTACAAGGAATATGCAGGCCTAGTATGAAATAAGTCACATTATGCATTGTTGATAGACAGGCAGGGAGAGGGCCCCTAGCTCTGTAGCTAATAGGTATTTTTGGAGTGTTTGGAACATCATGGCACCTATATAGCGCTTAGATAGCCAGTCTTAAGCGCTATAAACACTAAGCTATGAGTGCATGCCTTTTAGAGCTTGCAGATGGGGTTAATACATCCCTGCTTCCATCTGAATATTCTGCCTTTCTAACTGTAGCCCTGCTTGGCTTCGTAAACAAATCCTGTTCCCCTGAGAAGGCCTGGTACGGCCTTGCCCACACGCTGATAAGGACATTCCAGTTTTCGCGGAGAGGGCTCCAAGGGAGGGGTAGGAGCGAGCAGGGAGCATCTCAGAGAGAGTTGGGTTTTTTCCATGAGCAAGCCCATATTTTGCACAGGGAAAGTTCTGGAACTATGCGTCATGGTGACTGACAGCACGAGATTATAAAATATCCATGCACACATGACTCGGTGGGAGATCGTCCTGTGGACTTGATTTGTGCAGAAACAAGTGCCCGGAATTGGCTCTGACGGTGTCCTTCAGCATTGTCCTCTGAGCGGGGCTTGTTTACAGCTAGCTTATGAGGGCCCAAGGGTCTCCCAGTGCTGATTAAAGGGACGTAAGACTGTGTTTCTATATATTTCTCTATGTTTCTCTATGTTTATCTAAGTTCCATGCTTCACTATATTTTGCATTGCTCTAAGGTTTATGCTTTGTAATATTCTCTAACTTGAATCCCAAATGTATATGAAATTCACTGCTTAGAATAAATATGCTAAAACTTTGAAAGTGTCATTTGTCACTAGCATGAGATCACTGCTCAGCACAATAGAACCTGTATTTTGGGCTGAATTGGGTATTTTTGCTCTCAAAGGGCTGGCCCCGAGGAAGATTTTGCCCACATCAAGACACACGCTGCTTCAACACTCCGGCAAGTAAAAGAGGAAGAAAGTGGGCAAAAATAATGGTGTACAATATGCTAAATCTCCACTCCCTAAGAGGGAAAGAGGAACCCATTATCCAGACTTGGGAAAAAGGCGCCTCAAGCGCGATATTGGACCACATTTTTGTCAATTGTGACCTCCCCTACATTACTAATTTTCGAGTTACACCAACTAAAAACAGCGACCACAATCTGCTGGAATTTACGAGGACATCTTTTCAAGAGACACGAACATAAATGCAGTCGGAAATTGAAGAGTCTGGGAGAAGAATAAAATTAAAATTTAAAGATAAGGACGTGAAAAACCTGACGGATACATACGAGGCTGGTCTATCTAAAACATATCGCCCCAGTATTTACTCAACATTTAAACATATATAGACACACGGTTAAGAACTCTAAATCCAATCAGGCTGGATTTACCCATACATACGACAAGGCTTTGGTCGAAGAAAGGAGAAAGCTGAGGAAAATTCTCCGATTGGCGAAAAAAAACTAAATATCTTAAGGTAAAGTAGAGCTACAAAATGGGCTAAAGGCGCACTAAGCGGCAATATACCAAGCAGACGCCAAGGTGCTTTTCCGGTCGCTAAACGGTCGGAATTCAAGAGACTTTTGGCAAAAAAATAAAATCAACAAACACTATGGTAAATACATTAAGTAACTGTTGGGGAACAGAAATGGATGTCCCATTTCACAGATCTCTTTAAAAACCCAAACTAACAACAACCCCACCTTAAATCAGAAACAGAGTGGTTTTTACCTACCGATGTAATATCCATCGAAATGAAAATCCGTAAATTAAAAAACTCATGAGCTCCGGGGCCGGACGCGTTAACAAACGTACACTTGAAACAAGCACCGGAACAATGGGCAGTGTTCGTCAAAGCTGTCTTTGACAGAATTATAAAAACAAAGTCAGTGCCGTTATCCTGGAAAAATGCAACCACTGTCCCAACTTACAAGGCGGGCCCTAGAGATAACCCAAAGAACTACAGACCAATAGCTTTGCTCAATGTAATTGGCAAACTTTATGGGTCTACGTTACTTGACGCTTTCCAATCTTGGGCCGAAGAAGCAAATGTTTTTGATCTTTTCCAAGCGGGTTTCGCTAAAAATCTCGGAACCTTAGTAAATATTCTCCTAATCAACACCTTAAGGAGAAAACAAGAGCTGGAGGGTCACCAATTTACGTGGCTTTTGTTGACCTGGTTCAGGCCTTTGACCAGGTCAACAGGGAGCTTCTTTGGAAAAAGCTGGAAAGAAACAAATGCCCAGTCTATATTCTGGAACAAGTCTAAGCCTTACACACGGAAACATCAATATCGGTAAGATTAAAACAAGAAGGAACCATTTCCAAACCTATTCCTACGTCAAGAGGAGTGAAGCAGGGTTGCCCATTGGCACCAACTCCGTTTTGTGCGTTCTTATGGGATCTCAAAGACAGTCTCAGGTTAGATCCTTTCCACCAAAACTGGGCGACTCGACCATCTCATGTCGTTTATATGCGGACGATCTAATCGTCTTATACCAAACTCCAATAGGTCTTCAAAGACAGCTGGACTCCTTGAGCGAGTATATAACAAATAACTTGGAAATTAACACCTCTAAAACACAGATACTGATATTTCAAAAATCATTAAAAACAAAGGCCAATTTTTCGTGGCGCTTGGAGGGCGTAAAAATTCAAACGGTGGAACAATTTAAATACTTGGGTGTCACTTTAAGTAACAACGCAACTGACAAGAACATGCTATCAAAACTGTGAGAGAAGATGAAACGCTTAACAGCCCAGGCTCGAAAGAAAATTCTGCAAATTCTCGCTACAACCAATCATTGTGTTCTACAGAACAAAAGTTGTGCCCGCGATTCTATACGGAACAGAGGCTTTCCTGACTCTCCCGGTTAACCTCTGGCAGAAGCTCGAAAGCCACTTCTGGAGGATTTTGCTGAATCTACCGCCATCAGCACCAATGGTTCTGATCAGAAGATAACTTTGCATTTCATCATTATGTGCCATTTGCGACAGAAACCATTTGAGGTTTTTTTTTAGAAAACTGATCATCTCTCCACGTCCGAAACTTGTATTATTCACGAGTTGTACGATCCGAACTCAAGTCTACTGAAACCATGGGCTCAGAGGGTTAAGGATATTCTGAAAGATATAGGATCTACGGAACTTGAACTTGCAAACAAACTGTCAAAAAAGTGACCATGAAACTGGAAACATGGGACTGGATAAAAACTCAGGAGTTAGCCGTGGCATATAAATCAGTCCCACATCTTCTTTTGATTAGTAGGAAATTGAATGATACAAGACCATACTTAAGGACATTTCCAAATCGCCAATCGCGACAAACATTTATGAGAGCACGGCTAAAAATCATCTCCACAAACGAAGTTAGAGCCATTAGAGGGATCTCAACCTCTAGCCTGTGTCAGTTTTGTGATAAAAGAGAAGAAAATGAAACCATCAGACATCTCCTTTTGGACTGCATAGGATTGGAAAAAGAGAGATCAATTCACATGTTACACCTATTCGAGGGCATATCCCATTACGAGGAGTTTTGGTGGAATCGCTTAATGGAGGGAGAGAGAACACATGGGACTATCGCGGTGACTCAATTCAATTCTTGCAGAACATCGATCTAACGAAAGCATAGATGTGGACCGCATCATATATGCTCTCTGCCTTCCTCTACTTTGCCTCTTTCTCTTTCTCTTCTTTTTTCTTTCGTTGTAGGAATGACTAGGGACTGTACAATCAAGGATATTTTCATGAAGGACGTAAGAATCTTTTTGTAAAAAAAATGTGAAAACATTTTAAATAAAACATTTTTTTTGTAAATGTGCATGCTGCAAAAGGTACCTTAATTGTTTTTTTTCAGTTCAATTTTTTAACTGTGAAAGGTGGCTCCAAAAAGGAACCTTTTTGGGGGGTATTTCTGGCTTTTAGATTTTTGGGGATTTTTTTCTAGGCGAAGCAAGGAGGTAAGGTGGGGAGGGAAGGGGCACCGACCACAGATAAGGAGGGGCAGGTGGACAGGTGAAGATTTTGGGAGTGCTTTAAATCCAAAGTAGGCGGCAGTGTTTTTTGTGCTCCTTGACCGAAGCATCAAAAGCACTCCAAAACTGCTCACCCTGCATACAGATGACTGCGACCCTTGAAAGGTAAGGAGCAACAGCCTCCTGTATGGCCTTCGAGGCATCCGGTGGGATCCTCTGTCCCACAGTAGTAGCAGGAGTGGTTGAGGAAGATGGGGCAGAGGAAGATAGCCTACTTCTCCCTGTGAAAAGAACATTTGTTTCTCATTGCACCCAGGTGGTGGATTGAGTGTAGGGGCACATGGAAGTGATCCCGAAGCTGTACTGCCTGTGTTGTCCACAACCGTGCTTTCAACATGGGCAGACCAAGCCTTTAGATCCCCTTTATGGTCTTAAAAAACCACGAGACCCATGACTCAATCCGGGTGCTGGAGGTAGGAACTTCCTCTACCCCATCTTCCTGGTCCTCTTCATCCTCCTCTGCATCATCGCGCCTGCTCCCCTCTCCAGGTCCTCCAGCTGGTGGTGGTGGAGGCCCCTGGGAAGGAGGGATGGTCATGACAGATGCCACGGATGCAGTTAAAATGTGCTCTCCAAAGCAGGTGTCTC
Organism: Ambystoma mexicanum; assembly: GCF_040938575.1. Lineage (NCBI taxonomy): Eukaryota > Metazoa > Chordata > Amphibia > Caudata > Ambystomatidae > Ambystoma > Ambystoma mexicanum. The sequence goes on along the minus strand of NC_090926.1, from coordinate 377,583,236 downwards.
TCCTGGTGCTCTCCTGGATAGCCAGATTGTGAATGGCTAAAAGGAAAGGGTGGGTCCCTACAAAGGATCCATCTGCAGACCGTGTGACTGTCCGCAGACTATCGAGTCAAAAATAGCCCTGGGAAAGTTGTAAAAAGTTGACAGATCAACTAAGAATGGGTCTAGGAAGGGTAATCATTCAACTTGAAACATCCTAGACTGGACGAAAATGCAGCTTCAAACTGTCTGCGATGCACAGACACTGTTCACGGACATTTCGTTATGCCACACAGGTACAGTCACATGATGACGTCCAGGGGCCTTGGCGCGGCAGACGCGTGTCCATGGACCATGGCGAGCTGGAGATGTTGGGCACATTATCAGGGATGTCCGCAATCGGCCGTGCTGTCCACATACCAATTAAAAGTGCATCATGCAAGACAGGACATGCAGACCCGGACAGGGCACAATGTCTGCAGACACCCTATTTTGTAAATGGACCGCCGAAACAGTTTAGTGCGCTGACTATTAATTGGGGTTTTATAAAAAAAAAAAAAATGAATCACAGAACAATATACAAGATATTTATAGTATAAAAATAAATATATTTATGAAAGGGATGGTTATCGGAATGGGAAACAGAAATGGGAGAAATTGGAATTTGTATAAAGTAATCATCGGGGGAGGAGAGAGGGAGAGAGATTTAATCAAACTGTCTGATTTGTATTTCGTGAATTTGACTGGGGTGATTGCTGGGCGCAAGGGGGACAGGTACAAGTAGGACAGTGATAATCAACATTTCTAATAACATGATTTTTAAGACAATTTAGAAGTTCTTTAAAGTCTTTGCTAAGTACATCCAATTTTGAAGAAAAGATCATGATTTCATTGTGTACAGTTATGGATTGGGTTTGTCTTTCTGATTGTTGGGATTCTCCATAATTCATCTGTGGTGTAATTATTTCTTGCAAAGTATGTACTATAGGAAAAAGGGAATTATTTCAATGACCTCTGTATAAATTACATTCTTTTTTAAATTGAAAGATGTTTTGTTTACCATTAGAGATTATCATCACTCATTTCTTCTTTGGGAACATTTTCTTCTAAACACTCAAGTGTGTTTGCCATTTCTGTCAAAATACAAAAATGGTGATATTCGCTTATGAGAAATGTTTATATAATTAATGGTAATAGAGAAATAAATACAGTGTACTTACTATTTGGTAAGAGGTTGTTTTGCAGTGAGCTCCTGGTGTATCTCAGTCTGTATGAAGAGTTGTACTAAACTGATATGAGGTGTACAGTTATGGTTTGTGCAATCCATAATATGGTATGATAAATGAAAATATGTTTACATTTTGAAATGTTGAATTGTACAAAAAGGTATATCTGGGTGTAGTAAATGTAAGTAATGCTGTTTTATGTGTATGTGGTTGGTTGAAGGGAAGACCATTCTGTTGTCCCCTGTGCTTCTGTGTTTTGTTGATGCTACCTGCTGTCTGGGGACTTTCAACTGTCTGAACTCTACAGCTGTTACAATGGGGACGAGTATGATATAAGGAACCTGTAGCAAATAAAGGGGGGTCTGGTAAAAACTTTGTTAGGACGTTATGGTTAAGTTGCACTGATAAAAACTTAAAAAATTATATCAACCAAGGCCATCTGTCCTCCCCAGAAGCCACCAACACCAGTACCAGCTGGAGGGCCTGCACATGGCAAAAGGCGCAATGATGCATACGAGGATCAAGAGGACCAGGAAGATGAGAGAGGAAATGCCTACCTCCAGCACCCATAGAGAATCATGGCAGTTTTTTTTTTTTTTTTTAAGACCGTATTAGGGGTATCATAGCCTCAGCCTATCTATGTTGAATGCATTGAGTGTGGAATCATACTCAGTCATGGAAAACACAGGCAGTACTCTTTTGGAACCACGTCCATGCGCTGTCACACCCGCTCATATCACTGATGTACTCAGAAGTACTTCCTTTCTCAAGAAGTAGTAGGCCGTCTTCCTCTACCTCATCTTCCTCAACCTCTTCTGCCACCACACAAGCTACTCATGTGGGGCAGAAGATCCCACTAACTACCTTGCCATCCATAAAATAGGCTGTTGATCCAGATCTTTTCCAAGACAACAGTACTCTGTATATACTGCAACACACCACTCTGCAAGGTGGAGCAGTTTCGAAGTGCTTTCCAGGCTGTAATCAAAGAGCATGAACAACACTGCCCCACCTTAGATTTAAAGCACACCCAACATCTTACCATGTCCACCTGCCCCCCTGTATCTGTGGTTGGTGCCCCTTCCCTCATTTCCCTCCCCCACCTGGCCTCTCTTGCAAAAATACAAATTTAAAAAACACCAAAAAAGATTACTTTTGGAGCCAACTTTCACAGTTAAAAAATAGAACTCAAAACAATTAAGCGTATAGATTCCATCTGCTTTACAGTTCTCAATAAAGTAGTTAGACTCAATACTATTCTAATGGAAGAAATGATAATTATATACTAGAGAAAAACAAAAAATGACAATTTTCTGACCAAAAATACTTTTCTGTAGCATACAATAAGGACCATAATCCATGGACCTTCATGACTATCCACGGTCTCTGTAGTTCCCTTTCCAGGCCAAGCATCATTAAAAGACCCAGATGGCACGTGCACACCATTGCACAGGACAGCCCTTCTACCCTTTTTACTTTTATGTTTGTAACACTCCCTCATTGCCTGCTTTCAAACAGTCAAACATCCATCCACCAATCACTTCCAAAAACTCTACATGTAACCCTATCAACATATTTAACTTCCACACGCCAACTGCCACTTAACAACATTCTAGAAAGGTTTTGCATCTGCATTTCCCTTAGTTATACAAACAATTGTACACGAAGTTGCTATAAATGCACATATGCATTGAGCAGTGAGAAGTGCATGAATGGAAGGGGGAGTAGGAATACACAAATGCTGATGGGACACCGGGAGGGAAGTGCAAAGGGATGCCAAAGTGTGAGGCCACTGGCTAAGTGCTGGGGCAGAGGAGTCCCATGAGTGGGGTGCACAGCCACCAGGGATTAAGCCCGCAAGGGCAGTGCTAAGTGGGGGGGGGGGCTATTGGTGTTGACTAGGTATAGGGTGTGGGACCTGTGAGGTTCATGCTGGACCAGGCCACCAATCTCAGTGGCATTGGTATGAGTTAGCAGGGAAGGGACGGAGGGAAAGAGGAAGAGTTTTGAGAAATTTCCGGAACTTAAGAAAGTTTGGGTCTAGTCTGAAAGGAGTAGGAAGGCTGTTCCAAAGAGATGCACCAGCCGAAGAGAGAAACCAGCCTCCCACTCTCTGTTTGAAGAACCGTTTGACAATCAGGGAATTGGAGTTAGAAGAGAGGGGGTAGAGCCCCCACACAGGGGAGTATCTAGGGAGAAAAAGTTTGTGATAGCATGGTCCCAGGCCCCAGAAACCCTTGTCGATGATAGAGAGGGTCTTCAATTTAATCTGTGCGGCCACCAGGAGCCAGTGTAGAGATGTTAGTGCTACGGAGATATGATCCATTTGCTTGAGGCCAAGGATAAGTCTTGCAGCGCTTTTCTGGATTAGCCGAAGGGGGCGTAGGGAACAAAGGGGGGAGGTTGAGGAAATAACTATTGCAGTTGTCCAGCCTAGACAGGACCAGGGCTGTATAGATGATGCGCTTCTGGGGGAAGGTGAAGGTGTTAGTAGTTGAAGTTGACAGTGGGCCTTCTTAACAAGGTCCAAGATGTAAGGCGTGAAGGAGAGAGAGGAGTCAAAGATGGCCCCAAGGTTTTAGTCCTCACAGGATGGTGAGGGTAGGGGGCCCACAGAGGGTGGCCAGAGGGTAGGAGGGAAACAGAGCACAGGTGTCCCAATAAGAAGGATCTGCATCTTACTGGCATTGAGACAGAGATTATTAGCCACACACAATGCCTGGATGGCGGTCTGACAGAGATAAAAGACGGGTAGCAGAATGTAGTAGAGTCAAGTTTCAAGGAAAGCTGTGTTTTATCGCCATACCATTGGAAATGAGGAGAGAAGGTGAGATCAGAGGAGCCGGAGGGACGAGATACAATCCTGGGGGACGCTGCAGGTAGACAGTGAGGTGGAGGAGAAATGGTCCAGTTGCAGCTGGAAAGGGAGTTTAGTGAGGAACCAGGTCAACCGGGTGTGTGCCCGGTCCATGATGCTACAGGTATCATGTAGCCATTTGATGAGGTTAGAATGGTTGACTGTCACAGGCAGAGGAGAGATCGAGGAGCACTATCCTCAATTGTCCTAAGATCATAAATACCATATGCACTTCAATTATATAACTCGCCCATATTACAAATACAGTATACTCCGCCTATAGTACCTATAATAACTATACACATTACTGTAGTGTATAAGGCCAGTGACCAGATTGTTGGTGGCACGGACACACACGCCAGCACCTCCCCAGCTTTTTTTCACCTATAAAAATAGCTTTATATCACTTTTCTCCAGTCTCAAACTTTTTCCAAACCCTCTTTCGTCCACAAAATAACCCCAGATATATTTTTCAGACTTCTTTTCCTCAATACGCCGTCCACGAACAAAGGCCATGACCCACCCATCCAATATGGACACCGTTTCTAAAATGATGATGATGCACCTCACGTTTTCAAAAATCCAATCAGCATGCGCCTCTCTGCACAGTTCGGTGATCATTCGTCGAACAGCGCCAAAGTTACAAGCTGCCCAAAAAGTACTTTCTATAAGTTAAGCAACTTAACCAATCATGTTATTAAGATTCATTATAAAAACATATATCTTAGGCAAATATAACCATTTCTTATTTTGACAGAAATGGTAAACACAATTCAGTGTCTAGAAGACATCTTTCCCAAAGAAGAAAGAAGTGAAGATGAAATCTCTAATAAATATATCTTTCCATATGAGCAAATACTGTAATTTATGGAGAGCTTATTGAAATAAGCTTTTCTTATAGTACATAGTGTACATGACAAACCTACACCACAGATTGATTATGCAGAATCCCAACAATCAAAAATACAATCCCACACCTCAACTGTACCGAATGAAATAATGATCTTGTCTTCAAAATTGGATGGACTTAGCAATAACTTTAAAGAACTTTTAAATTATGCTAAAAATCATGTTATTAGAAATGTTGATTATCACTTTCCTACTTGTACCTGTGGCCATCCCCCCAATCAAATTCACAAAACATAAATCAAAGACGGTTTGATGAAACTTCTCTCCCTCCCTCCCAAGATGACGACTTTAATGAAATTCCAAACTCCCATTCTAATACCCCATCCCTTTCATAAATACATTTTATTTTCTACTAAAAATATCTTGTATATTATCGTGTAAAAAAAAAAATCTTACTTTTTTCTTTAAAACCCTAATTAATAGTCCGCAGACATCACCACATTTCAGAGGATCCGTTTAAGCAGTGGGGCGTCTGCGGACATCGCACCCTGTCTGGGCATGTCAGGTTGCGTATGATGCACCTTCAATTACTCAGCAGACAACGTGTGTTTGCGGACATCCATGCGCCCTGCGTCTCCCGCTCTACAAGGTCTGCGCACTACTGCCTCCGCCATGGACACCTGTCATCATATGATCGATTCCGTGCGCCATGACGGCGTGTCCGCAGACGGTGTCCATCACTGCACACAGTTTGAAACTGCATTATTGGCCAATTTAGGGGGTTTCAAGTTGAACTTTAATCCTTCCAGAGCTCCTAGACCCATTCTTTGTTGATCTGCCAACATTTTACAAAGCCTATTTTCAGCACAGTGGTCTGTGGACAGTTCCTCTGAAGGGACCCACCCATTACTTTTAGTAATTCTCACTCTAGCACACCAGAAGAGAGCATCATTTGACAGCTACTTCCACAAGACTTCCAGTAGTTTAAGAATGGCATCTGTCATGGGCATCCCACCTTCCCAGGGGCCACCACCACAACACGACAGAGGGCATAGACAGGGGAACAGACGCGATGGTGCGGAGGATGATGGGGAACAGGAAGAGGGGGTAGAGGACGTTCCGACCTCCAGCACCCAGACAGCGTCATGTGTGTGGCGGTTCTTTAAAATCATTATGAGTGTACCAAAAGCTTTGGCTGCCATGATTCAATGCATTGCATGCAAGGTTGTACTCAGACGCAGACAACCTAAGCAGTACTCTTTTCGGACCACCTCCATGCGATCTACACTTGCTCCAACCACCCGGGTACTCTTGAGAAAGGATGTTTCTTTATCAGGGAGAAGTAGGGTATCTTCCTCTTCCCCATCTTCCTCAACCGCTCCTGTCACCGCAAAGGCTATTCCTGTGGGGCAGAGGATCTCACCGGCTGCCTCGCAGGCTATACAGAACACTGTTGACCCTTACCCTTTGGGGGTCACAATACTCTGTTTGTACCGCGACCCACCGCTCTGCAGGGGGGACCAGTTTCACAGTGCTTTCGAGGCTGCAGTCAAGCAGCACGAGAAACACTGTCACTGACCTTAGATTTAAGGCACATCCAACATCTTCCCCTGTCCACCTTCCCCTCCATGTCTGTGGTTGGTGCCCCTCCCTGCCTTCCCTCCCCACCTTACCACCTCGCCTCTACTCAACGAAACAGTTCTTTACAGATAAAAGCTCTCAATAAATCTAAAGAGCTGTTTGCCGCAGTAAAGCCCTTTTCATCCACAGCTCAAATAGTGCCTAGAGCAGTGGTCTACAACCTTTTAGGCCTGGGCTCCCCCGAGCAAAATGTGGGCAGGACAGGCCCCCCCAAAAAGGCCAAATGGGCAGTAAGTCCTAATGGCTATGAAGCATTGCGTGCTGTCACCACACCCCTACTCCCAGTATAGTCCCTGGGTTCCCCACCTGCTCCCATCACAGTCTCTGGACTCCCTCATTCCACTCCTAGCCCAGTCCCTGTGCTCTCCCTACCCCACCACAGACTCTGGGTTCTCCAAACCCTGCTCCAACCACTATCCCATAGCTCCCGCCCATCCTGCTCCCACTACAGTCTCTGGGCTCCCCCACCCTGCTCCCAGCACAGTCCTAGGGCCAGTTGTGACTGGTGAATTTTTAAAGTGGAGTGGCATCAATATTGCCACCAGATATGCCACAGCGACCGAGCGTAGTGAGGGAGCCTGAACCAATCAAGGAGGTTCAGGGGGGGGGGGTCCCCCCCGTGATTTGTTTTTTAAAATAATGGGTTAAAATGTTGCATATTAGAGCATACTTAAAAAAAAGGGTAAGAAGCCAAACAGCTTGCAATTGGCGCTGGGGGGAGTGTGAGGGGGCAGGGGGCAGGCATGATATTTGTACTGGACATCCAGTAAAAAGATATAATCCTTGTCCCCTGGGCCCCACAGTGCCTAACACAATCAACATGATTATGTGTGTATGCAAGGCACTGGGGGGGCTAAGGTGGAAAGCATGTTATTTTTGACTGGACATCTATAATGGATAACCAGCAAAAAAATACCATACCTGGCCCCTGGGCTCCACAGTACCTCAGGTGATTTTGGCAGGTGGGTAGGGGGATTGTGCAATAAAGGCATTTTTTTAAAATGCCTTTGTTGTACAACCCTCCTTCCCCCTCTACCACCCACTTTCCAAAATCAGCTCAACGGACCAAAACAAACAAACACACATTCACATAGCAATCACTATCATTCACACGAGCACCCATCACCATACTCGCTCATAACACAAGCATCCACGCTGCCATCAACATATTTAAATAAAAAATTAACATAAAAGTACCTTCTGCAGGGGCCTGTGCGTGGGTGCTGAAACACCCTGCTTCAGACTGCTCTGTATGTGCTAGGTGGCACAGGAGCTCCCCCTTGCACATACGGACATTCAGTTCTCCAGCCAGCATTTCCAATGAGCTATGCAAGGCTGGCGAAGCAAAAACACCCCCAGCCTTGCATGGCTCAGTGAGCATGTGCAGCTGCGGAACTGAACGGAGCTGTCAAAGGGAAACATGGTTTCCCTTTGACAGTTCTGCCAGCCCAGCTGAGGGCGTGCTCAGTGTTTCACTGGGTGGACGCCCCCTCGCCCATTATGGATGAGCAGCGTAGGCTCGGGCATATAGGGCAATGCCTGTACCAGAAATGCTAAATGCTAGTGTGGGACAGTCAAAATTGGCCACTTTATGGCCAATGTGGGCCAGTTTGATGAGTTACTTCACTATGCAGCAAGTAGTGCTGACCATTGTTGCTGAATAAATATTCTTTAAATATCACAATTTGCTTACATTTTAACAAATGACACCCCCTTGGGTACTATTCAAACAGTCGGTGAGTAAAAGAATGAATCCATTTGCAACTGCGGGCCACTTTTTCATTGGTGCCTGAGACAGTTTTATGCTTCAGTCCTAATCATGTGAGCCGCCACTGGCCATTTCCTTCAAACAAAATAATTATATATATCTCATGAGGACATGGAGGAAAAAAAAAAAACGCACTCAGAGCATGAGGTCAGCAAGTCCCAAAAAAATGACAAACTCGGATCCAAAAGGCAGAACGAGTTTAATGTGGTAAAAAGATACAAAAAGCAAAAACAGAAAAACAAGACGCCAGGGCAGTGTCCTGAACGACGCGTTTCGCGCTCCTCAGAGCGCTTGATCACGTTAGGGAGACGTGAGAACAATCACTTTACATAATGCCAATTAGTTCTTCTCCCATGTTTCCAAATTCCACACACTACCTGCTTTGTCACTAAACCATGGCGGCCATTTTAGAATGTAGTAGTGACCTGCATTGGCCATGTAGGAGAGCCAACGTAATGCTAAATGCGATCAGATGCAGCATGAAACATGCAGGGTAATCATCCGGATAAAACTACAAGGGACGTGTATAGAAATAGGTGTCAGTAAAACATGACAATCCATACCTGTAGTATAAGGTCCAAATGCATTCCTATGACAATATACGAACATAGTACACAGAGATGCAGCAAATAGCTGAAAAATAAAGTGCGAGTGCATATCTAACAGTATTGCAGCATGGTAACATTCAATGGGTAATATTCAATGAGAAAACAGCACGGACAGAAAAATACTGCCCAATATTGAATCTCAAATGACAGATATAAGCAGTCAAAAGTTGCAACCCTTGCAATAAAAGCCTGTTTCAGGCAAAAGCTATAAAGTGCAAATCGTAAAACAACATACAGACATCCCCCAGGGCTACAGGATACAATGCATTCCTTTTGTAAACATATGAGCAAGGTGCATGAAGATGCAGCCAAATGGCTAAAAAATAAAGTGCAAGTGCATATCTGGCTCGACATGGTAATCATAGTAACAATATACACAAGAAAACTGGCAGGGACAGAATAATACTGCCTAATGGGAAATCTCTGCAAACAGTTACCGGCAGTTAATAATGGCAACCCTTAACATAAAAACATGGTACAGACAAAGCCTATTGAGTGCAAATGGTGGGACTTCGTAAGGACATCAGCACAGAGCCATAATATAAAGTGCAAGTGCAGGAAACGGTGCATATATCGACCTGGCAACAATAGACAGGTAGACACAATTAAAATCATAAAGTGCAAGTGCAACAAATATGTCCATATCTACCATTAAGTAACTCCTGGCTCAGAAGCAAATCAAAATCATACGCACCCCAAAATCTAATGAACCAGCATTAGTTATAAGTTCAGATGCCCACATGGAAAAGAACCACAGTAAGGAAGCATACCTGCACAGTAATGAGACTTAAAGGAAAATAAGAACAGAGAGATAATAAGAAAGGCAATATCAAAAGCAAGAATAATACAGATATCATAGTATACTCACAAGAACACATCTCCCTAATACATCAAGAAGGCAAGACAGCCAAAATAAACCAACCAGAAAATAAATAAAGTTGGATAACAAAGATAATACAACTAAGACAGATAAGGCGGCTCCAGGCCATGAAATCTAGAAAGTAATCAAGAAAAGCAGTATTCAAAAACAGGAAACGAGGATCAAACAGAGCAACAAGATAAAAGAAAGAGTAGGGTAAGAACATATAGACAGGCAAAAAAACGTTTTTCAATCAACTTCCCACAAAGGTATGCATCTCTTCATCCAAATTGTGACCATTGGGATATTTAGTGTCAAAATCCAAAATAAACATGGTTTCCAGTTGTCTTAATCTTAAAACGCGATCACCACCTCTTGGGTCGATCGGCACATGGGCCACAGCAAAGAATGTGATCAAATGCACATCGCTGTCATGTTCCTGCCTGAAATGTTTTGCCATGGGGTACGTGGGGTCAAAATTCTTAATGGCTCTGAGATGCTGCAAAATATGGAGCTTAAGTATACATGTAGTAGAACCCACGTACCATTTCCGGCAAGGGCGTGCAAGGACGTATACTACAAAGGGTGTGTCACAGTTGATAAAATGTTTTAGCCAAAATACTATGCCCATAATCGGATGTAGAAAAGATTTACAGGTAGTGGCATGGGGACAGGCTTTGCATTTTTTTACACTTAGTAAAGCCTTTAGGTAAGCCAGGTAACCATTGGTAATGGTGGAGCTTTTTTGGACAGGAACTAGATAACTAGAGACCAATCTATCCTTTAGTGAAGGTGCCTGTTTAAAAGTTAAGGTGGGGCATTTAGGTAGTAATGGGCCAAGGTCTTTATCCAATGTTTCATGACAATCTTGCGAACATCATGTGAAGAATTGTTGAATGTCACAATCAGGCAAGGATCATCCCGATCATTGTTTTTCTTCCTGCTGATGGAACCATGTAGTAACGATTCCCTTGAGAGTGTCCGTGCTTTAGAAAAGGCCATTTCAATAATCTTTTTGTGATACCCCTGTTGTAAGAAATCCACGGCAGCCAAACTGCAACAACGATCAAACTCGTGGATATCTGTGCAGTTACGCCGGAAGCGAATAAATTTGCCGTAAGGGATACTATTCTTACACGAAAGCGGGTGACAACTCGTGGCATGCAAGGGCAGACCTGCATTGGTGGGTTTTTTTATGCAGGGAGGTATGAATGCCCAGATTGTCAAGTCTCACATTGACATCCAAATATAAAATCTCAGAGAAGCTGTGACATTCAGTGAATCTCAGGTTTACAGCATTGTTGACGCTGTCCACAAAAGAGCCCCACTCATTTTCAGTACCCTTCCAAATTATAAAAACATCGATATACCGCCACCAACCAATAACTTGTGTGGGAAAACTAAGTAGAAGCAATTCAGACAAAAAAAGTAGACTCCCACCACCCCATAGTTAAATTGGCGTATGATGGAGCAAAGGTACTGCATTTATATTTCTTTTTTTTAAAAAAACATTCCATTCTGGGCTCTCGCACCCCCTCGCGTATGTGGCCGCACCCCCCCTCAGGTGGGTGCCCCACAGTTTGAAGATCTCTGGCCTAGAGTCATACCTTCTGAAACCTTGTGTGACTCGCTGGCCAACTTCTTTATGACAAAATTCATGGACATTTGGGATCACATACAGTCGAATGCCTTGACTGGCAGTACGGCCGATTGTGGCACCGCCAGTGGGCAGGTCCAGCACTCTAGGTCATGTTTCCAGGAATTCTCCTCGTCTGAGATCGCGAGGGAGATTAGCTTGCAGAAATCTGCTTCCCCGTCTGACACAATCCCAGTGATAGTCCTGCAGAAGATTATTCCTGCAATAATCACCTGGGTTACAAAGGCAGTGAACAATTCCTGTAAACTTGGTACTAATACCGCAAGAATTCAAGCATGCCACCGTCCTCCCCCTCTTGTAAAAACCCTCTCTTCATCCTCTCACTCTTGCTTACTACAGGCCTATTTCTCTGCTCGCCTTTTTCCTGAAACTTCTGGAGGTTTAGGTGGGCCCGCTTCTCTCATCTTTCCTTGAACAATCATCTGGCCTCGACCCTTTCCAGTCAGGCTTCCGGCCGGGGCGAGGTACTGAGAGTGTACTGGTGTGGGTACTTAATGATCATACTATGCTGGTTGATTAAGGTGGTGTGGGGGCCCTGATACTGGTTGATTTACAGGCAGTGTTCTATATGGTCGACCACACTATCCTCCTTTCCCGGCTTTCCGCAGCAGGCATAACGGGAACCGTCCTGGACAGGTTCTCCTCCTTATCTGACCGTCGCCAAACACTCTCTGGCTCCATTTCTCTCTGGCTCACACTCTTTATCTTGTGGTGTTCCCCAAGGCTTTGCCTTGTCCCCAATGCTGTCTAATCTCTATGTGCAGCTGCTAGTTGCTCTCATCCACTCCCACGGCTTTAGATGCTACGCCTTTGCAGATGGCACCCACATTTTAGTTAGGTTTGACCAAGATCAGATTGAGGTGTCGGCACAGCTGGGGGAGTGTCTGGTGGCCGTGAGGAGCTGGATGGATAGCAACTGGTGAAAGCTGAATGGGGACACAATAGAGGTACTGGTGGAGGTTCTTGTATGGTTGCTCCCGGGGTTTTTTCTTGCTGGCCATCTGTTCTACTCTAGTCGCCACAGTTAAGAACTTGGGGGTCCATCTATCCTCCTTTTCAATGGCCACCCCGGTAAGTGCAGTCTGTAAGATGGGCGTCTACTCCCCGTGGGTGCTCCGGAGTATACTTCCTTTTCTGACAGTAACTCTGCCCTCGGATAGAGGCATCCCTGATTATTATCCGCATGGACTACTGCAATGTTATCTATCTAGCCCAGCCGAAGGGTCTGATCCAGAGACTGCACCGGCTGCAACAAATGTCCGCTAGGGTGGCCACGGGCTTCCCCTATGGAGCTCACATCAGCCCAGTCCTTTGTTCCATTCACTTGCTGCCAGTGGCCAAAAGGATTTATTTCAAAGCCCTCTGTCTGGTTCATTGGGCTTTCTATCTTCAAGGTCAGAATACTTGTAAGCAAAACTACAACCGTACATTGCTGGCCATCTGCTGCGATCTAGGACAGCCAATCTGGTGGCCATTCCTACATTTCAGTGAACAGGGGTTGGGGGCAGGGCGTTCTCCATGGTAGCAGGAACTCCTTGGAATGCTCTGCCTACGGCTCTGCAGAGCACGGAGAACCATCTGCAATTTCGCCACCTCTTAAAAACTCTCCTTTTTTAGAACAATGTGTTGGTCCGACCTAGTTTTCTAGCGCCATGATACCTTACGGTGAATGTGCGCTCTACAATTCACATGTACCTACCTAGTCGGCCACATTTGTGCAACTGCCTTGAGTAATTGTTTGCCATTTGCACCTGTGCCTACCTAGTCGGCCTTATTTGAGCAACTGCCTTGAGTAATTGATTGCCAACTTGCATAAAACCACACTGCTTACTTGTCAGTGCACTCGCACTACACCTTACAGACGGTTAGGACACGCCGATCACGACATGCGGCTGCAGCCACCTATCGCCTTTACTTTATCATCGTAGGGTACTTAACTGCTACCCACTGCACCCTCTCTATTAGCACTGCCAAGACCAACCACTACAACCCTACTCCACATCCCTGCATCATGCTCCACAGCACTGAAATCTCAGGCAACCCATACCTCAATGACCCGGCCTTGTGGCTTCAACATTATGCCACAAAACCAACACCCAATCAACCTTGCACTCTCCACTCTAGAAACGTCAGGCTTAGATCTAGGCTGCCCCATGCCCCCTGCACCCAGCGCATTTGCACCACCATCACACAGAAGACACCACCTCACCTCCCCGATACACCCCCCCCCCCCAATCAAAGAACTCAAGGGTGCCCTCATCAACGCCAGATCCCTCACGGCCCACGCTCTGGATATCACTGACCTCATCACTGTCCAAAACCTCTATTGCCATTACTGAAACTTGGCTACATGTAGCCTCCGGCCCAATTCTCGCCCTCGCCATCCCGAATGGTTACTCTATCATCAGAATCGACCGACAGTCCACCTCCTCCAAAGGAGGCGGAGTCGCGATTATACACATAGACAATATCACTATGAGAACCATCCCTAACACCCAATTTAGCTCTGCAGAATCTCTTTCCGTGAAACTCACCCTCTCTCCGGCCAACACTGCAACAATACACCTCATCTACAGACCTCCAGGACACCTTGGCTGCTTCACAGACGATATCACGTCCATCCTGACTGACAATACTAAGCCCAACTCTCAGGTGCTACTACTAGGTGACCTTAACCTTGGCTTATCCAACCCCAAGGACCACATGGCCACCGAGGTCGCTACCACCCTGGCCAACTTAGGCTTCAAGCAACGCATTTGTGAACCTACCCACAACAAGGCTAGAACGCTTGACTGGATCACTGATCTTAACTGTAACACTGATAAGCTCCAACTACGCCTGTGCTTGGTCAGACCATCACATTATCGTCCACTTACCAGCCACCAACCCTCACACCAAACCTACCATAGCCCCGGCTATTCCCACTAGGAACAAAAAAGACATTACCAGGGACAAACTACTCCCTCTCATCTTTCCCATCCTCAACAACTGCGCATCTCAACACAATGACCCCACCGTCTTAGTAGACACCTTCAATCAAACATTGCTTAAAGCCATTCATACTACAGCACCGCTCAAACTACGGAAAGCCAAACAACAAGCCCCCTTGAACTCATGGTTCACCCCGCAGCTAAGAGTTCTGCGCAAAGAAAAACGCAAGGCTGAAGCTCTTTGGAAAACTCTTCCTTGTGAATCCTACAAAGACCGCCTCCTCATCACCTCCCCTCAACTATAAGGAAGCAATCCTACAAGCCAAAAAAGAGACCTACAACCATCGGATATCCCAAGCGGAATCCAATACGAAGGAATTTAAAATTCTTAAAGAACTACAATCCCCTTCTCCCGCACCCGATACCTGCAGTAAAGACAGCACTTGGTGCAACAACATCCAAAATCCACTTCTCAACAAAATAACCACCCTGCAATCTAAAATTAATGCCAAACAAACCACCCTTCTTACCTCCCCCTTAACTAAATCTTTGCCGCCCACAACGGCCTCTTTCTCACACCCCTTTCAGCGTCACTCCACTCACCATCTTTGAGGTTGAAAACATTATTCGCAACCTAAAACCATCTAACTGCCAAGGTCACTCTTGTCCGGCACCTATCATTAAGGAATCGGCACATGACCTTGCTCCCTTTATAACCACCTTCATCAACTCCTCGTTCCTATCGGGTACGCTACCCAATAACTTGAAGGACGCCTGGGTCATCCCTCTTCTAAAAAAACAACTCTAGACCCTGAGATACCAACTAATTACAGACCTATCACCACCGTCCCATTTCTTCTAAAAATATTACAGAGCAGCATATCTACAGATACAGAACTATCTGGACATAAATAACCTCCTCGGCACAAGACAATCTGGTTTTAGACCAAAGCACGGGATAGAAACAGCTCTCTTAGACCTCAAAACGCAAATGGAGGAACTAAAAGACAATGGCAAATTGGCCCTTTTACTCTTACTGGACTTATCTGCTGCCTTCGATTTGGTCAATCACCAAATTCTCTGTCAGCACCTGAAATCTGCTGCCCGCTTCTCCGACAATGCCATTAATTGGATTAGGCACATGAGAGTATTTTCACCTACCTCCTCTGCAGATCCTACATCAGTCCCCTGCAGAGTCCCACAAGGGTCCTGTGTATCCCCCACACTCTACAATGTATTCATCAAACCATTGTTTGATGTGCTTGACTACCTGGGCGTCACATACACTAATTATGTGGATGACACCCAGATACTCATTCCCATCACTGGTGACTACATTGTTGACTCCAAAGCCCTGAATGACATTTACTGAGTCATCCAAGCTTGGATGGCCCAACATGAGTTGTGTCTCAACGATGATAAGACAGAGCTCCTCATCTTGGGTACACAACAGAGACTTAACTGAACCCATTGTTCAGCTCCTTCAATATTGATGGCAATCCCATTAAAGTATCTAAAGATACCAAAACCCTAGGAATCTACCTAGACTCTACACTCTCCCTTACTAGACAAACCAATGCAGTTGTTGCCTCGTCTTACACTTGCAAGTTGATCAGAGCCTGTCGCCCATTCCTCACTACTCAGAATTGCATCACCTTGGCTACGACTCTAGTCATGTCCAAATTGGACTATTGTAATGCAATGTACCAAGGCACCAACCAGCGTAACCTCAACAAACTCCAGATCACCCAAAACAGTGCCATCAGAGCGGCCCTCAACATCCCCAGATCAGCTCACATATCAGAAACCAGGAAGAACCTTCACTGGCTTTCAGTCGCCCAAAGGATTTATCTGAAAGCACTAGCCCTTACCTACAAATGCGTAAACAATCAAGCCCCCATCTAACTAGCCTCACGCTTCACTCATTATATTCCATCGCGGGCACTAAGACCCGCCCAAACGCAAGGTCTCACGATCCCCAGAAACAAGCTCCAAACAGCTGGAGGTGTTAGCTTACCAGTCCTGGCTGCCAAACTTTGGAACACCTTGCCACTTACCATTAGAAATCTACCCTTACTTAACCTATTCAACACAAAGCCAAGCTTTGGTTAGCTACCACACACAAGCAACTATCCTCTTGAATATGTTTACAACACGACTCTCTGCATGACTGCTCGGACTCTGTATTGCTCCCGCACGCTACTGTTCTTGCTGATGCATATGATGTTTGTAACGTTAACTGTAACTCTGCCACGATTGTTATCACTACTTTGATTATATGTCATTCCTGAAATTACTGTGGAAGATATGCTCCAGGTTGCCTTCGGGCCTGGCTGCGCAATACAAATAAAACAAATACAAATAAATCCAAATACAAGTACTAACATAACATACTCTACAAAAAAATATAACCATAAAGACAAAAAAAAAAACATTCATTTAGGACCCAGCTTTCACAGTTAAAAAATCACAGGACCTTTTCCAGTCTGCATAGACTGCAGACCGTACACAAGTCAGTGAACATCTGGAAAATTCCAGGCTTGTGGTTGGGGAATTATAATCAATTAACTTGTTTTTCATTCAAAAATGGTGGCTCTTAAAAGCACCTTTGCAAAAAAATTAAGAATTGGGGGTTTTATATACTGAACTAACAAATGTTCTACTGAACTTAATTATTTTGTTTAACTTTCACAAAAACTGCTTCTAGTTTATTTTGTTTTTATTTACTACAACTGCTAAAGGAAATACTTCGACATATTTCAAGAGTTCCCAAAAATTGTTTCAGTGCATTTTGGATACTCAAAAGAAAAATCTGACTTCCGACATCAGTCAAATGCACTCCATCTCCTCGAAAGATATTTACGCCATCCATCTTGCTATTTTCGCTGTCAAAAGATGCCATTCATAAAGCATATAACAAAAGCACATACACCTTCCTTGACATGCTGTCTAGCTTCTTCCATTTCAGGACAGAATAAGTATAGGCGTCTACATATTGGTCTTTGATTAATTTCAGGAAAAAAATTCTCTTTGCAGATTATCTTTGCAGCTGGAAACAGTTCCATTAGGATTCTGAACATATCCTTTATAGCAAACTGCAAATATCCTGCAGTCACATAGCCCAAACTGTTGCCTCCACAATGCACAATAATAATATCTGGATGTTTAAAGTGTGCCATACTCATGCATACCACAAAACTTTCACTTCGCCCAATCAATAGAAGCAGAGAAGCCACGAGATTCTGTATAAACCTTTAATGAATGGATCCAAGAATCTCCCACCATCCATCCTCGCTGCTCCTTCATAGCCATAGCCATCTTTACTACACACAACAAAGAACACTTCCTACTGTTTAATCCTGTACACTTCAACTCCTCCTCCAGATCCATAAAACCTGATTGGCTAGTCCTCCAATGTCCTCTTCCCATGCCAGACATCCTCAAAAGACCCAGATGGCGCGTGCGCGTCCGTAGACTACTGCAGTGTCCGCGGTAGCACCTGCATTGCTTTCGTTCACCTATAAAAACAGCTCTCCAACAACTTTTTTCCATCCTGCCACCCTTTCCAGGCCCTCTTTCCTCCACAAAATCACACCAAGTGTAATTTCCACACCCTTTTCTCACTGTACTGTCCGCGGTCACTGACAATGTCCGCGGATCCTACATGGCGACCGTTGAAAAAAATCTGACGCACCTTATGTTTTTCAACATCCAATCAGCGTGCGTTTTTTGGGTCCGCGGATATCAAGCTGCTCTCCGATTGGTCCAGAGGACTTCGAATCAGGAAAGGAGTCCACGGACCGGACCCAGATATCACCAATTCTTTGCGGACCTACTTTTTGGCCATTTTTTAAGAAACTACTGGATGGATTTACACCAAATTTACAAAAGCACACCTTTGGGACCAAGCCGCTGCTCCTGGTGCAAGTTTAGTGAAAATCCATCCACCGGTTTGGGCTGTAGGCACGAACAGCATTTTTTTCCACTGTGTCTATGAGGATTTCAAACATTTTGGGACCACACCTATAACTTTGCCCCCCTTGACGAAACCGCACTGAACTTCAGAGAATTATTCCGAGAGGGCCATATCTATACTTTTTTTGCAATGTTTGGTGAGGATTCGTCCGGGAGGGGGCGGGGGGAGTTATAAGCCGCCCAAAAAAGTGCTCTTTCTATGAGTTGAGCAACTTAACCATAATAAATATGTATATATTTTTTTAAAATATATAGTTTTTCAATTCAGTAAAAATGTAGGAAGCTATTCAGTCAAAACCAGACTTTTAAGTTCCTTCTCAAGTGTCTGTAGTGATCCTTTGTTTACATATAACCGTCCTTTGCAGACGTACAGAGTGCCGGCATGCTCTTATGTTTATATGTTACTGGGCAACGCAGAAGGCATCCTTTAAACCTTATGTGGTACTTTGTCCACACAGAGCAGGATCCGTTATGGGAGGACCATGCCTAGGAGTCCTGCCTCTATTATCTGTTCCTTCCTGTTGGACGCTGTCCGGGGCCAATAACCAGGACCTCAGTGTTAGGCAGAATCCTGTGCAGTGCCCTTAGGGACCACTACACACAATTAAGACTACAGGTGGCAATACAAGTTTTACCTTTGGTACAAGCCCATATTACTATGTTAAAGTGGTAGCAGTAGCGGAGCAGCCAGGCTTATCTCAAGAGTATATGAGCAGTAGAAGAGATTACACAAAGGGACCACAATTACTGTGACTCAAGCAAACACTGACTCAAGGTTTCAGGTAGAAAAATATAAGTACATTTATTTTTGAACCATTCGTTATCAACACAACACTTCTATTAAATTTAAAACCACACGTTAAATACACTACAACTGACCAATTCACTTTGTACGGTATGAATCAAGCTAAGTACCCTGTGTTTGAGAGAACCGGTATTATGGAACAATACACGTTACCGTGAATACGATTGCGATCACTTTTTGACAGTTCGGTCTACTAAATAAATGCGTATCTGCGGCAAGAAATGCTACCGGGGCAAAAACACACTTAGCACCGGAGATACCCAGAGAGTTGGGGGCAAAAATCATAGGCAATATGATAGTTAGGCAAACAGAATCGAAGAACACTCATGGACAGAAATGCAAGAGTCAAGAGGCCAGAGCCAAGTGGAACCGGGTTCCTGTGTCGAGCTCCTCACTAACCATACTGACAACCTTCCAATATCCTGCATACTGAGACGAATCCTTTGATGTTGTCCCTTCTCCTATAGGGAGAGAGCCTTCTTATGGGGCCGGGGCAGTGCAGCCACAGTCCAATAATCACCCTCAGGGTCATGCACCATGGGGGGGGGGGTCACATTGGGAGGGAAATCCCATATGGGATGAGGAAAAATATTCTAGGGAGAATGTGGTATTCACCCACCCCTTCACAACCTCCCTTACCCTTTAACTCTATACAGGATCCCGTAGGCCCCTACTCTACAGTGTACCTGTATAAATCAGACTCTTCCACCTCTTTAAAAAGTACTGGGACGTGGAAAATTGAGGATTACCCATGTGAATCATGTAGGAAAACTGAGAAGAAAAACAGTACCTCAGTGAATTATAACAGTGGGGATACTGCAATGAGGAAGATGCGCAGAGTGATAAGGAATGCTCTTAAAGAACCAACACACGCAGTCTAGTCAATGTGGACAATTGATTTCAATGTGCACTTTAAAAAGAAAGGACAGACTAGTCTTTTCAACCAGCCATCACTGGAGGAACCGCAAAGTTCAGGAAGCTGGAGAAGGAGAACGTGCCGGGACGTCACGAGACGGGAAAGCGAGTCCAGAGGTAGTCAGATGTAGAATGCGCACGAAGGAGAAACCGTGGAAGAATCTCCTAGCGAACCAGGAGGCAGAAGAGCACCAGGAGAAACGCTGATCCTGCAGAGCCGTTGCAGACAGATGGAAAACGAGCAACAGCAGCAAAACCACATGGCTGACACCTGGGGCCCGAAGAGCTCCGACACCGCCACAGACCAGAGAAAAAGATATGTGGGCATCAGGGAAGGTGCAGAGAGCCCAAGCCAGTGGGAAAAACGTGGGCAAAAACAGAAAAGCTCCATATACATGTCCTTGCACCCCAGGGCAAGAACAATATCACACTACAGAGGCATTGGGGGTGCTCATCATAGTCACAGTATCTGGCAGGAGATCACACCATGTAGACGACCCGAAACATCAGAACATGCAAGTCTGGGACCTGCACCCATAAAAGAATACCAAAGCATCAAGAGTGTTCCTCCTAGTCACAGTACCTGTCAGGAGAGGTGGAACAAGCAGAGAAATAGTTGTTCATCATTGAACTAGTGAAGCCGCCCAGGTAGTTAATCGACAAAGTAAGCGAAGAAGCAAGAGAAGCCAAAAACCTCTTCAGTGCAGTTCTTGAGGAGGAATAAACCAGGGTAAGGTAGTCATTCCATCTGGTGTTTGTGTACACAAGGTAAAAGAAGGAACCAGGAGGGATGGGGGGGGGGGGTCGGTCATCCCCTCTGGTAGTTGCGAAAACTAAAAGAAAGCCAAGAAAAGAGAAACCCCTTTTTTCTGGCAAACGTACTACAAACTTGCAAAATCCTCTATCTAGAAGGAGGGAGGCATCCTTCTGGATCTCATAGAAGCACCATTCTTAGTTGTGTATAATTGATAATTGAATACCACTGAGAGCACAAGAACCAGGGGAGGGCTCCCCTCGAGTGTCGATAAATGCAGGAGAGGAAGCACACGAAAAAGGAACTGTTCCTTCATGTGTGTCCCTTTTCTGAAAATCAAACCTATGTGTGTGTTCTTAACATCCTTGCACCCCACTGCATTACATTTGTGTCCCTTTTTCTGAAAATCAAACCTATGTGTGTGTTTTTTAACATCCTAGCACCCCATCTGAATTGCATGTATGTCCTTTGTGTCCTTTTGTCACTATTTGGCTTCCTGGTGAGTTTGGGCTAGGACTGTGCTGTGCAGCCACTCCTCTTTCCTTCAATTACCCTCGTCCGCCCCTATGGCACTGAACATCTCCCCTATCTTCTCTAACTGCTACACTATCAACTACCCTCCCTCTCTCACGAGGTCTGGAAGAAAAAAGCACAAAAAAAAAGACATCCTGGCCACTAACGCTGGCCTACCCATTGCAGACATCTATGTCAGTGCTACCTCCAGACAGGTCTTCACCGATATCCTCTTCTCTGTCCCCTCCCCAGTTCTATGGACTCCTCATATCTACTCGCTCCCCTTTAACATCCTCGCCCATTAATGGCACCAAATGGGAAGTCCTCTAGATGGGATTTGCATCATCTTGGTGTACCATTAATGTCTATCAAACAAGGCACCATCTTGGTTCGGGGTCTTCAAAACAACCTCTTTCTCTGCGACCGGCGTCTGCCGTTCCTTATTAACTAGCTTTGCACATCTGCTACTCCCTCTTCCAATCTCTGTCCCCATTTCTCCGACTGGTGTACTACGGACATGTAGCCCTCCTCGGAAAACCTTGAAAGGTGGAGACCTCCTTCATCTAACCATACGTAACGCTCGCTCAGCCATCAAACACTCTGCTGACATCTGCCTCCTTCTTGAAGACATTGACCTTGACATCCTCGCTCTTACCGAGACATGGTTCAATACCAGCTCAGTCACTGCTTTTGTCTCCCTTCTCCCCGATGACTACAAGATCATATCCAAGTCTCGCCCAAATCGTGTTGGCAGTGGGGTTGCCCTGAATTTCCCTGAGTGGGTCCCTTCCTCCATCATACCCACCCAACCTTACTCCTCCTTTGAGAGCCTGGTCATCTCTCCCTCCTCCTCTCTGACCATCTTTCACTCACCTCTCCACTGATCACTCCTCTTCCCTGGTCAGACCACTCTCTCCTCGAACCTGGGGCCTCTCGGCCCTCTGATCGCACCTCATCCAGCCCTGCAAACCTTGGTCACAAACATCCATCAGATGAAAAAGTGTCAGCTGCTGCCTTCGCTGAGACCCAAGCTACTCCTCACTGATGACGCCCAACAAGGCTGAAACATGTCTGGGGATGCCTGTGGTCTCGTGCAGAAGGGATTGACCTAGCAGTTTTGGCTGGAGTACCCCTTTGGTGGTGGGACCAAGCCTGAGTTACATATGGTCTTTCCCCTTTTGTAATGGCTTGGCAGGCGAAGAACGATGGTATGGAGGGTTGCCCAGAGCAATGCCAGAGGTTAAGATTTTGCTAAACCTTCCAGCCATCACCTCTTTTGTTTTGCTATGGTCATTCTAGGCCTGCATAGCACTTCCTCCACTTGGCACACATCTGTTGCTCATTCTCGAACACGGTCACTCCAAGCACTTACCCCCACTCCCTCTTCACCTCTCCTATCTCTGCACTTGCACGTTCTGAATGCTCAAAAGGCCTAGTAGGCTAGTCTTTATCCTCAGTGTTAATTGTTTTGCTATCCCATGTTGCCTCCTTGTTGCCCTGTGGGCGCATTGAAACACAATTTACTTGCTGTATAAGCGCCTTACAAATGCACAATAAATAAAATAAAAATACAATTATAAAGACTTTGAGAGAAACCAGGGGTAGAGAGATACTCCACCTGCTCCTCACTCAAGAAACATACAAATTCCAGGACCAGTCGAAGGGAGACATTCCTCTTGATCCGCATCTCCCATGTAAACCAAATGCAATACAGAAAACCAAACCACAGGCACACAAACACACAAACCACACAATAAAAACATACTCAGAACAGTGACTGTTTTTTTAGCACTGAAGCTACCAACAGCACATCAAAGCTCTCTTGTGCTCTCCCTCTTGATTCCACCAACGCTCCCGAACCATCCTTCATTTTCAGGTCCGCCAGGGTGCCTGGAGACCATGAAAATGGCAGAGTGTGGAATAAGTCACAATAACATAACACGAATAATGATTGTGTGGAAAGTAGCCCAGAACACCAATGTTTCAGATTCATGCAAAACCTTCTACCCATCACATTTATTATAGTTAATTTAAAAGGGACATTATTAACAAGGTAAAAATACCACTGAAACGCTGGCACCAGTGGGTGTTGCTCCCACTGCATATAAAACAAAGATTATTTTTCCAGTCCCATATAGTTCGTATAATGACTTCAGTATTTCTCATACTGAAGAGACTCTTCCAGTAGCTTCACATGGTCTGGCTGTCCCTTTTGCCCCCCTTTTTGGTTTTTACACGTTTTTGTGGCGCTTCTGACACAAAATTGTCAACCAATGTTACAAAAGAGAGAGGGCCTGGGGGTTGCGAACTGAGAATATCTGGTTGGCATAACAACCGGCAATGCAAAGGGCATAAAACTGCCAAATGACTAAAATCGATTTCCAAACTCCTCTGCAGTACTAACCAATAAGGAGTTCCCTAACAATGTTTGCTCCAATCAACAGCTTTGTAAGAAACAGGTTGGGTCAGGCTTTCCATTTCCCAGCTACACAATGATTTCATATTGGGCTAGTTTGGGCTATTTCACAGGCAATTGGGCTATTTGTCGATACTTTTGACAGATCTGTGTTTTGCCCTCCTGAGGCTGCCTCTCTAAACTCACCCACTTGCCCCACACCCAGGTCCCTATACCCACCACAACCATTATCTCTACCCCCACCCACCGCAATTCCACTCTCTCTAGCTCCACCCACCCCAACCCCATTACGTGTGCTGGTTAGCTTTTGTTTGGGCTACTTTTCACAAGTCCATAGGCTGCTTTGTTCTTCATGTTTTTTGCCCTCAACCAAGTACCACCACCACCAACCAACCCCTCTCTCTCTATCCTGACCCTCACTGCCCCATCTAACCAATGCCAATGTTTGTTCTCCTAGTAGATGCCTTGCTAGGCTTGTACTCTACAGACATTGCAATAAGTCTGAGCTCTTTATTGATGAATTTGAAGATTCGTCAATTAACAGTGATTCGTCTTAGAATTCAACAAACATCAGGAGGATTTCCTTTGGCCTGTTAATTGAAGGCTGCGCAATGCTTTTGGTTGGGTTTCAATGCGCAGCTAGAACATCCACTCGGAAGGAGTAAGAAAAGCTACAGAATAGGACCATAGCAGGAAATGTCCGCAGGATGTTCAATATCCTGTAAAGGGAAACACATAGATGGAGGGCTTTCTTCAGGCAGCAACTGCTTGTGGTTGTGCTGTCAAAGGAACCTGCAAGATGGATTCTCATTCTCCTTGGCACATGTACAAAGGGAATTCCCAGGACAGCAAATGTCGCATTTTAAAAAAAATAAGAAGCCTCTTTGCACTGTTCTGGTCGAAGCACAGAACAGGGTAAGAGGCAATCAGTGCTGGGACATTTGAAATGCGGTTGCTTCAAGTAGCTCACCGATTGAGGCCACTGGCGGGTAACAAATACTTCTGTTGCACAAAATGCAAAGGCAGACAGAAATGCCTGTAACTTTGTAGGTGGTTGGTGCTTTGGGAGCAGATGTTCTGTCTTGCAATATCACAGATTAGAGTCAGGCCATTGTTTTCATTTATGAAGTGTGTAGCCGAGGAACAGAGGCAGACCTGTTATGAGACACTTTAAGATAACCCATGTTCCTTTTTTACATGTATGTGCAAGTTCTAGTCACACCCTTCCTCTTTTATTCCAGCTCAAGCCTTCAACTGATGCATTAAGAAAACTCACACAAAAATTCTCCTAAGCATTCTCATGAGCTCCCAGACGTACACATGCATCAGCAATGTTCCATCAGCATACCAAGATGACCGGCAGGACAAGACGGCTTTCACTTACTCACTGCGACCGTCTAGTTTGAAAGCCATCCAACCCTTGGGGACCAGCTAGTATGCCAAGCTTAGGAATTCCAAAAAAGAGAGCCAGCATGTGCAGCTCGTCTCAGTCATTCAATGTCTCAGACCAGCAGAGGGCTGAGATGAAGGGCATTCCTGGCCCTCTGGATTAGGAGGTAGAGATGCTGCCTCAACTTCCAAAGGCTTCTTGTCCTCAAAAAGTGGATGGGGGGCTCTGGAGGGGGGGGGGGGAGGGAGAGTAACGCATACGGTTGTGAGTGTGTCGTGTTTGTCACTACTCCCGTTCCTTCCCTGCCTCGTCGGCGTGAGGGATTTTTTTGCAGGGTGAGGTTATTGGAGTAGCAGGCGGGGGCATAAATATTCATAATAAATGATATAGCACAATATAATGTTGAGTGCTCGTAGCGGCTGGGCATCAGGTCTACCTTATCCGTTGGTTGCCTGTGGGCGGTTAGGATTTGGTATGTGGTGCGCAGCAGGCCTGTGCTGCTCTGCTGGAGCTTGCTTCGCGTTCCCTCCACTTGTCCTTGGGTGATCGGGTGGCAGGCTGCTGCGGCCGACCAAAGGTGGGGCCGCAATTGTATTGGTGCGAGGAGGGGGGCGTGTGGGCCATTTGAGTTGTTGTAAGCCAATCGGGCTCTTCGTTCGGCTCCTGCAGCAACGCAGCGCTCGGTGAAGGGCGGGAGAGTGCGGTGATGAGAGCAGGCCACCAGGTGGCAGTGATGGCCGCCGCTCGGGGAGCCATGGTTGATGTTTGAGGAGCAACCAGGCCCCGGTGAGGGCGAGCCTGCCCAGTGGGGTGCCCTGAGTACAGTTGAGATTTGGGGCCAGTGAGGGGGGATATTTTTTCAACAACAAAAAAAAGGAAAGAAAAGAAAAAGTATACGTACGGACGGAGAGTAGTAAATTGGATGGGGTTTTGTTTACTTGAGTAAGGCAGCCAGCCCACTGGGACAGCTTAAGGAAAGGGGCTGTTATGTAGTCACTGAAAAGAATGTCAGTGGAATGCAAGCCTACAGAATGCATACGCGATTTACTACAGGGGCATAGGTTGCGCATACATACCGACATCCCAAAGCACCTGCGAGGGAGATTTTGTCAGACAAATCTGGAGGTATACATTTTCCCATAGGAATGCATTGGGGCTAGAATTATATTACGCAGGAGAATGTGAAAAATAGCATTATTTTTCACTGAAAAATCGTGAGTCTCCCGCCTAAATCAGGAGGGTTGGCATGTTTGGTTGCAGGTCTTCTGCAGCTGGGGTGCAGGGTAAAAAGGGGGATTTTTTGATCATCAGAGAGGAGGGGTGAGTGTGAGGGGTTTCATGTAATGGGGGGCTAGTGGACGCTCAGGCTCTGCGGGAGGCACTGAGTATCATAAGCAGGGCATCAAGAGTCCAGCTAGAGCGTGTAGTACAAGAGGTTACAGGGGGGGGCCACACCCCAGCGCAGGGCGGCCTCAGGGGGTGCCCTCACAGTGGTGGTGGCTTACAGTCCATCAACGGGGACAGATGGAGGTAGGCTAAAGAGAAGCGGGAATGGGGTCAGAGAAATTAGGGTGGACATGCCGAGGAGGGCAGTTAGTGATGTTGGGGGACAGGAACGACGGGTGGGGAAAATGAAGATGGGCAGGGGGAAAGAAGACACCAGTTTGAGAGGGAGGGTTAGAGATGGGGAGTAGGTCGGGCTGCAGTAAAGAGGGAACAAGGCAAGAAGTACCTAGAGAAAAGTTCAAGGGGGAGGAAGCGGAAGCTCTCACTGGTAAGCGGCAGCAGAGGGGGGAGGACCAGGACAGTAGCGTAGTATGGCCCCTGATGCAGCAGAAGAGGAGGGGGTGGGATGAGGATTGTCCCTCCTGTAAGCTGGGCTGAGCAGCCTAGAGGGTGTAGTGCGGCCCCTAACACAGCGGAACATAGGGCAGAGCACTGGATGCCTTGCCCAAGAAGAGCAGAGCAGGAGGTGGTTGGGGTGGCCCCTCCAAGAAGACGACACAGGAGCATTGGGGTGGATGCCCCGTGTTGGTGAGAGGAGGATTTTCCTGGCATGGCAGTTGAGAAGGATGTGGCGGAGGAGGATTGGATGTTGGGTGAGGAGAGAGGTGATGGGGATTGGGGAGAAGAGGAGAGCAGAGAAAGGTGTGGTAGGGTGGTGTGGGAGGACAGGGGGGGTTGCAACAAGGATATCGAAGGAGTAAGGGAAAGGTGGTCGAGGGTGGGGCTAAGGGACAGGCTAACAAGTGGAGCGGATCTGCTGATGTGTTTTGTCCCCGCACTAGGAGCCCCATCAGGAAGGAAAGGAGAAGTGGCAGTGATGTGGCCAGGATGGCGTGATTAGGCAGCATGAAGAGACCTCTAAGAGGTGAGCAAGGAAGGGAATGGTCCGCTGGGGGCAAGGTGGGGATCGCAAAGGGGGGATGGGGCTGGGCGGGCGTTGGGGAGGTGACTGCAGGGGCATTGGTGAGAAAAGAGGTGAGCAGTGTAAGCACGGTGGAGTTGCAGACAGATAAGGTACCGGAGGAGGTGGTACCAGCTGTGGTGGAGTTTAGCACTGCTGGGGCTAAGGAGGGAACAGAGAAGTTGAAGAAGTTACCTATATGGGTATTACAAAGCCAGTAGGGGCGCACTTGATTGTGGCTACCAAGGAGAACATTTGTGCGGGAGAATTTGTGTATGTATTTGAGCTCTTACACAGGGAAGTGAGGGCGTAAGAGGGATCAAAACTGGAGGAGCCAGAGCTGGCATCGAGGCTGAAGGTGCCTGTAACAATTAGTAAGGATTGTGGTGTTTTCAAATACATGGATGTCATCAGGAAGGCATTTGTTAGCTTTGGTGGTTTTGCATGTGTGAGGTACGATGAAGAGTTCAGGGCAAGGATGGGAGAGGACAAGGAGCAATGTTCGGCAGGAGACAGAGGGAGGGGTAGGGCTGCAGGGAGAGTGGTTGTGGGGAAGGCCTATACTCCAGTAAAGTTGGAGATCTTGGAGGAATGGTTGTGTTTTTACCCAGACAGGGAGGTAGCTAAGAATTTGGGGCGGGGGGTGTTGGGAGGGTTTTAGTTTGGGGTATCAGAGTCCTAGGTTGTGGAGGTGGGTGGAAAACTTTAAGTCTGCATGGGAGAGACCAGACATTGTAAGATTGAAGCTAGAGAAGGAGGTGGTCGAAGGGAGGGTGGTTGGACCTTTTGTGGATTTGCTGAGTGACTTTGGTGGTGTCCCCTTTGCGGGTGGTGCCTAAGAAGGTGGATGGAGAGTTCAGACTAATCCATCGTTTGTCATGGCCAGTGGGCATATCAGTGAACGGTTTCATTGACCAAGAGGATTGTGTGGTGTCCTATGCGAGCGTTGATCAGGCGGTGGGGCACATGAGAGAGAAAGGACAGGGAGCGTGTATGGCCCAATGTGACATCAAGTCTGCTTTTAGGTTGCTGCTTGTGCATCCAGAGGATTTTTGGTTGTTGGGGATGCAGTTTGAGGACCATATTTTTGTGGACAAAGCATTGTCTATGGGATGCGCAGTGTCTTGTGTGTTGTTTGAAAGTTTTAGCTCTTTCGTGCAGTGGGGTTTCACGTACAGGTCAGGTTTTGAAGCGGTGTTGCACTACATGGATGATTTTTAGTTTTTCAGCGGGGTGCGGAGAAAGGAGGAGTGTCAACAGATGCTAGAGGCTTTTCAGGAATTGATGGTTGAGTTGGGAGTTCCTTTCGCAGAAGACAAAACGGAGGGGCCGGCAGTAGTTTTGACTTTTCCTGGGATTTAATTGACTACAATGGAGATGACCTCATGCTTGCCGGACGACCAGGTGAGCAAAATGGTACAGTTGCTGAAGAAGGCAGTGGGGGTGCGTAAGATGATGCTGGTGGACATATAGAAGTTGTTGGGACACCTGGATTTTGCATGCCGGGTAGTGGTATCCGCATGCCCATTCTGCAGAAACTTGGTACGGTCTATGGCAGGGGTGAAACAACCGCTCCACAGAATAAAAGGTGCCAGGGGTTCCCAGGGAGTATTGCAGGGTGTGGTTGCGATTCCTGGCAGATTTCAGTGGGGTGTCAATGTGGCTGCTAGGGGACCCATTGGCTTGGGGGGGTGCAGGCTCTCACTGATGTGTCAGGGGCAGAAGGTTCTGGGGTGTACTGGGGGGACAGATGGTGTGCAGAGAGGTGGCTGAGAGCACTGGAGGAAATGGGGTAGGAGCATTGCGTTCTTGGAGTTCTTTCTGTTGCTGGTGGCTCTGGATTTGTGGGGCAGAGAACTGGAGAATAACAGCGTGGATTTCAATGTGGACAATACTACAATAGTTAATGTTCTGAAAAGACAGTCTGCCAAGGATAAGAGGGTGGCCAGGCTTTTGATGGAGTTTCTGTTGCACTGCCTGAGATGATTGTTTAAGGTGACACAAGTGCTGGGAAAGGATACCGGCATCACTGATTCATTATCTCATTTTCAATGACAGAGATTCCGTGGGTTGGCACCGGAAGCAGAGGTGGAAGGGCACCAAATTCTGGAAGAGCTATGGCACCTAGGAGAGTGAGAGCGCTGCAGTTAGTGGAGGGTTCATTGGCTCCAAGTCCGCGGGCAGCATGCAGGAGAGCTTGGTTGGTGTTTTGGAAAGGGGGAGCAGGGAGTTGGAGTGGGAGAGGTGATGTGGTAGTGAGAAGGAGGGAGGATGTGGTAAACTTCATACCAGATTGCATAAGGAAAGGGTGGTCTAGGGTGACGATTGCAGGGAAGCTGGCCAGTATTGCGTTCTACAGCAAGTTGTTTCTTGGGCTTCCAGTCCAGTAGTGGAGAAATGGCGAATAAGATGCTGGAAGGTTGGGCAAGGCAGAAGGGGAAGGTAAAGGACGGGAGATGGCCAGTAACAGAGTTATTGGGTAGGTTGTGTAAAGCGGTTGGGGGAATATGCTGGTCTCTGTGGGAGAGGGAAATGTTTAGGGCATACTTTACGTGGTTGTTTCTTCTGGCTTTCCGAGTGTCAGAGCTGGTGTTGCTGGTGGGGGGAGAAGGAGGACTGAGATGGAGGGACATCTTTCTGTCAGAAAACAGTGTGATGGATCAGTTGGGCAAAGGGCTTTGGGTTCATTTGGACAGGGGAGGTAAGGATTTGTGTCAGGTAAAGGCTGGGTTAGCATGGTGGAGAAGATGTCTAGGTGGGAAGGTTTGGTTTTCCAACATGCAAATGTGGAAGGTGTGACGGAATGGCAGGTTCTGGGGGTGATGAGGAAGGGTTTGCTAGCATTCGGTGAGTAGGCCAAGGAATTTAGGACTCATTCTTTTAGGATTGGAGCAGCGTTGAAGGGGAGTAAATTGGGCTAGACTGAACAGGGTTTGAAGAGGTTCGGGCGTTGGAAATTATCAAAATACAAGGTGTGCATCAGAGAGCTTGGCGAGGGGAGCGGTTAGCGGAGAGGAGACTGGGGAGGGTTTCAGCTGGGAAGCTCTTTTTCTTTTTTCTTGCAGATGCAGCTCAAAAGAGCAGTGAGGTTTCCCGTATATGGATCTGCGGTCATTCCATGGTGAAATGGGTGGGGAGAGCTGCTGCAAAGATAGTTTTTGGTACCCAGTTGGAGTGCAGTTTTGAGGATGCATTGTTGAGATGGTCAGGGGTGAATGGGCTTAGGTGGGACCAGTTGCTCCCCATGCTGGCTTGTTTGAGGGAGCAGCATGGGGTGCCAGCTGTACTGATTTTACATGTAGGGGAGCATGATTTGGTGAAGGAGCTATGGGTTGCACTGATAAAGACAGTGAAGAGGGGATTGAGTGGGCTGAGGGAGATTTGGCTGGCAGTTTCTTTGTAGTGGACATAGTTGATGCCTAGGAGGGTATGAAGGGGAGCTTTCAAGGAAGGGGCAGCTGAGCGTACGCCGAAAAGATTAACAGAGAAATGATGAAATTCTTCAGGTCCTGGTGGGTGCGGACGTTGGCACACCAGGACATTTTAGGAATGAGGTGTTTGATTTGTTTCGAGAGGATGGCGTGCACTTGTCGCCACGTGGTTATTTGCTGGATTTGAGAATAGCGGTGGAAGAATTGATAAAAGGGTGGAGTTAAATGGAGAGTGGGGATGGGGCAGAAAGATCACCTGGGGGAGGGTTTTTCTGGGTGCCAGCGACATGCCTCTTTGGAGGATGGTTGGGGGAAGCTTAAAGGTGCAATAGGATATCATGTTTTCTTTAACCATAATGCCCAGAAACAAATGCAATGCCAGAGTCAGAAAACGTAGCGAGAATGGCTACAGCAATGTCTAGCCACGTAATAACACTTATCATGTCATTTCCTACTGTGGGATGGCATTTATACTAGGTATCTATGATAAAGCAAACATAAGTGTTATTGCATGTCAGACATAAACGTAACTCAATGCGGCAAGGCAGTCCAGTCAAGACACGTAACAAAACTTATCATGTTTGCATGATAAGTGTTGTTACGTGGCTAGACTGGACTGCGTTTCTGCAGCCAGTCTGGTTACACTTTCTGCATCTGTCATTTTTATTACTGGGCCTCATGTTTAAAGCAAACATGACTTCTACTTGCGAAGAATGCTGCTGTGATAATATTATTTGTGGGATACTAATGAAGACTGTCTTTGAAACTCACAAGATCCCACCATTGACTACTGATAAGAGTTCCAATTTTAATATTGGCTGTCTAATTTACAAATCTTACACAACAATGCCCTTAGCTATGTTGTTGGTAGAAAGACACAATAGCTCTGCTCCTGCCTTTGTGTTCTGCCCAGGCAGAACTCTTTTCCAACCCCCCAGTCAAAAAAATTGAAAATGATTGTCTACCCCCAGAACTTCATAGGGTAGAGGATCATTGCGCCTTAATAACATTGTGTTGTCCTTTAAGGAGATGTCTTGTGCCTGGAGACAGTTATCTATGTGAATTGTTGCCAGATTCTGAACTGATCTGCCTCAATATTACCAACTAGCCCCACACCCTCCAGTTCAGGTGAGATCTAAAACCTTTTCTAGCAGCAGCTCCCACCCCTACACTGCCTTCTGAAAACATATATCAGTTGCTCTATGGTCTAAATTGTCGACAAAGCCGTACTCTATTGTACCCCTGACACAAAGATAAAAATGCTTCAGGAGGAACAGCTGATCTCTGCTTTTTCTTCAATGTCAGCACCATTCCAGCTTTCATCTGAAGGATATGCCTTTTCTGCAGACACATTTTGAACTTATTCCTTTTTTGTCAGTATTGTCTCCCCCTTCAGTAACTCTAATTCACAACATAAGATTGTCTCCATGACTACAGCACCAGTCAGACACTTTCTTATCCCCACAATTCAATTCGGATGGTGCTTTGGGTACAGCATTGCTTGCTTGTTCAGTATCGGGACCAGTGGTAGTGGTTGCAGCAAGTACACCAGACCACAATTTCAAATTGATATTTTAATAACTGATATTTACCTCACACAGCACTTTCTGTGTACACCCTACTGCAAATATCCAATTTTCGAAATAGGCAGTGTTTAAAATTATTCCCAATGTGTATTGCCAGGGCAGTTAAGGAATATCTGCTGCTGAGTGTATTGCTTACGGAATTGGGAATACAGAAGGTTAAATGGGAGTTATTAGGAGAACCGGCTACTAGATGTATGAATTGATGTTTTGTTCATGGAACGTTAAAGGATTGAATAATCCCAGGAAAAGGAAGGAAGTTTTAATGAGACTTAAGAGGGAAAAGGCAGATGTTGCCCTTCTACAAGAGACCCACCTGTTGGATGAATCCAAGCATCTTATGAACAACACACTATATAATAAGACGTTGTTAAACTGTTACACTTCTAAATCAAGAGGAGTGGGAATACTATTTCGTAGAGGGTTAAACTTGAGTGTGGAGAAGGTGGTTATAGATGATGAGGGAAGAGTGATTCTGGTTGATGTAAAGTATGAAGGCAGTGTAATTACAATAGGATCCATTTATGGGCCATGTGCTGCAGGGAATGTTTTTTTCACAAAAACAATATAATTGTTGCGGGATATGAATGGGGAACACACTAGTTTGGGGGGGATTTCAATTGGACCGCTTTGCACAATGTCGATATACGGCAGAGAGCACTAGCAGAACGTTTGGTGAACGTTTATATAGTCTGGATTTGGTGGATATATGAAGATCCTTGCACCCTGGAGAGTGAGAGTACTCTTTCTTCTAGCCAGTTCCCGATTCGTATTCTAGAATTGATTATTTTCTGACTTCTGAAAAACTTATCGAAAAGGTTACTAGTGTAAAGATAATGGAGATGGGTATCTTGGATCATTCTCTGATAATGCTGAAATTAGAACTGGGGGAGGTGCAGTCAGCAACGTCAAGATGACGTCTAAAAACATGCATATTACAGGAACAGGAGGTACATACATCCTTAAACTCATTTATCAAGACCTTTTTTGAAGTATATATAGGACCTGCTTCTGAGCTAATGGTTTGGGATTGTTTTAAGGCGGCAATTGGGGGTGAAATAATAAATATTACAGCCCGCACAAGAAAAAAGGGAATGATGGAATTGAAGCAGCTGGAGAGTAGATTGGGTAAGTGTCAGAAGAAATATCAATTTACAAGAAGCAGTGAAGACAAAGCAGAGATGGATAGGGTGCGTGAGTCTCTGAAAAGTGAGATGGATATACAGAGTGAGAACGGCATTTTTTTTAATGAAACAGAAATACTGGGAACAGGGAGATAATTGTGGTAGATTACTTGCCAACAAGTTGAAGGGTTTAGTTGATAACTCCTTTGTACAGAGGATAGAGACTGAAGGGGGAATATCTAAGATTAAAAAGGAGGAGATCTGGGAATGTTTCAGAAAATGGTATGCATCTCTATACACAGAGGATTGGTTTCCGACACCTGATGGATTGGAAGAGTTTTTTGGGAAGATCAATTTGCCGAAATGATCTGTAGACCAAGCAATCGCGATTGATCAGCCTATTGGAGAGGAGAAGATACTGAGAGCAATTGACCAACTTAATACAGGTAAATCGCTGGGCCTGGATGGGCTACCGGTCGAGTTATACAGGGCACTAGGTCCTGAATTAACTCCATTATTATGTAGTTTATATAATCATTTCATGACTGAAGGGATTATGTGCCCAACAATGCGAGAGGCATGTGTCACAGTAATCCCTAAACCAGGTAGAGATCATAAAAAGTGTGACAATTATAGGCCAATATCATTATTAAATGTGGACCTTAAAATATTTACTAGAATATTAACTAATCGGTTGGAAAGGTACATTGGCGGATTGATTGGACAGTCTCAAGTTGGTTTTATGCATGGGAGGTATGGTTATGATCACATCAGGACAATTATGGATATATTGGGGCTTCCTAAGGAAGAGGTAAAGAACATGCTACTAATCTTCATGGATGCAGAGAAGGCTTTTGATCGGGTTAATTGGGCTTTTTTTAATTACACGCTTAGGAAGATTTGGGGATACTTTTTTGAGAGTTATCAAAACTTTAAATTCATCCATTAGTGCAAAAATATGGGTTAGTGGAGTACTCTCTGCTTCCTTTCCTTTAACTAGGGGTACCAGACAGGCCTGTCCGCTGTCGCCTTATCTTTTCAACCTGGCATTAGAGCCTCTGATAGCTTGTATTAGACAGGAGCAAGGCCTTCAGGGGCTTAAAGTTGGGGATAGTGAGGTCAAAGTTCTATGTTATGCGGATGACATGACCATAATATTGTCTAACCCAAAGGACGGTGGCGGGGGATAAGCTAAAGTTCATGTTTGAGGAAGTGGGGTACTTGTCTGGTCATAAGATTAATTGGGAGAAGACAGTGGTTTTTCCATTGGATGTTTCACAACCAAGGGGTGATTTCAATTTGTGGAGCTGTCAATGGAATGTAGGAACGATGAAGTATTTAGGAGTCCATATGGTTCGTGATTTAAAGAGGATGGTGGAATTTAATGTAACAAAGATTATTGAGGTAATTCAGAAGGATGTGTTATAATGGGGCCGGTTAGTATTGGGGCTCTGGGGGCGAGGATCAATGCTATTAAAATGGTACTTTTGCCCAAGTTCCTCTATATCATTCAATCTATCCCACTAAGGTTCACAAAGAAGATTATTGGTCGCATTGATAACGTTTTTTCAAAAGTTTCTTTGGGGTGAAGGCAAGAGGCCTAGAATTCCAAGGTACATCCTGATGCGAGCTGTGCGGTGGTGGGGGGATTTGAGTACCCCAACCTGGAAAACTACTGTAGGGGGTTTGTACTGAAGAAGTCAATGCTTTCTTTTGATGAGAGGGACAATGACATACTTCTATGGAAGATTATAGAGAGGAAAACATTCTCGCTGTATGCTCTACAAGATGTGTATACGATGGGAAAGATGCCTAATTTAGCTGCCAGATTGCCTACAGATTGCCTTCATCAATGCGTCGTTTATGATTGCGCATAGGAACTCCCCCCCTTCCCTCCCTCCCAAGACCACAGTTTGTCCTTCAGTTCTGCTTTTACCAGACTCCAGTCACGGTCTGCTTGCTTCGTCTGTGACAGCATCTTCCTCCCTTGGGTTAAATAATGGCACCGTGAGTGCCACTCATTGGTGTAAGTCTTCGCTGGTGTCTAGTTTCTGTTCTCACAATGCATTCTCCCACGCCCCAGATTCCGCCGCTACCCATTTATGAAGGTCCTCCCACCGCAGTACCGCACTTGGGCTTTTAGTGCTTTTCCAACCCATAGCAATGCGTCTCTTCGCTAGAATGTACATCAAATCCTTGAGCTTGTTTAGGGGTTTGTTCTTCTTGCTTTTTTTTATATCTGCCCAGGATGCATGCCGTCGGTGTTTGTACATCTAGATCGATGTGTGCCTCAGCCACCTTTGCAGCAATCTGTGTCCAAAAGGATTGTATTATCCGGCATCCCCAAAACATGCGAGTCATTACCGCGCAGGGTTCATTGCATTTAGGACATTCATTAACTCCCGCCCCCCTGAACCTGGAGATCGCCTCTGGTGTAAGGTACGCTCTGTTGATGATGTAGAACTGTATAAGCTGCAATCGGGCATTCCTGGAGACCTTTTTATGATAGTGGGTTATGGTTTCCCATTCCTTATCCTCGAATTCCAAGCCCAGTTCATGTTCCCATTTTCGCTTTACATTTAAGTTCTTGTTTGGTTATGCTGTCCAGTAATGTTTCGTAAAGCCTCGAGATTTCATGCCCCCCCTCAGCTGCATTCAGCATGTTCTCTATGATCTTGTGCCCTGTTTCTAGGTTCTCAACCTCTGGCCATCTGGCCGTAAACCTTCGCACCACCGCTCTGTGAAGCAGGAACTGTCCTGTTGGCAGTCTTGTGGTTTCGTGCAGCTCAGCGAATGTTAAGATCGCTTGGTCGTTCACCAGGTCCCCCAGTGTAGCTATTCCGCAGGGCTCCCATTTCCTCCTTACCTCTTTTTGTCCCCAGGGTCTGCTTGCCATAATAGCGGCAATAGGGATCTGAGGGGAGTGTGGGTCGTTTATCTTCGCTGTATTGCAGGCTCGTTTCCAGATCTGGATCCCCAGTTTCACCAAGTATGGGCTGTTGTGTGTTGTGCCTGCTGGGACCCAGAATAAATCCCTGAGGAGCGTCTGAGAGATAGCTGGTCGTAGGAGTTGGGTATCTGTTGTGGTCTCATCCGCCATCCATTGCACTACATGTTTCAATTGACCTGCCAAGTAGTATAGTTCAAAATTGGGGATTTTCAGGCCTTCTTTGTCGTAGGGTCTCTGTAGCATTTCTAGCACTACTCTGCGCCTTCCTCCCTGCCAGAGGAATCGTCTGCAGAGCTTATTTAAATCTTTGAAGAACTGCGGGGGGATGTTGAATGGGACGTTGGTGAAGCAATGCGAAAGTCGGGGCAGCGCCACCATTTTAAGAAGTCCAGCCCTTCATGCCACTGAGAGCGGCAGTTTACCCCAGAAGTCCATTGATTTTTCAAGGCTTTCTCTAACTCTTAATGTGTTCAAGGTGTGTTCAGTTTTGGGGTCACGATGGATGGTGATTCCCAAGTATTTGAAGGAGGTGGTCTTCCACTGGAAGGCCATAGTAGGGAGACTCTCACCTCCGTCCTCGCTCAGAGCATCTAGGGGGAAGAGGCATGATTTTTCGTTATTGATTTGGATCCCCGTTTATCTATAGAACCTGTGTAGTGTCTCCAGGATGTACAGCAGTATGTGTTTCGGGTTGTTTAAGTATAGGAGTGTGTCATCAGCATACATTGACACCAGATGGGTCACCCCGTCTATTACTATGCCCCCATCCCCATGTTCCTGTCGTAAGTATGCAGCTACAGGTTCGATAGCTATGATGTATAGCATGGGGGAGAGTGGGCATCTGTCTTGATATGGGCAAAATCTTCCTCTGGGCCAGCCTTTTGAGAGCAAAAAGTACCCAATTCAGCCCAAAATACAGGTTCTATTGTGCTGAGCAGTGATCTCATGCTAGTGACAAATGACACCTTTCAATAAGTTTTAGTATTTTATTCTAAACAGTGAATTTCATATACATTTGGGATTCAAGTTAGAGATGATTACAAAGCATAAAACTTAGAGAAATGCAAAATATAGAGAAACATGGAACTTAGATAAACATAGAGAAACATAGAGAAATATAGAGAAACACAGTCTTACGCCCCTTTAATCAGCACTAGGAGACCTTGGCCCTCACAAGCTAGCTGTCAAGCCCCGCTCAGAGGACAGAGCTGAAGGAGTGCCGTCAGAGCTCCAATTCCGGGCACTTGATCTGCTCGAACCAAGTCCACAGGACGATCTCCCACCTGAGTCATGTGAGCATGTGTATTTTATAATCTCGTGCTGCCCGTCCGTGACGCACAGTTCCAGAACTTTCCCTGTGCAAAATATAGGCTGGCTCATGGAAAAAACCCAACTCTGTTAATTTCCACTGCTCCGTCTGAGCCCCTCCCTGGCTCCCATATTCGAAAGCTCAGGAATGTCTTATCAGTGCCTTCCCAGAGAAAAGGAAGATTAGCTTGGGGCCATGCAGGGCTACCGTTAGTGAGGCAGAATATTCTAAGGGAAGCAGGGATGTATTAACCCCATCTGAAAGCTCTAAAAGGCATGCACTCATAGCTTAGTGTTTATAGCGCTTAAGACTGGCTATCTAAGCGCTATATAGGTGCCATAATGTTCCAAACACTCCAAAAATACCTATTAGCTACAGAGCTAGGGCCCTCTCCCTGCCTGTCTATCAACAATGCATAATGTGACCCATCACTCATACTAGGCCTGCATATTCCTTGTAGCTCACTACTGCATAATGGAAGTGCTACAACAGACTACTGTCAGCATTTTTAGCACATACATTGAATACACTATTGGCTTTCAGTGGCTACTGCTGTCATCTAAAGCCCTGATTGGCAAGGTTGCAATTTTGTGTATCACTACATTCCACCCCTATTCAACGTGTGTGCGACAAATGCTGACTAATACCTATCAATATAGTATTTAGTGCGGTGATAAAGACCTTGGGGCTTTGCAAGAGGTTTAAGCAAACTATCTTCTAGCGGTTAGTTAGCGTGGCATGCAAGGTAAAACACTACCTAAACAAAAATGTACACAAAGTGAACAGTGATATATACCCATGCCAAAACCTGGCCTACACAAAAATATCTACACAAAGTGAACATGGGCATTTACTCTAGCCAAAACCTGGCCTACACAACAATACCTAAATAATTATTGTATAACTGATTGTCAGTTAAAAAGCAGCATGCAGTTAGAATGTCAAGGCAATCCAGTGTAGTCTAATCTACAATGCACTATTGCATTTATGTATGGTTACCAATTCTAAAACCTCCCCCTGATCCCAGGGCATTCAGACGTGACTATGGGCTGTGTGATTAGACACTTCCCCCATGTATGTGGAACCCAACCAGAAACCATCTAATTTCGTGAACAAGGTGAACCCATGGGCACCAGGTTATCTAAATAAAAACAATTCTACTAGTTTGCATCAAAGCATGGCATGTGTTATTCATGCAATCAAAAGCAAGCAATTCAATCCATATGTATGCTGGTAACTGTAGCTCTGCGTGCCAGTGTGTGGAGGATGGTCGCCCCCACTCAGTAAAAAGCCAACACCTGCTGATTAAACAATGTTTGCCATACAATGCATCGTGTGTATTTAGCAGTCTTGTTGACCTGCCCTATGGCAGAAAAAATGTCTTCATACCTAAAATTCTGCCATCTTCAGTGGTTGCCAATACTTGTAGCAATGTTGGGCGTATCAATGGGCCCCACTAGGCTAGAAGTTCTATAGCAGAGCTGGCATCAGAACCCATAGTGGCTAGCTTATTGTGCACAGTTTCTATGTCATAAGCATATAAAGCTCCTGCAATTAATGAATCTAGCTCCCTAGCTACGCGCACTCTAGTGATGGGCCATAGAAATGGACTCCATTTGTAGCAGCTTGGTAGTACTAAGGAAACATTGCCTCATGATAAATCTATGTCTAAGTGTATCACTGTAATAATAGAGGTGTGCATTACCAGCCTACAATTTACATGTTGCCTTACTACTGGAAAATCTAACACGTTCACAGTGTCTACCTATTGTGACTTGGAGAATACCCTTCTTCAAGTGGGATATCTACCATATACAATATTAGTTTTTAGCCACAAACACCATACTACTATCCGGCAGTGGCTGTTTCATCACACCATTGTGTAAAATGCATTTAGCCAAGTTATAGTCCATAAAATCTTGGCGAGAACACTCGCTGCAGTTCTTGGTCAGAAAAACATCACATTAAACAAATTAAACAAATCGTTGTTATCACCATTCAGTGACAAAAGATGCCCGACAATGTGCCAGGCCAGTACACTAGCAATTCCATGTGGATACTCATTTGTAGCGCTTTTCCAAAGAATTATTCCAAATGTCTACAATCAAAAGGTGACTCTTTGCATTAGTGTGCTGGAGACAGCTGTCCCCACAAAACATGAAACTGGTTGGTTTAACAAAAAACCGTGTCACACTATGTGTCATAAAATCAAACATCAAGTCAGTCATGGTTTCATTTACCTGCCTTAAGCTGGCTGTAAAAGTATCCAGTGTTTCAAAGGTTACCATCTCAAATTAGAGCTCACACACTTGGCAGCATTACTTCAATTAAGGATCTTAACCTACGCACAGGACTTTGATGTGCGCACTCATTTTATCACAAAATAAATTACGCTCCTGCTTGCATAATTCTGCTGCCCCAAAAATTCATAAATCATTTTCCTGCCTACGTGCAACGTAGAAGTTTTTTTTTTTCAAAAAGCAAAACATCTCTGGTTAAAGCAATTCAGTTGGAAGAGTAAAACCATTTCGTTTTTTCAGATTCATCTCAAAAAGTGCATTTAAAAACCATTTTTCAATGTGTTTGTGGTGCATGATGTCACAGTCCACAACTCATTGTCCATAGTCCCTTAAACAAGAAAGGCAAGACATGTCAATTAAGTTATTTCCAGCAACTGAATCATTTGAATGTGTAGCATCAAATATTTGATAATTAGCCAAGTCTGCACCGTGCCAGTTCAGCAAAAGTTATTACTCTGTTGGACACCTTTCGCAGGTTGCAGAACAAATAGCAGCATTGAGTGCGGTGCAGGACACGTTTAAAGTTGACTCGCTTTCTCTGGGCACAGTTTGCTTGACTGATCAGTGTCACCCACAAATTGAATACATCTACTTCTGTACATGGCGCGCTATTGTCTTGCTTTTTTGCCTAGGCAAAATACAAACAGAAATGTTAGGATGTCATCAAAACTTCAATATCAGCGTTATCCACCCCTTCCCTGAACACCACCCCCATCTTCAGAAGTCTCACCAGGTAACTACACACTTTATCATTGCTACTGCAATTATTTATCACCCTTCTGCATGTTTCTGGGGGCTTATTTACACTCAACCACACGGGGTGTAACTGCCTAATCACAAACTCATTTGTGCAATGCGATCATAGTTGGTCAATGGTACCTCAGACTGATCTGTGCTTTTACAAAAGCCATATAATAAGTACCCAGGTCGCACTTCTCAATGGATCAATGCTTTTCTTTGTCACCAAAGCGATCACGACTGCCAGGCGCCAACTTGCTTCCAGTGTCTCATGATCTTGATTTAGTTTGCCCTGCTGGCATCACTCCATATTTCAAAGGTAAAGTCTTTCAGTCCAATACCGCCTGCAGTTGTACAAGCAGCTTTGTTTATTTTTCTCCATACAGCTAGTGTCTTTCAAGCCTCTGGTTTTTCACTTGTCATTTTCTTAAAGGGTGTTTGCTAAGTTCTTGGACCACCCCTTTGAGCGCAATAGTCTAAGTCAGTTTCTTTTGGTGCTTCAACAAATCATTCATTCTTGCACTAAGCCGTGAGGCTACTGGATCATGGCTAATGTGCAGTGTTCATGTTGTACTCCAAAGCCCTGCTCTGCATGTTGTCTCTTGCAAAACGGCTAAGCACTTTTGTCAGTTTTGCTTCCATCTGGAATGCCATAATATCTTTGTCAGTTACTCCATCCCTGGCAATGTAGCTTGCAGTTTGCCAGATGTGTATTTTCTCTTCTCAAAGCGCCTAGAGGTTTCTTCTCCAGTGCACAGCGCTTTACTTCAGTTCACATCACATGGAGCACTGGAATGCAGCTTGCACAGCAATAGCGCTTTACTTCACATCACATCACATGGTGCATGGGAATGCGGTTTGCATGGCAATGTCTGTTGGAATGGGCAGCTGTCTTTTCTTAGCCCATTCACAGATGCACAGGTTCCCCAATGTTCAGATGTGATGTGCCCGTCTGCCATCCTGCATGCAGCCTTTGTTTTCCTACCAGTGTTACTGGGCAAATTCTTTACTTCTGATCAGTTCTGTTATTGCATGCCGTTAGAAAGTCTCTTTTCTGCCTTTGCACCCCTT
The DNA here is from genome assembly GCF_040938575.1 of Ambystoma mexicanum. NCBI lineage: Eukaryota > Metazoa > Chordata > Amphibia > Caudata > Ambystomatidae > Ambystoma > Ambystoma mexicanum. The sequence continues at coordinate 377,541,184 of NC_090926.1, read as the reverse complement.
CCTCAGTTTTCTGCTCACCGACGGTCTTTTCACAGGGGAAGGAATGCAGGAATGTCATTGTTTATCTTTCGTGTGCACCTGGCAGCGCCATGAGCACGCAGCAAGCTTATCTCTTTGCTCTATAACTCTTAAACTGTGGCGGCTTCAATGGAAAGGCACTCGTTTCAGACAGTTCATACAGATTAACTCTTTCTTGCACTGCTCTTGTCCAGCAACTCAGAAAAGCTCCCATATCTGAAGCATCATTTCACTAAACAGAAGTGCAGTATTCTGCTTTTGTCTGCCTTCCTTTCGCGCACCTCGCCCAAGACAGCTTCAAGGCACAAGCTCTGCACACACAGCAAGACTCTTATTTTCAAAAGAGGCACTTTTTCTTCTCATCAGATTCTACTTCATGTAATTTTGCAAAATGTCAAAGCGTCTTTTAGCCTGTTTTAAACTGATTAAAGTCTCATTTAAAAGGCATACGTTTTTTTTTTCTCTTCTTTTTCCTCGTAACCTTGTAGTTTTGCTTCACAAGCTCAATCCAATGCAATGTGCGATTTTTCAAGAGAACCCACAACCTACTAAATCTTTGTGCTATCTTATCACACACAGATTTTTCATTCTGTTGTACCATTGCCAGAATATAACCACTTATTTCAGTGCATTTAAAAAAAAAAAAATGCCATGTTTAGTGCAGCTCCCTGCACGGTTTTTCTGCAAGAACAACCCACACTCCCTATATTGCTTGTGGGCTGTTAAATGTGTCAACAACATTTTTCACCATGTATCACAGTCAACAGGTCACTATTTCCAAACATGCATCAGTTATAAGGCAACAGTACAAATCCATGGCATAGGGTGGGAACAGTCAAAAATACTCCAGGGGCAATTTAGAGGCAATTTAGAAAAATATAAATTGTTTTTTCCTCCCAAACCATTGCAAACTGATTCTGCAATTTCAAATCAATACACAAAAATCGAAAATCCAAATAACATCACTCACTTTCTTTTTTTAAGTGAGTCTCTCACCCATTATAAGCATGGCACAGCTTAAAATGCAATATAACCATTTTAGTGTGTTTCCTTTAAACAGAATTCGCCACCACTAGCACATGGAATTTACAGTTGCCAAAAGAAAAACAAACCCTTTAGGCTCTCAGCACAGATGTTACTCATTCTCCTAAGCACGGCTCATTCCCCACGTTATTTTTCAGGAATGTCAACACTTCAAAAGCATACATTAAAAAAGCGAACCTTCGCCTCCGAACATTACAGCCCCCCACTCGCTAGCACACTGGGGCTGAGTCAATGGTTAAATTACTGTTCACAATTTGCATGTCAAATCCTTGCAATTATTTTTCCCTGCCTTCATGACAGAATAGAGTTGAGAACTCCGTCTCACTTTGCATTTCAAATTACAACTTTAAACTGGGGAAACCGCATGATAAACTTCTTTCCTAATTGAACATATATCTTTCTTGACCATTCATCGGAGCGCTTTAAACAAAGCCATTTCCCGCTTGTTTATCGCCTTGTACTCCCTTGGCTCCATTCCCAAGCAATAAGTCAGTCACGACTGATTTACTGAAGGGAGTCTTAACCACACAAGCTATCGGCCACGGCAAGCCGACACAACGCTGCTGTCTTTTGAAGTCTCAGAGCTGCAGTGAGACCACCAAGGAAATGCGACAGCCTGCTCTTCACTCTACACTGTGTTCTCTCACACAATTTGTCATTTCACAGCAAGGCACTGCTCTGCACAAATCCCACCGCTGCCACCAAATGTCTTGATATGGGCAAAATCTTCCTCGGGGCCAGCCCTTTGAGAGCAAAAAATACCCAATTCAGCCCAAAATACAGGTTCTATTGTGCTGAGCAGTGATCTCATGCTAGTGACAAATGACACCTTTCAATAAGTTTTAGTATTTTATTCTAAACAGTGAATTTCATATACATTTGGGATTCAAGTTAGAGATGATTACAAAGCATAAAACTTAGAGAAATGCAAAATATAGAGAAACATGGAACTTAGATAAACATAGAGAAACATAGAGAAATATAGAGAAACACAGTCTTACGCCCCTTTAATCAGCACTAGGAGACCTTGGCCCTCACAAGCTAGCTGTCAAGCCCCGCTCAGAGGACAGAGCTGAAGGAGTGCCGTCAGAGCTCCAATTCCGGGCACTTGATCTGCTCGAACCAAGTCCACAGGACGATCTCCCACCCGAGTCATGTGAGCATGTGTATTTTATAATCTCGTGCTGCCCGTCCGTGACGCACAGTTCCAGAACTTTCCCTGTGCAAAATATAGGCTGGCTCATGGAAAAAACCCAACTCTGTTAATTTCCACTGCTCCGTCTGAGCCCCTCCCTGGCTCCCATCTGCGAAAGCTCAGGAATGTCTTATCAGTGCCTTCCCAGAGAAAAGGAAGATTAGCTTGGGGCCATGCAGGGCTACCGTTAGTGAGGCAGAATATTCTAAGGGAAGCAGGGATGTATTAACCCCATCTGCAAGCTCTAAAAGGCATGCACTCATAGCTTAGTGTTTATAGCGCTTAAGACTGGCTATCTAAGCGCTATATAGGTGCCATAATGTTCCAAACACTCCAAAAATACCTATTAGCTACAGAGCTAGGGCCCTCTCCCTGCCTGTCTATCAACAATGCATAATGTGACCTATCACTCATACTAGGCCTGCATATTCCTTGTAGCTCACTACTGCATAATGGAAGTGCTACAACAGACTACTGTCAGCATTTTTAGCACATACTTTGAATACACTATTGGCTTTCAGCGGCTACTGCTGTCATCTAAAGCCCTGATTGGCAAGGTTGCAATTTTGTGTATCACTACAGCATCCCTGCCGTGTGCCCCTGTAGAGGTGCCATTTGTCAGAATATGTATTGTTCGTACGCACTCTGGCCATAGGGTCAGTGTATATGAGTTTGGTCCACCTTAAGAAGACTGGTCAAATCCCCATTTTTGTCATGGTGGCTTACAGCCAGTTCCAGCTGACTGAATCGAAAGCTTTAGTGGCATCCAAGGACGCCACTGCCCATTTCTCGGGACTGCCGTTGGTGCTGTATATAACGTGGTGTAATCTGTGCAGGTTCTCAGTAATGGTTCGCCCTGGCACATAACCCGTCTGGTCTTGGAGGATCAGTAGAGGGACTACTTTGCATAGTCTTCTCTCCAGTAGTGCTGTCAGGATCTTGTTGTCTGAGTTTAACATGGATAGGGACCTGTATGAGCCACACTCCTCTCCATCCTGGCCAGGTTTTAATAGTGGGATGATTACGCTTCTCTCATGGTGTCTGGGAGGGTGCCTACTTCATACGCTTCATTGAACACTTGGGCTAGGAGTGGTGCCAGGACATCCTCGTACACTTTATAAAACTCCCCTAGGAGCCCGTCTGTTCCTGGAGCTTTTCCAGACAGCAGGGATATGATGGTGACCATCACCTCTTCCGGGGTAATGGGTTCGTCCAGGGCTCTTGCCATTTGGGCAGTTTGATGATGTCTAGGACATCTTCTATTTTGGTGTCCATGGGCGACAGGGTGCTGGCATAAAGGTCCTGATAAAACCCGGAGAACATTAAGTTTATTTCTGTCTGTGTGTGTACTACTGCGCCGTCCGGCCCACGGACATGGCAGATGGACGTCCTGGGGGCTTCCCGTTTGTAGAGCCAAGCTAGTAATTTCCCTGGTTTGTCACCGAGGGAGTGGCTTCTTTCGATATATTTTGTGTAGCTAAATTTCCCCAGTTTTTCCCAGTACGTTAAACAGGCTTGTCTGAGCTCAACCTTCATTTGCATGTGTTCTGGGTCTAAATTGGCCTTCGCTTCTAATTCCACCAGTTCCTTTTCAGTGTGTACTAGTGAGGTTACAATGGATCTCTGGGCTCCCCCTATAGCTGCAATCATTTCTCCCCTCATGACCACTTTGTACGCCTCACATGCTGTGCCTATGTGTCGCACGCTGTTTTCGTTTAACTGCCAGAAGTCTTGTGTGCTTTTCCTGATCTGTTCGCGGAAGGCTGCGTCTAGCAGGGCCTCCCTTCTAAGCCTCCACGTAGGTACCGGGGGTCTAGGTGCAAACACCGTCCAGGTGGTTACTAGTGGAGAGTGGTCAGACAACACTCTGGCTAAGTATTGTGTGTCCCTGAACATGGCTTGTTGCTCTTCACTTACAAATATATAGTCTAACCTGGTTTAGACAGCGTGCAGAGGGGAATAGAAGGAGTACTCCCGTTTTTCAGGGTGTTGTTCCCGCCATAGGTCTTTAAGCTTGAGTTGTTGTGTCAGTGCATTTAATATTTTGGCAGGTGGGGATGGGCGGGTATGTTTATTGTCTGATCTGTCTTTGCGGGGGTCCAGGGTGCAATTGTGCCCCCCCATATCAGGGTGCTATTTCTGTAAGGGCTAAGCCGTCTGTATAGTGAATGGAAGAAGACTGAAGCGTCATGGCTGGGGGCGTAAGTATTGATTAAACAGACCTCTCTTCCTTCTATAGTGCCATGTACCAAGGCACCCTGCCTTCATCGTCTGATTTTGTGTTTATTAGTTTAAGGGGAAAGGTTGGAGCGATCCAGATCAGGACCCCTCTGATGTAAGTGGAGTAAGTGGAGCCAATCAATGTCCCTCTCCAGGTTTTGTGCTTCTAGCTTACGTGCGTCCAGATGAGTCTCCTGTAGCCACGCAATTCCGACCTTCCTCCGTTTTAAGAATATCTGGATTCGGACAAAGCTTTTCATTCCCCTAACATTCCATGTCATAATTCTGATCTTGTCATCCATGGGTTTTGAGTGCCCAAATGTTCTCGAGGGTGGCGCCTATGGTGGCTTCTCTCCTGGTTTCAGCGGTTTTTAAGGCTCTGGGTGGTCTTCTCTTTTCCCTATGTAAATCCCCAACCATAATACCAACTCCCGTATTCCCTCCCACCCTCAACTTTAAACTCCCGTTTAACAAAAACTGTACAGCGAGGTTTCCCCTGTTATAACCACCCCGTTTCCACTCCATTTGACCGTGTGGTGGTCTCTTGGCGCCCTATGGGTGGGTTAAATATACCCAAATTACTTCTGGGGGCAGAAGAAATCCGCTTCGGCTGCTTTCACGTTAGGAGCAATCCATCTCCGGTACGGCTCCTGTGGACAATCAATCTAGCTGTGCTTAGATGTGAGTTCAGCCTGTTTTGTGTGTGCCACGCCTGATAGCTGGCCTTACATGTGGTCACCCCGGATGTGGCTTAGTGTGGTTTGCGCCCCTTTACTTCAAGGTCTTGAATCTGTTCCCCGTCCATCCATTCCCTGGCTTCCGCCGGTGTATCAAACAGAAGCGCTTTATTGTTGTGTAGCACTTTCAATCTTGCTGGGTATAAGAGCATATAGCGCAGGTCTGCATTTTTCAGTCTTGCTTTTGTGTAGATAAATTGTGCTCTCTTCATTTGAACTTGGAAAGTGTAATCGGGATATATGGCTATCTTCGCAGAGTCTCTTTGAATCTGGCCTCCTGATCTTGAAAAAAGAGTTTCTCCCACCCAATTTCTTGCAATAAGAGGTTCTCGACGTAGTTTTTGGGGTTCGGTACCCTCGATGCCCTCTGGCAGGCCTAGAATTCTGATGTTGTTTCGGCGTGCTAGCCCTTCGGCTTCTTCAGCCCTATCTTCCAGGTGTTTTACTCTTTGCACCAGTTCGTCAATATCTTTCAGAAGCTGTGTTTTGGCCTCTGTGTTTTCTCGAACCTGGGTTTCGAGCACTTCGGTCCTGCCGGCAACGGTGCGAACATACTGTCGCAATAGGACCAAGTCTATGGCTACTGCATCAATTTTGCTCTCCATCGTCGTTTGGAGCGTCTTAATGGCCTCCAGGATCTGCGAGTTGCCCGGTTCTGCTGCCGTTTCAGGAGGTTCGGGGAGCGCTGTTACAGTGCCTTTGGTGTTGGTATCGGGTCTCGTTATTCCTCCAGCCACGTAGGTCTCCATGGTGGTCTGGCTTTTGTTTAGCTCTCGTCCCCTTGGAGGACATTACACCAAGGGCTGGGGGTTCTGTTAATTCTCAGATGGAGCTCTGCATTCCATGTGGGCGCTGCACAACCTAGGGGTAGCGTAGTTGCTTTGCACTCGTTGCGGACGACGTGCAGCGAGTCTTTATGGCTCTTGAGCGCTGGGCGTTGTCATTTGTGTTCTCCCAGGGATGGGTTGAGCGGCATCGTGGGCCTGCAATGCCTTTGCGAATCGCCCCTTTCCCTTTTTATTGTTTATTAGGGCAGCTGTCCCCACCAGCGCCCAGGCTCACTGTCCTGTCAGGGCGCAGTCTGTTCACACGCGCGCAGGCGTCTGCGGCGCGTATTTGAAATGTTAGGGGAACCCCCTGTCACCACTAAGGCAGAGCCCGGTTCTGATCGGATTCTCCGCTTGCGCAGCGCTGTGGGAGCGCAGCGCTCCCCGGTACTAATACGTTCAGTGTTTCCCCTCTCGCCACCTCTCCGAGCCCTCAGCAAGCTCCTTTTCCACCTTACATACCTTCCCCGCATCGTTACAGGCCCCGCTCAACCTGGCGCCAATGCGTCCATCTCCTCCGTGTGGGCATGGGCCAGCAGAGGGTAAGGTAGCCCAGCTCCCGGTGTTTAAGGTGCAGCAGACTGGCTGGGTCCTCCCACCCGCTAGCTCCTCACCTTGTATCTCCTTCTCTGCCAGGCAACTTCGTCTGCGACCTCTGGGTTCCCGCTCCGCTCCTCACTGCAGGCCTCCCGCCGTCCGGGTCCCTTTGCCTCAGTGCCGTCGCAGCCACTTCTCCAGGGGCGATCTCCGCTCGCCTCGCTGCAGCGCTGGTGCTCCCAGGTTCTCCCATGTCGCCTCAGGCCACCGCTCACAGCGACCAGGGTTCGCCGCTTCTGCCTTGCCTTCTGTCCTGTCTTCTTGGTTTCTCTGGGGGCGGTCCTCACGCGGAGACCCACGGGCGCGGGGCCGCCAGAGCCAGCTGGCGCCGCCAGGCACACGCGCCTCCGCAGCTCGGTCTTAGCAGTCTTCTCGCCTCTCACAGCTTCCGGACTGCGCCTGAAGTCCCTCAATCCGCCCCCGACTCTTCCGGCCCCGCCAAGCCTCAGATCGATGGTCCAGGTTGGTGAGCGCAGCGCCGCTTTAGTCTTTCATGCGGCGAGTGCCATTTTCCGCTCAGCCCTTAGGCTCTTCGTAACACGGTGCCCTGTTCTGGTTAGGGCTCACGGGGTCTCAAGACTCTGAATAGAGCCGCTTAATGTCTTCTGCAGCAGTTGTGGCGACTCACAGGTGCTTTGGGCATTCTTAAAAGCATAGTATTGCAGCTTATCATGATCACATCGTGCGGAGCTTGCCGAATGTGTGTCTTTCCTTCATGGCGGTTAGCCACGCCCCCTTATTCAGCAATTCTATTGTCAAATAAAGAGAGAGGTGTAGAGTGCTTGCCATGTCAAGAGTATGCTGAGTGGATTAACAGAGTGCTTGTAGTGGTGGCAAAGCAAATTCTAATGGTATGGAAGTCAAAGAAAAAAACGGAAGTGGAAGGATGGCTGTTAGACTTGCGAACATTGTCTAGTGATGAGAAAGTCATGCTTGAAAAGCAGAAGCGAGAGGAATATTACTCTAAGATTTGGGGATCATTCAATGAGCTGTATGGCTAATGTTGGCATTATCAAGCGAATAGATGGATGTGACATGATAGGAGAAAGGTTATTAGGAAATTCTGTTACTTGTTGTTTGTTGGTGTTTGTCAATGATGTGTTGTCTGATCTTGTTATATGTGTTGGATTGTTGTAGTGGTATAGAGGACTTGTACAGTAGATAAAGATAAGTATTACAACTATTGTTAATATCATAATTAGATTTGTTACATATTGTATGTATGGTGTATTCCAAATGTTAACCTCTGATGTTATGAATACGTTCATATTGTTTTCTTGTCTAATATTTGTTTAACATGATAAATATAAATAAAGTGTTTAAAAAAATAAGATAAAATGTTACATATTTTCACTGTTGCCATCATACTGATATGGAGGCCCTGTGTCTCAGGTCAGCGGACTGCATATCCAGTGTTCTGTATCCCAATCCCTCGTCAAACAGGTACCCGCGTACGATAGTTTCTTATAACGCACTTAATACCGATATGAGTTAGGTTTCTAAGCACGATATATGGGATTCGAACCTCTGTTGCTCTGCATGGTTTTGCTTCCAAGACCAGCACGTTGCCCCTGTGCTATACTCCACCCATTCAGTAACAAGGGGCCCCATCAGACACCCACAGACCAACTGACAAACAGGAATACACATGAACAGTGTTGTCAGCATAGGAGCCTGGCTTGAAGAATGCAGTAACAAGACCTCAAGCTTCTTGATATGCATTAACATCTGTATCCACTAGCCAAGCAAGCAAAGAAAAGGTACATTATTTGCTTCAACAAACAAATGAAAAACATGAAATTTCAAGAAAACACAGTTCTTTTGCCAAGCAGAGATTATGACCCAGAACTACCAGTCAATAAGATCCAGTTGCCATAAGGCGCCTGATCATTACGCCCTCATCCTCTTCTTTGCTGGTTGTCTCAACAGAAAATAATCTCATGATCTGCGGCAAACGTTGTACTACTTCATGGTTGACATCTTGTTGCTATGTCGGCCTCATGGGTGGTCTGAAACAGTCCTGGAGACTCACTCAGTTAAACAAGTGGCTTTATACACTTAAATTCACTGATTTCTACATGAGTGGCCTTAAACACGTCCACTGGGCTTCACTTGGATGGGGGGGTGCCATACACTTTTTAAACGGGTGACCTTATACACTTCCATGGAAATTTACCCATTCCTTCATGAGTGGTCTTATGACCCATTCCTTCATGAGTGGACTCATGTTTGCTTTGTGCATAATGCTGTTGATGGAATCTAACTCATTCCTATACAGAAGAAGGCCTCATACACATCAGGTTAGATGAGAATTGATGGTGCCTCTTGGTATCTTGGTAGTGTAATGGGAGTGCAGACTGATAGCCAGGATAGCGGTGCATCGCTGGTAGTGGGTTAGCAGCGGATATTGAAAGCTAGGATAGAGTTGGCCTGATGGAGCTCTGTAGGAGCGCCTGTGTGAGGCAGACATATTCTGTCAACGTGGGTCAGCAATAGTTAGGCAAGGACCAACAAGGAGCACATACAGGACCTGTGTGCTGCAAGGAGGCAAACAATGACCAGGCAATCTCATGGAGCCCAAATAGCCAAAACAAATATGTAGCCCATGGGTATTCTGGCCCTGGCAAAAGTGCACATTCCTTTTCCACAGGCCAGGGGTTGACCCAGCTGAAACTACCCTGGCCCCCTAGAGCAGGTGAACAGGAAGGGGCACTATGCAACCTGCATTAAAAGATATTTGATCAGACAGGAGATGGGCTACGCTATGTGTACTAACCTTACTTGAGCACAGTAATACAGACACCAAGGTGGAATGTTTATGGTATCACAATCGGGACCGCTTTTTAGTTTTAAACTAAACACACTAAATACAGAACACTCAAAACTATTCCCCTCTTATGCTATCCCTTTCTACCCCTGGCATGATCTGCCGCTGAGGGTTCTGTCTCATCAGCCAACCCAATCCAAGAGGGGTCAAAGGTAGATCCTTAGGGTGAAACGGATGGAACAGGCCCATACTCTCTAGCACCACTCACAGTAGAGGGGCACCACGAATTGGCCCCAGTGGACGTTTCCATCCCCTAGACCGCCATTACCAGGGTGCCCCTTCTCATTCCACATGCCAGGGTATCCCTACACTTAACTCCCCTTTCCTAAAATAAAAATAATAAGTAACCTTATATAACTACATATAAATCTAAATGATTAATAACATAAATAATCCTAAATAAATATCTTCACATATATATGCATAACGAAACCCTAATTACTATGTATATACATTTTAAGAAGCTAATTACTGAACATTAATGTGGCTCAGAACTGGGGGTGAACTTCCAGCAATGGCTAATAGGTGGTATTATTGAATGTGTGACTTGGCTCGAATGGACTATCCTACTAATAATAATTAAATACACATCAACATATATACATTTAATGTTTATTCGGTAGTTGCTAGGGTGTCAACCAAACCCTTCTAGTACCTGCCTGGACTTGTCATTGCTGAGATAGGCGGGGTCTGACCCAGGTTGTTCAGTGGGCCTGACCCAACCCAGACACCTTCCTTTTTATTGCGATGCCTGCCCACCACATGGGGCACCACATCCTGCATGGCCCATTACTACGATCCTTTTTCACCACGTGGGGCGCCGCATCACTGCCGTATGGCCTGTGCACATTTTTAGTTAATATTGGCAGCCCCCATGCCCTGGGTGTGTCCTCCATCTTCACTGCCATGCACCACGCTAAGAAGATTTTCTTTGGCAGCCCCGTCCACCACTTGGGTCTGCCGCTTCACCACCACACCCTGCAGAGCCTCCTTTCCTGTGGCTGCATCCCCATTGCCACCTTGAGTTTCACTGTCATGCTCTGGTGCATTTAGACATGGAAGGGCATGCCCACTTTCTTCTCTGCACCTGTGTGACACAAGGGGATGGGCACACACAACTCCTCAGTGCTCCAGCAGGAGCTCTTCTCTTCAGCTGGTACGCAAGGACGCAGCAGCCCGGGACTTCTTTTCATTGTCCAGTTCGACTGGTGGACGGCAGAGTTCAGCATCTGCTTCACTTCTTCTCCTCCTAGGTCACCTCTGGCATACGTGGCCTTGGAGGGTTTGTCTTCTGCGCCTGCCCCGTATGGCTCATGAGTGGGCTGAGAGGGTTACGACAGTGCCGCCTAGTCCAGGCCACGCTACACATGTGGCCTGAGATCTTTACTTTTGGGCCCACCCAGTCTGGCCTCAAGGTGGGCAGATTGCCCTACGGTCTCTGTGAGGGCCTGGGCTGCACTGGGCATGCAGTGCGGGCCTGCGGCTGATGCTGGGCCACTTCTGGTATATGCAGCTTGCCTGAAGAGGGCCACGCAGCCCTGGGGCCACTCGGGCCATAGCCCAGCAGGGAGCAGATGATGGTCTCCTTCACCTTCCCCTGCCACCCTGTTACCTCCAATGGTTTTCCTTTCCTCAACATTCTCTCCCCTTCGCAGTCTACTCCTGGCCAGTTGAGGCATTGCCCCTTGTTCTTTTTTTTCCTTTTCTTTTTGAGCAGTCCATAGCATACAGGTAAGTGATATAATCAAACTTTGCACCCCAACACAACATTAATAAAATCAACAATAAATAAACTACTATCTACAGTGCTGCCCTCTTCTTTATTTCTTTATTTCCCTCAAGTGACAAGCATGCAGCCCACACTAGACCTGAAGACCTGCTCTCTAACCTTGATTCTAACCTTCCTTCTGTCCTCATTATCCTCAATCTTTCTTCTGCTTTTGACACGGTCAACCATGCCGTCCTGCTCAAGCGCCTCCGTGATAACCTGGGTATCACTGATAAGGCCCTGGCCTGGATGACCTCCTTTCTCACTGACCGACACTCTCAGGTCCAACTGGGGTCCTTCCTCTCTTCTATCTCTCTCTCTCTATGTGTGGTTTTCTTACGTGTGGTTTTCCCCAGTGGTCTAACCTTTCTCCCTGGCTGATCAACCAATACCTGCCACCTCTTTCCCACAACATCGCTGCTCTCTTCTCCAACTTTTAGTGTTATGCGGATGACACGCAGCTCTCTTTCAGGCTCCCCTCGGCTGCCTCTACTCCTTCCCTCATTCCAGACTGCCCGCAATTCAGGAGTGGTGTGCCGCCAATGATCTCTGCCTTAATGCCAGTAAAATGAAGATTTCCTCATTGGAACACCAGCTTCCTCCTTTCCTCCCTCTCTCTGGCCGCCCACTCTGGGCCCTCATCCTGCTTCTACCTTTGAGGCAAAGAACCTTGGGGTCATCTTCGACTCCACACTCTCCTTCTCTCCTCACTTCTCTGAAGTCTCTAAAGAAGTCAAACTATCAGCTGCACCTCCTCAGAGGTATTCTTCATTTCCTCATTTTCCCCCAGAAGTTCACTGTCTCCAGAGCTCTGTTCCTCTCAAGGCTGGACTACTGCAACATCCTCGTTCTAAATCTTCCTGCCTCTACTCTCCGTCCTCTACAACTTATCCAGAACAGGACTGCAAAACTTGTCCTTGGCCTCAAGCCCAGGGATCGTATCTCTCCAGCTCCGAAATCTCTTCATTGGCTCCCAATGTTGGCAAGGATCAAGTTCAAGACCCTCTCTATTGTCCACATGGCTTTCTGGGGCCTAGGACCGCACTACCTCCAACTCTCCCTTTCTAATTATCTCCCATTTCAAGTTCTCTGCTTATCCACCTCCAACTCTCAGAGGGTCATTCGCTTCTCCAAGCAGATAGTTGGGGGCAGATCTCTTTCTTCGGCTTGGGCCTCCCTCTGGAACATCCTCCCTGCTTTTCTCAAGCTTGAGCAGAATCAGCTCTGATTCCGGAAGCACCTCAAGACCTTCCTCTTCACTTCCACTTTCTCTCTTCTTCTCCCCTGCTGATTACCTGTCTGTTCCACGCACTAGTCACCTGGCGATCCTCTGAACCTGGGCCCAGGTCCCTGCCTGTCCAGTTCCACCTTGCGCTGCCTCTTGCTCCCCCACCACTTTTGGTCTGTATCTGTAAACCTACAGTCGCCTCTCTCTGCACTTATGAGCCACCCGTTGGCTGCACTTTTTGATTACCTGTACTGAGCCACCTGCTGGCTGCACTTTTGATTACCTGAACCTCTCCATCCCCCCTTTGCACTTCTCCCCTTCCCTGCGCTTGCATGATCTGAATGACACAAGGCCTAGTAAGATCGTTGTTTTGTTCTCCCTCTGTTTCCCCCTTGTCTAGTTGCGCCTAGAAACACCTGTGTACAGACGCGTTATAAATGTCATATCATATCACTAGCCCGGCCCAAATTGGGCCAGGGGCTACATATATCACTCCACAGCTTTGTGAAAAAAATGTAAAGCTACTCATTCTGGCACTAATTGTAAAAATCATACCATACAGTTTAAATTATTTGTAAAGATAGATCATCCAACCCTACATTTTTCCAGAAAGGCAGCCCCTCCACCTTTCTCCCCTGCTGATTTCCAGCTTTTACCTGTCACAAGAAGGCAGAAAATGACCGGGCAAATAAGGGGAGCCACTTTCCTAAAACATGCCATGCCTTTCCACAGCTTTTGCAATTAGCTTCAAACCTTCGGAAACACAATGTTCTGGGGTATCTTTACTCCTCTGGGCTGTCGAGCGTTCACTGTTAGTACAAGTTTGTGATCTGGTCACAGCGGCAACTTAGATTTCACCCAGAAGGGATTCGGTTTCTATGAAATCCCCCTGCAGAACTCCGGTTTTAGCCAGCTGGTCAGCCAGGATATTCCCAGTCTTATCTGGCCCTTCTATCTTGGAATTACCTCTTATCTTCTTCCAATAGATGGTCATCTCATTGGTGGTCACCATATCATCAATTGAAAGGATCAGTTTGGCATGCTTTAGGGGTTTGTTGAACACTTTGCATTTAAAAACTCATCGTGGCCGCGGAGCGGGCCGTGGAGTGAGGCAGCAGAGTGATACCTGCAGTCTGTGGAGTGCGGAGTTTCCCTGTACCTGAGTCTCTTTGCTGTGTCAATTGAAGGAGGAGAAGCATTCTTTGAACACTTTGCGTTTAAAAACTAAATGCCGGCCATACAGGTTCCAGCCGAGTGAGCGGTTCTCAGCCTCTAAGCCTTCGGACGTCAGCTGCCTTTGTGAGAGGTTAAGCGGGGACTGTAGGCATTACGCCTTTGACCCACCTGACTCTGATTAAACTATTGCTGGGATCTGACAGCGGTTGGCCCTTGATGGTGCATACTATTCAACGTTAATATATCAGAGCTACATTTTCAGAAAAATCATCAAGGGTCTATTCACCTTGACGAAGAGTTATAATCTACGGAGCGCTTCTGCAGGATTTGACTTTCGAGCACCTGATATGGAAGAATCAGGCGTCCTAGGCAAATTTTTTGTTCCAGTAAATAGATCTATATTTAGAATATGGTTGGGGAAGGGGAGGCTTCTTTGGAAAGCGAAGCCTGTTCCCGAATGATGAACAAAAATCATCGGGCTTGGGTTTAGCCCTAACGTATATCTCTGCTCAGAGAGATTTGGGGGTATCCACACCTAATGGTCCTACCCCAAAGCAAGGTTTACCCCTAAATCGGGATTAAACTCTCACAGCCACACTATTTTCCTTGGGAGCACGATTCTACTAAATCATGTGCAAGCGAAATGATGGGCAAGGAGGCCCATGCCCCAGTGAAGCTCCCGCAACAGCACCTGGTCCATGATGACCCAAGAATTGACCTACTGGAGGATGATCTGATGAATTCTGACAATCTCCCAAATCTAGATTTGGTGTTCAAATTGAATGTGATCTCAGCATTGTTGGAGGTGTCTAGAGTGGCAAAAGACTTTCAGGAGAAAGGCGCTTGGAGAGAGCAGGATGTTTTGGAGGAGGAAAGGAAGGGAAAGAGCCCCCAGGAATGGCCGCAAAATTCAACAATGACAGCCCTTAACTTTGTCTTAGGTTCCTTCGTGATGGTCTTTGAAAACATAAAATCGGAAGTTCAACAACACTCAGGATACCTGCTGGAAATCACAAAGGACCTGAAAATAAATGACATCTCCCTGGTGGCTCTCAAATCAGCAGTGAATGATTCAATTAAAGAAACTCTTTCTCAATTCCGCCAACAATGTACAACTCAATCACAAAAACTGGACACATTAACCTCCAAATGGGAGGTTGCAACGGAAGTCATGGCAAATTTAAATCAGAACTTATTGCAAGTCAACAGTGACTTACTCCAAGCACAATGCCGGAGATGCCTTGAGCGGTCTCATGTTACTCCAACAAATCACGAAATGGATGATGCTCCACTTTCAATTTCAACTATGGATTAATTCATACGGCTAGCTCAACGGGTCGCGAATGAAGAGGCTGCATGGACCCCAGCTGAACAGCCGGTGGAGGAAGGGTTCTCGACCATAAACGAATTGAAAGCTTGACTCCAAAAAACAATAAAGAAAAGCAATTGTAAGTCTAAAAGAAAACTGAGAAAACGACTTCAAGTAACCAGTGAAGCCATAGAGTCATAAATAACAACTGATGATCTAAAAAAAAAGGTGTCCCTATAGTAAAAAACCAGTCAGGAGCCACTAATCGATTTATTCGCAACCTAAAAGGACAACAAGCTGAGTCTCCGGAGAAAAATTAAAGCAAAAATTAAAAGAAGGGATTAAGGTTTGAAGCTAGGAATGACCATAAGAAATCCCTAAAAGAAGCTCAGTTGATTCCCCCTTCCTCTAATTCATCCACAAACAAGCAAGAAGTAGAAAAGTTTACAGTGGGGATTCAAACGGACTTGATCAGCCCTCCCCGAAGGATTGCTCCTATTTTTTTTAAAAGTTAAGCCTCCCGTAATGTTTGCTCCAATCTATCTAAAATCTAAAGCAAAAGGGACATGTCACATCAATACAACGCCTGCAGCAACGGGAGGCCAAACTGATCTGGTCAATACAAAGAGAGTGGGTCATTATCAACCTGTGGATATGGAATCTAACCCCATGAATTCTAAACCCTCACAGGAAAGTCACTGTTTGCAGGGGTAGTTCAGAGCGAGAAGAAAGGTGAGAAGAAAGGTGAGGAGCAGTGTACTTCACTGAGCAATAGTATGGAGAAAATGGAAAAGCGTGAGATAGCATCGCAGGGTCTGACTCTCCATCTGTCCCGCTCTATGCCTAATAACAAGGGGAAAGCTGGCAGAGATCAACTATATTCCAAGCTTAAAACTCTTCACAACGGCGAACATTGACCTAGTTGGATTTCCATGCCTGCCTAATACAGACATTGCAGAAATGGCGTTGAATTCTAGGCTAGGATGACTTCCATTTTGGGAGCGAGTTCAGAGTGGACTCGGATAGGGTTCTTGATTACAGAAGGCCTGCCAGTTTTGTCTGTTCCAATTCCTACTTCTCAGCGAAATGCAAATCAACGCCCCCACTTTAATCAAATGACGAAAGCCTCAAATCTACCACCAACAGTCTTGGAGATGATCCCAGAGATAGTCTCCCAGATTCTGTGTAAACTGGGTATGGTGGAACAGCACCACTAACCAGCTTAATGATTAGAACTCTTTCATGGAATTCAAGGGTTCTAATTCATTTTGTAATGAGGTTAGGAAATGCTATATATTTGAGTCTTTTGATTTGATTTTTTTTACAAGAAACCTGGTTGACAAGGTCATTTAAAATAGATGGTTTTTCATTTTATCAGCAACTGGCAAGAGTGCTGGAGGTGGCCGTCCTACAGGGGGTCTGACTATCATGTGTAGAAATTAGGTTTTTGGGGGCTCGGTTCTACTCTCTAAAGAAGTCCCGGGGATTATGATAATCAAGTTGTACTAAGGGATAGTGCGGGGGAGAAAGGTTGGTTATCGGTAAACATTAACTGGAACCCAGCTCATTTGCCAATAATTGTTTTTGCACAGGAACTATGGGACATATTTACCGCATGCACAACACAGTATCCGACGGATGACATAATAATTATGGGGATTTTAATTCTCACTGTCTTGGAGAGGGTCCAGTGCAGACTGCCCAAGGAAAGCGAAAGATAGCAGATGGTAAACTTTGGTGCCAATTCATGAATGATTTGGAAATGGTGGTTCTAAATAGCAATTTGTGTCGGGATATACCAGCAGCACCAACGTGGAGAAGAGGCTCCTCATACTCTATCATTGATTATGTTTTTGTTACTCAGAACTTGTTTGAAAGTTGCATGCAATTCAAAATCATAGAGGAAAGCCTAAGTGATCATGCTATGTTGGTTGCATCGATTTACCAGAACCTTAAAAGCACACGTTTGACGCAGAGTTTGGTATCTAATGCAGCGGGAAATAGGTTGGTCAGATTTGGTAGAGGGGGACAAACTCTAAATAATAATTACTAATGAATGGACTGACCAAGAACTCTCTCTCCATACTGACCCAGGCCACCTTGTGGAGTTTTTATGGAACCTTGACCCACCTTACGTACGTCCCTTAAAAAATAAATGAATTCACAAGCATTGTTTTGATATCCAAATCTTGGAACAAAAGAGGGAAAGAAGGAGAAAGCTCTATGCATTAAAAAAGTCCAAGATAGGCATAGCCCAGTGTTCCAAGAGGGCAGGCTAATTAAGAATACATTCAGGAATTGGATGAGGTCCCAGAGATCTTCGAGGTTACAGAAAGATGGGGAAGATATGCTAAAGACATTATTCCTCAATAATTTGCGTAACTTCTGGACGTTGATTAATAAGAAAACAGTTCAGGACACGATTATACAGGAACAGTCATGGGTTGACCATTTTAGTAAAATCTATGGCTCCCCTTGGACCATAGATCCTAAGATCGTATTGGCCACCGATTGGGCCCTCAATTACTCCTTGGAGGAGATTAGGAGCCTGATAATTAAATCATCGGTATCATGGGCCACAGGCCCGAATGGACTCTCAAACGCAATCCTGAAGTCTAATCCCGGCCTATGGGCCAGGGTGCTAAAGGCACTGTTTGATAAAATAATAAAATCAAGAAAAATCCAAGACTCGTGGAGAAGCTCAGTGATTATTCCCATCTATAAGTGTGGTGATTGTCTGGCAGTTTCTAATTGCCGTCCAATTTCCTTACTGGACGCGAATGGTAAAGTATTTGCGGGCCTGGTATTTAGAGACCTAGAAGACTGGGCCAAAGCCAACCAAATTATCTCCAAATTCCAAACGGGATTTCAGAGAGGTCCATCTACCTCACTTAATAATATGGTCCTTAGCTGTCTGAGTTCAGGGAGTGTCGTCAAGGGGGGAAGACCTTTGTTCGGGGCCTAGGTGGATTTATCCCAGCTTTCGACACAATAAACAAAGATCGTCTATGAGGCAAATTAAAGAGTTGGGGGTTCCGGACAACCTGTTGGCAATTTTGATCGAACTCCACCATAATGGAACTCTATGTGTTAGACTCTCTAGATCTGGGGATCTATCGCAAGTAGTTAATATACAGAGAGGTGTTCGCCTTAGTTGTCTGGTGGCCCCTTTGCTATTTAACTTTTATTTGTCCAATCTGTTTCGGTGGTTCCTAACGCTGTTACTGGTGAGTCCTAAGATTGGAGAGACTAGGATATCTTGGCTAGCCTATGCTGATGATATCGTTATTCTGGACTATACACAAATTGGCCTGCAAAGGCTGGCCAATGCTCTGGGTGAATATGCAAAACTGAATGGTCTCAAAATAAACCCAGAAAAATCCAGAATAATGATATTCAAACATCCACAGGTAAAGACGAAATCTTTTACCTGGGCAATTGATAATCAAATTATTCCCCTAGTAAATAAAATTACGTATTTGACTTCTAAGATCAGTGCTTGTCCATCTAAAGTGGATTTAATTAACACCTTGGACACAGAGATAGTAAAGTTAGGTTCACAAATGATTAAGATTCATATAAAATTCTGTAAATTCTCCATCCTTCCTATTATAAAATACTATATTGGAAAAGTAGTACCGACTCTGCTATTTGGCCTACAATGGAATATTCATAGCTTTGAAATCAACTGGGAAACAATCAAGGCCAAATTATGGAAAAGGACCCTGAATCTTCCAAACTCTGTCCCTATGGCCTCCATTCGGTATGAGTTGGGGTTAACTTCTCTCTTAGCCTGGATGGAATGGAGATGGGTGTCGCTTTACAGGTTAATTGTAGAACAACCAATAGACTCCCTATATGAAGACATCTCTTCCCAACTGATGAAGGGCGATAATACATTTCTAAAAACTCTTAAGACCGGATGTATCAAAATTGTAACCAAAGCAGATTCTGATCAAGATACTTTTATCCAAAATCCCTTAAAATCAAAAGAATGTATGAAAAGATGGGATTGGATCAGAACGATTGACAAGATGAGAGCATCCAAATTATCCTTCTCATTCTCAATCTGTGACAAACCCAGATCATTGCAACCAACCTATCTGAGAATGTTGCCTGATCTGAGGATTAGAGTGATTTCTTTTAGATTCAGACTAAATATCTTACCTTCTCTGGAAAGTTTACATATTAGAGATGCAGTGGCTTACCCTAGCGACATTTGTTAAGAGTGTGAGATGAATACAAAGCACTGATCTAAACATCTGCTATCGGTATGCCAAGGGACAAGGGAACTGAGGTGGGGCAGGCTCCAAAGGTTTATCTACAATGTCGAATCTCTGGACTCTGCTATGCTCTGGGAAAGAATGGTCTCAGGAAACTAAGTGTTTCTAACTGTAGAATTTGTAAAGATTCTGTATGCTTTAAATCTTGTTGATAAGGCTGCCACCTGCAAGAACCCCTAAAGATTGAAATGTGAAGTACTAGTTTGTTTTTTACGCTTCCTTTAAATTAATTGTCTTAATGTACTGAGTTATGATATCAATTATTTCTGTTGCTAATTTGTTAATGTCTAATTTTGATTTGCTGATTGTTTTTTGTTCTTTTCAATTCTATCTTGAGTAAAAAGTCAAAATTTCTTTTTGGCTATATCACAATTAAAAAAAAAGAAATATCCAGCAGAGGGTTCCGGGGTATCATTCACCCAGGCATTCCCAATGCCAGCCACCAGTTATTTTTCCCCATTGCTATCAACATGGTAGGAGCACCCATCCACATAAACTGTAGGTATCCCCCGACACTTGTCTTCTTCATAGACCTTGTGTGGGGAAGTCAAGTATGCCTCCATGTTGTTGTTGGTCATTAGAGTTTCGTCCTCGAGGCAGTTTTCTTGAGCACAGTCATGCAAGTCCGCCAACCCTTGCGCTAGGGGACTCTTCTTGTTTTGGCCATATCTGACCTCCACAGGGAAGCATTGCATGGACAGAATCCAGGAAGATATTCTGGAATTGCTAACGTTCCCCACCGGATTCTGTCACTTTGTAGATATTGCAAGGGTTGGTGAGGAGCTTCGCCAATGATGTGCTCCGCCTGCATGAATGGGTGGTAATACTTCAGCATCCCCCACTCTTGCCAAGAGTGCCTTCTCGCAGTCATTGAATTTTTCCTCCACCAATGACAAAGTCTTGCTCACGTATGAGATTACTTTGTTGACCTTGTCATGCTTCTGGTACAATACCGCTGTTAGGCAAGTATTTGAAACCGTAGCAAAAGTTGCAACTGTGCCTGCACTTATTTGCACCAAGATAAATTACTGGTGTATTTCCTTTTGCTGTGAATGACAAATCCAAAAGTTCTGTTGTATTTGATAAAGTTTTTTATTTTGAATTTTCAGCCCCTCTTGGATGACACGTGTTTCGGCGTACAACCTGTGCCTTTTTCAAATCCGGGCCTTTAATGTGTCATTACGGTTCACACAAAGAATAATGTTCTTGTTGTAAATGAAGCACTTTTAGTCTTGGGCTCAATCCCACCTGAAAATTCTGATGCTTGCGCTACCCTGTCATTCATAGCAAAAGGAAATACACCAGTAATTTATCTTGGCGCAAATAAGTGCAGGCACAGTTGCAACTTTTTCTACAGTTTACAAACGGAGTAGAGGAACTCAGTGTCTCCGTAGTGACCTACACTCATGTGACAAAGAGCCAACCACAAAAGACAAAAACCCTAAAAAGGCTAATAATCACCAAGTAACCCTGATTCGGTCGCGAAGGTGCAGGCCTATGATAACTCAAAAAAGTTCCTCAATGTTAGAAAAAAGTATTTGAAACCCCATGTCCAAGAAGAACTTCTCTTGTTCTTTATGGGGTAAACCAAACAAGGACCCTGGGAAAGGCTTCTTTTCAGTTGTTTAACTGCCTCTGATCGTTCTGGACCCCACTCCCACTTGACTCCAGCCTTTAATAAATAGACCAAGGGTCAAGTGACCTCTGCATAGTCTTCAATGAACTTTCAACTATAAATTGTAACTCCCAGAAGGCTTCTTAATTTTCCCAGAGTGGTAGTGTCTTTTAATTTCAATAAGGCTTCCACCTTCTTTGCCTGAGGAATAAGACCCTCAGGGGTGATCTTGTGACCTAAGAAGTTCACTCGGGTCTTACACAACTGTGCCTTCTGAAAGGACAGTTTTGCTCCGGCTTTGTGCCACTGGGTTAGAACAGAACGGATTTCTACTATATATTCCTCTACAGTTGAGCTCTTGATCAAAACATCATCCACATAGGCCAGGTTTCCCCTTTCGCCCAAATCTGGCATGGCCTTATGTAGGAAGATGTTGAACTCATTGCCAGAGTTTATGTATCCAAAGGGGGTTTGGGTTCACGTGTACTGCTGCCCCTTAATTTTAAGGGCAAGAGTAAATTGTCACACCTGTCCTGGGATGGTAACCTATTCTCGCACTTGAACTTCAATAGCATAATGCAGCAATTGAGCTGACCGGAATGCTTTTTAAATGTTGTCAAAGGCCATGGGGTACTCCCCAGTCGGGACCACGCCTTATTATTAATTAGGTCCAATTGATTGCAAATCAGTTGAGAATGTCACTTCCCGGATAAAAGGCACAAGGGACATCTTTGTTACGCTCACCTGGTCCCTTGGTAAGGCCTCTGGTTAAAGATGGGTCTGCAATATAGGAGAGCTGGATTCAATACCAGATTGTCTTTATGTTTTCACACCTCCCTTGGCCTCAACGCCTTCCTCCCCCTTGGGCCTTCTCCTCACCTTAATATTGTAAAAGGTGGATTGTCCGTCCTGCTCCTCGTGGCAGGGGCGTGTAGATGTGGGGGTCGAGCAGCGACCAAGTTACTTCACTGGTGCAAGCCCCCTGTGGGAATCCAGGCCTCCTGCGACTCCGTAGGTTTGCTGCTTTACAGTCTTTATAGGCAGTTCTTATGTTCCTCTTAGTTCAAATAATAATGTCTTGCTTCTTTCCTTTTAGGTATGGAAAGGTATTTTGGTGTTGCCATGCAGTTTGAAGATGAGCATGGGCCGGTAGGCGAAGGCGCGGTGAGCGCGATGTTGTCCGGTGAGTAATGCGCGATGCGCTGCGCTGTTTTGCCTTTTTATATTGCGAACCTGTGTCTTTTCTCTCCTTGCAGGTCGCGATGTTCCTCGCCGAGCGCCGTGATGTTCCAGCGATGATACTGACCAGGAGATGACTACACAGGTAAGAATTGTGTGGCTTTCTTCGTTCGGGAGGAAACGTGAGTAAACGCTTACTAATGCTGTCTTTCTTTCTCCTCTTTCCAGGTTATGGTATTCCAGGATGCATGCGGTGCCGGGTGATGGAGTTCGTACCTTCAGGTGAGTGGAACTGAAGTCGGCGATGGATTGAAGACAGGATACTATTGCAGGTAAGTTTTGTAGTATTCTTTCTCTCTCTGCAGGTCCTTGGTTTCAGGTAAGCTGGCATCAAAGAACTGGACACGGTGAGCGCTATACTGCCCACAGCAGAATAACGCGAAGCGTGTTCTGCTGTTTGGGTGCGGTTTAAATAGTCTCAGGTAAAATAGTCCCAGGCCTGCCACACCCAAAGTAGTCCAGGTAAAGTAGTCCCTGGCCTGCCACACCCAAAAGACTAGCCCGCATAGCTCAGTTCCTTGTAACTGAGCTATGTGTGTGCCTCCATGTTGGCTGAACCCCCAAGTTAAATAGTCCCAAGTAAATAGTCCCATTCTAATGTTGGTCTTCATGATGGTTATGAGCCTGGCGCCAAAGGCGCCAGGACTGACTCCAAGAGAGTCTTGGATGAGGTTTTAAGGCCTTTGACCTGGCCCTAACTGGAAGGCTGACTTGCCAGTGAGGGCCAGGGGTAAGGGTCATGACAGCTCTCACGACCCAAAAATTATGCTCTATGCTTTTTGTTTCCAATGGAAATGTTTAGCATACACCTGCTAGGCAGGAGATGTTTGGAATTTGGGGTTTCCAGACCTACTTCCCATTTGTCAATCAAATTAAATGTGGGAATGGTCTGGTCTTTTGGTAGTTTCCTGAATAATTCTTTGCTGATGAAGCTCTGTCCATTATTCAGGCATACTCTGGAGAGCACCAGCTACTCCCCCTCATTTAACTAATTGGGGGAAAACAAATGTTCGCCCTTTTTCTGAACGTCCATCAGACTTTGAGTGGTTTCTTCATTGCATGGTTTCACAGGACTCAAGGTTTCTTCTGATTTTGGACTGGTGTAAAATGTTAGGGTGTTCCCTTCCACTGTGGGTTGCCACTTAAACTGGGAGGAAGGTTGATTTTCAAGAATGGAGAAGGCTTCCCATCACCAGTGTTCTTCTACAGAGATCACAGTGATGTCTGGGACTTGGTTATTCTTGAAACGGAACTCTACATTCTCAGAACATTGATCAATTACGTGACAGGTACCATTCAGGCTTACATAATTGGTACTCATTTTTAATTTGATAGGACGGTTAGTCTGAATCCAGAGACCCTTGTTTACAGAGTCAATCAGAGGTGATAACAAGGTGCGCCCTCTGGTGTCACAACTATCCCTGGATGTTTCAGCCAGTGCCGTCAAGTTGTTATGTCCAGATCTGCAGTCCCTTTGATGGAAATATAATTGCTGTAGAAATTCTGGAGTTGTCCAGGAAGTGGTGTGAGTGGAATTTGGTGGCCCTCCCTCCGTCCTGGGTTTAGTTGGTCAAAGGCCCTTTTTGACAGCAGCGTGGCTTGGGATCCAGTATCCACCAGAGCTGATAATTCACACAGACTCTGCACCTTGACAGGTGCATAAAATCTGCCTTCTTTCTCCTCTAAGGTGCAAAGAAAGTATGAATTATTTGACAGTCCGGTGGTCATTTTCTTAATATTGAACTCCAACACTGTCTGATCTTGGGCAATTTTCTGGGTCGTAGTTCGGGAATCTGTGAAAAAACTTTGCAGCTCGCAATGGGAGTTGTTGGGGAATCCTCCTTTTCCCCGGCTCCTTGGCTGTCCCCCGTTACCTGGCAACAGTTCTCAGAACCTGTTTGGAGAAAGGACACCCCCTCCGTTTCACTTCAGTCTGGATCACTGTGTGGGATTGAATAGTTTCTGGTTCTGAGTCTCCATACTTACCCTTTCCCACTCAGGGTCTATTGGGACCCATTTTTCTTTGGGAGGGATCCCCCCATTTTTGAAAGAGAAGGTCTGCTTAACTGAATCCGCCAGGGATTCTTCTCTTTCAAAGGGGATAATCCGGAGTTCCTCCACAAAGTGGGTTCTCCTTTGGCCTCTCCTCCTTACCCTTAGGTTCTAACATTCCTGGCGTAGAAGAGACTCTTTCAGGCTGAGAGGTTTTTAGGGTTTCTGTTTGGGTGAGAAAGGAAGCTTCCTCTAGGGCTTGGCATCTCCCCTCTAGCCGGGCCCCCTCCTCCGCAACATGTGGTTTGTCGGGGGTTTCCTGGGTGTGGGGGAATTCTGGGAAGCAGGGTTAGGTTGAGAGTCGGACTGAGCCCTCAGCATGCACCCCAGATCGTTGGTCAGTTGATGGACCTGTCAATCCAGTTGCGAGACCTTGTCTGGGTGGAAGGGAGGTCTCAAGTCACACCTCTACTGCTCCTGAAAAGGGTAACTGTACCTTCTCCCGGGGTAACTCGGGTACTGCAAATTCCCCCCATAATTTTCCATCCTGAATCCCCTTTCTCCCATGTTCTGGGATCTATTGTCCTGGAACTGGGGAGAGAGAGGAGGATTGTTTTAAAAGTTCTGGTTTGGGGCATATCTGGGGAAAAAGTTCAGATTGGGAGGTGGAGTGATACTTCTCTCCTGAGGGAAATTTGGAGGAAAGTTTCCTGGGGAAGTACTTACCTGATTAGTCCCCCACCCCTTGGGCCGGGGGAGTGTACACATACCACAGGATTGGTTTAGTACCCTTTTACCTAGGACTTATATAAGTCGCGGGGTCAGAGGGATCATTGTTCTGGGCCCCTGCCTGACTACCATTAGATTGGGCTGGGTTGGGAGGCCCCTTCTGCTTTCCATTTTGCTTGTTGGCAGGAAGGTTAATTTTAGACCCGTCTCCAGATCCAATGGAGTGGTCGTTTTTTCCTCAGCCACCTTTGCAGCAGCAGGGGTGTAAGATGGTTTGGGGGTTTTGGGGGTATTTTTACTCTCAGCAGGCTTTTGCCCCTGATAAATCCCGGTGGCCTATTCAATCACCCAATCCAGGGTACTATGCTCGTGAAAGTCATGCACCAACGGAGTCATTATGTATTTGGGGAGAGCATGGAAAGATGTAGTTGTGACCTCCCTACTATTGATATTCACCCACTGGGAATTCTGAGCAAATGCCTGCTTTAAGTCCTGCACAAACTCCCTAGCCTCCTGATCTTCCCCACACAAGTTATATGCAGTCTTACGGGCCTATTTTGGGTTCTGATGAGTGGAAAAATGTTTCAATAAGGCCGCATTATAGGTGGACCATTTAAAATGACCCTGGTCCTCCAGTCGGGCAAATAAAATGGAGTGCTCAGGTGAGAACGTCCATTTAGCAAACGCTATACAATTCACATAATTCCTGATCTGGAAGGACTCCATCATCTGCTCATAAAGTTCCAGGTGCTCCCATACGAATACTTGGCATTCTTGTGGTATGGGGTCAGGAAGCTCTTTAGGGCTTTGATTTGTCTTATTGGGTCTTTCACAAAACCCTGCTCTGCTTTGCTGTCTTTTTCGTCCTCTACACCTGAGTCCATTCACCTTCTGACTCAGAGCTGCTAGTGGTACTCCCTTCCCTGTCTTCTACACGCTCCCTAACTCCGAGACTAGGACCATTTCCCAGAACCAAATTGCGGTACCGTAATTAGCACACTGGTCCCTTTGCGGGTTGGTTTTTAACGCCTGCTAAAAAGCAGGCGTTAAAGTACCAACCCGCAAAGGGACCTCGTAGTAAGGCGGTAAGGGTTAACGGTCACCGGTACCATTACCGGTGACAGTTAACCCTTACCGCCTTCCGTGTAATGAGGCCCTTAGTGTATGCTAAGCCCAATGATATAATTCGGAAAGTTCCTAGGCCAGAAACGTGCCGCTGGACTACACACAAACATGATCGGAAGGAGTCTGCAAATGTCTCACTGGTATTTTGCTCTGAATGGAATATTTTATTACACATTTTGCATTTGAAAGGTGAGTGCATTTTATACTTTGCCAGCAAAGCTGTAGAAAACTCTCCCCTCTCTTTTTATTTTTTGGGTGTTGAGGATTCATTTTCTGAAAGGCAAAAGGTTATTTGTCCAGTCAACTAGGAAAGGTCAATAGAGTGAACTTTGCATATTTGACTTTCAAATATGATCACTTCTCGTTTTTAGTACTTGTGCACGTTGAATATCTCAGAAAGAAATAATCCGCCAAATCTTTAGCACTTGTTGCTCATAGGTATTTTCACTGTCACCATACTGTATACAATAGCGTCCTCTACAGGCTATGAAGGAGCAGTGCGATCTTTTGACCAAACATTTCAGCATCATTCTGCTCGAGTGCATAATGATTTCAATGAGTAAAAGAGATTGTGAATCCAGACATGGGCAGGCTACACCTCCCATGTCTAAAATGCTGCACAAGGGGCTAGATTCACTAATGTGTAACCTTGTGCTTCCCTTTTGTCTTTAAGAAGTTAATAAACAAAATTGAATGATTCCATTTTACTCCTGAAGATTCTGACTCCCACTCTACGGCTTGGGGAGGGGGTATCGAAATATCACATAAATGCCATTGCATGTCTGAACATATGAATGAGAGTGAATTAGAGCAAGAAGACCCCTCACACACTTCAGACCTGTCTCCTACAAAAGGAATATTAACAGGAATAATAGAGACAAGTAGTGGCTCGCTTCTAAAGCAAAGAAGAAAAATCCCACTCTCAAATTTCCATTAGGGATTAAACTAGAGAGTCCAGTTCTTCAGATCTTGGCCCTCCCAAAAGAAGAAGTAACAGCAGTCTATCCTGGTTCAAGACTCCCATTCTACAGATCAGAATATTCTTGATAGCTTGAATGACCCCTTTTTCAGACCCTTCTCCATCCAGCATCCTTGATCCCAGCACAGTAAAATGTTTTCATCATTGGAGATCATTGGCTGCATAACTCTTTAGACAAGAGAGTGTGCAACACGTTAAGATTTGGACGCCTTAGCCAGATAAAGCGACCAATGTTTTTCTCTCCAAGAAAGGGAAATATCCCAAAAATTTCACAGACAAAGTTTTGTTAGGATACGTTATTAGATGTACTATGCCCTCACCTTCAGATTTATAGACTTATAGAGCAACCTTTTAGAGGCAATAAGCCACCTGACATGAATCTCTAAGCCCTAGGTCTAGATGCCTTTCTAAAAGATCAGGCACCCAAGAATTATCCACCAGGATCACATGCAACTGACAACCCTGTGCACCTCATAGATTTGGTTCCAATCTCTTCTCTAAATCTCTGTAGTCATCCTCAGACTACACCTTCATTTACTAACATTCCGGCAGGTTCTGTGGGCAGTGTCCATGACCTGGTCCACGAGGGACATCTCGCGTTAATGGCATGGAAGATTGCAGTACAGACTGGCCTTTCATCAGATGCCCTCCAAATCATTAGCAAATCAACAGAAAATGTTGTCGGTGTCCGGTCAAATGTTCGAATGCAAAGTGTCGAATGACCTTTTGATCAAAAGTAAAATGACTGAAAAAAAGGATTGAATTTTTATTTATTTATTTATATATATTTTTAGTTTAGCATATATAAAAAACTTTTTTATAAAAAGAAAACAAGGGGGGTGGGGGGAAACCACCCTTAAAAAAAAAAAAAAAAATTAAAAGAAATCCGACCCTTTTTTTCGGTCATTTTACTGTCGAAAAAAAGGCGTTCGATCCTTTTGTTTTCGAACTTTTAACCTAGAACCAATGTTGTCCTATTCAGTTATGCATTTTCATTATTGCACTGGGTTGACTGGTGCATGCACATGAGCATATTTCCTATTTCCGCATTTCCAGTAGAGGCGAATCATTTCTTAGTGACTCTGCTCAAATCTGGTAATGCTTATAAAACTATAAACAGTTTCTGATCAGGCATTTTAGCAGGTCAAATCCTGTTTAAGGGTGAACCGTTGGGTAAACACTTTCTAGTTTAATCTTTGTGCTCCATTAAATGACAAATCCTTCGTAAACCCATATACTCATAGGTGTTTAAAGCATGTCTCTATAGCTCGTTTTTGCAATAACTGTTGGTTAAGTTATTTAATGTCCATTTGAAGAGTCTCTGCCATCAAAGTATAAGCTTTTGATAATATAAATTGTCTACACAACTTACGTTATGTTATCTTACTTGAATTTTGTAAAGTATATATACTCCACTTGTGTAGTTTCTTGGTCCTGGGTTACTGCCGGTAAGACAATTACCAGAAATAGGAGAACATGTATGTTTTATAAGTGTTTCCTAAAAGCTAAGTGACTGGAAATAGACAAAAGTTGTCTGGTTCCATTTAGTGGGAGCCAAGACTGAAACAGATCTGCTGCCTTTTCAAGTAAGGTAGTATCTGCAAACAGTTTTAAGAAGATGATGATGAGAAGAAAGGGAAGAGTCATATTGGATAAGATGTTGAGAAAAAAAGGGGGAGTGGGGTAGAAAGAACGATCAGTGATGTATCCTAAAATGTAGTCG
Organism: Ambystoma mexicanum; assembly: GCF_040938575.1. Taxonomy (NCBI): domain Eukaryota; kingdom Metazoa; phylum Chordata; class Amphibia; order Caudata; family Ambystomatidae; genus Ambystoma; species Ambystoma mexicanum. The sequence goes on along the minus strand of NC_090926.1, from coordinate 377,512,553 downwards.
GCCCCGTGAGCCCTGACGTGGCAGCAACACCCAAGCTCCTCGAAAAAAAAGAAGCCATACTCCAGACTTCTGGTCCTGCCTGGACCACCATGTATGTGTGTAATGTCTATTGTACATGGCCAGTATGCTGCAGCAGGGGAGCTGAACTAGGTGAAAGATTTAAGTACCTTTTTTACCCAAACGTACATCTTTCACCTGGCATAGACACAAGGGCATAGTGCATGACCCCTGGTGCTCAAGCAAACCAGCCGCCACTGCGTGCAGACACATTATTTTGTGCACAAGTGACAATAAACAGCTTTTGTCATGGGATGTGTTGCTCCTGATGATGCACTGGTTTTATAGAGATAGTTGAAGGTATCGAAAACAACTCAAAATCTTCAGTTGGATGGGGATCGCCACATCACCGCCCTACACTGGAAACAGGATCGATTTGTCACACCTAACACAGAGTCCACTGTTTCTCTCGAAGGTCTGCAGTATTTCCATGAGTCTTGGAATGGATCTCTCGGTTTAATACACATACAGTAGCATATCATCAGCCTATAGAGAAATGCGGTTCTCGGGTCCTTGTGGCCATATAAGGCCCTTCAATAGGGGATTACCAGTGAGCCAAATTGCCAGAGGTTCAATGGCCATGATGAAAAGAAGAGGATAACAGAGTCAGCCTTAGCGCATTCCGCCAAGTCAGCGGTCACCTTGTTAAGCTGGACTGCCACCACCGGGTGCTTGTAAAGCAATTTAACCCACTGGAGGAAGCTTGGTCCTATACCTATTCTTGCCAACACCTCCCATACAATGTCCCAATAAATTGAATCCAAATTCTTTTAAAAATCAATTGGCACAATCGCTAAGGGATTCGAAGGGCTTCTGCCCTGTCCAAGTCGATGTGAGGTCTACGAATATTCATATGTGTGGCCCTGTTGGCCCAGAAACCATTCTGGTCCGGATGAACCAGCAAGGGCATAACTGCTATCGACCTTTGTGCAAGAAATTTTGGCAGAATCTTTGCTTCATTGTTGATGAGCGATATTGGCCTATATGATTCACATTTATCTGTTTTTTTTTTCGTCTTTTTTGTATGACCATAATATTGGCCTGACCCAAATTAGGAGGCAGTACACCTCTTTCTCTACTTGCAGGGAGCATTAAAAGCATGTGTTTGGCCACTTTATTATTCATTTTTTTCCAGAGTTCAAAAGGGAAGCCATTGGGTCCTGGATACATGCCTGGCTGCAGTGTTGGAGGTTGCTCCTATAAACTCCTCCTCGTGATTTCAGAGTCAAGGGCAGTACAGTGTCGTTTAGAGATAGTTGTATATTAAGTCGGGAAAAGCCGGCCAGGAATTTACATAATTGTGCTTAGTAATCTGCAAAAGCTGCGGATATTTTGCTATCGCCTGTGATTCTGTTTCCCTTTGTTGCTTCAATTTTACGCAAATACACTGTACAGTAATCTCTTTTTTCCAAACAGGCAAGCATTCTCCCGGCCTTATCGCCAGCATCCCATATCCTGCCCAGCCCGCAATGTCTGATTGATGGGCAGTATCATTCTCACAGTTAGGGTATACGTCGCATGATTGCAACAGTAGCCTATGTGTTTCTGGGGAGCTATTAGTGAGGAACTCCTGCTACAATCGTCACATTTAATGAAGGGAAATTTCTTTGGCAGGGTCTGTGCATACAATATATTTTAAATGAAGGCACCATGCTGTATCTTTGTCCCATTTGAAGTAAAACAACCCTCTGTCAGCGCATAAACGGCCAACGTTGTGAGCCACTCCAAATGCATACTGACTGTCAGTATTTAAGATATTAACTACAAGACCAGAGCTGGTAAGAGCTATAATTTCAGCTGCCTGGGCAGAATGCTGAGATATTCTACAAGCCTCAACAATAGTTCTCAATGTTGTAATAGCATATGATGCTTTGGTAGTACCATTTGGTAATTTAAAACACAGCCCATCTACAAATAATGTACCATCAGGCTTATCAATTGGAGCATCCATCAAGTATACCCGTACCTTTGTTTCTTCATCTGTTATTAATATACAGTCATGAATTACTTTTGATTCAACTGATAGGAGGGTTACCAATGTGGCAGGATTTAGAGTATTACATCGTTGTACATCGTATTACATCGTTGTATGGCAATATTTGCAGCCAATAAGGTCAGCTCATATCTAGTCAACCTGGCATTTGTCAGGTGCTGCGTTTTATTTCTATTCAATAAAATATTAATTGCATGTGGCACAGACAATGTAACTTTGTGTCCCAATATTATGGCATTGGCTTGTTTCATAGAAATGGCTGCAGTCGCCCCACCCCTGTGGAAGTTGTGAGGAATTCTACCATCCGCACAGGGAGAGAGCGCTCGCCTGGGCTTTTTTTATTTTTTGATATATGAAAATGAATGATGGGAGACCAACCTCCGAGAAATGAGTGCAGCCATTCTTCACCCATTTCATCTGCTTCCCGCACCAAACACGTAGTCACCTGTTCTCTGGGAAGACACAGCCTACATGCACTGTCTTCCCCTGTCATATTCACATGGAAAGTGACAGCCGTGGGTACATCAAAGCATTCCAAGAAAGGGGAAGGCACACCTTCCTCCAGCCATGAGCAGCCTAATTAAAATGTAAAAGGCTCTATGGATCTGCATTCCTTTGTTCTTCGGTTGGTGGCAGTGCATACTAATGAGAGATAATTGAGGCAAGCCTGCTGAGTGGACTTGGTTGACGGAGAGACAACAGGAAGGTGGGACTAACACCCCATTGTTGTGCAATGTGTCAACTTGAAGCTAGTTCCCACCCCTCTGTATGAAAGGCAGGTAAATGCATGTATGGGTCCACTATTTTTCATAGGCAAACCCCTGCAGCGCCCACCCCTTTCAGAGGTGAGAAGTATGTGGTTTGGGGGAGACAGGAAGTCTGCTCCCAGAACATACTTCAAGGGAAAACCTGTGCTTTAATCAAGAGTCACAGAGGGCTCAGTTAACCAGAGAAACACTTTGATCTACAACAGACAGGAAGATGATTGGGACTTAGGTATATGTTGTCACCCCCTTGTCTGTCCTGTTGCAGAGCACTCTGCTCCTGACCTCACGCATAACAGAAGATTGTTGATGGGGATCCAGGATTGGTTCATTAAGGTAGGCCTAGCCTACACCAATCACTGGGGCCCATTTGGCTTTAAAAGATAGATGAACCCCTCACTTAGCAGATCATCTGAAGACTTCACAAGGAGTAAGAAGAAGGACTCATTTGGACCCGAGCTGAAGGTACAGTCTACCTTACATCTTCCGCCAGTAAAGAAAGGACAGGAGTTCCAAGAGGAAAGCAAGATCCCATCCCTAAACATCTCCCAGGGAACAGAGGCAGATAGCGGACTCAGATGACCCATCCAGCTGCTCCAGAACTGGTACCCAGCCAGCACACGGTGTGCCCTGCTAGGTTCTGACTGCAAGCTTCCTAGGTGGGAAGTGCCGGAAAGTCTACGGAGAAAGAACAAAGTGCTTGCCTGCTAACACCCTCCTGAGCTTTGGGCTGTCTGCCTTGAAAGGACACAAACCCGGTGAAGAAGCTAGGAGGAGTGCCACACCAGCATCATCCAGTGTCCATCTTTGTAAGGACAATTTCGAGACAGTCGAGTCCTAGAACTGCATCCGGCTGCACCGCTGACTGTGTCACGCCGCAGTGACCAGAGCCATCCGAGGTGCCTCGACCAGCATTCAAGATCTGCCAACCAGCACAGAGATAACGATTCTTGCCCCGAGCTGCCGTGCCGGACAGCCTGCAGACGTCCGAACAGCCTTGCTTGCCGAACTACCTGCCGCCTGGTACCCCCTGCAGTCTCCCGCCACTAACTCTGTCTCAAGGGCTGCAAAGCACCCTGGAACCACCTCAACGCTGTCGAGCAACAAGAACTTCTTCAGCACCATGTACATTGTGATTGTACCCCCCTGGTCCTTCTCCGAAGGCCCCTAGAGACAGTTATGACCCTTTGCCCCTGTGGTGCTAAAACCATACAACCCTGAACAGTAAGACTGATTGCTTTACCAACTACCCTTCTGTCAGTATCCAGAGTGCATTCCTTTCCTTCATGAAGCTGTCTCTCCTCTGTGTTCCTTTACGGTGTGGGTTGTAATTGAAGTGTGCTAGAACTGTCTATTGTAGTAATAATAAAGTAGATATTTTTATACAACCTTGACTGGACAGTCCCTTTTATCATTGGGTAATAATTGTATTTTCGCTGTGTTGCAACTAACCAACGGTCCGCAACCTTGCAGCGATAAGCCTGCCGTTCGGTCCACGTTAACAAAAATTGGACAAGGAGGGCTTATAATTCACTTCTATTCCAATCTGTTTGAATCCCTTCTGGTGTACTAGAGGTGTGGGGTTGATTGATGGTTTAAAAATCGATATTCATCCCTGGACCACTGGTGCTCCGGAAGTTGAATCGTCACATTCGTGGCAAGCGGTCGGTCAGTTGGAACCTTGCGCACAGCTTAGTCCCCCAACGATAAAAGTACTATTGCAGGCAACTTTTAGTCACTGCTAGGTAATTTTAATAGTCATGGAGCTTGACATGGAGACTATAAAAGACATGACCAAGGATGTCCTGCTTCTTCATATGTCAAGAGAGGGGACTTCCCCACAGCACTAAGGTTAATAAACCTGAATGGCTGACCAGCCTCCAAGCTTAGGTAGAAGCGAGGGCGGTTGGAGAGAAGACCCCAGGGGAGGCGCTAGGCCCCGTGTACCTAAACGGACAACACCTTCCGGAGGGGGTAAATGACGAGGATGATCGCATGAGCATTGTTTCTCGCCAATCATCCCGACGGGGTGCAAGTATGGTTTCTCAACACTCAAGAGTGTCAGTGAGGACACAAGCTAGTGTGGCATCCCGCAGGCCCCAGGCCTCAGCACTGTCTCCAAGGGTCCCAGCAATTGTTCTGGCTGGTAAATAGGTAGAGTCTACAAAGCTTCTGCGATGAGAGGAGACCAGCGCTAGAGGAACAGAAAAATCAGGACACGTTCTCCATTGAGTGGGACAGGGCCGCCATAGAGCTGCGCAAGCTGGCGCTTGAAGAGAAGAAAGAGGCCAAGAGGTCCGCCTATAGCGAAGGCAGCAGTAGTGGCTCAAACCAGAGGGCCCAGGATAAGCCCCGACGGCACATCTCCACAGACAGGTTTATGAAGTGGGGAACAATATTTTCAACTGGTTTGAAGAGCTCGAGCTGGCATTCCAGCTGCAGGAGGTGGATGAGGTACAGGCTTATGAAGTGGGGAATAATATTTTCGACTGGTTTGAAGAGCTCGAGCTGGCATTCCAGCTGCAGGAGGTGGATGAGGTATTGTGTGGTGCAGCCCTAATGAGTCGCTTACCGCCACCAGGGAACAATGCAATTCTTTGCGCACAGTCGCTGCTGCGATCTGAGCGTGATTTCCAGGTCGCAGGTTTGAATCCCGGCAAGGCCAACTGAGCCTTTCATCCTTCCAAGGTCGATAAATGAGTACCAATTTTGGTTTGGGTGATATTGTATGTAAATATGTGCTCTGTAAAGCGCTTTGGATTAAGGCGCTATATAAATAAACATCATTATCATAATAATAATAATAAGGACAGGCCCGATTATAAGACCATGAATGCACCCCTCATTAGGAAGTAGTTCCGTAAAACCCCAGAAGAGTATCTAAAGAGCTTCAGAGAGCTTGGAAAGAAAAGTGGGCAGACATTTGAAGCATTCACAGAGTTGTCGTTGTAATATCTGAGTGGGGGGGACTGGTAACAAAGTTGACACATTTAAAGGGATGTAAAATTTGAGTGCGTGTGAGCATGTGTTGAAAAATTGTGAGGTTGGCCTACACCAACATCTAGTGGACAAGTATATCACCGATGCTAGGGAGCTTGCAAAGGCTACTGACAGGTTTGTGAGTACTCAAGTCCGGAAAAAGGCTCAGGCATGCACACCCAAACTGGAAGAGAAATCGGTGGACAAAAAAGTAAACAGGGATGGGAAGGACAAAGGTCCAACCCAATGCTATTCAAAGTTAGGTCCCCAAAAGAGCGAGGGAAACCCCCAAACTTTAGTTCAGCCGTGCTCACCGAAAAGAAGAGCGCGGGCACCCCTAACACTGGGACACCTGCGTTCTCACCACCCAAATGTTGTTTCGTGTGTAAGGAGCTGGGCTATAGGAAAGGGGATCCTGCTTCAAAGGGCTTACCCAAGCAAGCCATAGTGAATGTTGGACTCATGGAGGAGGTTATTATTAGAGTGGGCCTCTCAGAGGAGGATTTTCCACTAGGCCACTAGGCCAGGGAGTGGCCGAATGTGGATTGGTTACACTGAATGGGAACGGTACTGAATCGCCAGAAGAGACCCCAGTTCCCAATAATACTCAACTCTAGCTAGACCACGTGTACATCAATGGACACAAAACTCCTGCGGTCCCAGACACCGCAGCTAGTGTCACCTCTGCAACTGGCAGTGGGTACAGCCAGGTCAGTATATTGATGGGCCTGAGTTGTGCGTAAGTGGATTTGATGGTAAGAGTAAGCGCCCGTTGGCGATAGTAAGCTCAACTGGTGAGGTGTAACGACCCAGCGCCGTGTATCGGTGAAAGACTTCATCCCTGTCCCATGTCTGTTGGGTAATGATCTTCCTTATCCCAAAATAGTCGCAGCAGCTAAACGATCGAGGACCAAAGAGAACGCCAGATTGAATGCTCTGAAAGCCTTAGGGCCTGGAGTGCGTCCAGAGGGTTTGTTGGAAAGACCGACGTGGCCAGTAGCCCATAGTCCAATTCTACAGACTACTGAGTCTCCTTAACCTGTGGGAGAGGGGCTAGAAGCTACGGCAGACCCTACTTTGGTAGCAGGGCACCCTGTGACTTCAAAGTTCCCTGGCGCAGCGCAGGAACAGAGGTGGATGACCAGGTTGGTACACCTATGATGTGGACACTGGAGACAGTAAACCTGTGAAGAGTAGAATTCACTGGATGTCCGATAAGGTCAGGGACATCTTCAAGGAGGAAGTTTCCAAGATGTTGTCCCTAGGAGTGATAGAGCCATCCCATAGCCCCTAGGCTAGACCAGTGGTACTGGTCCCTAAAAAGACCATTAGCCGGATGAATGAAGTTTGCTTTTGTGACGAATACAGGGGCCACAATTCTGTCACGAAGACAGATGCTCACCCCATTGCTCGGACAGATGAGCTCATTGACAAGCTTGGCGCTGCCAAGTACATTAGTACATTTGACCTCACAGCGGGGTATTGGCAGGTCAGCTTGACAGATGGAGCGAAAGAGAGGTCGCCATTCTCATCCGCGGAAGGACATAATCAGTTCACTGTGATGCCCTTGAGATTCAAGAATGCCCCTGACACTTTTCAGGGGATGGTTAACAAGGTTTTGTGCGGACTGGAAAACCTCAGCATGGCCTATCTGGACGATGTTGCTGTGTTCAGCCACACCTGGGAGGATCATGTATCCCACCTGAAACAAGTGCTTCAGGCACTGCAGAATGCAGGCCTGACTATCAAAGCCACGAAGTGCCAAATAGCACATGGTACCATGATTTACCTAGGCCCCCTAGTGGGTGGATGCAAGAAACAACCTCTTCAAGCAAAGGTACAGGCTGTGAAGGAGTGGGACATCCCCAACACACAGACACAGGTGAGAGCCTTTCTAGGACTCACCGGGTACTACCGGTTGTTCATCAGAGGGTATGGGACCATTGCCATGCCCCTGAATGATGTAAAATCCAAAAAAGATGCCAAAGAAGGTAACTTGGACCCGTGCCTGTCAAACCTCCTTTCAGGATTTAAAGGATGGATTGTGCAGGGCCCCAGTTCTGAAAGTGCCAGACTATGGCCAGGAATTAATTATCTAGACAGATGCCTGTGATTTTGGGATTGGAAAAGTGTTAGCGCAGCTGAACTCTGAAGGGGTAGAGAAACCTGTCGCCTTCATTAGCAGGCAGTTCACAAAAAGGGAAAGGAACTGGACTGTCGCAGAAAAAGAGGCATATATGGTTGTGTGGACCGTAAAGAAGCTGAAGCCCTACATCTTTGGGTCTCACTTTATGATCCAGATGGACCACAGGCCTCTGCAATGGCTAATGGCCATGGAAGGGGAGAACCCTAAGCTTTTGCGGTGGGCCATATCCCTACAGGGATCAGATATGGACATCTACCACAAGCCAGGCTCCCAGCATGGAAACTGTAGAAACATTACATTACATATCCAAGTGTGTTTCCCTATGGCTCATTAACACTATGCTTTCAGGGGAACACATCACTACATATCCAAGCATGCTTCCCTATGGTTCATTAACAGTATGCTTTCACAGGACACACCAACACTACATATACAAGTGTGCTTCATTAATAGTATGCTGTCACAGTGAACACTATATATTATAAAGGAGATGGTGTACAAGGTAACAGGGAGCATTGAACAATGTGAACAATCGTGTTAAATAAGCATACAAAATCAATAGAATTTTAATAAAGTATGAACAATGATTAAACCAGGATTACATACATAAACATACGTTACCACTGCGGCTAAATGAAGCAAACAATGTGTCTAAAAACACGTTTCATAGGAAAACATCAAAATCAATTAATGACTTGTGTAACAGAAAAAAAATGTCAGGGTATCAATGCAATTCATTCATTGTATACATGCATCAACTCATTGGCATTCATAAGATGTTTGTTAGCTCTGTTACAATCCAGAGCAAAGGGGTCCCAACATGTTTCTGTTCTTTGGAAATCAATATAGAACATTCATCAGGAGAATAAATTAAGGGTAAAATCCTATTCGGAAACTCCAGGTGGAGAGCGAAAGAGGTCAATGCAACCTGTGGGGTTAGAAAAGATAGGGATGAGATAATTAATAGCTAAAATTCCTACGCAGTTCACTTAGTAGAACTAAGAACCTATACTACAAGTATAGAAAATACCTTGGAAGGTTCATGTGGGGTCAGACCACTTCATGAGTAGGGTGGGACTTCTTAATAGGTCCTTAGTTGCCAAAACTGCAAAGAAAAGCAATGACTTAACTTCTCTATTGTGCTAAAGCAATGCCATTAACATCTGTCGTAAGGGTGACTAACAGGTCACTCACCTGGATGGTGAGAAAAATTAGGCCAGTGGGATAGTGGGTCGGACACTGTGTCTATGGTGTACACCGCACAGTACACAGAAATCTTGCTAGGACCTGTAGCGGGGTCACAGGCTAAGTGGGAGACTCCACCTGTAAGTTTGAAAGAGAAACGTCCAGTATCAGAAAGGTAAGCGTCTGGACAGGCCATGTCATATGTTTGAGAATAAATTAAATGAGGGAGATAAGGTATGCTGATGGTAATTACCTTAAATGACGGTCTGGAGGGCTCGTAGAGGGATGCCAGACAAGTAAAAGGAATGAGTCCCACAGGTAAGGTGGTATAACCTGGGTGAAAAACCATGAGATAACTGATTGTCACTCGATCCACACGCGCACAACAGGAGTTAACCACAGAAAGATAATGAGGATCACCGTAAAGAAAGGCAAATTACCTTCAGGCTCAGTATCAGTTCAGGCACTATTGCAGTTTGTAGGAAAATATTCCAGGGTCGGGTGAACAGCTGGCCATCGGGTTCGGAGCAGTAAATGCTGTAGAAAGCAAAAACCCGTCAGGCTAAAGTCGAGCGATCGGGACACTAGCGATCTGTGATAATGTAATGCTGCAAAGGGCATTACCTGTGGATGCTGTGAAAGGAGAGTGTTTCTGAGCACCTAGTGCTCACCTAGACGAACGCTAAATCAGCATCGCTTAGGACGCTGGATAGCAAAGCATTCTGATTACCATGGCAACGCGAGAGGGAAAGGAAGTCCTACCTCGATAGAATATGCGTGTAAGAGCACCATATTGGAATGGAATGCACAGGGACCACAACGTTATACAGTAACGCAGTTCTAGAACCTCTAACGGGGAGACGGATATGATAAAGCTCAAAAGTGAGAATATTATCAATTGTGAAATACATCTGACTCTGAAAAGATATTTTCAGAAAATGTTTTTAAAACAATTAATTCAAAGAAGAAGTAACTAAAATCGCCAGCAGTGTTTCACCATTGGTGCATTTTCAGTCCTGTTTGTGAAACAACTCCTGTGTTCCATGATGCGGGTTTTAACTTTTCTGATGGTTTTTCCACCGTAGGGTAGTCTGCATGAGTATTTGATCAAAAAGATGACAATATACGGCACAATAACTCACTTCATGAATCTGCACCCATAATAATTGCCAACGGTGAGTGAAGTAGACTCATCCCTTTTATGTGGACAGCCAAAGATCATCCCATCTGGCCGTGAGGACATCTTTTGTGTCCCTACCTGGTCACAATCTAGCTTCACAGGGGAGCAAACACATATGTGACTCCAAGAATGTCCACATTGGGGTGGTGACCCAGGATTGTAAGCTATTTGCAGGGGCAGGAAGAAGGGAAATGGGGAAATAGCAGGCCAGAGGGATGTGATCTAAAGGAGGTTAATTTAAGAGGCTTTTTTGAAGGTGCCCGGGACAAAATCAGAAGAGAGAAAAAGATTTCGAATTTGTAAAAGGGTAGGAGGTGCAAGCTTGAGAACCATGATTGGGCAAGTATCCACAGGGGATCCAGATTTAGTGAAAGCAATTTGCTTTAGAAGTGTGCCAAGATTAAAAGCAGTAAAGACAAGAAGGAAGAGAAGTGGTTATGTAAGTGATTTCAATCCGGCACACACCTGAGTCAAGCCCAGCATGTAGTGCACAATTGAAACCCTTATTTATTTCTATAAGTTCAAAATTCTGAACGATATAGATAAAATAAATAAGGGTTTCAATTGTGCACTACATGCTGGGCTTGACTCGGGTGTGTGCCGGATTTAAATCACTTACAGCTTGGGGGCTCGTCCGGGATGTATTGACCCACTCTGCTATGCTATGTGGCATCACCCTGCCAGTTGTGGGGAAAGAAACAGCAACAATGACGGCAAAACCCTTGTGCGCACCAAAAACCTACAAAAACCTACCAAAACTTACAAAAACCGTGTGCTTCAGCACACAAAACGAGGGATGCACAACCTGCCACTCATGGTACATGTGTGGTGGAATAGAGCACACCCTGCAGAAATGTGCCACTGGGCTCCATGACCAGCAAACAGAGTGCAGAGAGAAAAGCAGCACTTTGCAAGCGAAACCCCAAAATGTGCCTGACAAAAGTTGAGACAAGATCCCACAGCTACAGGGTTTTGAGGAATGGCTGCTGCATAAAATATGGCATCTTTGTGTGTGATTTGTATAAAGGTGACCAATGTAGAAATGTACATTTAGTATCAAATCCGATTTTTAGACCAGTGACTAAAGGGAGGTCTCTGAGGATTGTAAAGCAAATCATAAAAAGTGACATCATCCGGCCTTGATCCAATCACTCAAATTGCAAGGCTGAGATGAAGTGTGGTCCTATCCCAGCTCACAGGGGCAAGCTTAGCTAAACCGGCCCATACACCCACTTTAAAGCATAAATAGAGACAGTTGAGAGCACATAGGGACTGACTGATCCCGCCACTTTCCTGATTCTGGCGAAGCACTCTGATCCAGCATCCTACATCCAGCTTTAATATTCTTCCAGATCCAGATGCCAAATCTCTTGTCAGAAATAGAGAACCATTGATTTCCAGCAAGGCCCAAATCCTGAAATGTATTCTCTCTACCCAGTAAAGCACTGGGTGGTGTGAGAAGGCCTTTTGAACCAGTATCCTGAAATCCTCTGGCTTACCACCACTAGGCTTGCCTGAGGAACTCGCCATCCAGCTGATTCAAATACCCACAGACTAGGAGTGCAGATCCTGTGCAAATCCGGTGACCGGCCTAGAGGATCCAGTACCGTGACTGACGTGCTGTCTTTCCTAGACCAGACCCAATCCATGACCAGAACTGATGGTCTCATTTAAAAATACTTATCCTGTGAGTATTAATAGGAAGAACTGTGGCCTATAGTATTTCAAACCCATCCTATATTTCATTCAGAACCAGCATTGTTAGAAGTATCTTTGCATTGTCTTATCCCTATCTCAAACCCATCCTATCTTTCCTTCAGAACCAGTATTGTTAGAACTATCTTAGCGCTGACCCGTTTCTCATCTGAAGAAGTCGAGTTTCCTCAGCAGGTTGGTCGCCCTGATCCAGTGACTGTAAGATCCCTGTGTGGTATTCGCCTCTTCATAGTTATCCCCTAGTGTAAACAAACCCATTTGTCATTTTCAAAAGTGCATTTCTGTTTTCCATTCTCGCGCCTATTTTACAAAAACAACCTTTATTAAAACCCCTATAACTCCCTCCGTTTCTGTGATAGAAATGAAATTTCAACTCCTACTTGTACCTAACATCTGTAGCTATCCATACAACCTCAAAACAGAGAGATTTCCCCATTATCGTGAATATCGCACACAGAAAGGTTTGCCACGATTTCCAGTCTGAGAAATTTTTACACGTGTAAAAGAGCTTTAAACCGCTTCCGACTTGGACCTTAAGATTTACATTGTTTTCTGCTGACCAAATCTTTGCTTGTGCATGTGTGCAACTGTTCAAAGTGGCTCCCATAGGAATTTATAACAATTTCAGTATTTTTGACCATAATTGGTGTTTTTGCCCAGTCAATTCTAAAGACAATTGTAAAAAGCCATTCTGACAGCTGAAAGGTCAATTCCGTTTTTCTCTTGTGTTTTAAGGGGGCAAGGTGGGACTGATATCCTGTTTGATTTGTGCTATTCCTGAATACCTGCACTATCCTCCTATCTCTTTACATTGCCTATTGGGGGTTGAGGGGTGTTGCAGGGGGAACCTCTAACCATAGTGCTATCTGATCTGAACCAACACAAAAGGATTATTTTCTGTTCTGCAGTGCTATCTGATCTGAACCAACAGAAAAGTGTTATTTTATATGCTGCATCTGTTCTGCTCCTTACTTATTCCCAGCGTATTAAAGATATTATTCTGTGTTCGTCACCCCATTGGTGATTGTTGTTTGTCTATTAAAACATATTGTGATTACATTTTAAATACATAAATAAATATTTACCTTTGCAAACCAGCCTGATTCCTGGTTCAGTGTGACTGGGGGGGTGGGAGGGTGGGTCTCAGAAGAAGTGTGTGATATGAGTGGTATATCGTTCAGAATCTTGAATTTATAGACAAAAATGAATAAGGGTTTCAGTTGTGCACTACGTACTGGGCTTTGACTTGGGTGTGTGCCGGATTGAAATCACTTACAGCTACAACTGGACATTAAGGGTGGGGATGCAGAGGAAAGTGAGAGGCAGGGCTGGATAGGCTGTTCGGATATTCAGCCATTTCCAGAATGCCTTTCTACTTTCAGTCACCCTGGCTTAGTGGCCTATTTTGTGGGCCGAATTTAGCATTGTGTAATCTTTCCCCCATTAACAAAAAGTAAAGGTTCATTAAAATGCGCTCAAACACATTTCAATGCAACCTTTACCTTTTGTTCATTTCTTACGTAGCTGCTCGTACACGACTCTGCGAGTTAAGGAAGAGGTTAAAGTAGTATTGTGCTGCTCCAGTCTAGATTGTCTGGCAACAAACTTTCCTTGAAAGTTCCAGGCCCTCAAACTGTGTTCCTGTTGCCTCCGGGTCCGCTCTCTGAACTTGGCTGGGAAACTGGAGGTAAGCAAAGCTGGTTGAAAGTTAAGAGTTTTTTGTACACCCACATATAGATTTCAAAGTGTGTTCTTCTATGCAGAGAGTGGCCACCCCCCCCTCCCCCCCAGATTACAGACCATGAATCTGGATTGTATCTATCTCCTGGGACAGCAGTCGGAGTTTCAAGACTCAGAAGCCAGGGACGGTGCAGCAGGAGAGGCATCTACGGTTTTAAGGTGTGTGTCGGCCACAGTTGAGCGGGTTTCCTGCAGTGGTCATTGGAGCTGTGCTCTACAGCTCTATTGTCTGATAAGGACTGTCCAGTAGGCAGCAATTTCAGGAAACTGGGTCAATGTTGCAAGTTCACTTTCATGTACTCTTACATGTGCACAATTCCAACTCTTCTTCCAAAGTGCTAACGTTGGGGGTGTTCATTTCGATGGTCCATTAAAATGTTTTAAGGCAAGTTCAGACAACATGTCTCCCAAGCTATTTGGTTTATTTGTGGAAGAATAGGTACATTGTGTATTTGTAGACATTTACAAACCTGCTGCTTGTTTGAAAGCTCAAACAAATGTAATTTCTTTTAAAAACTGCACATTTAATTTACACCCATGCAAAACTATATGCTGGATGCCTGTTTTCAAAAGTGAAAAAAGTAAGCACGTTTATTGACAATACAACCAATCCACAGCAGACTTCAGACACCTCCTTGTAGCATTGCCACGTGTGAATAGGGCACCCAGGCTTGTCTCTTTATTTGCATTCTGTCATTTAGAGCTCTGCAATGATAAATGAAAAGCAAAACTACGAATACCAGAATGCACAGAAACACTTGTAACTGGATACGCCACTCACACCTGACCCTCATGGCTCAAGGGAATACCCAAGGAAAGAAACGCACCAGTGGATGGCAAAATAAACAACGCCAATTAGCATTTGCTTCGCGGTGCCCATTTCTTGGAACAGCTAAACTACAAGTCTCAGAATGCAAACTGCTGAATGAACAGCCATGGCTGAGTAGGCGTTGTCAGACAATTTATGGGACCACTTATCAATACTTAAATGTTTGTTTCAATGCAGTCCCCTCGCTGTAAATCTATCCACCTAAAGAATTTCAAGTGGGGGTTAAACCATTAATGGCCTCTACGGTCCAATCAACCTTCAAGCCTGCTACTCGTAGATCTGCAATTAAACTTCACTATTGTGTAAGGGAGCAAGCTACCTATAATATGACTGTATGAACTGCTTAACAAGTGTAACATCAAAGATACAATGGGGAGATTTAATAACAGGAGAGTATCTGAAAGGCGGAGTACCAGGAAAAGTCCGCTGCAAGTCGGTGTACCCGGCTCATCCTCTTATCTCATCTGACAAAATGCATACGATATTGGTGGAAACTTTAAGGAGTGGCCTATGCCTTGAGCGGTTTGGTGGGGATTGGGAAGAGTTAGCTTAATGTAACATATGCCTAAACCAGCTTTTAAACTTTGTGCACCTATACAATTAATTTGGTTTGGCAATATTGGCAATGTTTCTTAAAAATGGCAAAAATCATTTTCTCCCTGAGAATTTCTTTTGGAATGTTGGTTTATTGTGCCAACGTGCCCACTGCTGTAATTTATGTGAAACCTGCAGTTAGAACTCTGCTGCAGGTTTTTAACCCACTGAGTTATTCTAAGGCTTTACTGGCTTTCAAAACTTAAAATTAAGCTTCTACGAATGTTTTTACAGATTCTTTAAAAACTATTAAAATGTTTTTAGAAATTAAACGATCACTGTCATCTATTGATCTAGCAAGATGGTGCATGCTGTGTGTATAGGGTCGGGGTGATTTCTGGGATTGAGTTTACTTGCACTGATAATTTATTTTGTGTCAAACGATTGCTTGTGTAGATAGAGAATTTGGGACCAGTGAAACTGGGTTACACTGCTGTCATTCTGCGCAAATCAGCTTATCTCTTCGTGCTTGTGTCCATTAATATGGCATAAATGAGAGTCCCTAAAACTGTCACCACTAAATGCCATATACAAACTTTGAAACAGGGCGTTTTGGCTCTACCATGCCTTTTCAAGCAGTTTGACATGCAGTGATATGCTTTGCACAGATTCCTCACTTACTTGTGTGCTCACATACACAACGCAGAATGTGCAATAATAACACTGGGAAGAACACCGAAAAAAACGTTTAAAAAAGTGGCTTGGTAATCATATAGCTCAAGAGAATAAGGAATGACAGATGGCAGTGCAAAAGGGTTAGATAGTTCAATAACAATAGCAAATGTTTTGTTATGCTTAAGGCTAGCATTGGAAACAAGGTGTTACATGCTTACATGTTTTCTTACTTGTTTAACCAAATGCATGTCTACGTCTATTTCTTACCTCTCCCTTACAGAGCAAGAACATGTAAGTGTGGTATAATGTGTTAAATGTTAATAGCACAAAATGTCATCCTGAAGACCATCTTCAGAATCCCAGCTTCTTCATTCCCACAGGAAATCACAGGCTCCAAATCAACGTTGATCCGTTCAGGTGCTTTGTCGCAGTGTATTAGGTGGTCACAATCAACTCAGGGAACCCCCCCCCAAGCAAGGTGGCGTGCACTCAAAGCGCTATTCATTTCAGATTCACTTTGGTGAGGCCTCCAACCCGTCTCACAACCACCCCAACAAATACCCTGTGTCACCAATGGAATAGGAATCAGGCTGGTGTACAGTAAGAATATTTATTTATTTATTTAAAGTTTGACGAAGAAGATTAGCAACCAATATCAGACCCAATGCTGTGGCAACACCCAATATCACACCTCCAAATTACTTTCTGTTATTAAAACAACACAGGTAAAAGTTTGAAACATGCAGTCACAATTTACGACAGATTTCAATTCAATTTAAGCAATAGAAAACATTCACAATACAATGGAAAAATCATTTTGCAACACACATTCAAAGGACAGGTAGTGCTTTGGGATTCTGGTTTGGGAGGCAAGGGAAACAATGGGAACTTTTGTTTTTAGGCTTTTATTTGAAAGGCACAGTTGGGAAAAGGAACTCAAATGGGGAAATCGTTTTTCAACTTGTGTTTAAAAGGCAAGTTTGGTAAAAGGAACTTGAAGGAAAAAATCGTTTTTCAACACCCATTCACATGAGAAACAATGCTTGGTAATTCTGGTTTGGGATACAAGGGAATACATGGGAAATTTTGTTTTAGAACACACATACAAATGAGATGTAAGGCTTTGTAATTCTGACTTTGGAATCACTGGGAAGAAATGTTGTGTACCCACTACATTAACTTGAAAGGTAGCATTTAGGATGGCTTATTTTGGGATTATGGACATCCACCTTTGGGACAAGAATCAGGGGTTCCAGAAGGACTGTCAGCCAAGTCTTTAGGGTCTGTACCGGCTCTAACACACTGGGCATGAACTTTGTTAGTTTCGAATTCTGCAAACACTCATCCTGTGATTGTCTATATGGGAATGTATTGATTTAACTTCACTTCAATGCTTCCTCCGTCCCTACAATTTAATGGAAAGGATTAAGGCGGGCTGTTCCCAATACAATGCAATTTAAATGGATAGGGTGATGTTCTATAGTGGTGTAGAGGGGGTCCCAAACACGATTCGCACCCCCACCACCCATTTTGAAGTGCCAGGAACATTCACGCCGAAATATGTGACATATGATGAACAAATAAACCAGCAGAGAGCAGCAGCAGGGCTCTGCCCAGTATCTATCAGACTGACAGCACCTATTGAAGTACCTGCACCTAAGAAACTTTGGACAGTAAGGTACCCATGGAGAAACCCATATCGACAAGTGAGAAAAAATCACGATTGCCAACATGCAATACCGGAAGAAGCCAAGAAAGTCCTAAAAGAAGACGAGTGGTGATGTCACAAGAACCCGGACTGACTCACACATAAAAGATATGACGACCTATAAATGATTAAAAGAGACGAAACACAATAGATAAGTGACATCCTGAGTTTAAAGCAAAATAACAATGTCAAATGTTAGATGCTTATGCCATGAGCGTGATGCAGATATTCAGCTATCTTACACGTGTACATATGCAAAGAACCGCAAGAAGATAAGAAAATCGTCAGGCTTGCTAAAGCTTAATAGTAAAATAGAGTGCGGCAAGCGCCAGCTATACATTTATACCGCAAGAAAAGAACTGTATATAAGTATACTTCCACTATGCTCAAGAGCACAACTGACCAAAGTTTACTTAAGATCTCATGACGAGAGTTTCGCAGCAGGTAAATCGAGAATTAAGGACAGGTAGAAACTCAGACGAAGACAAGTCATGCCAAGAAGCCATGGTCGTACCAGCTGAAGTAGGCCAATAGTAGATACATTTAATGAAGAGAAGAACAGAGTATCCTATTCTGAAAGGTCAAGATAAGCCTCAGGAGGCAGATGGCTGACAAAAGTAAATCAAATGCACGAATTACATGAGAATAAGATGACTTTCACGGTGTCGGAATCACTGACCGAGCCAACAGAAGAGATGAAACCTTCACACCTAAGCATGGAATTGTGCCATGCCCAGGCGCCTTCACTTTTCCAGACCAAGAGCAGTCTCAAGGACAAGATACAAAGAAATAATTGACACATGACCACTGAAGTGATGATTGATTGTTGCAATAATTGGAGGGAAACTGGGGGAGCGAAGAAACTCCCTGCACCTGGCTGGCTATTCTGCACACTGCTAGGCTGGTGGAAAAGTATGAGTGGGGTTGATGCCAACCCAATCATAGTGAACCAAGTAATCTAGGATGGATGGGAGGTCAGATTGTATTGAAACCCGATGGTAAATTCATTGAGGATGTAAGACAAAAGGGAGAGCCAGACGTTTCACAAAGAAAAGAGAAAGAAAAGGAAAAAGGATTGAGAGATGAAAGGATCAGGAAAAAAGATAGAGACGAGAACAGCTGTATCGCGAAGATCAAGAAAGGAAACGCGATCATAAGCCAAGAGCAGCTAATGATCAGAATAGGTAGGAACAACAGAGAATAGAGGAAGAAGAGCAAAAGATATGGGAGAAGAGAATAAAAAGATGAAGAAATTAGGAAATACGAAGGGAAAATGAACGTAGAGATGCAAAGAAACAGGAAGAAGATAGGATCAGAAGGAAGCGAGGAAGCAGAGAGAGTTCGAGGAGGACATTGAACATAAGCGAAGACAGAGAGCACGAGATCTTGAATATCTGGAAAGAGAGGTTAAAAAACCCGATCTAGTAGCAGAATGGGAAGATATACAAGAACTATTTCCTGAGTACGATTCAGTACCATGCACGTCTAAGGCACATATCGAAGATGACTTCGACACCAGAAGCATCGGAGAGACGATTGATAGAATATATGATGAAATGGGGCTAGAACAAGTACCCCAAGGGAGAGGGGAGGAGCGCCTTGAGAGCACTCAGTTGTATAATGCTGAGGACGCCTCCTGAAGTAGTAGAAATAGAGAGCTGTCCTTAGATAGGTTGACACTAAACAGAAATGAGGAAGATGAGAGGAGTTACACGAGTTGGGCACAGACAATATCAGACGCAGAAAGAGAGGAATACGAGGAAAAGGAAGAAGAGCGAAGACACGAAAAATGCTTCTCCAGAGGAAAAGGGATAAGATGGTCAGATTCTAGCAAGTCTGCACCTAAGGCATCAGAGTCAGCCACACAGTCAGACCGACACCAAGGAGCATCTTACGGTCAGAGGGGGGTGTCTCCGCCACCCTATGTGAGCCGACTAAGGACATTGCCAGGTAGACATTGATGCGGGACTATCACCCCTGCAGTGGAGCGAAACATTATGAGAAAGGAAAAAGAGTGCCATGTATTACAATTCCCGTTGCTCGAAAAAGGAGGAACAAGGTCACAGTATATTCCATGGCCACACATGGACCGAGAAAATCTGAAAAACAAGCTTCCAATGTTAACATCGGGAGCCGGAAAATGGATAGATGAGCTGGAAAAAATGACAGGAGGGAACACTTTGGCCATAGGGGATATTGAGGGTCTTTTAATCGCTATACTTGGTGATAGAGCTGACGATGTGTGGACACGCGCAGGTTACCTTGGCGTGACTACAGTTAACACTGCAGACGATGGAGCTCTTTTTAACAATTGCAGAGCTGCGATATGGAAATCATTACGATTGCTATACCCGGATACATCTAACATGTGAGCCATAATGACCCGCAAAATGAAGGAGTCAGAAGATCTGTTGCTTTACATTCAGAATTTCTAAGACGCATGGGTGCTGGAAACTCGTGAATCTTGGGGGAAGTCCATACCCGTGTTTTACCATATATTATGCAAAGGGCTGCCAGATCAGGTACAGAAGCAGCTCAAGAAACTGGTAGGAATCGATGCCAAGCCATGGTCTGAGATACAATTGACCATAGCTCACTATTGCAGACTTCTGCAAGAAAAGAATCGCAAGAAATAGATTACATGAAAAGCTGAAGAGGCAAAGTTAGTGCAGAACAAATTGTCAAAATATGCCATTGAAGGGGCAATGATAACTAGCACAGACGGATCAAACATACAGCAGGTCAATAATCAACAGCAGGTTAATCAGGGTAGTGATGGGTTCTACCCCAGAGGGAGAGGCTTTCGAGCAAGAGGATGGCAGAGTAATCAGGGAGGTTTCCAAGGTAATCAGGGAGGTTTTCAAAACATGAAAAGTGGCAATCAAGATGTGGAAAATGGGCAATTAATTAGACCTCCGCCAATATGTTGGACGTGTGGGATGACAGGGCATCTAGCATGCACATGCAGAAGGCAAGGCATGGTGCAAACAGACCAAGGAATCAGAAGAGGAATGGTGACTCCACCTGTGTTTTTACCGCAGGGTGGAAATGGAGTTGCACAGAATCACATGGTGCAACAGCAAACGCCAGGAGCAGAGCAAAGCTTGCAACCTCAGAACTTGATAGGTTTTCCACAAGGACCGTCTCAACAGTTGCGAATGCAACTGTCACAGACAACAAGTGCAGGACAGGTACTGAATTCTGGATTAAGAAATAACACTGGTGATGGAGGAAGCCCATTCACTCAGCATGGGACAAAGTTATATATGGATGAGGATAGCTCACAGGGAAACCTGATGTGTTCTATCCTATCAGTGACACCTAACCCTCATGAGGAACCAAGGGTAGATGTCGTTATAGGGGATAAAGAATATTCCTTCTACGTTGACACAGGTGCAACATGCTCGTATATATGTGAAGGCAAGTTTTACTTGTCTGGCGATGCCATAAATACTTAGGGCTTCACAGGAGCAACAAGTCGTGTTCCTTTTACAAATTAACTTCCAGTCTCTATAGGAGAGTGTGACATGAAGCTGCCATTGCTTTATTCAAGGCAGACCCCAGTAAATATATTGAGCCGAGACTTAATGACAAAGTCATTGCAACGGGGAACCAGAACTGGGTGTTGAGTTACTCTGGGCAGCAGTTTCCAGTGGAGTGTTCTGCTGAGCCCTAAGCATGCCACCCAGGTCTTGGGTTAATTGTTGGACCTATCGCTTCAGTTCTGACATTTTTTCTGGTTGGTGGTGAGGTCTGGATTCATACCTTTGCTGATCCCGGAAAGGGTAGCTGTCCCTTCACGCAGAGTAGCTCAGGTATTGGGAGTTTCCCTGATAACCTTCCATCCTAGGTCTCCCTTCTCCCTGATTTGGGAATCTATTGTCCTGAAAGCGAGGAGAGAGAGGAGGATTGTTCTGGAAATTGGGGTTTGAAGTGTATCTGGGAAAGAAACTTAGGTTGGGGGTGGAGTATTTCTTCCCTCCTGATGGATGTTCTGAGGGAAATTTTGAGGGAGCTTTCCTGGGGTAGTACTTACATTATTGGGCCTCCCTCTTGTGCAGGGGGAGTCCATACATACCCCAGGATGGGTCTGTTACCCTTGTATCTTGGACTGATATAGGTGGAAGGGTCAGATGGAGAGTTTGACTGATACCCTTCCTGGCTACCACTCGATTGGGTTATATCTGAGTGTCTTCTCTGCCTTTCATTGCGCCTGTTGCTGTTAGTAGGAGAAGTATTTTTAGGCCCCCCATTTCCAAGATCAATATGTGAGTATTGTTCACCTCTGTTACCCTTGCAGCGACGGGTGTGTTTGAGGGTTTGGGGTTTTTAGGGTTGTTTTTGTTTTCAGAGGGCTTTTGGACCTCATTAATCTGGATGGCTTGTTCTATCACCCAATCTAGGGTCCTACGCTTATGGAAATCCCTTACTAGTTGGGTAATAATATATTTCGGGAGCGCATGGAAGTATGCGTTGATGAACTCCCGGCTATTGGTGTTCACCCCCCTAGAGGTCTGTGCAAATGCTTGCTTCAGCTCTTGCACACACTCTCTAGGTGCTTGGTCTTCCCCACACTGCAAGTTGTAGGCCACCTTGTTGGCCTCCTGAGGGTTCCTGTGAATGGTGAAGTGTTTCAAGATGGCTGCCTTGCAGGTGGACACTTTTTGGTGATCTTGGTCATCCAGCCCTGGAAAGAAGCTGGAGTATTCAGGGGAAAATGTCCATTTGACCAACTCCATGCAGTTTCTATCATTCTTAACACCAAATGAAGTCATAGTTAGGTCATAAAGCTTTAGATGCTCCCATACTGAGTATTTGGCGTTCTTATGGTAGGGAGTCATAAAGCTCTTCATGGTCTTTATCTGCCGAATTGGGTAATTCACAAGACCTCTCTTCTGTTTGGCAGATTTCTTTTCCGCTGTACTTGAGTCCACTCACCCTTTGACTCAGAGCTGCTGTTATTGGTGGTCCACTCCCTGTCCTCTAGGTGCTCCCTACCTCTATGTGACTGGGAATCCCTCCCAGAATGACGGGGTCTGGTCTCTTCTCCACTGTGGTGCTGTGGGCTCTCAGGGTCATTTCCCTTTTACTCCCCTTTTTACCCAGGGAAGTACTTATCCTCCTCATCCCTCCTTCTTGGTAAGGTGGGGAATTCCCCCACCTCCCAGAATGTGTGGAGGTCTTTAAGATGCTCCTTTGAGGCCTACACTCTGGTTCTTCTGTGTCTGCAAAGTGGACCAGGTGGTACCTTTGTAACTTTTTTGACAGGCCAACTCCCTGGTCTTTTCATCATAGGAGCCTTCCTGCTCAGACGTAGATGCCAGGGTATCCCCAGTGCCCACTGGGCCGGACACCCTCCCTTGTACTGAGTAGAGATGAATATTCATCAATGTCTGATAAGGACTGGCCTTCTGGCTCAGTTGGAGTAGGCCTGGTTGAGTCCAGCTGCCTCATGTTTCCCTGTTCTTGAAAACTGGCAGGTTTGAACTCAGCTGCACCCTCTACATATGAGGTTGTGAGTTGGCTTGAGGTCCCTGGTAGAGAGGTCATCACTCTGTGATCGGAGGGTGCCTTTCCATACCCTGACTGGTCGGGGTGCCTTAAAGCCTGTTTGTATTTGACTTTTTCATTTTCCAACCTCTCATCTTTGTTTTTCTCAGCCCCTATCTCTTGCTGAAATACAGCGAGTTCTTGAGTGGCTTCTAGCACTTTATTGTGTGCCATTAATCGGTCTCTTAGTCCCTTGTTCTCCTAACAATGGGACTCATTTTCCTTCTGTGAGGCTTGTATTGTCTGCGCATTTTAAGACTGCTCTTTTCAGGGTACTAATCTCCTCCCCTTGTGCAATTATGGCCTGTGTTGCCTGCTCTATGTCAAACTCTGCTTGCCTCACATGTTCCATTAATTTTGCATTTTCTAGCCTCTTGTCAGTCAGTTCCAGAGAACATAACTCACTTTTCTCCACATCTGTCCTTAACTGACGCAATTCCTGAAACAGGGCACTATTCTCTTGACTCAATTTGTTATTTTCTTCCCTCAACTGCTCTCTCTGCTGTGCCAATGTGTTCAGATCTTGGTTCATCTGATCAAATTCCCCCTGAGAATTAACCTCTTTAATGTTCTCAGCTTTCATTTGTTTAACCTGTAATTGAATTGTGAAAATGTCCCCTAAGAAGGATCTATTGTGAACAACCTGCTCATTTCATTTTTGTTGACTTGCACTCAGATTTTTAACACATTCTTTATGCTTCACTTGCAGTGCATAAATGGAGCCTCTCGCTCTGCATCCGCTTGCTGTGGTGTCACTAACTCATCTTTTAGCTGTTGAATAATAATTTCAAATTTTGACTCTGAATTTTGGCTCTGTTTTGCTTTTTCTTCTAATTGTTTCAACTTTCTCTGTGCCTGATTCAAAAGCTCAGACTAGTTTTGCATAGAGGCTACACTATCCTGGTATCTTTCTTCCATGATCATCATATGGAAATAAATACATATATGCTGTGAGCTAAGCCATTTTAATTTGCTCATCTTTGCTGGTCTGTGTCATGTAAAGGTTTTTCAGGGCCCATTATCCTGATACATATCAAAATGTGCAGAGGTAACCTCCTGCATCATTCTAGCTTGCCATTTTTCACCTTCTTGTTCCACGTATTCAATTCAGCTTTAATAAACAATTAGGATATGAGGTGCTTCCTGCCCATATTGATTTCTATGGTGCTTATTTTGAAATATGTTCTGCACCTGATATACTCTCTATGCAAGGACAAAATCTTAACCATGTTCCTACTTAGTTTCCACTCACAATGACAACACAAAATCAACACTGTTTTTTATATACACCAGCCTGGAACCCATGGTACAGGTCTGTGTGGCAGCTTCGCAATGCAACCCTTAGGGTTCCTCGAGCTAACACCTAAGAGTGTCTTTAATCCCCCCATCAGCAACCACGTGCTGGCGGTCTTTGAAAAAACAGTCCTGGACCAATTCAAGAAAATTTCCTTTAGGACCAAGGAGAGAGGGAACTTCACGATGAGTGAACTTCAAACCGTTAAAGGGTTACTCGATAATATCGAGATTATCTTCAAACCAGCAGACAAGGGAGGTGCCCTTGTCCTGATGGACAAGACTAAATACATTGCAGAAATTGAACGACAACTGGCGGATCGAGAAACTTATCAGTAGATCGATTATAATCCAACTGAACAGGTGGGAAACCTGATAAAGTATGTTCTAGATGAGACGGAAACAAGAGAGGTGATCTCCGAGAAGACACGTAGATTCCTGGAAAAGACACACCCTATCACCCCTGTGATATACATCCTCGCCAAGATTCATAAGAGACTAACAGACCCTCCTGGGCGACCCATCATAGCGGCAACGGAGAGCCTCTTGGAATCATTGGCGAAATACCTGGGCAAAATTCTACAACCCCTCATACAAGAAACCCCAATTTACATCAAGGAAACCACCCACTTCTTGACAAAATGAAAGGAGATTGAGTTTGTTAATGAAAGAGATACCCTATTCACTATGGATGTTCCCTCTCTCTACACCAGCATTGTACACGAAGCTGGCCTAGAAGCTGTTGAGTGGCTACTTCTTAGGAGTGACAATTGCCAAGTCAACAAGATATTTGTCTTAACATTGCTCAAGTTGGTGCTGATGAATAATTTTTTTCGATTCCAAGACAAATTCTATCTACAAGTATCAGGGACCAGTATGGGGGCCGCGATGGCCCCAGCGTATGCCAACACATATATGTATCATCTGGAAACAGAACACGTACTGACATCAGCAAGGTGGTTAAGTCATCTGACCATATTTGTAAGATATATAGATGATGTGTTCGGCATCTGGTCAGGCCCAGATGATGAATTGAATGAATTCTTCTCCATGATGAATGCAATGTACCCGGGGATCAAATTTACCACTCAGACGAGCAATGTTATGATCAATTTTTTGGATGTTGAAGTCTACGTTAAAGGCAATAATCTGGAGACAAGGATTTCACCAAAGCCACGGACAGAAAAAGCCTCCTATTAGCAGCAAGTTTCCACCCTCGGAGGACAATTAACAGCGTCCCTCTAAGCCAATTTCTACGTTATCGGAGGAATATTTCAGAGGGCACAGAATACCAGAGACAGTCAGCATCCTTACGCCATAAATTCAGGGAAAGAGGTTATAATCCGACCACAACAGCCCAAATTCAGGAGAAAGTGGCTACTATCGAGAGGGATACCTTACTTACATCTAAGAGTACCAAGAAAGATGACTCTATGGTGTATGTCACAACCTACTCCGCACAGAGCAAAACAATGAAGAGCATTATCCAAAGAAATTGGCCTATGCTGCAAATTGACCCCCAGACACAACCACTCTTCCAACAACTGCCGGTTTTTGCCTACAGAAATAGCAATGCCTTAAGGAAAAGTCTAGTCAGAGCAGATTTGCCCATGACACAGGGGACACCCACAAGATACAAGGGAACTCAACCCTGTCATAACTGTCAACATTGCAGCAACATTCTAGCAGGGAACACAATTTCGCACCCACATACAGGTAAACCCATCACACTCAAACACACTTGTACTTGTGACTCCACAAATGTAGTCTATGTTCTCAAATGTCCCTGTGGGTTTTATTATGTGGGGATTACTATGAGAAAAGCTAAATTGCGATGGACTGAGCATAAGTCCAATATTCGGACAAAATGCCTTAGATCACCTGTGTCAATGCACTTTTTGGAAGCAAGACATTCAATTGCCCAATTGAAATGTATGATTTTGGAACAAGTGAAAGTGGGTCCGCGAGGGGGTGATGTGCACAAAAGACTACTACAGAGGGAGATCGTTTGGCTCAATCTTTTGGATTGTATCAACCCAAGAGGCATGAACTGTGAATTCGACCTAATGTGCTTTTTGTAATGCTTCTTTGTAGCTTTTTGTAGTGTTTTTAACAGTGTAACTTTTGGTAACTGGTATTGCATACCTGGTTTATGGGAGCAAGAGTCATTATGACCACTGAGTTCAACATGTACTTGCCATTTCAGGTGCTCAGATTGACCTATGTGTAAATGGCCTAACTGTCTTACTTGGCTGTGACCCTCCAGAATGTGAACGGCCCTGGCACCGGGAGACTTAACATTGTTTTGTAATTAGTCCTTTTTTTGAAGGTGGATAGAAGCTTCGGCTTAATTTACAAAATGATGAGAATGTGAACGGCCCTCTAGCCAGGAGTCCAGTAGAGCCTCAATGAAAACTGGACTTAGTGTACATAAACTGCTGTGAATCTCATAAACCCAGTGATATTGATAGACAGATATTGGTGGTAACTATGAACACTATAATGTCATTTCATGACTCAAGTGACCTTTGGGCAGAGGGGGTGCTGGCAGATGGCTGAGCATTGACCCCCTGGTGATGCCAGTTGTTCATCTGAAATCTTGCGGAAGGTAGGGGCACCACGCAGTTGATAACTGTTTTGGTGCCCCTCCTCCCGCTGTTAATTTGGGTTTACCTGTCTGCGATCAGAAATACTCATGTTTAACACTATTTATTTCAAAATATTTTTATTGGCATTTTAAGATTTGCATTACATCACTGACAATTTCCCTTCCTGCTCATTATCTCTGCCATTCTGCAGTTTTAATACATATTCGATTAGTTCCTGGAAGGAAACATCCCACAGGACAAAATAACAACATTAACTAAACATAAACTGTCTTCATGTTCAACGATTATGGAGTCTATATCGCCTTGTGTCAAGTGGGTGGCTTGTCCATGTCCCTGTAGGTGGGGGACGGGTGGGGTTGGTCTTCTTTCCCTTTGTGACTCGTCACCCCCTTTTCTTTATTGTGAGCTACGCATTTCTTGCGGCTGAGCGCCACTCATCACATTACTAGGCTTCATGGGGGCATGTCGTCGGATGGTAGGAACATGTCTCTCACCACGGTTTTCCATGCCTCAAATTTAGCGTTGGTGTCCCCATCACCCCGAACAGTCCCAGATCCCTAGGCTTCTGTCTCTGCAGCCGTCCATCGCTTCATTTCCCTTTTCCATCTCATGTATTGTGGGCCTTTTTTGGACTTCCATGACATTGCCATCTCCCTTTTTGCTAGTATGCATGCCATGTCCATCACCCGGACAATATGTTTTATTTTGCTTAGCCTGGGGTATGTGCCCAGCAGACATTCCTTCATTGTCCATTCATATCGGGTAACTCCACCATTCTCGCATGCTTGTTTGACGTTGGCCCAAAGACTGCCCACTTTTGCACACTCCCAAAACATGTGTATCAGTCCTGCTTCGTCGCTAGTGCACCATGGGCAGTGTGCCTCTGCCTGCCGTTTGAAGCTTGCTACCCTTTTTGTACGTTCTATATAGCACGTTTGCTTGGATTAGCCTGAACCTGGCGTTTCTGGACACTGACTTTGGGAATTTCAGTGCTCTCTCCCACTCATTGTCTGATAACCCCTCACCAATGTCCGTCTCCCATTTGGTCCTTAACGTGGCTCCACGGGGGTTGGGCCTGTAGTTTAGCTGCGCATAGATTCTCGACACTGGCCTCCACCCGTCGCTCAGGTTGTACATTTCTGTCACTAGGGGGGTTGTTGCTGGTTCCTCTGGCCAGCTGTCCCATCTCCCCTTAGCCTCGTGTCTGAGTTTCTGATACCATAGGAACTGTCCCATTGGTAGACCCTCCATCTCGTGCAGTGATTCCAGATCCCTAAATTCTCCCTCCTCGTACATGTCTCCCCAAGCGTATATACCCAGCCCCTCCCATTGCCTAAGTATGTTAACCTCGGCTGGAGTCGTTCTCATGTCCGCCATTATTGGCAGATCAGGGGAGTAGGGGTTCTTCAGATGTGTGATGGTCTTGACTCTTTCCCATACCAGTCTACCCAGATTGGCCAGAAAGGGAGCTCTTCCGGCACGATCCAGGGGCGCCCATATTATCTCTTTGAGGTACATAGGTTTGACAAGCTCACTCAGTAGGCCGGTTTCATTGGTGACCTCATCTGACAGCCATTTAGTGACGTGACTGAGTTGGGCCGCCAAGTAGTACCTTTCAAAATCCGGGAGTTGTATGCCCCCCTTATCGTAGGGGAGTGTTAAAATATTCAATGTCAGTTTGTGGCGTGTTTTTCCCCATATGAAGTCTCTAATCTGGGCTTCTAGCTTTCGGAAGAAGGATGGCCTGATGTAGTGGCAGATGGTTTGGAAGAAGTATAGATAACGTGGTAGTATAATCATTTTTGCTATCGATGCCCTTCCCATCATTGAGAGCGGTAACCTTGACCAAAATTTCATTGAGTTGTGGAGCCCTTGAGATACCGCCTGTGTATTCTGCTCGTGTGTGAGTTCAGGTGTGTGTCGGATCTTGACCCCCAAGTATTTAAACATGTCCTGCTGCCATCTTATCCCAACCTGCGGTAGGCTGTCTACTTCCACCCCCCTCAAGCCTGCCAGTGGGAACATGCAGGATTTTTGTCTGCTGAAGTGTATCCCCGAGTACCGTGCAAAGTTATCCTGCACTTCCAAAATTGTAGGGGCATTGTTTTTTGGGTCTGTTAGGTAAATTAGGACATCATCCGCGTATAGTGAGATAACGTGAAACCCCCCGCCCACTCTTATTCCAGCATCCCAGAATTGCTTCCTTATATAGATTGCGATTGGCTCCAACCCCAGTATATAGATCATGGGGGAGAGGGGACAACCCTGTCTGTACCTCTTTGTATTTCCCAGGCTTCCGATACCCACTTGCCCGTTTTTACTCTGGCTGTGGGATTATTGTATAATATTTTGACCCAGCGCACGAATCCCTCCCCGAATCCAAACTCCCTTAGCACCTCTATCAACCACTCCCAGTAGATGGAGTCGAATGCCTTTATGGCGTCCAATGACATCACTGCCATTTGTTCCTGGCATCCCGCTGTGTGTGCTATAATGTGCTGTAGCCGTCGCAAATTGGCAGTTGTATTGCGGCCAGGCACAAAGCCATTCTGGTCCTCGTGAACCAGACTGCCTGTCACTTTGGACAATTTGTTGGCCAGGATGGTGGTCAGTATCTTACTGTCATAATTCAGCATTTCTATTGGTCTATAAGAGTCGCATTCTTCGGTTGGTCTTTGTGATTTGGGTATTGGGACTATAAGTGTCTCCCTCATGGTCTTGGGTAAGGTTCCTATCTCATAAGCTTCTTGAAATACCTCATGCAGTAATGGGACCAGTGTTGTCTCGTATGCTTTGTAGAACTCCGGGGGAGCCCGTCTGTCCCTGGGGTCTTGCATGTGGACAGGGCTCTAATTGCTACTGAAATGCCCTCTAGGGTGAGGGCCTCTTCCAGTGAGTCGCGTTGTTGCTCGTCCAGTTTAGGAAGTCCTATCTCCTCTAGGGTGTCTTTTATATCTGTCAGCGGGACTTGGGTGCCGTGTGCGTATAATGTAGAGTAAAAGTCAGCAAATGTGGTGTTGATCGAGTGCTGGGTTGTTCTCGTTAGTCCCGTCTTGTCTTTTATCGCAGTCACTGGGTGTTGTGGGTGTTCTCGCCTACATAGCCAAGCCAGTAACCTGCCTGGCTTGTCACCCAGTATGTGTGCCCTGGTAGTGCGTGCTGTGTAGTCGAACTTTGCTAGCCGTCCCCACGCCTGCTGACAGTTTGTCCGTGCCTCCTGCAAATGTTCCTCCTCATCTCTAGTGCCAGAGCTGTTAATTTCTCCCAGCCTTATTTCTTCCTCCCTTTCCTCCAACTCCTTCCTCAGCATTTTCCTGACTCCCGCTGTCCCGGCTATAACCTCTCCCCTCGTTACCACCTTTAGGGCCTCCCATACCGTGCTCCAGCGCTTCACACTACCACTGTTGTTGGTGACATATTCTACCAGTTTATCTCCCAGCTCCTCCTTAAATATTGGGTCCCTCAGAGCCTCTGTGGGCATTCGCCATAGCGGGATAGGGGGTCTAGGGCCCTTCAGAGCCCAGTGCATTATCAGGGGGGAGTGGTCCGAAATCGATCTACCCAAGTATTGTATTGATTCCACCTGAGCCAGGTGCATTTTGTCTATAAACATGTAATCGATTCTCGTGTAGAGGTTGTGTGGGGAGGAATAATGTGAGTATCCTCTGTCTGTGGGATGGTGTTCCCTCCAGACATCTGCCAGGTCTAGTTGTTCCAGCAGATTGTTTAGCACCCTAGAGGCCCTGTCCGATTGCTTCTGCGGGGGTTCAGATCTATCTAGGTCCACGTCCCTCACACAGTTAAGATCCCCACCCCATATGTACAGGCCATCCCTGTGCCCCGCCAGTTTCATCTGCAGCCTAGCTAGGTAAGACGGAATGCCGTGGTTTGGAAAATATGTGTTGACTATGCAGATCTCTACCTGCTCCAGCACTCCCCACAGTATCAGATACCTCCCCTCCGGGTCTACCTCAGTTCTTGTCATCTGAAAGGGCACCACAGGGTTGATCCAAGTGTACACTCCCCTAGCAAATTTGGAATATGGGGCCCCCTGTCCTTGTCCTCCCCAGTGCTCCTTCATCTTTGCCTGGTCCTCCACCGAGAGATGAGTCTCTTGGAGCAGTGCGATGTCTACTTTCTTCCTGCGCAGATAGGACCTGATCCTGTTCCGGCGTAGATATGACCCCAACCCTCTCACATTCCAGGTTAGTATTCTAAGTTGCATTGCCATATTTAGGGCGCTTCCTCCCGGGGCTTTGTTTCCCCCCCGCCTCCTCACCTTCCATCTTGCATCTTGAATGTCTAGGCCACCCCTCCTTATTCCTCGTTCTGCATGAAGATTGTGGTGCTGAACTGGAACTGCTGCAACAACGAATGCAGCTTAAACAGACAACTCTATGAACTGGCAGTCCGACAAACAAGCAGTTCGGACTGTGTAACTGAAACTGCCCCCAGCAGTTACAGTGAACCTGTAGCACTCAGGGGCTCCCACGCTTTCTGAGCCTCTCCTGGCTTTCCGGCGTGGGCAATGTGCAGGAATGTGACCTGCATGTGTCTCGTAGGGGTGGGCCATTGGCCTGTTTGCCATTGACGTGGTCGTGTGTGGTGTCCTGCTCCTCTGCCCAGTATTGCTATCCGAGTGTTACGGTCGTAGTTGCCGGTTGATCAACCAATTCATGCCTCATGTGCAAGATCAGTGGTCTATATTGGCGGTTGTTGCTTCTTGTTACATCTGTTATTCAGCTTGTGGTGGCTTTTCCCCATCGTCCGCTAAGTTATTGTGTTCAAGCCACATATTTGCCGGGGCCGGAGTTTCCAAGAAAATTGCTTTCCCTTTATAGAGGACCTTGAGGCGAGAGGGGTAAAGCAACATATATTTGAGGTTAAGTTTGCGCAGCCTTGCCTTAATCGGTATAAATGAGTTCCTGGCGTATTGTACTGCAGGGGTGTAATCCGGGTATATGACAATTGTAGAATCCTTCCTCCTTATTTCTCCCCCCTCTCTGGAATACCTCAGTATTATCTCCCTGTCGCGAAAATTAAGGATTTTGGCAATAATCGGACGCGGGTATGAGCCTGGAGGCGGACCCTTCTGAAGAGACCTGTGGGCGCGTTCCACTGAAAACCCTTGGGAGAGCCTTCCTGCCCCAATTTCTTGTTGTAGCATCATTTCTATGAATTCTGTAGGGTTCGGGCCTTCCATATCCTCGGGAGCCCCTAGAATCCTGATGTTGTTGCGCCGAGCGTGACCTTCTGCATCCTTGGATCGTGTTTCCAGTCTCGACACTTTTTGTTCCAGTTCCTGGACTCGCTTTTCCAGATCCGCGGTGTTTTCAACATTAACCTGCAGAGTGGTCTCATTGACATTTACTCTTTCCGTCAAGTTGCACGCGTCTTGGCGCATGAGTTGCATGTCCACTTTTATTTCATCAAACCCGCTTTCAATGGAGGTGCGGAACTCTGCGATAGCTTGAAGGACTTGCGTGTTATCAGGTACCACACCTGTGTGTGCTGGCTCACCCGTAGTTGTGGGTTCGGGCAGCAGCGGCTGTTTAGATCTGACCGTTGTGTAAGTGTCCATTATTGTATTTTTGAGTTTAGCTTTAGATGGAGACATCACGTCTCGCAGGGCCGGCGTGCCTGCCGCCTTATTCCGTGGGTGTCTAGGTGAATGCTGGACAGCTGTGTTGGGCCGGAGATAAAACCTCTCCTCGAGTGCGTCCCTCACCTGTGCCAAGTTGGGTTCAGCTTTCAGTGCTACCGCCAGCGGCGGTCCAAAGGGTGTCCCTGGCAGCGATGGGCCCCCGGCCGCGGCCCGGCGCAGATTTGATCTCAGCGGCACCACCCTTCCTTGGTGCAGGCAGGTCCAGAGAGTCACCGGCCAAGGGTGCGTGCGTTGGAGGAACACCCCCAGGCCGGGCGTAGCAGGGACCGCAGGCCGCCTGTATCTTGTGGGGCTCTTCCAAGGTTGTAGAACAGACCTCCGTCCAAGGCGCCAGCTCGCTTATTCGTGTGCCCCCAACTGCGTGTCTGCCCGTCAGGGAGTCCAGGGCCTGATCTAGCCGTTGGTCCCTCCGCCTGCACGCCACATCAGGGGAACAGGAGCGCTTCCTCTTAGCCCCACTCCCGCTTTTTCATTTATATTTTCATTTATATTTTCTCCTATTGTGGCTATCCTTGCCGCCGCAGGGAGGGGGGAGGATGTAGGGCCGCTACTCACGGGTTACAAACTGCGGAGTCTGTCGTTATGCTCCACAGTGTTTGCGGCCGGGCCCCCGGTCACGCCGTGCAGGGCCTCTCCTGGCTCCTCTGGTCTCTCGCAGGGAGCCCGTGCTCCGTTCCCCTGGACCCAGCCTCTCTCCGCAGTGGAAGGGCGGTGGAAGGGGACTCTCCCTCTCGATCCCCGGGTCACTGCTGTATGAGTCCTCCGGTGCCCTCCGAAGGGCTGCGGTGGCGTTCCGATGGCGCTCTGCGGGTCCTAGCGCCGCGCAGCCCCGCAGGCCCCCCCCAGACAACAAGCCATCCTCAGTGTGTGATCTTTTCCCCCCGCTTCGTCCGTGTCAGGAGCGTGACGTCGGCGCCAGAGGCACTGCGCCGGGGCCGCTCAGAAACTCGGTCCGCGGGTTCTCTGTGTTTCGCGGTCAGTTAGGTTCAGTGCTGGAGGCCGCCATCTTGGGTGCTCTGGAGGGGAGCTTCTTCCAACGGTTCGTTTATCCCCTTGCAGACTCCGATTTCTCCCGAAAATGAGGTCGAGTGCAGCAAATGGGTTCCCCTACACTCGACCAGGTTTATAGCCTCGTACGCTCTCGATTAAGCACCGTAACATCTGTCGATTCAGGATCATGGGCAGGAGCTCAGGCAAACACCGACCTCACTCCATGTGCGTAGCCACGCCCCCCCCTCATGTTTAACACTATTGGCCAAATATCAGGCAATCTAACTATGCTTCTCTCATCATCTCAGACTCCGAAAGGGGACTGCACACACGATTCTAACCTGAGGATGCGCGCATGCCATGTGCGTCTCGGGTAACCGTGGCTGTGTCGCGCACGTGCAGCACGGCCATGGCAACCACCAAACTCTTAAGCGTTACGGCTGTATCACACAGCCAGACGGTGAACTAACACGAGCGCATAGTTCTTATACATGGCCAAACATCTGGCAATCCAACTATGCTTCTCTCATCATCTCAGACTCCAAAAGGGGTCTGCACAAACAATACTAACCTGAGGATGCGTGCATGCCCGTGTGCGTCTCTGGTAACCATGGCCGTGACACGCACGTGCAGCACGGCCATGAAAACCAACAAACCCTCAAGCGTTACGGCTTTATCACTCAGCCAGACGGTGAACTAACATGAGTGAACAGTTATCATAAGGACATGGCCCACTGTGTATACAGTTCAATTGGCGATAGAATTAATAATCATGTCCCACAAACGAAAGCTGTAGGATGGACAAGTAGTCCCACACAAAGATGGCTTCCTGAGCAGGGACGCGCGTGCGCACCGCTCCTATGGCAACCTTTAATGCGAGAGGACAAGCAATGCGTCCTGGGGACGGGCTGCTCCTCTTGATTTTCAAATGCGGTTTTCTCCAAGTAAGTTTCTGGATGCAGATGCATTGAGCCTAGGCTTCTCTACCGCCCTAGACTACAATGAACAGCATTTGCTTCATATATGATATACGAGCACAATTGCAGAATTGTATTCACAGAGTGGGATACACATTACACGCCATGGGTGACTAGCGTTACTGGGGGATTAGATTTCTGATTCCCATCACTTTTAGCCTAATAGACACCTTTAAGTATAATATTAACTACATCTGCTCGTAGTTATAGACCTGAATAGCATTTATGTTGGTCTTGAAGTAATGAGAGATGACCCATATACTCCTTATCTCTCCATGCCTTTAGCCGCCTACATTTGGAATCACAGCCTGACACTGCCACAGTACCCGGTGAGACGAGTTGGCATTTGACCGGGCGAGTAACCTAGAATAACACATGTAGCACTCCAGAGCATCACCCTTGCTAAAGATTGGATACTTACAATTGCGTGTTATGTTACATTTACCATGCAGGTGATAATGAACTTTCTCTGCTTACCGAGAAAATAAGGTTAGTGTATTTCCATCTATATGAGAATCACTAGCCAAGTCTCACACACTCTATAAAGTTCTAATCAGTGTATCCGTATACCTTGTAGGAACCCGAATTGAATATTGTTGAATCTAAAACGCGTCCTGCCCTGAAGATGGATTTTGAATAATCCGAAACGCGTTGGCACTTATTACTCTATAGGAGTGTCTTTAGGAAATTCTGAGCAGAATGAATGAAACTGCCCAGAAGTAGGGAA
The DNA here is from genome assembly GCF_040938575.1 of Ambystoma mexicanum. Lineage (NCBI taxonomy): Eukaryota > Metazoa > Chordata > Amphibia > Caudata > Ambystomatidae > Ambystoma > Ambystoma mexicanum. The sequence continues at coordinate 377,477,236 of NC_090926.1, read as the reverse complement.
ACACAAATGTGGTAACTTACCTACACAAGAATTGTTTTACCATGTTTGTTTAGATGTGTCGTACTCTACATATGCCTTTGTATAAATTACGGTTTGTTTGAGCACCTCTTCAGCTCAATTGAATTATTATCTTTTGTTTCTGAGTTGTTCTTTGACTTGTATGAGTTAACCTGTGAGTTGAATCAGTATTACACACTGTAATGCAACAGTGTCGTGCAAATTAAATTTGGTTACGTTTTATTTGACAAGGTTTGGTCTGTCTAACATCTGTTTATGCTCAGCTTTGTGGTTCTTGACTATAGACACAGAGATTGACAGATCCTCATGTATACTGTCCATTAATTGAACATTAGACATGTAAAGTGTATTCAACTACTTCGAAATTACAACTTGATTAAATCAACTCTCGCAGATCAAACACTCCCAGGTGGGAGTCCTTTGAGTTCACGAGGTGGAATTACTATTTGGGATTAGTTCCCATCAGGAGTGCAGCATAGGGCTACCGGCTGGCAACGGTTGGTGTGTGTCTTGTACCTTCACAATGCAACACAACTTTCTACCCACTTCAATGCAATTACACCCAAATGAATAGTCTCCTGCTACTGCACTGTCACAAGTGAAGACTCTCAACCAAAACCCGGCCACGTGCCCCCAGAATTGTCGCAGATTATTGTGTGATCACACTCAACTCAGGGAGTTCCCCTCCCCAATCCAGGTGGCACACACACCCAAAGCGCTTTTTATTTCATATTCACTTTGGTGAGGTCTCGCACCCACCCCAACAAATACCCTGTGTCACGATGGGACTAGGAACCAGGCGGGTGTATAGTAAGAATATTTATTTATTTATTTAAGGTTTGACAAAGAAGATTAGCTGCCAATGTCAGTCCCCAATGCTGTACCAACACCCAATACCACAACTTTCTGTTACTAAAACAGCACAGGTATAATTTAGAAATATACAGTCACAATTAACAAGAGATTTAATTTCAATTTAAGCAATAGAATACATTCACAATACAATGGAAAAATCGTTTTGCAACACACATTCAAAGGACAAGCAGTGCTTTGGGATTCTGGTTTGGGAGGCAAGGGAATCAATGGGAAATTTCGTTTTTAGGCTTTCATTTCAAAGGCACAGTTGGGAAAAGGAACTCAAATGGGGAAATAGTTTTTCAACTTGTATTTAAAAAGCACGGTTGGGAAAAGGAGTTTGAAGGGAAATCGTTTTTTAACACACATTCAAATGAGATGTAAGGCTTTGTAATTCTGACTTTGGAATCACTGGCTATAAATGGGAACTTTTGTTTTGTACCATCTACATTAACTTCAAAGGTTGCATTTAGGATTACTTATTTTGGGATTATGGACACTGACCTTCGGGACAGGAGTCAGGGGTTTCAGAAGGACAGTCACCCAAGTCTTTAGGGTCTATACCGGCTGTAACACACAGGGCATGAACTTTGTTCATTTTGAATTCTAATAACACTTATCCAGTGATTTTCAGTATGGGAATTAAGTGATTTAACTTCAATTCAATGCGCTAAGGATCCACACAGCTTCCCCCATCACCAAATGGAAAGGGTTAAGGTGGGCTTTTCCCAACACAATTTAAATGGATAGTGTGATTTTTCTATAGTGGAATTGATTTGAATTGGATTTTATACAATGTGCCAAGGGCCTGTCCAGTTTCACCGCCCCCCCATCCCCAACCCATTAATGGAAAGGTATAAGTCAGGTAGCTCCACACAATTGATGGCTTTTGGATTCATCTACTTACATGGGATCCTTTGGTCAGGGAAAACAGCAGGGCTCTTCTGGGACAGTGCAGATCTGGTCAAGGGCTTTCAGTCAAGGATTTTCTTCTGTTCCCAGACTCCTTCTGGTCCTCTGATGGGGTCCCAGCTAGCTTCTAGGTTTCCCTGTCACTGTTTCCAATACAAGGACTGAGGCCTCTTGGCTAGTTGTTCCTTGCAAGAGTCTGTCAGCAGGCTATCTACAGTAATAAAGTGAAAAAGCCCTGTTCTGATGCAAACATGCCCTCTTATAGTGCTGATGACACTCCAACATTGTCATAATTCCCACGTTAAGGATTGGCTAGCACTATGCCTTTATCTCCCACCAAGACGACCACTGGCTGCTGATAGGACCAGCATTTGGGAGATGTGTATGATGTAGGCTGAGGGAGGAGAAAGATTTGTCGTCTCAAAATGACAAGTGGGTTTAACCTTTCTGCGTTCTGAAAATCTCATAAGAAGACAACTACGCACATTTTTCAGATAACTACATAAATCTATATATTTTTTGACTCTACATTGTATAGCAAGTCAGAAAATAGACATTTTATTTCAGAACGCCCTTCCTGGGAAGAGCCACTGTTTTCCGTTGACATCAATGGCACTGCATGCTATGAGAGGTAGTTTCATTTCTCCTCCAAGTTTACATTGCTCCTTAAGCATGTGACCAGCCACTTGCTCGAGCCATTTAGCGCTTTGGATTAAAGCGCTATATAAAAACAATAAATACAAACACAAATACAAATACCGTTTCCTCCTGAGCTTCAAATGGTCTTTGTTTAGAGCTAATGCACATTTTATGTGAAACCTGACCTGTTATCTGTAAATCCCATAATTTCAATCTTCTTCTTTGTATATTTTAGCATTTAAATTATCAAGCAGACCTGCTTCCTTGGTGGGCCCAGTCCCAAGGTCTTGGGGTCAAAGCTTCAGCTCAGAGAGAAAGACAAGTTGCAGTTCACAATTCTGAAAGCCTAGCATATTGCATCCACCCACTGTGTACATGTAACTTTCAATACTGCACCAGTGCCTGTTATTCACAATATAATCTTTCTTTATATTCTGTATAAACAGAAATATGTTCACTCTTGGTATTCTTCACAAAATATGCCACAGTTAAATAAGAAATCTGTGTTCATTAATGAAAAAACTAAATAGGCCTTTCCTTATAAATGTTGTCATCTTTATGTGCTGAAATTGAGTCTCTTTATTCCTGAAAATGCAGTCTGTCATATGACTTTACCTTCCCAATGTAAGGCATCATTCCTCCTTTTTAGCTTCCAGATGCACATTATTTCAAATGTATTTATTCTTTCCATGTGCAGTGTTACAGTTTTGAATCTGTCAAAGTGGGCATTTACACGAAGTCAGCATCTGCAATGCCACATGTACTTGGAATCCATAGGCCACAGTTAACAATATTCCAATTCTAAGTCTGACTCTTTTCTGGCTGAAAGCCTGTACATTGTAACAAAAGGGAGGGAGGCTCGTTCTCAGTCATTCACTAGGCCTTATGTTGAAATCACTGTTTTGTACTGGCTTTTATATTTCAATGGGACTCCACACGGAGCCAGTTTCACTCTCACAATGAGGCCTAGTATGGCCTCTCCATCTCTGTCTCTCTGGGCTGTCTTTTTACCCCAAAGTGTTGGGTGATGACGATGCACAAACTTATACCAACTAGATTGAGTCTCACTCCTCCTGTGGTCCTATAGCATCACAATCTTTTCTCCTGGGTGGGAAGCTGGGAGGCATTATAAAGGCTACCGATTGGCCTCAGAAATCTGCCTACAAGACGTTCTATCACAAATGTACCCTGCACAGTGCATGTAATGACTTACAGGTGCTTTAACTGTCCATAAGCACATGCCTCTGGTATGACAATACTAACCTCCCTCACTAACGTGACAGGAGGTTTAGATTCTATTAACGACACCGACACAGGGGCAAATATTATCCCTCCCACTCATGTTTCAGTTTATCTTTTAGTAAACAAATGGTAATCAGGGACTACCTAAAGTTACAAGGTGCATACCATGGTCATGGTGGGCACTTGATGGTTGGGTCGTATTTCTAGCTTGGTTTTTGTTATGTGCTTATACAAGACTATAAGCAATAAAGCAGAGGATGAGGGACTAATGAACAGGCAATTTATGGCAACTGGACTTAATTGGTGCCCCCAAAGCCATGGCTCCTCCTCAGCAGTGATCTGTGTTTTCTTGACATTTGGAACATATTTGTTGAAGTTTAAGTGCAGTTTTCTCTACTTGATTGAAGTGGATAGAAAGGATTTATAAACACGTCTTGCCCCTGTGTCTTTAATGGGCTCTAAACCCTTTTATTTTTAATATATATTATTGGTTTTACATCAAATGTGACAAGGGCCAAGCACACATTGTGGATGCACTACAATAGTATCATGGTATGTCAAACAAAAGAGGCATAAGAAAGACAAAAAAACTTTTTTTCTTCCATTTACCTTTCCCCTCCCACTCCCACTCCCCCACCCCTTCTCTTTCCCTCCCCCTCTGCCCCCAACTCATCTCGAGGAAGATTGATATAGCATGAAGTATTGACTAAAAGGTCCACTTTTAACACTTACATATCCTACGTATCCACCACACGCTAATAAAGCCTGGTCTCGGACCAGTCACATTCTCATGGCCCCCAGTTCAAACCGAAGTGGCTGACGTGCATACAGATGTGGCAAAAACTCGATGCCGCCAGCTCTGAGGTCAGAACTGGCACTTGCTAAAGTGCGCCTAGCAAGGACTCTCGGTAAGTTGAATAGTGTTCTATGAAGGGGAACCATATCAGGTCAATGTGCTTTTGGGAATCCTGAAGGGCAGCTGTGAGACTCTCCATCTCATAAATGGCGTATGCTTGAGTAATCCATTCTCTTTTTGAAGGCAAGACCACACACTGCCACTTGATCGTTAGACATACCTTTGCCGCCAAGAAAAGGTTACGAGGCATGTGTAATAGCAATGTGTACGAGTCTTCCCCATCTGATTTAATGCTAAACAGTACTAATTATGGAGAGAGCGTTCTGGAGATCCCATCTACTGCTCAAATCAACCCTAACAATTTGCTCCAATAAGTCTGGACATGCACACAGTTCCACCATTGGTGCCAGTAATCACACACTTCCCCGCATCCCCTCCAACAATACGGGGAGGTCCCCTGGTACATTTTGGAGAGCCTCTGAGGTGTGTAGTGCCATCTCAACAACAATTTTACATTATGCATTTTGTATTGCATGGAGATTGATGATCCCCATACTCCTCTATGAATGGCCTGCCATACATTTGTAGAGTCGCTAAGTGCAAGGTCTGTGTCCCATTTGGTTTCAGAAGTGGGCCGTGTTAGGTGGCCCCTAGTTAAGAGTGCACTATATAGGTCGGTGATCAGTCCCCTTAGTACATTGCTAGGACTTGTTCAAATGCAGTAAGCGGGTGACGTAAAGAATTGCCCCATTGAGGGTCATGGAGGGTACTCTTTAGTTGCAGATAAAGTGGGGAGTAATCGAGATGCCGTGCAGTGTGTGTTCTAGCTCCTCTTTCGAGAGGTACGTTCCCTTCTTCCAGATTTGCCCAGCTCTAACTAATCCCTCTTCATATAACGGTTAGAAAACGAGGGACTTCACTAAGGTGATCGTGCATTGGGGGGACCAAATACAGCTTAGGGGGGAGGGCCACGTCGTTATTCGCTTCATGGATTGTGAGGGGTGCCACATAGTCCATAGCACCATCAGAACTGGGTGTACCCGGACCCTGCGGGGTATGGAGGTGTACGGAACCCACACCCAATGTAACCGGGGCAAAGAGAGTATTCTCCAGGGGGACCCACTGCCTTTCCGGGTTTTCCCAGATGTGGTCTGAGAGAATTCTAAGTTGGGCGGCTCTATAATATTCCGAGAAGTCGGGGAACCCTGTGCCTCCCTTGTCTTTTAGAGTCTTGTATGGAATTCGGGGCTTAGAGTCTGCCCATAAAAAGGCTAACAGTGTTTGCTTGATTTCTACTAAAAGCATTTCTGGGATGACGACTGGCAGGGACTGGAAGAGGAAGAGGAATCTGGTGAGAACGTTCATTTTTATGGATGTAAACCTTGCTGCCCAGTATAGTGGTAGTTTAGACCATCTGTTCAGATCAGACTTAATGGCATTCCACAGGGGCACAAGGTTTGCTTGAAACAGGTTGCCTAGAGTCGACGTGATGTCTACCCCTAGATATCTAGTAATTTCAGTTTGCACTTGGAAGCCCCACCTCGCTGTGTGCTGAGGTGGAAGGGCAGTGGTTGGGTGAAGGGGTAATGCAATTTGTTAGCTTAGAATCCTAATAGCTTTCCCTACTCCTGCATGGTTTTAAAGAGGGCAGGGACAGATTCCAACAGGCGTATAAGGTATCTCAGGATGTCGTCTGCGAACCTCGCCAATTTATATTCTTTCCCTCCCTTTGTCATGCTGTGAATTTAGGAGTTTGACCGCACTTTCTGTGCAAAAGGCTCGATTACCAGGGCATAAAATAATGGGGAGAGGGGGAGCCCTGTTACCTGCCTCGGGTTAAGGCAAAGGAGTCGGAGGCGATACAATTAACAAGGACTTTTGCTGATGCGTTGCGGTACAATGCACTTGCCCCCCTAGCGCATACCTCACCCAAGCCTGCCCATCTCATTACTGCATTCAGGAAAGGCCATTCAACACGGTCAAATGCCTTTTCGGCATCAATGGATATCAGAATGGGGCATTCTTCCTCCTTATCAGGGTGAGCCATAAGATCTAGGGTTTTCCGTACATTGTCTGCCCCTTGCCTGCCTTTTATGTAGCCAACGTGGTCATTGTGGACTTGTTGGGGGAGAACCTGAGCCAGACGGGAGGCTAAAATACTGGCGTAGAGTTTGGCGTCCACGTTTATGTGAGAAATCGGGCAATAAGAGGCGTCATTGCCCACTTTGGGAATCACAATTATTCTTGACTCAGCAATGACGGGGGGCCTGACCTGACTATAATATTGAGTTGAAGAGTTTGGTTAAGTTAGGGCTAAGGGCACTGCAGTTTGCTTTGTAGAAAGCCGGGGTGATCCCATCCTGCCCAGGAGCTGAGCCAGCTTTAAGATGGTAGATGGCATATTTAACCTCTTCAGTCGATGTTGGGGCGTTGAGTACGTTTAAATGATCCTGTGCTATTTGGGGTCAGGGTAGGCTCGATAAGTACTCTTTGATTTCTGACTCAAATCCCTGTTTTTTCAGCTGTATATAAGCTAGTGTAAAATCTCAAGAAATGATTTGTTATATCCTCGGGATTGGTTAGGATTAGGCCTTGCTCGCTTCTAATTTTATATATTGCTCTTTGTTTCCGTAAGCGGTTGGCCAGCCTGGTGTGGGCTTTATCGTCTCTCTCATAAAACTTTTTTTCAATAGTCTCAGTTGCGTTAGAGCCCTTTTCTGCCATATATCTTTCAACTCCTCCCGAAGCGTTTTAACTTGGACGAAAATTAGGTCTGCCCCAGCTATCTGAGCGCAAAGTCTCCGCTTGTGATGTGCAATCTCGGTTTTCAATTCTTTTTCCCTATCCAATTGGATTTTATTCCTGTGCGCTCCCTCTGATATTAGGACCCCTCGTAATGTGGCTTCCCCGTCTCCCATATCGTATTTTGTGTAATGTCCTCAGTGTAATTTAAGTCATAAACGTTTTTAATCACTTCTGTGAATGAATCTTTAAACACTGGGTCTTTGCAGAGATAGTCGTTGCATACCGATTTCCATTTTGTGCTATGAGGTGGGCCTAGATCCATTTCTAACGTGCAGAGTTAGTGGTCCGACCATGCCTCTATCTCTATGGAGGCATTGGCTTCCTCTTCTGAGGTCATCCTGAAACTTTCTCTATCATGCTCGAAGCTTAGCAAAAAGGGTTGGCCCCACCGATACCGGATCCCTCGTTCTTGTAGCCACGCTGTTAGGGGGAGCGACAATCCCTCCTCACCTCAGATTTAGTGTGGTGGCAGAGAGATCCTGAAATAGTTTGACACTCAATCCCTCAAAGTCTATAGGTTCCTGGTTTCTTGCTCTCTGGAGTATCACCTGTCTCTGTTTATAGTAGTGGCACTTCACCAGGACAGACCGCGGCCCCCATCGGAGGGTCCCCGTCTCTGTGGACCCTGTCAAACTCCAAGGTGGGGAGAGTGGGGGCTTCAAAGAGGGAGGTTATCAGCATTTGTACTCTTTTCTCCAGGCTTGCTGGCGTCTCTCCCTGTTTCGCTGCAAGGCCCATGATGCAAATGTTAGTCCGCCTTTCCCGATTCTCCAAGTCAACGAGTTTGAGAAGCACAGTGCATTCCTTTAGCTCCAAATTTTGGAACCCAGTCTCGTACGTCATTGCTGTTATGTCAGCGGACTGTTGGTTATGTTCCGCGGCCTCCATTTCGGTCTTCCATCTTGGCCATCCTCGTCTGTAGATCTGTGACTGTTTCTGTCAGGCTAGTTTTGATGGAACAAATTTCCACCAGCAGTAGGCGGATGTCCGATTTAGTGGCACTATCGCGATCATTCCCCGGGATTTCTGTGGAACTTTGGACTTCTTCTTGTTACATGGTTTCGGGCGTGTGGCTGAACGTACACAGCCTGCTGAGGATGCGCGGATCCAGGATCACCTGTTGCAGTGGGGGAACCACCGTTGATGCTTAGTTAGCTTCTTTGCTGGAGACGGTGGTGCTCAGGGATGGGGGCTGCCTGTTCGCCGCTGAGTATATTGCACAGTGTCCTGCAGCTCAATCTGGTGTGGAGTGTTGCTCTTGGAACTCCACTAACTGGTGATCCCCCTTCCAGCAGGACACTTTAGTTGCCTCCCATTGCTTCTTAGAAATTATCTTCCCCCTTTTAGGCTTCTTATGTTTGCACGGTTCGTGGTTCTGTGTTAGGGCTCATTCACGCTGTTCCTGTTAGGCCCTTATTCTTGTGATGAAGGATGTTTAGGTCGAGGTTGCAGGAATGGGGGGCAGGGTGATGGTCCCAGGCAGCGCTTGTGCTGTGCTAAGATCTGGTAGTCAGGGCTGAGTTCACTTATGATTTCTTGGTGCCACCTATGGCTGTGAGATTACTGGTTCCCTGTGCCCAGGGAGCCCATGCAATCTATAACCCTGGGGTGCAGTTAAGTGTGCTGGTTCTCCTGCACTGCCGAGCTCGCAGGGTACAGTAGCGTTGTTGCTTTCCTCGTGACTCTCACCAGCTGGGGAGCAGATCGCTACTGCATTTTGCTCGATCAGCAAAGTGGAGGGTGAAAGACTGCTGCATATGCTGGAAACTGCCTATTGCTGGTCACTCTATAAGGGATGCCGACGTAAGGATGTCCCTCGTATCTGGGTGGCTAGAGAGGCCGGATGGTGGATGTGGGGCACTCCTACTGTTACGACGTGTGCGGGATGACCGCTCACGCTGCACCAAGGGCACCACTCGAAGCGCCTGCCTTATTCTGTGGCCCACCTCACCATACGAGTATGGATTGAGTCGAGGAGCAGGCCCACTTATCAGTCAGCGGTGCGCGAGTTCAGCACAGTGCATCGGGGTCGCTGCTGTTGAAGGGTGTATTGCTTATTAAAAGGGGCAGCACCGTGTGTTGTCGTGGACCGGAGCTGGAGGGACCCTACGAGGGGATCACCCAGTGAGCCCTGGGACCCAGCGCGTGCTCTCCCAGGGGGGGCCACAGAGCTGCGCTCCTTCCAAACGGTGACCGCTCTCCTCGTCCCTGCTGGCCTCTTACCGTGTTTGCTGCTTGAATAGGGCGAAATGCCCCTGCTCTGGTTTGAGGGTCTTCAGAGTGTTCACTCCTTCCAGTGGGCTCAGGGTGTGTGCTAGAGACACGCTTCACCATCCTAGCTATTCTGACCAGCGACCGACATTGCAGACACGCCGCAGCTCCGTGTCACAGGTTCTTCAGCTGGTCTTGTTCCCCTTGTTTGGGGTTGCGGTTTCTCTCGACACTTCGCTGTGATGTGCCCAGGATCCTCCGAAGCAATAACGTGATATTTTTATGGCATGAATTTAACTTTAGCAGGTGCAATTCGCCGTAATCTCGTGCCTGTAGAGGGAGATGAAGGCTCAGGCAGCCATTTAATCTGCGCCCCCTGGCAGGGTGGCCACCTTTTTTAGATCCTTTTGCGAGAAACTTGCCCACAAGGCAGTGATGATGTCACAGCGTCATTCACATTTGGCCTGCCCCATTTGTAATTTAAAGAATTTGTTATTGGCTCTTAACACCTGGCTTAATTGGAATGCAAATGGTTTGTCCTTGGGAGGTGATGGTCACAGTTTTTACCTGCAAACATAACAAAGCTTTAGCATTGGAATGAAGACAGGTGTCAGAGCGTGAGCACCAAGACAGAAGGAGCAAGGGCCACAGAGCCAGAGCCGGCCATAGGGGGGGCAGCCGGGCGACCGCCCAGGGCGCCATGCCCCCCAGGTCACCATTAGCCCTCGCTACGCCAGCTCGGGGGAGTCTTTCAAGGGCTCCCCCGAGCTGGCGTAGTGGGAGAAGGCGCGGCAGGCGGGCTTTTGCTGTTAAATGTACCCGCGCAGGAGGGCACATTTAATGACAATAGGGTGCTGTTGTCAGCACCCTATTGTCATTAAATGCGCCTCTCCGCCGCGGGCACCTTTAATGACAAAAGGCGCCATTAGCCTCCCACCAGCTCAGGGGAGTCTTTCAAGGCGTAGTGGCAGAAGGTGTAGCAGGTGACTCATTGTCATGAAATGCACCTGCGGCGGCGGGCTCATTTAATGACAATAGGGTGCTGACGCGTGATATGCATATCATTACCGCCTCGCCGTAGCGAGGTTAAAAAAATAAGGGGCCCATCTTGGCCCCGCCCCCTGTCAACCAGCAGCAGGTAACAGCGCTGTGGTGTTTAGACGGTGACTTCAGTTTGCAGAGTGTGCTGGACGCAGGTTGTCCCGACTTGCTGTCTCCCGAGAAATACGTGACAGTTGGCCACCGTACCCCCCGGTGGTCTCCGACTCTAAACCTTTTGACACCTTTGTGAGGGAATTTAGAAAGTAAAAAAAATGTGGCAAGAAACCATTCTGTGTGAGCGGAGTTGAGAAACAGTTGTGGGACAGGGAGAGGGAGAGAGGAAAAACAAGTGAGGCAGTGACACAGGGACTGGGGTGTCCGAGAAAAATGTGAAGTAATGCAGAGAAAAGTACGATGTGAGAGGCAGAGAAAAAGAGAAAAGGGGAATCATTGGTAAAAGGTGGCACTGAAAGTTAAAATGTGCCCTCATGTGGCGTCATAATCCATTTCAGAGTATACATGAAATAGCTTGTTCCCGGCCTGTGCGCCATAGCATTGTCCTGCCAGCGAGCTCCCTTTGGACACAACTGTGGGAAACATGCTTGCACACAAATGTCCCTTGTTCTGGCCGAAAGTCCGGCCATCCGAGGGCAGGTAGTGGGCAGCCGAGCGATGGGCCGAAGCACAGTCAGTCCCATGATGCGAAATATTCAAATGCAGAAAGATTGAAAAGATTGAGGATCCGCGGTGCTGCCTGGACACGCTCGCTCCCCTCTCCCTCTGCACTGCCGCTCAACGCTCCGGTACTCCTTTTCCTAAACTCCTACTCTCTCTCGCTTTCTCTCGCTCTCTTACCGGAGGTTGGGGAGCACACTGGACCCTGGGGAAGAGAGGTAAGTGGACTCCGTTGCTCCGCTATCACCGAAGACCGACAGGCTGCTCGAGGGTTTGCAAAAATGAGTTTCCGAAATGCCTCAGAGGCGCTCTGGTGCTTTTCAGATTACCTCATCTGCACAGCCAAAGAATAACATGGACGGGTCACTGTGTGAGTGGGCCACAGCCAGCTAGCTGTCTGACTGTCCTCATGCATGTCCTGTGACGGCGTGACACGGATGGTGTGTGTGTGTACCGGCAACAGTTCAGAGATCTCTATGTCTGCACCTGGGTTAACGGTTTCAAGGAACAGGTAGCTTGAGCTGGAGATCGTCCCTGGAAGGTGTCAGGCGTGCAATCTGTGTAATCTGAGCCTCCCTGCGGTGTACGCATTTAGTCATTGGCTGAACTGTGTTGTTGCACTAAACAAAAGCTGTAAATAAATATGCATGCCCTTGTAGGGGCAGAGTGGACTTTCCTATGATGTCACTTAAGGCCGAGTCAAAGGTTGTTCTTCAGGATTGAACCCCCTTCATCCAACACGGCAAAGGTAGAGGTTGTCCTCTACCCAGACTACTGTTTAGGAAACAGTAGTTTGGTTTTTTTGGTGCAAAACCGAAGGTGCAATGGGATCAGGGGTGCAACGAAATCTACGTTTCGGAGGGGTGGGGGTTAACCATCCAGATGTTGTCAGAGGCACCAACTTCAGAGGCGGTGGGGAGGGGCAAATTTACTTGTGTGGGGGCATCTAACTTCTTTACACTTTCTAATGTGACTATTCTAGTGCAACGTCAATGTTATAAGGAGGCAGGGAAAACTCTATTTTAAGTCTAAATGCACCCACTTAAGGACTGCTCTTGAGATTGATTAGTCTCCTCCGCGCCCCCTCCCACCCGTCTACCCCCTCCCCAGACTCCCTTTCAATCTCGCCCCTGGCAGGCAAGTACTAACCCCACATCACGATTTCAATTGCCTAAAAATGTATGCATGTGAATGCAGGTGCTAATAATTAAATGCCTTGTTAGTATTTGCTGGGGCTTTGTTAACAGCTTAGCCCAGCAGTTTAACATCTGTGTCCTGTAGGACAGCCAGGTCGAGTCAGCATAGCCCACAATTGGGTGGTGGAGTGGTAGGGGCTGAAGCCCAGTCAGCTCAATGGTGCTGTGCCACTGAGTGGGAGGAGTTATCTTAAGCCTACGAAATTGCAAACTGGGTAACCAGAAAACCAGGACTCACATCCAAACGTCCTCACTTGACCAATCCTTCTGATCCCGGGCAAACCACTCTACCTAAAGGGGTTTTATTTTCTTTGACCAAATTTGGGCTGCACTAGAACTGATTCTGTTGTCTACTGCTCGGAACCTGTCATGCTGACATGGTTTAACAGGTTACGGTTTTTCCTCTCTCTCTATAGATATATATTTATACATTCATCATTCGTATAGTGCACACCACACACGGAATTATCCCTTAGCCGCTCTTTGTGTTTATTCGTCATGAATGACATACTACACGCTTTGGCAGGCTGGGGACTTGCTTGTGTGGGAGACTTGGCTGTGCAAGGAGTCTGCTAGCACACTTTCTTTCACCAGATGTTTGAATTAATCACTATCACTGGTATTGCTCTGGGCAGTCTTATATATCATCATTATTACCCCTTACCGTGCCATTACAAGAGAGGACTGCTGTGTGCCAATGAGTCTTGATCCTGCCGCCAACAGGTACATTCTAGTCCAAACTGCTAAGCCACATCCCATTTGCACAGGAACACTAGCAGCCCTCGCTCTGTTTTGGACTTATAGTTTAGCAGTTTGGGTAGGACTCTTCCATCTTGTTTTAGTGTGGTTGGAAAACGGAGTGCCAGTACGTCATCTGTGATGCCATTTCCTGTGCTGTTACTGCCCGTGATATCACTCTCCATGACATCAACTCTGTCAAAGGTTACCCCAAAAGGCCTGCTCCTCCAGGGAAAATGTAAATGTTGAGCCTCCCCCAGACCCAGCAGAGAACTCCAAATAAGAGTGTGCTGTCGGAGGCTGAATCTGCAATATTTCCTTATTCAGAGGGATAGCTGAGGTGTCCGATTCCTGAGTCTGAACACTCTTTAGTTAATCAAAGATATAGCCGAGCTGTCAGAGGCAGATCCTACACTCACTGCTTATTCAGAGGGATAGCTGAGCTGTCTGAGGCCGAGCCTTAACTCTCTGCGTATTCAGGGGGATCGCTGAGCTGTCCGAGTCCTGAGTCTGAACACTCTTTAGTTATTAAGAGATATATTGTTGAGCTGTTTGAGGCAGAGCCTAAACTCTCTGCTTATTCAGAGGGATAGCTGAGCTGTCTAAGGCTGAGCCTGCACTCTCTGCTTATTCAGAGGGATAGCAAAGCTGTCCGAGTCCTGAGTCTGAGCACTCTTTAGTTATTAAGAGATATATTGTTGAGCTGTTTGAGGCAGAGCCTAAACTCTCTGCTTATTCAGAGGGATAGCTGAGCTGTCTAAGGCTGAACCTGCACTCTCTGCTTATTCAGAGGGATAGCAGAGCTGTCTAAGGCTGAGCCTGCACTCTCTGCTTATTCAGAGGGATAGCTGAGCTGTCTAAGGCTGAGCCTGCACTCTCTGCTTATTCAGAGGGATAGCTGAGCTGTCTAAGGCTGAGCCTGTACTCTCTGCTTATTCAGAGGGATAGCTGAGCTGTCTAAGGCCGAGCCTTAACTCTCTGCGTATTCAGGGGTATCGCTGAGCTGTCCGAGTCCTGAGTCTGAACACTCTTTAGTTATTAAGAGATATATTGTTGAGCTGTTTGAGGCAGAGCCTAAACTCTCTGCTTATTCAGAGGGATAGCTGAGCTGTCTAAGGCTGAGCCTGCACTCTCTGCTTATTCAGAGGGATAGCAAAGCTGTCCGAGTCCTGAGTCTGAGCACTCTTTAGTTATTAAGAGATATATTGTTGAGCTGTTTGAGGCAGAGCCTAAACTCTCTGCTTATTCAGAGGGATAGCTGAGCTGTCTAAGGCTGAACCTGCACTCTCTGCTTATTCAGAGGGATAGCAGAGCTGTCTAAGGCTGAGCCTGCACTCTCTGCTTATTCAGAGGGATAGCTGAGCTGTCTAAGGCTGAGCCTGCACTCTCTGCTTATTCAGAGGGATAGCTGAGCTGTCTAAGGCTGAGCATGTACTCTCTGCTTATTCAGAGGGATAGCTGAGCTGTCTAAGGCCGAGCCTTAACTCTCTGCGTATTCAGGGGGATCGCTGAGCTGTCCGAGTCCTGAGTCTGAACACTCTTTAGTTATTAAGAGATATATTGTTGAGCTGTTTGAGGCAGAGCCTAAACTCTCTGCTTATTCAGAGGGATAGCTGAGCTGTCTAAGGCTGAACCTGCACTCTCTGCTTATTCAGAGGGATAGCAGAGCTGTCTAAGGCTGAGCCTGCACTCTCTGCTTATTCAGAGGGATAGCTGAGCTGTCTAAGGCTGAGCCTGTACTCTCTGCTTATTCAGAGGGATAGCTGAGCTGTCTAAGGCTGAGCCTGCACTCTCTGCTTATTCAGAGGGATAGCAAAGCTGTCCGAGTCCTGAGTCTGAGCACTCTTTAGATATTTGGGAGATTCGCCATGGCTGCCTGGGAGTACTCGTTCAGGTAAGACTGTAAGGTATGACACCAGAGCCCTCCACAGGCAAGCCACCGGCACACATCGCGTTCCCCCCTCCCCCTGACCTCTGTCCGCCTCTCACGCTATTCCCCTCACCCAGAGGTACCCCTCGTTTCACAGCAGGCAGGAGCGCTTTCGTGCACGCACCTTTGCCGTGCCTTACCCCGCTTGTGCAGCCCGTGTCCTAATACGCAACACGCGGCTAGGGTGCAGGATCCCCCCACCTTCCACAATGCAGTCCTCATAACGGCCTCTACTATTCTCCCCAGGCCACCCCTTGATCACTATGACCCGCCAGCAAAACACCCGCGAGGTGCAACAAAAAAGCGATCCCCGAAATGAGCTCCTCCACCCTGCGAATCGGACTAGCGCAACACGTGCCTGACATTGCGCCACTCAGTGCCACCGGCAGCACCACAACAGGCCATCTGCACTGTTCCATTGATACACCACACCCCGTTGCGTCCAAAGTCATGCTCGCCACTAACCCCATTACCATTATTGATGTTGCTCATTCTACTCGCATGTACCGCCGTGTCACATGCCTCCTCTCACAATGTTCCGTATATAGCACACCCTGACAATGCCTCCCTAAACGCCACTGTGCAAGCTGTGCTGGTCACGCTAACATCTCCCCGAATGTCGTGACCAATCATGAGGTGCCTGATGTGCTTACCACCACTTGTATCGCCATTTCCATGTCTCCGACTGATGCACCTGAAGTTCCGGATATGCTGAACGCCATTTCCACAGGGCTGGACTGGAAACCAAACGAGGTGATGGAAATCATTTTCAATGTGGCCCCATATTACATATTTTCAGCAGGCTAAAGTGTTTTCCTATGGGAAAATTGAAAAATAGCACATGAAAGAGGCCCAGTCCACCCCTGCATTTCCATCAGAGACGTTTTTATGGGAGGGCAAAAGGGGCACTTGCCCAGGGCCACTACCGTGGAGGGGGCCCCACAAGGCTGCCTGATCTAAATCAGTAAGATTCCTTTGTTCACCAGACTTAAATAGCACACATCATGATATTTGATGGCATGGTGCTGGCACTCTAAACCTATTGCCTGTCTGTTTTGCAAGTACATTCTGCCTCGATCAATTCATCATGCAATGCTTTCTGTGTTCACTGTGTTATATATAGTTTGTGTATTCGTTCCTTGCTGCACAACTCGTGTAGCATTCTTTCCTTCCTGTGGGAATTATGTTGATCATGTGCAATAGCCACATTTGAAATGCACATTGGTAAATTGAGTGCCACAATGGATCAGAAGTTAGCTCAGTGTGTTAAGCACTCACTGCAGAGATATGTGTTCCTATGCAAGATTAGAATAGCACATTCCTGTAAGGCTGGCTGAGCCTTTCCTATGTCTGAAGTTTATAAACCTGCCTGCATATGTACTTGGTCTTGCAGCACAACAGGTGCTATTATCAGCAATGTACTCACACCAAATAGGTAAAACAAACATGCCATCCTTATGATGAAGGTCTAAAATTGGTTTGTTCGGATGGGGTGCTGTAAAACCTAGGCAATCACCTCCAACGAGGAGCATAAACTGTTAGTCCAAGAGATGAATAAGTATGTGAATTTGGAACCAAAGCATTCCTGCTTGTATCCTGGCTTTGCAAGCAGATAATACAGTGATCTTGGTCAAATCATCTAATATCTAGTACATTACTGTACTGTCTTCTGTGAAGTTTGCCTCCTTGCATGCTGGTGGCATCGTTTAGCCCATTTCTCGATCGTTCTTCTTATGTAGGCCATTTGAGTGGAAAGGGTGGTAGGCAGAAGGGAGCAGACCAGATGTGCAGGACTCGGGCAATCATATTTTAAAGTCTGCTTGTTTTACCGCAAAAGACCGCTTTGCATTTTTGTAAAAGTCAAAGGTTTTTCTGCACGTTTATAAATGATAATTTCATAAGCACATGTTTTGAAACTATGTAAAGCTTTAAAATACAAAAGACCAACCCATATTAAATCACACCGATTGGTATGCTGGTACTTAAATACCTTTCTTGATGATGGCGAGAATGAAGCTAGAATCATTCTGTGTTACACCCTTCTATAATATTTTGTTTTTAAAAATTGTCATGTTTGGTAATGTGATTGGTGTACTTTCCAAGTCAGTTTTATAAAAATTCGATTATTTTAGTTAATGGTAAGAACTGGTAATGAAAGTGTTCAAATGCTTAAATTGCAGAGTTGGCACAAATCCCAGATTCACCCCTTAATCAGCTTGTGTAATGCTGAGCATCTAACGTAACCTTGTATTGCCTAGCCTCTTGAAATTGCCAGCCCCTGAACCTTTCAAAATTGTCAGCCCTTCAGAGAGATTTCCTTCTTAGGGTATGATCTTCAAAATAGCCTCACCCATGGTTTCACTGGCTACAGTGTTGCTTCTACTATAATAGTGAGCATTGATATATTGCACACCACAGGCACTTTATTCATTTGATCTCTCATGGCAAAACTATTTTTAAACCATTATATAATCGCAGTCTGCCTGCATAGAGACACCTTCCTGGTAGCTTCTAATCTGCATCCCCTATCCATGCTATGGTATGTGTAGCTTTCTCCTTCCTACCAATTGGTCTCCTCTATCCATGCTTGAGCACGTTTGCGTTCTGGGAGGCAGCAAATGTGAGCTCTCTGTCTATTCTGGGATACATGTACCTTTTACATACAGTCCTGCATTAATACAACAGGTTGCATACCTTCCCGGATTATATTGATAAAAAGTCTCCTGAATCGATGCTAGAACATCAGTAACCTCTTCGTAGACTGATTATGTTGGCCTTCAAATGGTACTTGTTTATCATTCTGATTAGAGCAAGAATGAAGAGGGTAAGGGGACTTAAAGGGAGTAAACATCCTTATTTTTAATGCTGTGAGGCAGCATATCAACCTAAGGCTTGTGATTGCAGCGTGGGGGGGGGGCAGATATTCTTGATCACTTAATTCCTTTGGTTTGGTGGAGGGGGCCCCAAAGATGTCCGTGCCCAGGGCCCAAAAAGTGCTTAAGATGGCCCTGATTTCCATGTCTGTGACTGATGCGCCTGCAGTGCCTGATATGCTGAACACCACTTCTAATGCCATTTCCATGTCTGTGACTGATGCACCGCACCTAAAGTGCCTGATATGCTGAACGCCACTTCTAATGCCATTTCTGTTATAAAGCTCAGTCCAGGCAGCTTTAGGTTGTTTGATAAGTTTACTTCAGTTCATAAGTTACAGTTACAGGATTAAAACATAAGCAATGAAGAGAGAGAAAGACAAAGACACCGGCACCCATCACCCAGGGAGGGAGGGCTCAACTGACCAACTTAGAACTCTCATCACAGCATTCTCCCACTCATGCATCAACATTCCACAGGCACTCTGTTGACATCATAAATCACATGACAAACCACATCAGACTAACCAAGCACATCACAACAATTTCCATGTCTATAACTGATGCACCTGAAGGGCCAGATATGCTTAACACAACTTCTAATGCCATTTCCATGTCTGTGACTGATGCACCGCACCTAAAGTGCCTGTTATGCTGAACGCCACTTCTAATGCCATTTCCATGTCTATGACTGATGCACCTGAAGGGCCAGATATGCTTAAGGCAACTTCTAATGCCATTTCTATGTCTGTGACTGATGCACCGCACCGAAAGTGCCTGATATGCTGAACGCCACTTCTAATGCCATTTCCATGTCTATGACTGATGCACCTGAAGGGCCAGATATGCTTAAGGCAACTTCTAATGCCATTTCCATGTCTGTGACTGATGCACCGCACCTAAAGTGCCTGTTATGCTGAACGCCACTTCTAATGCCATTTCCATGTCTATGACTGATGCACCTGAAGGGCCAGATATGCTTAAGGCAACTTCTAATGCCATTTCTATGTCTGTGACTGATGCACCGCACCGAAAGTGCCTGATATGCTGAACGCCACTTCTAATGCCATTTCCATGTCTATGACTGATGCACCTGAAGTGCCTGATATGTTTAACGCTATTTCCATGTCTGTGACTGATGCACCTGAAGTGCCTGATATGTTTTACGCTGTTTCCATGTCTGTGACTGGAGCACCTGTAGTGTCCGATAGGCTTAACGCCACTCCCAATGCCATTACCATGTCCGTAACTGATGCACAACCAACGCCAGCCTCTCTCTGAATGCCACAACGAAGGACGTGCCTGGTATGCTCAATGCTACCACCTTGAAGACCGGCATGCATAATCTCACCATACTTACCAGCACCATAGCACCACAGAACAAGAATTGCCCTTCATCCAGGACCCCCACTACTTCCCTAACCAGTCAACACCACCCCAAGGTTGCGACAGCCGCCCCTCTCAGAGTCGCACTTATCAATGCTTGCTCCATCAAAACGCATGCCCTTGACATCCACAATCTCATCTCCACACTTAACCTAGACCTACTCTTTATCACAGACACAAAGCTTCATGTAGCATCCAGCCCTGCCCTGTCCCTTGCTCTTCCGTCAGGATACATCATCATCAGACAAGACCGCCCCGCTAAAGGAGGCGGAGTAGCCCTCATAGCTAAATAAACACTATCCATTAGGAAGTTAGAAAAAACTATGGAGAATAGCCGCAACTTCCTCCTCACTAAAATCAACATCCCCCTAACTTCCCCATTCACCTGCACCTTGTCTACCGCCCCCTGGCCCCATAAGTGACTTCCAAACATCCTTGACCCACCTACTATCAGACAACCTAAAGAATTCTACCAAAGCTATTCTTTTAGGAGACTGTGGCCTCAACGACCCTAAAGACCCTGCAGCCAAATCCCTCAACTCGAATTGCTAGGGTTCAGCAACACCATTAACAACCCCACACTTACGCAGGGCCGAACCCTTGTTTGGGTAGCTCAGCACAACTGTCCTCTCATCATCACTGATAACTCACCTACCCCCTGGTCGGACCACCATGTCATCCAGTTCAACATCCCTACTTCCAAGGACTTACATACTCAGACCCCAGCTTTCGCACCTACTACCTCCAGAAGCTCTCACCAGCTCACAGCCGAAAGATTACTACCCCTCCTACAAGTACCTGCCTTCAAAGCCCCTTTCTTTCTGCTCTTGCTCATACCTATAACACCGCCATTAAACTCGCAGTTGACACCATTGCCTGGTTCACACCAGACCTTCTAGAACTCTGTTCTAAGAAACACGCTGCCCTTTCACTTTGGCAAACAAACCAATCAGATGTAGCCAAGCAAGACTTCAAGAACCTATCCAAAGAATTCCAAAAAGCCATCGTCTCAGCCAAAACAACACCATTCAATTCCAGGATCAATGAAGCCAAATCCAACACTAAAGATACTTTCTCCATCTTCAGGGTCCTATGACACCCATCACCCCCACACCCCGCTGAGAACATCACCAAAGACAAAACATGGTGCAACGGGATCCAAACAGCAATGCGCAATAAATTGCACACCCTACAAACCAAAATCAAAGTGACCCAACAAACCCTGACCAACTCTCCACCTAACTTAGACTCTTCCCGGGTATTCTCTTTCAAAGAAATCCAAGAACATGATATCATTAACATCATGAAAACCATCAAACCATCCAATTGCAAAGGCGACATCTGTCCCACAGCAATCATCAAGACCTGTACTGACACTCTCACCCCCTTCCTGACAGCCTTTGTAAATGCCTCCTTCTCCACCTTCCTGCCTCAAAGAAGTCTGGGTCCGGTCCCCTGCTAAAAAAGCCCACCCTTGATCCCTCATCACCCAACAACTACAGGCCTATAACCACATTCCTGTTCCTTCTCAAAATATTAGACAAAGCTGCATACATTCAAGTGCAACAGTTCATCGAGGAGAATAAATTCCTAGGGCTAAGCCGATCTGGGTTCCACCTAGGGCATGGTACTGAAACTGCCCTACTCGATTTGAAAATTCAAATGGAGGATGCCAGAGACAAAGGGAAACCTGCCCTTCTCCTACTCCTAGACCTCTCTGCTGCATTTGATCTTGTCGATCACAACGTCCTATGCCACCACCTCACATAGACAGTCAACTTCTCCTCTAATGCCACAGCGTGGATCGCATTATTCTTACAAGGCAGGACTATGCAAGTCTTCTCTTGACCTAGCCTCTGCCTCACCCTTCACCATCCTCTGCGGAATGCCACAAGGCTCCTCCATTTCACCCATCCTCTACGATATTTTTACTAGACCACTCTTCCACATCCTGGACCTTCTAGGTATCTCCTACACCAACTACGCGGACAATACGCAGATCCTCCTCCCCCTGACAGTCGACTATGAATCTGATTCCAGATCCCTCAACTCCATTTACACCACCATCCAAGCTAAGCTTGGATCGCCGTGAACGGACTTTGCCTCAGCAGTGACAAGACTGAGCTTCTCCTAATCGGGTCCACGGAAACCCTAAAAAAAACTAAAACAGTCAATTCAGCCACTTCACCATTGACAATATCAAAATCCAGGTCCCCGAATCAGTAAAAACCCTTGGAGTGTATTTAGATTCCAACCTTTCCATGACTAGGCAAGTTAATGCTATCGCCTCTGCCACTGCCTACCATGCCAAACTCCCCAACGCACCCAGACCTTTCTATTCCAAAGAAAACTGCCTCACCGTCGCCAGAGCTATAACAGGATGAAGACTTTATTACTGTAATGCCCTATTCTTGGGCATGTCAGTAAAAAAGATGGACAAGCTGCAGATCATTCAAAATAGCGCCCTACGTGCAGCCACAGGCTTCCCCAAAAGGGAAGACATCACCGCTGCCAGCAAACAGGCGCACTGGCTACCAGTCAGAGAACGCGTCATTTCTAAGACCTTGACCCTCACCCACAAATGTGTCCACCTAGCTGCCCCTCCTTACCTGTCTCAAAGAATAGACCTCTCCACATCTACCAGACCTACCAGGACTCCCTACTTTAACCTACTCCATGTGCCTAAAATTAACAAAGTCAGAGATGGAGGAGCTAGCTTTCGCTTTCTGGCGGCCACACACTAGAATTCGCTCCAACCTTCCCTAAGAGCAGTAAACTCACACATGGCCTTCCGTAAAGCAGCCAAAACCCTACTCTTCACCTAGACAAATCCATGGTTACATATATTAAATGCTCTGGAATGCCTCCTGTAACTAAGCTTTTCACATGTAACAGCGCCTCGATGCCCATGGGCTGTTTACGCGCTATACACATTTAAATAAATAAATATAGTTGGGCTGTCTGAGGCAGACCCTTAACTATCTGCTTATTCAGAGGGATAGCTGAGCTGTCAGACCCGAGTCTTGACACTCTTTTCTTATTCAGAGATATAGCTGAGCTGTCTAAGGCCTAGCCTGAACTATCAGCTTATTCAGAGGGATAGCTGAGCTGTCTAAGGCCGAGCCCACACTATCAGCTTATTCAGAGGAATAGCTTAGCTGTCTAAGGCCGAGCCTGCACTATCAGCTTATTCAGAGGGATAGCAGAGCTGTCTAAGGCTGAGCCTGCACTCTCTGCTTATTCAGAGGGATAGCTGAGCTGTCTAAGGCCGAGCCTGCACTATCAGCTTATTCAGAGGGATAGCTGAGCTGTCCAAGACCCGAGTCTGGATACTCTTTTCTTATTCAGAGATATAGCTGAGCTGTCTAAGGCCTAGTCTGCACTATCTGCTTATTCAGAGGGATAGCCGGGCTGCCTGTGGTCTGCGCCTGCACAATCTGTGTACCAAGAGGCACAGCTGTGTCGGGTGTGCAAGGGGCAGATGTAACACTCGAATAGCTCTACTTCATTTTTAGGGAATGAGTATTTAGCTTCCCTGAAAATGGTGCTTTCCCCGCTACTCTCCGGAAAATACTCTGAGCACGTGAACGTCTCCTGCCCTCCCTCCAGAAAGGCCCCGACCCCTGAACAAAGACTATTGAGCAGGAGATTATGGGATTTAAAACATAAATGGGTTTTTTTGAATACGTTTGAGCTAACACAGGGATCTGAAATGTTGCAAGTGCTGTGAAAATATGCCATGTATTTTGCCCCCTCGACAGAATTGAAAGTCGGCCGTGAAATGCGGGGAGAGGGCAGAGCACGCCAGAGCTCTGAGAAAAGGGAATATTACAAAGGTTAAAGGAGGGGGGCGTGCAGAGACCCGAGCAATAACGCTCTGCATAGTTTGGATGGCAGAGGGAGCACAGTCAAATCGACGGTTGGTGAGAGAGCACGTCAACTTTCTCTGCACTGGTCCAAGGGCTGAGAGTCCGGCATCCACCGTGCCTTGGTCTGCGACGAACGAGTTTGCCTGGGCCTGCAAGCCTATGCCGAGCAGAGAGGCGAGAGAGGCCGCCACCTTCCTGTGAAGGGAAGGAGTCTGCCTGGGGCGTCGATACCAGCCTCAAGAGGTGACAACGCCTGCACTGGTCACTCCTCTGAGAGGTTAGAGGGCCCGACACAGAGTAAACGATCGGCCTGAGAGGTAAGAGTTTCCTGCAACCCTCTCGCAGTGCTTTGAAAGGTGAGAGTATCTGGCAGCCAGCACAGAATACGTGTCACTCAACCCCCACTCTTCCAGTCTTAGATGCAAGGACGTCTGGGAGCCTAGGATGCATCTGTCCGAGAGACCCCAAAGGCCTGTACCAGTGGTCTTCAAACTGGAGGATTGGCTCCCCCTAGGGGGCACAAAGGATGTCTAGAGGTGCCCTAGACTCTTTAAAAAGGAATTAAGATGACTATTTTTAATATAAAAAATGATTAAGGTGACAGTTTTTAATAGAAAATTAGGCAGTACAAAATCTGCTTATATTTTAAAGAGTTGGGACCCCCTGGAAATCCTTTTGTGCCTCCTCAGGGGGCACACCCATAGGTGGAGGGACCGTGCAACAATATTTTTGCTCAAGGGGTGCTCAGAATGAAAATGTTTGAATACCACTGGCCTACACTGTACCAGTCTGGGAGAATAGGTGTTCAGTAGCAGACTAACAACACAGGGCAGAAACAAGACAGAGCTGTGATCCTGCATACACTGTTTGCCAGAGCAGCGTTCCATGTAGACACAATACCCAAACCCCCTAACTTGAGGAAGCTCTCTGCCCAGAACTTCTGGGAGTCTCCCAAACGCTGTGCCTCGTGCAGTTGAGCAGCACACGTTTTCACACACTGCATCTGAATGGTGTCCTTTGCTCAACAGCCCAAACTTAAAGAACGGAGTTGTCCAAACCTGTATATTTGTTGCATGCTTTCCACACATTGTACTGTCAGGGTGACTATTCTGACAGAGGAACTGAGCAACTTACCAAGTGTGCATTGCGTGTTCAGAAGGAATGCACGTTTGAATTACTTGCACAGAAACGTTTGATAAATTGGTGGTAATTCTTATGTTCCCAAAAAGCACTTTGTTTTTATGCAAAGCAGGGCCAACACATCGTTGACACTTAGCTATGCCCCTCAGTCCCACCCACACCACTGACAATCCAGCCCCAGTCCTGTCCACACCACTGACAACCCGGCCCCCACCCAGCGCACGCGAAAGTTTGGATGCGAGTTCCCCCAGTACATTTTGTCCATTTCCAGCACTGGAATACTGTATTGTGGGTAGTCGTATTGAAACAGCAATACCAGTGCTTGAAATGGAACAAAAAGGCGTAAAGTAGCGCTCTTTTCTATCGAGATGATTTGAAACATGCACAAATGACAAAATGCACCACCTTGATAACATATAATTTGATATATCAACATGTTGAGTAAAAAGAGTATAATTGCAGCTTTATTGTCCCCTCCAGAATGGAAGACAACACTTGCCAGCATATATGATCTATAAAGACTGGAAATAACCAATACCTGCTTGTAGCCAATATTCCCCTCAACTGTATGCACATCTCTCTTTTGTAATCACCCATTAGTCATACATCTAAAGGGACATACAGACTATAGTCACCCCACTAGCCACACACTGCTGCGCCTGCAGTGATTTGATATTAATCACACTTGAATGTGCTTATAGCAACAACCAAAAAGACAAACTGAAGCAGAGCTGTACTGAGCTCGGACATCAGTCTGTAAGCGCTGGGAGCAGACGGTCACTGCAGGTGCTCCGGGCGGCAGCGCAGGCATGGAGTTTGGCTTCCGCAGATTCACGAATCTGGAGAGACAACATTTTTTGGGTTCCAATTCGAAGACAATCTGCCCCAATTTCAGCACTGGTCAAAACAGAAGCACAAGAAAAGACAGCTCTTACTATGAGAATATCCATGTCTGAAGTTTCCTCCCCAGCTGGACTCCTATGTGCGCGGCAAGAGAGTTCCACAAGGTGGGTGCTTGTTTGTTTGTTTTATTCACTTATAATGCACACAAAACCCGTAGCAGCACAGAAAATGCAAAGCTTAAGTTACAGGGTGGGGTCATGGTATACATACAAATTACAAAATACAGTATATTACATTACAGGTAGAAAGGCAAATTGCAGTTTACATACACGAGGACAGTATATATATATATATATATATATGTATATATATATATATAGACACTAAATGGGCATTAACTCAACGGCCAGATGTGCACGGTGAGAATGTCCCAAGAAGCAACATGGGCAGGACAGTGACATGACTAAACGATGAATAGGCACTCGTGGGCTTGTGGGCTAATCATTTGCATGTTGATATAGTTGGATCTAAAATTCGCAAAGGGCTGTTCCACGCGTAACGTGTGAGGCAATGGATTCCATAACTGGGTTGCTCGAACCTGGAAGCTACCTCCCCCCGCATTAGATAGCCTGAATCTAGGTGTGATGAGGCTGTTGGCATTTACAGTTCTAGCTGGGAGTGTATGGTTTCTTTTTACAAATTTGTTTGTGAGATAGCTCGGTGCGGCTGTTAGGCAGAATCCTGTGCAGTTCCCTTGGGGAACACTGCAAAAAGATTAAGACTACAGGAGTAAGCAGTAAATCCAATTGGTAGCAGTCTGCACCACCCAGATTTACCTGGTAGCTGTGGCTGCAGTCAGACTTCTCTCAAGAAGTGTTAGGCAGTATATAGAGTATACACAATAGGGCTAAAAACACAGTGGAACAAGCAAACACTGACCAGAGCTTTGTATCAAAAGTATATAATTATTTATTTAACAGACACTTTAGAAGAATGAGTGCCCAATCTGAACAAAAGCACCAAGAACTAAGGCTCAGAGAAATGGAGCTCAAGCATGAGCTAGAGATGAAGAAATTGTCTGTGAAAAATTCTTATCTCCCGGGTCCTCTAGGAGTTCCTGTCCCAAAAGACCCTGGATGCCTAAAGACGTTGTGTGTATGTATGAACCTAAGTTGGATGTGTTAGATTGGTTGGCTATGTTTGAGTATAATCATGGGCTCCAGGACATCACAGGGAATCAGTTGCTTCCTTGGTTGTTCTCTAAGCTCCCCCCTGTTGCATCTGATGTGGTAATGGAGTTGGGGGAGGTGGATAGGATGGACTATGAATGTGTGAAGCTAGCTTTAATAGCTAGATTTGGGAAGACCCCTTCCCAGTACCTTAAGAGGTTTAGGACCCTCAAAAAGAATGATGGTACCCCTTGGGCTACCTGGCTGAATGAAAGTTTGAAGAACTTAGAGGGATGGATTTAGGGTTACAGAGTAAACACTTATGAGGGAATGAGAAATCTTGTTATGTTGGAGTCAATTTATGATGCCTGCTCTCCTGAGCTCAGACAGCACTTAGCTGATTCAAATGAAATAGATCCTATGAAGCTAGCTAAGGCTGCTGACCTGTGGGTTGCCAACAGGGATACTCACAAGGATTCAGGGGTCACTCAGAAAAAGGATGAGGGAAAGCAGCCACCAAAAGTGAATCCAGAGAATTCTAATACCTCCCATACCAAATAGGGCCACAAACAACAAAATAACCAGGGTAAGCCACCAGGGAAACCCCATCAGGCTAGTGTACCTTCTGGGCTCAAACCAGAAGGAGGTCAGAACAAGCCACCATTCCAGAGAGCATTTGGAACATGCTATCTCTGTGGGGCAACTGACCACATCAAAGGAGATCCCAGATGTAAGGGTAAACCTACAGGGACCAGCAGTCTCCTTAGCCTTATCAGAAATGTTCTTGAATCACAGTTTTTTAAAGTTGTAAAATCATGAAAACAGTGAGGGTACAGAGACAACCTAGAAAGCTGGTTGGGTCGTAGCATTGAAAACATATCATTGACGGGTGTCATTTAGATGGGTTTTTAAAAGCATTTTTTTTTTTAAAAACGAATCGAAATGGATTTTTTTTTCATTTTGGGGGGTTCCCCTCCAAGCACCCATCCCCTATTGTTTTTTACCTATTCCCAACCCCCAAACCCCATGTATATACTTTTCCAACCTCCCTATATATTTCGATGAGTTTTTTCGGTAAAAGGAACTCTGAAAGAAACCCATCGAAATTACACCCGTCGATGAAAGAACGCTATACCCAAAAGTACACCTTGTGTTCCAGTAAACGTATTAGAATGACGGGTGGGCTATCATGCTACATAAGTATAAGGGGGGCAGGTCAGACCAGTGTGAAGTTCCTGACCCTTTTTGCTGCTGGCTAACCCACATGGACAATGGGTAGCAGAATCCCCAGGCAGGGTGACACGTTATTGGAGTATCTGAGACCAGCATATGTGCTCTTTATTTCACAGCCACAATGTGTGTGCAACCACTACGGCATCAGACAGCAGCCTAGCAACCCAGTGCCCAAGACAAACTACAACGGAGCGCACACCACTACCAGGTTTGCCCTCTGCATGCTCCCCACCTGCTGATCCTCCCACATGCAGCAATCTCTGACGGATACACCCTCCAGCAACAAGCAGCCCTATTACTCCTCCAACCTACAATACAGCCTGAATGAACCTCAGGAGCTCCCCCCACGTGACTTGTGCAGCCTGTTGACACGCACTGACAGCAAACTAGCGCACAGAAACACAAGACTACACTCCCGTACGGGGAGCAAACCACCACAAACTACCCTCCAAACCTTGAAGACAAGGGATGCATGACTCAGGCTATGCACCAGACCTACCTTCAATGACCCACAAGCTCATTGCCCTCACAACCTAACTGACAACCTCAGCATGATGGCGAATACTCTAACACACCCCCTTCGATCCATGGCTTCCAGAACAAATCTGCAACGCTGCACACTCCCCCAAGCATGCTAGGCACTGCATTCAAACCCACCTCTACGCCTGGGCTGAGTCCACTAGTGACCTCATCTCCTCAAAACCTCTGCCCTACAGGCTTCCATAAGGCCCTCCATAACACTCCACATAGAAGGCCATGCCACCATCCGTCCTCATATTCTCACAACACACACAAACTGCTTGACCATACTATTCCTCCCCACATAAGGAAGGAGACAGCCACAACTCCCAACAGCATTCCCAACAAACCATCACCTACAAACCAGCCTCCTGCACTCCCCACTCCCATTCTATTCCCAAACAAAATACCCCCCCAGACTTAGAGCGTCTCGACCCTACTATAGTGAC
Organism: Ambystoma mexicanum; assembly: GCF_040938575.1. Taxonomy (NCBI): domain Eukaryota; kingdom Metazoa; phylum Chordata; class Amphibia; order Caudata; family Ambystomatidae; genus Ambystoma; species Ambystoma mexicanum. Next base: position 377,448,637 of record NC_090926.1, on the reverse strand, counting down.
TCAGCCCTTTTTGACCTGCACCCTCATCAACGCTCGCTCTCGGCCCGCCCATGCATTAGACATCTTCGACTTAATTACTAAACATAACCTTGACACTCTTGCCATCTCAGAGACCTGGCTTCACGAAGCCTACTGCCCAGCCCTATCCTGAGCCCTGCCCACTGGGTACCCCATCTTCCAAAATGACACTCTCCTCTAGAGGAGGTGGCGTCGCACTGATAGCAAAAGACTCCTTCCCCCTCAGACAATGCAATACCTCCATCGAGGGCAACACTGACCTTCTATCACTCAAACGCTCACCGTCACCCACATGCACCATCACCCTACACCTTATCTATCGCCGACCCGGCACCCTTCTCAACTTTGAGTCCAGCATACTTCACATTCTCCAGGACAACTTAAAATCTTCCTCTAAAATTATTTTTTTAGGCGACATCAACCTAGGCCTTCATGATCCAAACAACCCTCAAACAACATTGCGCCATGAAGCCCTTGGCACCCTAGGCTTCTGTCAGCGCATTACCTACCCCACCCACAGAAAAGGTTTCCTAGACTGAATTGCATACCACAATTGTGAGGTCTCCAACCGTGCCATCACACTGTGTCCCTTGTCAGACCACCAATCCACTTCTCCATCTCACAGCCTTCTAAACTCAAAACTATTCCCGACCCATTACTACCAGCAATGACTTGTAGCTCCAGGAAGCTCATGAGAGTCAACATGTTGCCCTTGCTCAACGCCCCTTCCCTCAGCTCCCTTTCAACTCCAACCCCATCTACCTTGCAGATACATAACACCTCAATCCTCGCTAATGCTGTGAACACCTTAGCGCCTCTAATTCCTCACAAAGCCAAAACAGTTAAACACTCCAACTCCTGGTTTACCCCTGACCTCCTCCATTTGCGCAACCAGAAATGACAAGCCCAGTTAACGTGGCTGAAAGTTCCCGCCGACATTTTGAAAAATCAATTTACTGATATATCCAGACTGTCAATCCGCCATAATCACTGCTAAATCTAACTCATTCAATGTTAGAATAAGCAGTGCAAACTCTGATGCCAAAGAAATTTTCACCATATTCAGAGAACTTGAATCCCCTGCCCACTGCCTACGGCCATCACCAAAGACAAAACATGGTGCTCAGATATACAAGCACCACTTTTAGGCAAAATTGATACCATAAACGTGAAAATCCTTGCGCAACAGGCAACATTTAACAAAGACCCCCTAGCATTCTGCCCCCTCGCTTTCCCTCCTCTATGCAATTCTTCTTCAGCGACATCTCAGAAAGTGAAGGCTTACTACTGAACAAAATCTTGAAACTGTCAAAATGCTAAGGCGCTATATGCCCACATCTCTCGTCAAAGATTGCACTGAATTGCTAGCCCCCCTCCTCACAGCCTTCATAAATGCATCCTTTGCAAAAAGCACAGTTCCAGCTAGCATTAAAGAAGCTTGGCTCCTCCCTCTCCTGAAACAAATCTCTCTAGACCCTGCCATTACTTCCAACTATAAGCCAATCACCACCATCCCCTTGGTACAAAAAATCCTGGACCAAGCAGCCTACCCGCAAGTTCAGCAATTCCTGGAAGACAACAAAATCTTTGGGATGCGACAATCGGGTTCCCGCCCCAGACACGGCACAGAATCTGCCCATCTCGATCTAAAAGATCAGCTTGACATGATCAGGTGCCCTGCTAATCCTCTTGGACCTTTCTGCTGCATTTAACTTTGCCAACCACCAAATCCTCTGCCACAACCTCACCACCCCTGCCAACTTCTCCCTACCAGCTACCGCCTGCATCACCTCCCTCATGCAAGGAAGGATCATGAGGATCTTCTCAGAGACTGCTCATGCTCCTCCTTCTCGTATCACTTGTGGTGTACCTCAAGGATCCTGTATCGCCCCAACCCTCTAGAATATCTTTACCAAGCCTCTCTTTACTCTCCTAGACTCGCTCGGCATTTGATGATACCCAAATCCTGATCCCACTCTTTGGCAACTACACAGATCACTCCAACAACCTCAACAAGTTCTATGCTACTAATAAGGCCTGGATGGTGGCAAATCACCTTTGTCTCAACAGTGACAAAACATAAATCCTGATTGTCGGCACCCAAAATGCGATCAAAGCCCTCAATAATCAATATACCGCCTTCTTGATTGACAGCTGCACAATCCCTATCTCCACCTCTGTAAAGATTCTAGGAGTCTACCTTGATGCCTCACTCACTATGACTAGACAAGTAAGCACCATTGCCTCCTCAGCAGCCTGTGGCACCAAGGTCCTCAATGCTGCCAGACCCGTTCTCTCCAAAACTAACTGCCTAACCATTGCCTGTGCAATCATTGGCTACAAAATTGACTGTTGCAATGTCTTATTCACAGGTATCTTCGCTGGAAATATCCGTAAACTTCAAGTCATACACAATAACGCTCTCAGAGCAGCTCTCAACATCCCGAAAAGAGAACACATCTCCAAAGCCAGAAGAGACACACACTGGCTCCCCATTCAAGAGCGCATCACATTCAAAACACTCTCCATTGCCTACAAGTGCCTCTCGAAGACAGCTCCCCCATACCTCGCCCAAAGAATCATCAAAGTTCACTACACCAGGCCCACTAGAGCCCCCTACACAGATCGCCTAATGGCACGGAAAATAAAAAAATCCAAAGCCGGAGTCTCCAGCTTCCCCTACATTGCCGCCAAACTTTGGAATAACCCCCCTCCCACCTTGAGAGCTGAGAAATCCTGCTGGGTCTTTCGCAAAGCGCTCAAAACACAGCTATTCTCTTAACCCCCTACTATCCCAACCACTCCTGCCCACCCCACCCACTCTTCAGACCTACTCCCCTACTTCTCCACTGTACTGTATAATTAACTGGATGACCTTGACACTATGGTAATGAAACTATATCTACCTCTTTAAATGTACCTATGTCTTGTGCTGCATAACAACTAAAGTACTGTACATCATAGACTTTCCAATTGACCTGTTCTTGCAACAGCGCCTCATTGCCTCTGGGTTGTATGTGCGCAATACACAATAAATAAATAAATTAAATAAATAAATAACGCCAGTGTTTTGACCATGACTCAAGCGGGCACATCACGCACAGGCAGATCAGGCTCAATTGTCGATGCATGAGCTGTTATTCACGCAAAACCTAAGCTGTGATAGTGCGTCGGAGTTGACCCTGTATCATGCTTCATGTTTTGTCTTTTGTCTTCTTGTGGGACCTGATGCCTGCGGGCCGCGGCACGCTATAAATAAATAAAGTAATCCTTCTATGAGCTAGAACATTGCACTAGTCTGGTTAAGAGTAGTTCTCCCTTCTAGGCTTATTAAATGCAAGGGGGAGCGTATGAAAAGCAGCCATAGATCGGCTCCTGGCAAGCCACACAGAGTTTGCGAAGGGCACCTATGACTTTGTGTAGTCAATTCTGAGGCTACCACATCACACTGTTACTGAGAGAGTTTCTCCTATTTGATAATGGTGGAGCGTTTTCTAGATTCATCTGGGATTCTAGAAAGCTTTTTCACTTGGCCGGGATTCCAGAATTCTTCTTGTCTTGTGGGTGTGAGGAAGGGCTTGAAGGCACTTGGTCTTTTGAAAGTATCGCCATTTATCTTTATTACCCTGTAGGTTCATTGAGATTGCCCTGGACCGTACTGCAAACGTGTGGTTTCGATTAATTGATGAATACAGTGCTTTCCTGTTAATGTTTATGGAGGGATCTCACCACTTTCAATGGGAATAGCGTGTCGGTGGGGCTAATATTGGATAGTCAGCAGCTGGATAAAGACACCAACAATGATTTCTCTGCTTCATTCCCTACTTACAGCAGCTACACTGTAGCTTTGCTTCCGCCCGCAGAGAGATGCAAGAGGAACGAGTGAGGTACAAGGGGGAAGTACTAGCTACCGTACGGCTAGCACCTGAGCAGCCAAACACTCCTAATGCCACACCTGACTCTCCAATATATGTTAATTTATCCAAAAAGGGAGTGCACAGCAATTTAGTCTTGCTTTATCTCAATGGCTTGAATTAGTTCAGTAATTGTCTCTGGAGGATAGCTCAGCGGCAACGTGCTTGCCTTAAAAGCAAGACGACAGGGAGCAACACAGTTTCAAACCCCAGGTCCGTGCTTAGAAACCTCTGGGTATTAAGCGCGTCCTATCACATTGTATATCATACTTCTGGTGCTGGTGCTTGGATTCACTGACGCTGCCATAGCGTCCTGTAAAACAGTAAAGAGAATCTCAGGAGCAATGTGATCCGTTCTTTGTGATTTGCTCGAAGTTATTTTCTCAATAATTTCTTTTGTTAGGGGCTTTTTATCTCAACCCCCTCCCACCATTTTTATTTCCCAGCCCCACCTCCCACATACATTTGCGATGAAATTCGTGCCAAAACTTTGACAAATTCTCCTTTGACCAAATATACTGTGGCAAAACCTCCCATTCCCTTGCGATCGACCCTTGGTTGAAATCCATACATGCCTTGAGTCTTAGGGAGGAGATTCGCAACGAAATCAGAAAACTGAAGAATTCACAGGACCCTATCCCGGATGGCCTGGCAAAAGTGATCATATGCGAAATCCCACAATCATTTATTGGCAATGCTATACTTTTATAGCAAGATTTATGCAAACATTCTGTCAATTTGGGAAATTTGGAGAAAAAAAACGATAGATCTGTTGCACACTGGGCTCAGCAGTGATTCTTCTGCACCACACAACATTCTAACATTGCCAATGTTATCTGGGCGTGTGAAGTAAGGAGATTCCCGGGGCTGTCTGTCGTATTCATTGGCCCTCATTACCATGGTTGGTACCAGTGTTGTAACGGGTCCGCCATGGTTCAATGGGGAATTACCACCCCATTCCAAGGTTGGCGGGGCGGTAATTCCCCATTGAACCATGGCCCTTCCCCATTCCCATTTTCGCCCCATAGGGCTCTATGGGAATGGGGAAGGTGCTAAGTACGGTACCGCAGCCTTAAATTAATTTAAATTACTTAGCACCAAGGTCCCTTTGCGGGTCCCTACTTTAACGGCTGGTCTAGACCAGACGTTCAGGTCGGGTCCTGCAAAGAGACCTCGTAGTAAGGCGCTAAGTGTTTAACGGCACCGCAGCCTTTTACGGCGCTATTAAACACTTAGCGCCAGGGTCGTAATGAGGCCCATTGACTACACAGCCGCATTTGACACAGTTGATCGTAGGCAGTTTTGGAGAAAAATTTACAGAGTGGGGATTCCTATGACCCTATTGAATATGATCACACAACTAAAGCCTGACACCAAAGTAAAAAATACGCCTTTTACCCAAAACCCAGTCATTAGTTCTGATTTAAAACAGGGCTGTGCATGGGCCCCGTTGCTATCTTTCCACCAAGGCATGCAGGGACCCGTATCCTGTGGATGGGATAGGCGGATGATATTCTGATGTTAGATCAGACCCCAGTGGGCTTGAGAAGGTTCTTGGCTGCCATTATTCAAAACTCTGACGAAAATTACTTGAGAATAAACATTGGAAAAAAATAATTGAGGTTTTATATCTCGCTTCCTGCCCAAGACCAGCCTCTAAACGCAGGACTGTGGTTTGAGCCTAAGACAAACACGTTGGCCCTGAGCTATCCTCCTCCAATTTTTTTTAAAATGTATTTCGGCCCTAAAATCACAGCTGCTCGCCTACAGTGGCAGGTAGGGGGGACTGTTATAGAACTGATGGACTATTTTAATGATTTGGGCATGTTATGTTGTAGCAGCCAAAGCATTAAAAGCCTTAATGAAAGCATAACTATAAAAGCAATGATGAAATTATTGTTTGTTAAAAGATTTTCGGGAGAAACAGGGCGATATTCGTTGGAAGGTCTATTGATTGCAAATTAACTTCAAGGACACTTATGGGGAACGAGTTTCCGTGGCTAGACAAGGCAGAAGGGAAGCTGCGTCTCCCTGAACGTGTTCTGACGCAAAGCATCAGCCTAGAGCTGGGCTTGACTTCCTTGGCCACTATCACAGAATGGTAGTATTCTGTACATTAGAACGCGAACAACACAAGAGCATTAACATCGTAGGTATTACATATAATGCCGTTATGGGTAAGACTATCAGAGGGAGTGTGCCCCCCCCCCCGACACTCTAGGATTTTGCCTCGCTGAATGAAACGCTTTTTGGCAGAGTCCGATGGAGGGAGGACTGGAGTTTGGAATATCCGGTCTTATAAGAGTCAAACTAAGGCAAAGGGAAGAGACTGGCGCACTAGCGTTGACTTACGTACATCTAAAAATAAAACATGGAGGGAAACGCTTTGCAGCCCCTCCTGATATTAAAACCACAGAAGTATTTGCCACAGTTCGAAGACTGTTTCTACTGTTTCATGTCATTCTTTTACCCTGACTCGTGGCTACTGGGGCTTGAACCGGTTCCAGAGGGACAGAGGATGTTGCAGATGGTGTGCCAATCCTTCGGAGCTGGAAAGAGCATGCCATCTTCTTACACAACGCCCAGGTGTGGAGGCCTTGCACACACAGTATCTAGGGAAATTCTTGCACAGTCATGAAATGTAAAGCCAGACAAGTTTTGGTCACGCAGCATATCCAGTAGGGCGCGCTCTTTGATGATTGCACTAATGAACATTTGAAGCCATTTGGAGCCAGGGTAAGATTGAATGTAAAATTGTTCCTTTTCTATGTCCTTCTTCTATATATTTTTATTGAATTGATTAGATTCATAACGTTTCATAGCTGGTATGCTGAATGCTAACCGTACTGCAAGTGTGGAAAGCTTAATGTTAAAGGAAATCACACTTAATAAAACATTTTTCAAAATTGTCATTGAGCTGAGAATGTCTATGCCATGCCAGAGTTGAGGGTGCCTGGAAGCCTAGTCTGTACTCGTGTCAGAAGCAAGGGTGTCTGGTGGTGTGAATGTCAAGGGGTTCTTGTTGTCTCCTCTAGAATGATGAAAGAGCCGAGGGTGTGGCTAGAGTGTGTAGTGGCCTGGTGTGTACCAGTTTGAGAGGTGATGTTGTTTGCCATCCCGCTATGTTCCAGTATGAGAGGCAAGGGTGCTCCTCTTTGAGGGGCGAGAGGGTCTCATTGTCGGCTCCTTACTAGTCTGAGGGACGACGGTACCTTGAAGCCGGCAATGAAGTAGTCAGAGTGCCATGGGTGTCTAGTGTGCCTGCTCTGTAATCATTTGAGAGGTAATGGTGTCTAGCAGCTTGCTCTGTACTAATCTGAAAGGCGAGGGTGCTGGGTGGCCTGCTGTGTACTACTCTGAGCTACTAGGGTGCCTGGTGGCCTTCTGTGTACTAGTAAGAGAGGTGACAGGGATACTAGTCAAAGCCTCAAGGGTGCCTTTGGCCTGTACTAGTCTGAAAGGCGAAGGTGTTGGGTGGCCTGCTCTGTACTAGACTGTGTAGCAAAAGTGTCTTGTGGCATTCTTTGAAATTGTCAGAGAGGTGAGGGTTTCTTGTGGCCTGCACCGTACTAGTCCGAGCTACCAGGGCGCCTGGTAGCCTTCTGTGTACTAGTAAGAAAGGAGACCGTGTCTTGTCCCCTTCTATGTACTAGGCAATGCCTCAAGGGTGCCTTCGGCCTGCTCTGTACTAGTTTGAGAGGCAAGGACGTCTGGCAAGCCTGCTGTGTACTAGTCTGAGAGGCACATGATAGGATATGATAAGTCATTTATAACGCGCCTGTACACAAGTTTTTCTAGGCACCACAAGATAAGAGGAGACAAGACACCGATCCTACTAGGCCTTGTGTTATTGGTAAACGTGCAAGTGCCACAACGAGAAGTGCAGGTGGAGGGAGACGGTAGGGGGAAGTGTGAATCAGGGCTGCATGGCTTTGAATAAATGCAGCCAGGGCAGCGAAGCACTGGGTAAGTGCAAGGAGGCAGGTGGACTGTAGGGGTTACAGTTACAGCCCCTAAGTGCGCGGTAGGCCAGGAGGCAGTGCAAGGAAGACTGGTCATGGAGGAGCCTGGTACCCAGTGAGACTCTGAGGATACCAGGCAACCAGTCAGGCAGCAGACAGGTAAGTTAGCAAGGAAGCAAGAGAGAGAAGGCAGAGGAGAAAAGGAGGGTCTTGAGCTACTTCTGGAACTTCAGGTGTTCCGGCTGAAGTCTGAGAGGGACAGGGAGGACGTTCCAGAGGGAGGCACCTGCAGAGGAGAGAGATCTACCCCCCACTCTCTGCTTGGAGAAGCGTCTGACCCTCAGAGAGTTGGAGTTAGCTGAGCGAAGGGATCTAGAAGGAAATTACTTCAGGAGAGAGAGTTGGATGTAGTGTGGGCCTGGTCCCAGATAGCCTTGTGGACAATGCAGAGGGTCGTGAACTTGATCCTTGCAGCCATCAGGAGCCACTGGAGAGATCTCAGGGCTGGAGAGATATGGTCATAGGTGTCCGTTGGCCTGATCTGTACTAGTCAGAGAGGCAATTGTTTCTTGTGGCCTGATCTGTTCTAGTCTGAAAGGCAAGGGTGTCTGGTAGCCCTCTATGTACAAGTTAGACAGGTGACAGTGTCTGGTCATCTTTTCTATACGAGTCAGAGAGGAAAGTTTGTCTATGGCCTGCTCTTTACTCGTGTGAGAGGGGAGGGTGTCTATAGGAGCGAACTGGCAACCAAAAGAGGGCCTGGAAATTATTTTCATAGTGGGCCCATATTGCACCTTTTCAGCAAGCACAACCGTTTCCCTATGAGAACATTTGGAAATAAAATATGTTACCACACCTACACGAAGCCCAGGGTGCAGAGGCCTACTGGGAAATCTCCGGAGGTCCTATCGGCCGGTCCACCCCTAGGTGGCCTGATCTGTACTATCCTGAATGTTGAGGGAGTCTTGTGATCTGCACTGAACTGACCAGAGAGATGGAGGTATGGCCAGAGTGTCTGGTGGCCTGGTCTGTACTATCCCAAGAGGCAAGGGTGCATAGCAGCTGGCTGTGTGCTAGTCTGAGACGGGAGGGTGTTTGCCAGCCTGCTTTCTACTAGTATGCGTGTGTCTGGTGGCCTTCTCTGTACTGATCAGAGCGGCAGGGGTGTCTGGCACCCTGCTCTGTACAAGTGTGAGAGGCAAGGGTGTTGGGTGTCCTGCTATGTATTAGACTGAGGGGCAAGGGCGTTTAATGGCCAGCTGTGTAGTAGTCTCAGAGAAAATGTGGTCTGGTGGCCTGTTATGTACTAGCCTGAGAGGCTCGGGTGTCTGGCTGTGCTATGTACTAGTATCAGAGGGTAGGGTGTATGCATCAGAGAAATACAGGCCACCAGCCTACTCTAGCTAGCCCTGTGTGCCAGGTAAAGGGAGCCTAGGACCCTCTACTGCAATGGCCAAAGAATCAGAAAGAGGCTGGCAGCGGGTCACAGAGAAAGAGAAAGGCTGGCAGCGGGTCACAGAGAAAGAGAAAGGCTGGCAGCGGTTTACAGAGCAAGAGAAAGGCTGGCAGCGGGTCACAGAGAAAGAGAAAGGCTGGCAGCGGCTTACAGAGCAAGAGAAAGGCTGGCACCGGTTAACAGAGCAAGAGAAAGGCAGGCAGCGGGTCACAGAGTAAGGCACAGGGTGGCAGCGGGTCACAGTAAGGCATAGAGCGGCCACTTGCATTTTGCCTCTTGATGGGCTTGCAGATACAGTAACTACCTGCTAACAACCTCATTCATGCGACCCTAAGATCATTCGAGAAGAATTCATTGGTAACCTTTGAAGTGCTAAAATAACACTCATTAGATCACTATTATTTAATTATTTTCCAATTGTTTAAAAGAATTTTTAATTGTGGAATGTTTTTTTCAGATGCCAAGCTGTCAGGCCCTGCTGTCCATCTGCCGCAGCCTTTCCAGGCGGAAGAAGGTGACCGTGGCTGTGCCCAAGGGGTCCCACCTGTGCCGGTGCCTGTCCACCCTGGACCTGGTGGCGCTGGGCGTGGGCAGCACGCTGGGCGCAGGGGTGTACGTCCTGGCAGGAGAGGTGGCGAAGGCCGACGCCGGGCCCAGCATCATCATCTCCTTCCTAATTGCCGCCCTGGCGTCCATCCTGGCAGGGCTGTGCTATGCAGAATTCGGGGCCAGGGTCCCCCTGACGGGCTCTGCATATCTGTACAGCTACGTGACGGTGGGGGAGCTCTGGGCCTTCATCACGGGATGGAATCTGATACTCTCCTACATCATTGGCAAGTTCCAGTCTGGTTCACTGCACTGGGGCATCCTGACAGACCAAGCATGCACACAACATGGGGCCCACAATCACCCATGGCACATGCCAAACCAACTGCACGATCTCCAACCACTGCCTTCTCGTGCCAAGAAACCCACGAGCAGGGGTGTTGCTAGGTCTGGAAAAGATTCGGGGCTAGGCTAATGTCCGGACAGTCAGGACTCAGGACTAGCCACCCTTTTGGTTGTAGCCCCTGAGCTTCTATCCGGGGCTACAACCAAAAGACCCGGGGCTATAGCTTCATCACCCCCGTAGCAATGCCTTTGCCCACGAGAACACAACCACCTTTACTGCAGACCCATCAAACCATTTCTTACCAATGTATCACTACTGTATGCCCAATAAATCATAGGCCCTCCATCCACATTACTTCATTATCAGCAAATGCCAGGAACCCCAACCATCTCCACCGGATGATATTTCTATTTCTATTTCTATTTCTATTTCTATGTGTTTGTAACGCGCCGACAGCCCGCAGGCATCAGGGCGCGGAGACATCCTGAGAGGAAAGGTAGGATTATTTAGGGGGTAAGATAAACCAATGTTGGTTTGTGATATAAAAACGACAAGAGACCCCAGTGCCATCGAGAAGCGGGGTTCTGGGGGACACTGCCCTGGGGCCTTGCTGCCTTTCTAGGAGGGGGGGGAGGCTCGACTGTATAAGAGTGCAAAACATGAGCAAAAAAAAATAGCAGGGTGAAGATGTGCGTCTGCTGGACTCCCTGTTTCTTGATCCCTTGATGTATTGTACAGGAACAGTGATTGCAACTATTAGCACTTAAGTGTGACCCAATAATAGTGATTACAATCGTTAGCACTTAAGTGGCACACATTAACAGTGATTGCAATCATTAGCACTTGAGTGATGGCTGAGCTAAACTGCATACAAACGTTTGAGCTGCTAAGCAGTGCTTTCCTCCTTTGGCCCAATGTGGAGAAGAGGTTTTAATGACACTTTCAACTGTAATGTGTGACTTCAATATTTAAGTGGGAGGGTAGGGATGGAGTAGCAGGAACAGGAAAGGTAAATGCAGACATCTGTGCTCTTCACACCTCTCAGCTGGGTTTCCGTGCTGATTTTCAGATTAACAATGTGGCCATTTTTCTTCTTTATCCAATTTGAAAAAACAAAAACATTATGACCAAAGCATGATACGTGTTGATTGGAAATCGTTCCTTTGTACCACTTCAAATTGTCAATCTTTTCAACTATCTAACGTCGGAACGGGGTGATGTATTCTTTCTGTTGGAGACACGCCTCGCAATTTCAGAAATGTAGGGTACAGAAATGTAGGGTACAGAAATATCACTAGTTTGTGGTTGTTTTGCAGTGCTCAATCCCCGGTGTACCCAAATCCTCTGGTAACAGGTTTAGCAAGTACCGTTTTAACAAATGGTACATGGCAAATTAACCTTGGAGGGGGGGTGTGTGAAAGCTTAAAATGGTTCTGAAGGATTTTAACCCATAACCTATAAAGGACTTGCAGATCACTACAGAAAACGTATTACCCTCTAAGCTATTTTGGTAGGATTGGAACTCGTTTCTTGCGGGCAACGCATGGATGTCGGCAGTAGAAAATTAACCCTGTAGGTTAACCCATTGGGATTGGAATCTCTGACCTTCCTGTCACAACAGTGTAGAAAATTAATGAACCTCTTAATCCTCACATGGGTGTTGGATTCTCCCACCTACATGTCATATGATATTTGGTGTCTTGTATAGCGCAAGCTACCGCATTCCTGCAGTTTCATAGCACTGCAAAAATCAGATGCTATTATTACCCAATTTATCAGCCTCCTAAGGATGAAGTGCCGAGCCGGCTGAACCATGAGGCCAGCTCTTCCATGAGGCCGGCTCTGCCACGGGGCCGGCTCTGCCACGAGGCCGGCTCTGCCACGAGGCCGGCTCTGCCATGAGAACTGAACTTGTGAAGTGCAGACTGGCCCAAAGTAAGGTCAGGACTTCCCACTTCAAGTTGGCCGCCTTGGCACAACCCTCATTGTCTGTATAAATCCTTTGCCGTATAAGCCCTGTGCATACAAATGGCCTCTGCTCTAACATTATGAAGACAAGAGCTATGCTTTGCCTCTACTTTCCTACTCTTGGAAATTCACTAATCCATCACTAACTGGAGCTGGCTGTGTGTTGTGGCTGCACACAGCTCTGCACACAGCCCTCACTGCCTGTGCAAAACCCTTGCTGCATAAGCCCATTACATGAAAAAGGTCTCTGCCATAACATTGTGCAGACAAGTGCCATGGCTAGCCTCTACTTCCCACTCCCAGACTGCTGCTTATTAATCAGTGCTGGCTGACATGGGGGAAAGTGGGGGAGCAGAGGGCGTTGAAAGGTAGACCAGATTGTAGAATTAGTCTATGCACCCAGCACCCACTGTGGTTCTGGAAGAGCCTGGGAACCCAACCACCTCGACTAGTTTCCGTTCACAAATACCAACTAGACTAAGATATCTCCCGCCACCATCACTGTATGACCAGCGAAATGCAACAAATACATACACCGCTCCAAGCTCTACCACACCTGGCTTTAACTCTGCACTCTCTATAGTCATGCATACAGATGTACATAAATACAAACGCACAGGCTCGGACTGCCTTATAGGGCAATAGGCCCATGGCTGACCCAAAAACGCAAAATGCTTGTGTGGGACAGTATTTTGGGTCAAAGTGGGCCACTTTTATGGCCATGTGGGCCAGTTTGATGAGTTACTTGACTATGCAGCTGATAGTTTGGACCAGTGTTGCTGGATACATATTCTTTAAAATGTACAATTTCCATCACATTTTATTAAAAACTCCCCCTTGGGTACTATTCAAACAACGTCACAAAAGGAATTGCCATTTGCAAGTGTGGGCCACTTTTTCGTTGGTGCCCGAGCCAATTTTATATTGCACTTCCTGCAAACTATGCACATGAGCTCATTAACCCCTTTTAGACAGTGCTTCACCTGCACAACACACACATTATCCATGATAGGTTTCAAAGACAGAACGAAATAGGCGATGAAGGAAAGAAAGTAAAAGAACTGAAAGAAAAAGAAGAGATAAAGAAAGAGAGGAAGGAAAGATAAATATAGAGAAACTATGAAAGGCAAAAGGGAAATAGGGAGTTGGGAATGGAGAAAAAAAAAGCAAAACCGAGAAAGGAAAGGGGCAGGCTCGGGAATTCTGAGATATAGAATATGTAAGAACACTTTGGAGTGGGGTCAAGATGGAAACTACCCAGGGCTGTAGAAGTGAAGATGGAGTCTGACATATTGCATTAAGTTAACTGAAAATACTGGTTGCACTCATCCCTCCTGCAGGAACCGCCAGCGTCGCCCGAGCATGGAGCGCCACCTTCGATGAACTGCTTGGCAAGAGAATTGGCACTTTCCTGAGCTCCTCGGTGCCCATGAGATTGCCTGGGCTGGCAGACTATCCAGACTTCTTCGCCGTCTGTCTCATCATGCTGCTCGCAGGTGGGTTTGTCTAATCTCTTTTGACCTCATCAAAATATGTCTATCATTTAATCAAATATTGTAGGACAATGGTGTTTTCCAGAGTATTGTCCATTTTAGGGGAATTTAAAAAAAATGCCAATGGGGGGAAATAAAGCACCTGAAGACCAGGTGATGCGTGGACCTCTTTTTTTGAGTGCAGTTGATCTATCTTCAGAAAATTCTTTGTCACTCTTTTTTCCCAAATCAGATTCCCATTTAGACCCTGGTGTAACCAGAAAAAAATTTAGTTTCCATGTGCAAAATGTACCACTGTTCGTGTTCAGATATGTGGTCAAATCGTATGTGGTATCATATGTTGTATTACTGCACGGATCATTCTGCACAACATACAACATGTAGCAAATTCGCCAGATTGCGAGCTGCCTTTGATCAGATACAAATCTCACCCTTTCTCCCAACCCCTCCAATCTGGTGGAACAGAGTCTCAGGCCTGAAACAGGTCAGTGTAGACGCCACACATACATGGGCATCGGTTGCCACATAGGGAGGAACAGGCGTGACACATGCAAGTGCACGGGGATTGTCTTGCATTTGTGCCCATGTCTTGGGAGCCCTTCTGATTCAGCCCATCACTTTACTGTCAGGCATGCAAAACAAAACCTTTGTGCATGTGCTCTACATGCATGAGGTATCGCCACACACATGTAGGGTAATTCTGCATGACGTACAGCCTTGCTTTAACAGCAGTTTCACTTTATGGAAATAAACCTGTATTTCTCCCATGAAGCTAAATTATGGAATTGGTGGTGATACTAATGGTAGCGATTGCTATTAAAGTGTTTGCTTTTTAATCTTTGCATATGTGTCACTTCAGTGACAGTGAGCAACACTATTGGTGTGGAGAATGATAGATACAATGAAATGAATAATTTAGTTATGTTATGTTGCATACTGGCTTTATAATTTTCTGGAAGGAGGACATGCTGTCATGTGTGATGAGCACAGCAGTGAGACACTGGACTCAAATATTCGCGTTGCAGCATGTTCTCAGTTAACAACGCAGTGAGGTGAGTCGGGTTGGGATAACCGTCCATCTATCCTACAAACACAAAGTCCTAGCTGCTCAGGCGAGGGACAGGACAGCCAAATGGAGTGTTTTCTATGTTTGGTCTCCCCTTTTTCAGGGTCCTCCACTTAGTAGACCTTTCTGTAGATGAGACCCCCAGTCTAAAACAAAAGATGCAAACGGTGGCCATCAGACATTCTTTGCATCAGTCCTGAGACAATGCACCCATATTCTAATACATAAAAGGTCCAAACATGGCCCAACAATAAGTCCAATACCTAATCTACTAATGTCAATCCCTAAATTAGTATATCTCACAACAGTTCCTAAAGAAAGGCTCACAGAGCTCATACCCACAGGCTGGCCACTTCCCAAGCTTCCCGGTTCGTAGCCGGCTCTTCAACCCTTTCGGAGGTTCTTAGTCTCTTGGGAGTGTGGACTTTCCTCAATCCTGGATGCTCTTCTTTCCTTCTTGCTAGTAGGAGATCCATTGTCCTCCAAAGGTTAAAGTGTCACTTTTATCTGACACTTCAATGGGCCCAGGATCATTTTCTCTGTTTCTTTGTCTTGTCTCACTAGATCCCCGTCTGGAACGTTGTTTAGCATCTTCCCTTATTTTAGTTTTCATATGTCTTAGATAAGACCAATGTGTTGGTCTTTCAGCTCAGCCTTCTCCTTCACTTGGATACTCCTAATAATGTGTTAAGTCCTGACTGGACCTATCCTGCCAAATGCAGGTGATGACCGTTAGTTCCCCACCCATCTCTCAGGGTACTTGTCAGATCGACAATATTATATGGGGCTTCCTGCCATGAGCCAGCCTCAGGCTCTGGATCACAGGTGGAGGACATGGCCTCCCACTCTCTAATTCCCTAGAGCTATGGTTTAGGATTTTGGCTCTGGCTTCCAACTTCTTTCCAGCGCCCCAGCTGAAGAACTCTTTCAGTATGGTGAATCACAACTTTTCACAGTTGCGGTCTGATTTAGACCAGTCATTGTGCTTTTTCAGCATGGCGCTTCTTTCATGTCAAGGTATCTGTGGTATCCAGGTCGATCTCCTTCCAGGTTCAATTTTTTGTGTCAAGGACGACTGACTCAGAGGATATATCATCTCCAAGGTTCTCCCTCCAAAAGTGTTTCTCTCACCCACTTCACCGTGAAAGAAGAGGCTCTGTTTCTTTCACCTTTCTAACCCCTTAGGTAGTTTCCTATCCTGCAAGTCACCCTGTCCCAGATTGAACCAGAATGGGACTTAACTGATTAGATCTATCGTGGCGTGGTTATCTGCAAAAAGATGCAACAAGCAAAAGCGGATTACATCCTGCATTTATTTAATTGTTTTTTTATAACGCACCTAATACCATACCTGAGTTTGGTTTTTAAGTGCAGTTTTTGGATTCAAACCTCTGTTCCTCTGCGTGGTCTTCCTTCCAAGACCAGCGCGTTGCCCCTGCGCTATCCTCCGCTCACATTGTGCATGTGCAATGACCGCAGCCTGCATGGTTCCCCCACCCCCTGACTGCTCCCACTCACTGAGAAAGTGAAACATTTGGAAAGAATCATATGCTCTCTTCCCACCTCTGAGATCTTCTGTGCCAACTGGTAAATGTTTTGGGGAGACCGCATGTCCATGGTCTTGTGAGCGCATCTTATCAACCTTTCTCCTTTTGTCTTCAAAGACCACAGGTTGGTGGTATACATCATAGTTGATATCCTCTCCATGTGATAGTCTTGCCATCTTGCCATTAGATATGGGTCTTGAATTATTCCCTAGGTCCATCCGTCAGACTCAGTGGGAAAACTACCAATTCCACCATCAGGTGTCAATGCTTTCTAAGACCCGTAATCGTTCCCTCCCAGTACGGCCTTCCTCTGGTGAGACCAAGATATACCATACGTTAGAAGCATAGCTGCCCTCCGGGACACCACCATGGACAGGCTTAGGGAGGAACATTGGGGCATTTGGCGATGAGCCTGAAATATCACAGCCACATCGAATATTACATGTACTTATTTTCCAAGCGGTGCTCAACTCCCATTCTTCAAGAGATGAAACATCTTATTGGGGAAAACTGCAGTTTGGGTTTCGCCTCTCCTGGAGCCAGAGTGCAACATGGGAGCAGATGGTAGGGAAGTGGGGAGAGCAGTGGATGTTCAATGTGGGTGGTTTTTGTGCCTACCCTTCTTTGAAGAATTTGACCAATCCGCACAGGGAGTGTGCGCTTGCCTGGTCTTTTTTTGAATTTTTTGCATGCACCAACATGTGTTTACTCCCTCTGTCCCCACAGGCCATCCCCACACCCTCTGGTCCCCCATGATGTTCCCTGGTGACCCCACCATTCACGCACACAGGTGTTGCCTGTTTTGCTTGATTCTTCTACCCTGCTCCCCCCTAACCCTCCTCAAGCCCACTTCTGCAGGAGTCTGCCCTGATGAATTCTAGTTTCACCATCACCGTCTTGTGGCCAATGCTGGATTTGACTTTTATGGACTTCATTCATTCACGGTGCGTCACCCTTTCTCAACTCTCATGCTGGACTTCCTTTGCATCTTGTACTCATGGTGGCCCTGAATCATGCTGTTCCCATCTTCATCCTGTATCCTGGCTTACAACATTATGTGTTACTACTGACGTCTGCAATTGTATTCACTCTCCCCTCTTGCTTCTCAACTCTTTTGACTGCTAACTCTCTGTTCTCTCCTCCTTTCCCTTCTCCCTTTTCCTATGTCCTCCCCTTAGTTTCTTCTATGCACTTACTCTATCAGAATTGTCCCTGGACCTAGTATGATAGCAACCTCGTCTGTCTCCTCCCCCACCCCTTACTGGTTTTTTACCGCCCTCCAGCTCTATCTGAAATGTCGTCAGGCCTAGTATGATAGACCCTTGTTTTGTTTCTCCCCTACCTTTCTGCACCCCTCTCCCTCACCTCTTGTTTTTCTCCTGCGCTACCAGAAATGTTGTCAGGCCTAGTACGGTAGTCGCCTGTCTGTTTCCAATTCCTTCCCACTCTCCCCCTCCCTTCCTTATCTATGTCTTAGCTCTTGCACTATCTGAAATGTCGTCAGGCTGAGTACATTAGTTAATTTCACATCCTTACTGTTCATGGCCTGTAAGAATGTCATTGTATTTTCCCTTGGTCCCTCCCTTGCCTTGAAGCGCTTTGAAACACATTGTGTATAGGCGCTATATAAATAAACTATCATATCATATCATGTTGGCACCCTTTACCTTTCCTGTTGCAAAACAATCTGGTTATGACCTCACGTATAACAGAAGATTGTTGATGGGGATCCAGGATTGGTTCAATAAGGTAGGCTTAGCCGGCACCAATCACTGTTGCCCATTTGGCTTTAAAAGAGGGTTGAGCCCCTCTTTTGGCAGATCATCCAATGACTTTGAAAGGAGTAAGAAGGACTCATTTGGACTCTGGCTGAAGGTACATTCTTCCTTAGAGCTTCTGCCAGTGAAGGAAGGCCAGGATTTGCAAGAGGGAAGCAATATCCCTCCCCTACACATCTCCCAGGGAACAGAAGGAGATACCGGACTCAGAGGACCCATCCACCAGCTGCAGAACTGGTACCCAGCCAGCACACAGAGTGCCCTGCTAGGTTCGGCCAGCAAGTTTCCTAGTTGGGAAGTGCCAGGGAGTCTCTGAACAAAGAACAAGGATGTTGCCTGCTAACACTCTGAAACTTTGGGCCATCCACCCTAAAGGACGACACAAGCCCTGCAAAGAAGCTAGGAGGAGTGCCACAGCACGCATCAACAAGTGTCCATCTTGTAAGGACATTTTCGAGGCAGTCGAGCAATCGAACCACGATCGGCACCACCACTGACTGCTGTCATGCTGCAGTCACTAAAGCTGTCCGAGAAGCCTCGACCAGCATTCCAGATCCGCCAACCAGCACATAGACAGCAATTCCTGACCCCAAGCTGCTGTGTAGGTTAGCCTGCAGCCGTCCGTCTAGCCTCGCTTGGCGAACTGCCTGCCACCTGATACCCACAGCTGTCTCCCGTCTTGAACTCTGTCTCAGGAGCTGCAAAGCGTCCTAGAATAGACTTGACGCTGTAGAGCATCAAGATCATCTCAAGCACCAGGGACATTGTGCTCCTGTCCCCCTGGTCCTTGTCCGAAGGCCCCTAGCGACCTTTACGACTCCTTGCTCACTTGGTGCTGAAACCAAATAACCTTGAACAGTTAAGACTGATTGTTTTACCGACTACCCTCCTGTCAGTATCCCGAGTGCTTCCCTTTCCTTAGTGAAACTGTCTGTCCTCTGTGTTCCTTTACAGGTTGGGTTGTATTTTGTAGTGTGCTAGAACGGTACGTATATATGTTTCTACAACTTTGACTGGACAGTCCCTTTTATCATTGGGTAATAATTGTATTTTCGCTGTGTTTCAACTAACCAACGATCCACGACCTTGCAGAGAGTAGCATGCCGTTCTGTCCATGTTACCAAAATTGGACAAGGAGATTTATAATTTACTTTTGTTTCCAATCTGTTTGGATCCTTCTGGTGTACTAGAGGTGTGGGGCTGATTGATGGTTTAGAAACAAATGCCCCGTTCTTTGTGTGTGCTTGCTATCAGGGCTGGCGGAAGATGCACGGGTGCCCATTTCAATATGATGTTTGGGGTTCCTTGTGTAGAGCTGGAAAAACCTGCCTGCAAATGTTATCAACAAAAAGGCATTGATTTGCTGTGATATGATATGATATGGCATTTGTAACGCACCTATACACAATTGTTTCACTGTAGTTTCAGATTTTCAAATGGACAGTGGCAGTGGAACAATGTTTAATGCCACAAGCAGTTTCAGTTGGTGCACATGTGTATCCTCCAAGTTCATAACAGATCTCACAATTGTAGCAAAGGTTCTACACTACTTTTCACCATGAAACTCCACAATTTTTATTTGACAGGTAGCCATCCACCAGTAGGTAGTTATTGGCTAAGTGCCAGTGATCCATATAAGAAGGTAATTGGTCTACATACGATTTTGATTAGTCTGTACGGTAGCTGTCCTCAGACAGTCCTGCAAACCATGTTTTAAGGTTCTGTATAATCATTTTATTATTTTGTATACAAATATAATGTGTCATCATATGGTACCTAGGGAAAATGCATCCTGATGTTATTGGCACAGGGCTTGCAAGACCTGGATGTTCATTGGAGAAGTGGCAACAATCTTGGGTGTATTGTAATTGTTTATTTGTAAAGCACTTATACACAATTGAAGTGCTTCAAAGCACTTCAAGACGGCAAGGGAACAAGGTAATATAGTCAGCATTCTTAGGCCTTGAAGATTCCAAAATGATCTAACAACAATAACTAGCATACTAGGCAAGAGGCATATCTACTGGTGAAGTGCGTGACTAAGAGTGAGGGGAGAAGGCGGGGGGGAGGGAAAGGAACATACAGATCAATAAACTAAAGTACTGTCCTGGTGACATTTCAGATTGATTGGTGGTTAGTCATCCAATGCACCTATGCATGAGTATTTCAAGCACAATGAAAGAAGTTGAAGCAACCCGGAAATAAACAGGTGAGTTCTTTATTTTACAGAGCTCCCCGGAGCCCCGAACAGCTACTCAGCTCCAATCTCTTTTCAACACTCTCAACCGTCTCCCGTGGTCACGGGGCTCTCGCTCCGAACAATGAACGGAGAGCGCGCGTGACCGCCGCGAACCAAGGGGCATAAAAGCAATTCCCTACACATCTTCCCCTTTATAATAGAACAAATAGAGAACAACAACAAAGAAGAAACAGTCAGTAAAATAACTAATGTAACCGACCAACATAAAGACATAGAAGAATTCGATCACTTCTGATAAGAATAAAATGTTACCATACTTCCATTTACATTATACCTTACATGGAATGAGATCTAGGTATTTCAGGTTTCATAATCCCTCATCCACACAGGCTTTGATCTAGTCCTATGCGAACATTCTTCATTAGCTCTCGCATCTGTATCAATTTTCCTTTCAACATTTCTTCCATCTAACGCACCTTCTTTCCTCTCCTTTCCTAATGTACTGTAACCAACCTTCACAACTCCTTCTCTCACTTTCTCATCCAACTTACTGACATTCACATCACCTACTCTTGCCAACCTTCCTTTTGACCAAACTTCACCTCCCTCCAAAATAACTACATTACTTCTTACCGCACATATCTTCTTCGGTCCCAGGAACTTACTTTCCACACATTTTTTTACCAGTCTGGGATTTTTAACATACACCTTCTCCCCAACCTTCCATTCCTGTTCTTTCACCCTCATCCTGTCATCAAACAATTCCTTATTCCTCTCCTGACTCAACGTAATAAGCTTCATAATGTGATCCTGATCAACATTCACCACCTTGGCCATTCTCAGCCATCCTGGACAAAGCCTTGTTCCAGGTTCCCTACCTTTCAATGATACAAATAGAGATACACCAGTCACAGAGTGTGGCGTGGTGACATAATTCCACGTTAGTAACCTTAATACCTCCCTCCATGGTTGTCCCGATTTCATGGCCATCTGCAGACCCCCTTTTATGTACCTATTGACTCTTTCAACACGACCATTCGCCTTAGGATTATACAACACAGTCCTCGTGTGTCTTATGCTATAGCCTGCAAGAAATTTCCTCATTGCCTCAGATACAAATTGTACCCCATTATCAGACACAATTTCAATAGGCACCCCTTCTTTAAGGAACAGTCCCTCCAAAAAACAAATCAACTCCTTAGCCGTAACCTCTTTCACCGCTTCCCATTCAAACCATTTAGAATGAAAATCCACTACAACAAATAAAAACTTCAGGCCATCTCCCAGACCTGCTACAGGACCCATAATGTCCACCGCCAATTTGCACCAAGGCTGGTCTGGCACCACATTAGGTATCAAAGGAGCCTCCCTTACTACTTTGCACTTGTCACTCGTTTGACAGGTCATACAATCTTTGACAAACCTTTCAGCACATCTATCGATTCCCGGCCACCAATAATTTTGCCTCAATTTTCTTTTCATAGCAGCTTCTACCGGATGACCCTGATGAGCCAATCTAACCATCACCGACCTGAGAGACTGCAGAGGAACAACACACCTTCCTCTTCTTAGCCTGTCTTCACACAGATTCAACTCATCCCTTATCTCCCACCAAGTATTGAATTTACTATCCAAATCTCCTTTTGCAGGCCATCCTTTCACGGTCCAGCCCTTTATAAATCTAAGATCCTCATCAATATCTTCTTCCCGTGTCCACTCATCCTTGCTAACTGCATTCAGTATTTCTGCCACAACCGACTCCTCCTCTGCCTCTCTTTCTTCCACAAGACCACCACTTACCGGCAACCTGGACAGACAGTCCGCCACCACATTTCTCTTTCCTGGCAGATAGCTCACATCAAAGTTAACATTTTGGAGCTCCAAACCCCACCTGCTGATCCTTGGGGAACCTAACGCTCATCTTCCACTCTCAAAAAGTTGAACCATGGGCTTGTGGTCGGACCTAACCACAAATCTTCTTCCCCACAAGAAATACTTGAAATGGCTCACTGCCCAGAACATAGCCAAGGTTTCCCTTTCAATAACGGAATATTTGCACTCTGCACCTCTCAACGTCCTAGACGCAAACGCAATAACTCTTTCCGTATTGTCCCTGTCATACTGCACCAATGTTGCTCCCAGCCCAAGCATGCTCGCATCGACCACCAAAACAATCTTATCCTTAGGGTCAAACCTTCCTATGGATGGTGCCTCACTCACCGCTTGCTTGATACACTCAAAAGCCACATCACAGTCTGCTGACCATTCAAATTTTGCACCTTTCCTGAGCAACATTCTGAGAGGAATAGACACTTTTGCAAAATCCTTCACAAATCTATGGTAATATTCGGCCAAACCTAGGAATGATTTCACTTGTTCCTTATTCTCTGGTACAGGTGCAACCTTCACTGCTTCCACCAAATTCCTCTTAGGCCTCACACCCTTTTCATCTATCCCATGACCAAGAAATTCTACCCTGTGCACCCCAATCTTGAACTTGCTCCTTTTCACCGTTAATCCTGCCTCACTCAATCTGTCTAACACCTTTCTCAACACTCCCTCATGTTCTTCAGTGGAATTCGCATATATCAGAACATCATCTTGGAATACAATAATTTTCTTCACTCCGCACAACACCGTCTCCATCACCCTGTGGAATACAGCTGCCGCCGAGGCGAGACCAAACGACATCCTGCAATATCTAAATGTACCGAACACTGTAATGAATGCCGTCAAATGCTGACAATCCTCCTTCAGTGGAACCTGATGATATTTTAGCATTGTTTAAGACGGATAACTTATCACCAATTATCGGCAGGGGATGTCTATCAATCAAGATATTTCTGTTCAAGTCTCGCAAGTCTACACACAGTCTGATATCTCCATTTGCCTTTGCTGCTACTACCACTGGCGACAGCCATTCAGAGCTTTCACTTTTCTCAATTATTCCTCTTTGCAGTAGCGATTCCACTTCTACTTTTAACTTTTCATTCAGTTCATGAGGCACTGGCCTCAGCTTTTTCACTTTTGGAGTGGCTCCTGCCTTCAGCTGAATCTGATGTTCAAATCCCTTCAGCACTCCTAATTCATCTTGAAACACTTTAGGGTACTCCTTTTCCCACCTATCCTTCAGCTCAGCCACATCTATAGGTCTTTCCACATTCGCTTGGATTCTGATACCCAACTTCCACTGTTCACCCCATCCCAAGAGTAACGAACCTTCTTGAGTAACGTATATCTCCGCTTCACAGCTTCTTCCTTTATAGTCAACTGAAGCCTGGAACATGCCCAAAATTTCAATTCTCACATTCCCATACGCATAAGGTTCGATCTTGTGTTCCTTCAATTGCTTCACATCTCCCTGCATGCAACCTAAAAATGTTGCTTTCGACATCAAAGTCCACGGCAAAGAACTGTCCACCTTTATTGTTATTGCCTTCCCGTTGACCATGAACACATCTAAAGGTGCACCACCTTTATTCGATACCTCCGACACTTCTAGTATATGCTTTGTCTGGATGCTGATTCCCACTGCAATATCTTCTTCTTGCTCGGGCACCCTACCTCCTGATTCAATGTTCTGCACCTCTCCCGACTCATGGCAAACGCTCGCAAAATGACCCTTTTTCTTGCATTTCAGACAATAGATGTTTCTGGCTGGACAAAACATGCTAGTTGAAATGTGGCGGTTACTTCCACACTTGTAGCATCTTATTTCCTTGTTGGGAACCCCTTTACGAAATCCCCTCACCACAGCCACCTCTCCCTCCGACATTTCTCCCTTCATATTAGTCATATATTTCTGGGTCTGTTCCATGCTTCTTGCCGTCTCTATAGCTACTTCCAGTGATGCGTCTTTGGACAATAGTCTCTCTTGTATCTTTACATTATTCGTACATCGCACCAACTGATCTCTTATGAGAGAGTCTGTGAGCAGTCCAAATTCACACGTGTGACTAAGGGACCTCAACGCTGCCACAAAGTTCTCCACTGGCTCCTGTGGATCTTGTGTCCTTTGGAAGAATTTATGCCTCTCAAAAGTTATGTTCTTCTTGGCTTCAAAGTGTATCTCCAACTTTCTTTCCGCCATGGAATATTGATCCACCTCTCCTTGGCCCTGCTGTGGGGGATCAGGCAACCCACCATACACACTTCTGCCTTCAGTTCCCAAATTGTGAAGTAAAATTGCTTCCTTTCTAGCTGATGCGAACTTATCCCCACCAATGGCAATCAGGTAAGTGTCAAACAGCCTCTTCCACCTGTCCCAACTTATTGGTGGA
This sequence comes from Ambystoma mexicanum, assembly GCF_040938575.1. Taxonomy (NCBI): domain Eukaryota; kingdom Metazoa; phylum Chordata; class Amphibia; order Caudata; family Ambystomatidae; genus Ambystoma; species Ambystoma mexicanum. The sequence continues at coordinate 377,424,063 of NC_090926.1, read as the reverse complement.
GCGCCGGGTTCAGCCAGAAACGGTGGTGGGGGCGACATACTAGCTGCAGCCATCTTTATGTATATCCTGGTGCTCTAATTTTACTAAATGTCACAAAGTTCACCCATGCACAATCTTATGTCTCTTATAATATTCACCTCTTAACGTTTATTAGTCTTCCAGTGCTTAAATTTCACCGTAGCAACTTTTATCCTGGTGCCAGTTTAATAACCATATGCTTGTTTCACAACAAAATCTTTTGTGCTGCACCCTCTTTGTCTTGCCACAGTCTCAATGTCTCCCTGGAGGCGCTCCCACACTGTAATGGCCAAGGACTGGCCTTGTCCTCCTTTTACAAGGTGCCTCCCCCTCCGGTTGTGCCCAACCTCCCTTCTCCCTGCTCCTCACCTCCTTGTCCAATGAGCCAGGGTGGGCGGCATCAACCAGGAAGAGCTGCTTTTCCCGTACAGCCACTCGGAGCAGCAGAGGTGGGGAGACTGTCCCCCTGCAGCGCCACGCTCCCCGGCGCCGCAGATACAGCCTCTGCAGCCCCCCCTTCCGCACGGCTCCTCACACGCCGCTCTGCAGGTTTCAGAGGCCCAACCTCCACGCCTCTGACGACGCAACTTCCTTTGTGGCCGTATGGGGAACGTCACCAGGCTCCGCGGCGAGCTCCGTGTGTGCTTCCTCGTCACCACTTGAAAGAAGTTGAAGCAACACGGAAATAAACAGGTGAGTTCTTTATTTTACGGAGCTCCCCGGAGCCCCGAACAGCTACTCAGCTCCAATCTCTTTTCAACACTCTCAACCGTTTCCCGTGGTCACGCGGCTCTCGCTCCGAACAATGAACAGAGAGCGAGCCGAGAGGCATACAAGCAATTCCCTACACACAACCAAGCTAGGGAGGGGAGACAGAGGGAGGACCGGACAGACAGACTTGCTAGGCCTTGTACATTCACGGCCGTGCAAGTTCGCAGAACGTGAAGTGCGAGTGAGGGACAGGGGGGCAAGTGCGCTCAGTCCAGCAGGGGCCTGGGTTAAGTGCAGAGTGGTTGCCCGTCTCATGGAGCATATTTCAGTAGTGTCAAGCAGAGTGCAGAGGCCCAGAGGCAAGTGTAGGACTGGCGGGCAAGCCTCAGACCTGTCAGGCTCTGAAGGTGCACCAGGCGACCAGCTAACTGAGCAGGTTGGGGAAGAGAAAGAGGAAGAGAACAGGAAGGTCGTGAGGAGTTTCCGGAACTTAAGGAGATCCGGCTCAAGGCAGCAAAAGGTAGGTAGGCTCTATAATGAAATTCAATCTATGCATAAAATGGGTGGGGGGAGACAGTGAGTCTGTCTGATCCTAATATAACGTTTTTGGAGGGCCACAGTAGAAAAGCAGTGATATTGAAAGTGGATAACACTCTCAAAACCTTCAAAAAAATGGGTCAAGAAAGATCTTTTGACAGATACAGTTCCACCGACAAAGAAATAGAGACTGAACCATTGTCGGAATCACCAAAAACCAGTTCACAAAATACAAACAAAAACCATGAAACTGAAGTACAGAAGCAACTATCAACATGGGGGTGTTGCATATATGGAAGTTGGAATGAATCTGAAACAATGGATGGCCTGCAGAGTACCCAGGTGGGTGATAATGAGGATGAAGGGGTACCTGAGATTGACTTCAGCAATGCTATTTTTTATTTATTTACATTTTAAAGCACACAAACAGCCCTGAGGCATCGTGGCGCTGTTACAGAAGGCTTACTTGGTTACATAAGTGCTTAGCGGAATGTACATGGTTAGGTACAGTCAATCAGGTAGGAGCAACACATTATAAGCCACGCCTCATGTTATGGGAGGCTTACGCAATATATGCAGGTAAAATGAGTAGGCGCAACACGTTGCAGTGAATGAGGAAGGAGCAACACATTACAAGCCACGCCTCTTGTTACGGGGCTTACGCAATATATGCAAGTAAAATCAGTGGGTACAGTCAATCATGTAGGAGCAACACATTACAAGCCGAGCCTCATGTTACGGGGGGCTTAAGCAATAAGAGCAAGTTTACAGACGGTTGGAGCATACATTGCATGTCCATGCGTCGAATTACATGGGGTTAGTTATTAACTGCAGGAGAAACTTGTGGGAGCAACACATACATCACGAGCCACGCCTCATGTTACGGGGGGCTTAAGTAAAAAGTTGCAGGTTAGGTCCGGATAGGCGCAAGGATGAAGGAGCTCAAGTGCATGGCTTAGGTGAGCACTGTCTCCGTTCCGCAGGGTGCTGGCGGCAGGGCCGGTCTTACAACAGATTGCACCCCAGGCGGGAAGCATCGTTGGCGCCCCTTTCTCCCCCAACCTGTGATCTCATGCATGTGTCATGGGCTGAGCAGCGGGAGAGGGGACTATGAGTTAACATAATTGTCAATGCTGGCATCTGCTGAATTTCATGAACCTCAGAAAACTGCAATAAGAGGGTCAAACCGAACAGGCCTGGTTATGTTAGTCTGCTTTTGCTCTTCATTTTTAGTAACAATGACAAGTTTGCTGTTGTGACTCAGGTCAGAGAATCGACAATTTCAGATCTACACTAATGTCATTCGTATGACCTCAAACATTTAGCCACTCTTAAAAGGTGATGAACTGGTCTTGAACAGTGGTACTCAAACCTCCAAGAACAAGCACCTGCAACATACCCACCGATAGCTGTACAAGCCTGTCTATCTCAGCATTAAAATACATGCATTTATACAATATATTTCACGGGAAGTTAAATATATTTAGGAAGGACACATGTAAACAATATCACTACTCCATGTGAGTGGTAAAGTCTACTTTAAACAAATGCAGAGAGATGACATGCATGTACAATTCAACATAGCTCCCAATGTTAATTTTGGAGAGGCGGCGTTCTAAAATTATGACATTACTATGTGGACTTTACATTGAAACACACTGCAGTGCATTACCGCGGCGGAGAAATGGCAGTTTGAGTATTGGGGTTTATTTCGCTCATGCTTGTGAACTCTCAAAATTCTTAAATGTTTCCTTCGTGATCACTCATTTTAGCTCCCGACAGCACCATGAAACTGTAAGATCGCAAAGAAAAACAATGTCTACCATCCCAACATAAAAACGAAAACAATCTAATTCTTAAAGGGTAGCAGAAAACCTTTTCTTGGGACTCGTTAAGTGTACTTTTTGCAAATTACTAGTCATGTGCTGCTTGAATAACAGCAGCCCTTGCACATTGTGCAGTGTACAGACAAATTTCATTTCAAGGGACTTAGAGTACTGCGGGTATCAGGGGAAGCATCTCCAGTGTACCCCAAACGTAGTGGGCTTTGCCCTCCACCCTCACACCCCAGCGCTGCAGCCTTACACTTTTTCACATTCTCCATTATGGTAAAGAACATTGTCCCGGGCTTGGGAGAGAAATGGACTATGGAGAAGGAGCTGCCTCCCCAGGGTGTGTTTAGCTGCTGGTGTATCAAATGCAGAAATGGTTGGCATCAAGAGCCCCACGCTCTGATACATCTTTTCCGCACTGGTTGGTCACACGACAGAAAGTGTGAGCAGGTGATTCCCCAACACTTGAAGCATTCTTTATAGACATGCATCCATCCTTCACACCATCATTCACAAGGCGCGTTCGTGTAGGTGTTTGTTTATCTCGTTAGACTAGCGTGATTGATATTCCAAATAAAAGAAGCCCAACGACAAAGAAGAGTATAAGACAAGTCTGAGCAAACAGTGAAATGTATGAAACTCTTGCACTAAAATAAAGTCAGCAGTGCATGCCCAGGAAAGAGGGAACGATGAACAATATGCTCGGGAGTGGGGACTAGGGGGGTGTAGTAATCCCAAAACCAGCCAAAGCATGGTACTACCCCCCAGGGCCTCGCCCTCAAAGTGGTTTTGGCCCAGCCACGGGCCGAATGGCCGATGGACGGACCAATCCAACCCTGCTGGAACGTGCAACTTTCTAAGATCTGCCGACAGTGACACTCTGCTCAGGTCTTCTGAGAACCTGCCTTTTGATCTCCTGAGGAGAGTCAACCACCAGTGCTCGCTTCCTTTTTCATGACTACTTGGGCCTTGACAAAAGTGTCTAGCTTTGTGGCCTCCAGAGGCTGTTCTTGGATGGCCCAGTCATCTCCGCAATACCATATTAAAATAAAAAAAAAAAGAATATGCAGCAATAGGCCTCACCTGCGAGGACAGGAGCAGGAGGAAAGAAGTGTGCTTGCCTCGGCAGGCTGTAGTTACTGCCGGATTTCCTGAAACAAGGCCCAATCAGCGAGGGAAGGATGCAGCAACTGTTTGTTTTGCTGATTCTGCTGCTGCTTGGCAGTGTGTGCTTGTGATGGGAACAACTTCAGGATTTAGTGACCCAATCGCTCCTCTTTTCTGTAATGGCTGGGGCCGACAACACCAGCCAACCCCAATTGATCCACACTTCAGTGTTAGTGCACGCCCATAGCCTAGAGGAGGGCACACCTCACATGCGCCCATGGGCCTGGCTGGCGCCAGTGGCGCTGGTGCCACCCGGGGCCTTGGGAAGGTAATAAAGAAACAAATATTGCTAATTTATTTGCCAATTGCCCTCCCCTGCCTGAGGGCGAACCCAGGCCTGTTTCTTGGCCCGGGCGAGGCGGACAACTGCGCGGGGCACAATAGCCCTGGGGGGCGCAATTGCCCCGGTCCCTGGAGCCTCTGGAGGGGGTGGAATTCCCCAGTTTGTGGGGCGGCGCATTAACATGGAGAAAGTTCCGCAGGTCAGGTGCTGGCGCTGCCCCTTCCGACTGTAATGTCACATAGTACAAAAGTATGCACCGTGGGCCCCGACACGGTACAAGCGGAGACCCGTTTGGACCCATGGTGTGTCCGAGCAAGCCCAGAAAATGGCCAAAATAATAGTTTAAAGCAGCGCTATTTCTTACATGCCGCTTCTTTTCCAAACTATATATCAATTACACTTTAAACCACTTCTGTGGCACTGGTGATGAGTTACTTCACTATGCGGATAATAGTTTTGACCAGTGTTACTGAGTAAATATTCTTTAAGCTACAAACCGGTTTACTTTTTTATTTAGGAAATCTTTGTCGGTTACATGGAGACAGATCATTTATTTATTTATACAATGTTTGTCGGAGACCTGTATCCGACACACATTGCATTAACAAATAAATATGCAGTTACCCGACAAACATTGCATGAATAAATAAATAATCCTGGTCCATGTATCCTTAAAACAGACAATACTTTACTGTATCAAAGCATAACCCTTGATTCCCATTCAAAGAATTTTAAAGTGATTGTTTATTGGGTTCAGGTGTCTCCCTGTCATTGCCCTATTGGCTTAACTGGAAGAACTAGACAAGATGGATGCCGGAGAAGGAAAGGCATCAGCATTTCAAGAACTGAGAGAGAGCTCCAGGGGAAGAAGTTTTCAGAACGCCTTTGCCTTCAAGAACGAAGGTAGCAGGGAGAACAGAAACCCGGGAGGAGTAAAGGGAAACATATCAACCAGTTATTCATCACAGTAAAAACTATGAAACAAAGTTAGCCTTGAAACAAAGTAACTACATAGATTGTGAATATCAAGAAGCTATTGTTGAAAACCTGAACAGTGTGAGAGAAAACCAATGCATAACATTACCCTGGGAAAAGGGGAAGCTAACTATTGGTGAAAAATCGAACAGAGCGGGAGAAAACCAATTCATAAAAATACCCTGGGAAAAGGGGGAGATAACTCGCCATCCTGTACAAGACAAAGATAATAATGGAAAGAAAGAGAGGAATCAACTTTCAGTTAATAAAGCCAGGCACAAAGGCAAATTGACCAAGACATGTGGATCTGTTATTGTCCAAGACAGCAATAATATCAGTCAGACTAAGATTACCTGTCAAGAATACACAGAGAGACAAGGACGAGAACACATTACTAATAAGGACTCTGCAAAAGGGAATTCTAGAGAGCAGGGTCTTATAACCTCTTACAACTTTGGTACTCAGACGGGGTACTCACGGCTCTTCGGACTCCACGATCAGGTATGAAGAGGTAAGAGGCGTCCCCCCAGAGGTCCAGAGGCCAGATAATCTGTGCTCTGTGCTCCCCAGGGGGCCGCCCCCTGGGAAACCCTCTTGGGGAATAAAACCCAGACTCTGCAGACATAGAGGAGGATCAGATTCACAATGTCTGTAGTGTCAGGTAGAAGGACGAAGAATAAACCAATCCAACTGGAGCAAAAATAGCAGAGGATTCTTGGATGCAGTGGAATTCGTGGACGGCTGTAGCAAGGGGGGTAAGAAAAGGGCAGCAGTAGAAAGGGCAGGAGAGAGACAGAAGATTGAAGGGAGAGGGAGACGGACAGCTAGAACTGCGAGGCAAAAGTATTAGGTAAGTCAAAGCTGCGGCGGCAGAAAGGTAAGTGTAGCAAGTAGCCGAGAGTGGCTGAAACGAACAGGAACAGCAAACGGCGGCTAAGGATAGCATGCCGAGGGCGTTAGAAATGGCTGAGTGAAAGTAACAAGCCGAGAACGTCTATGAAGTGACAGGCTCCGAAAACGGAGGTGCCGCAAGCGGGAAGGGAGCAAAGGGAAAAGACCGAAAGAATGGTAGAAAGCGACTGTGAAGGGTTTCACAGGCAAGGAGGAGAGAAAGAGGGATGACTCAGAAAGTGATCTGAGCGCGAACAGGTACCAAAAAGATACGAGCGAACAACAACAAGGGAGCTATGCTAAAGAACAGAGTAGCAACACAGTTACCTGTTTGTTCGCGGGGAATAAGTACAAACAATTGGTAGAAAGAGATGAAGGATCAGTTAGAAGGAAAGACTAGACCTGCATTGTTAGTTGATGGTGATGTTATCAAGGAGCCGCCATCTTGGATTCCACTGAGTATATCGTGGTTGATGTAACTTCCAGTGTCTCCATAGGCTTCTAGGTGTTCTTCTAACACAGGGAAAACTCCATTACCCAATATGGGAACTTCAAAGACTGATTAGAGACGTCACAAGAGACTATTTGCAAATTGGATATTAAAGACTGGTACGCGAGGGACCTTCAGGAGAAGGGAGTCATTCTCCTGACCTAAGTTATTTTTCATAAGTGGTAGGGTCAGTTCGGATAGTTTTTGGACAGCAGACTTATTTTCTTTGGGACACTCACAAGTGACAAAGGAGCACCTAAAAGAGGTAGGGACCACGCATACCGATAGGGAAATGTTAGCCTTGTACCATTACTTTAATAAAATATCATCCATCATGACATTTGAGAGTCAGTGGGCCTCATTCTGAGTAAGGTGGTACTCATGGCACTATTTGCGCCATGACTACCTCCCATACCGGTACCGACTTCGACCTGGTTCAATGGGGACTTACCAGTGTAGTTGGACCTTTGCGGGACCGGTAAGTCCCCATTGAAATAGGCAATCCCCATTCCCACTTGAGCCCCCTTAGGGCACAATGGGAATGGGGAGGGAGCTAATAACGGTACCGCAATCTGCGGTACTGTTATTTGCTCCCTGGTTCCTTTGTGGCTCCTGCTAAGGGCGCCTGGTAAAACCAGGCGCCCATAGTGGGACCTGCTAAGGGACCGCGTAGTAGGGCAGTAAGGGATTACCGGCACCGGTCTCCTTAATGGTGCCCAGTATCCCTTACCGCCCTACTCGGAATAAGGCCCAGAGCCCTTCTTCTGACCTGCCACAACACGTTATTTGTCCAGACCAAGAGGAAAAACAGGTACTTAGGGAGAAATATTCCGGAGACCAGGAGACCCATTCCCACCAAGCGGGAAAAGGAAAAAGAAAGGAAAATCTGAGTGTGCCTGGACTGAACGGCATGAGGACAGTAAACTAAAGGGAAATGATAGATGAGGATATGCAAAGAGGATGATAAATCCCATAGGGTAGAAATGCAGGTCCAGAATTAGCCAAAAGGATTCAATTAAAAGAGTTGGAAATGTCATAACAGGCGGGGAGATCCAGAATCATTCCATGAAGACAAAGAGTCTGTAAAATGTTTGTAGGTTACAACAGGCAGGGAGATTCAGAAGCATCTCCAAGAAGGTAAAAAGCAGTGTTAATAAACCAGCAGGCATCTGTAAGAAGTCGTCTGCATGTTACAACAGACAGGGAAAACCAGAAGAAGCGCAAGGTAAGAACAGCTTGGGGTTCAGGTATCTGTAAAGCAAGGACATTCCAGAAATGCTGATGAAGGCTGGAAACCTAACTGAGACGCACAACAGTTTTGGGACACAGCTACTTATTTCCACAGTTGTCAAGACCACCGTTGTCTGACTTGGCAGTGGCTAACGTGTGCCATGACGTAGTCTCTGGGGTGAACCACGGTTTGAGATGCAATGAGAGCCTCCATGGAAGCAGCAACATAGTCCTGTCTCTTCTCGTCACGGGAGTAGCCATAACAAGACAACACCAGTACACATGATGCCCGAAACCTTTTTGAAAATATATAAAGTGGAATACAGACAGATATTTGAACACAGCACTCACAAACATGGAATTAAAAAAGGGGATTGCGTTAGGATATCCAGATGGAAGTTTTTTTTAGTAAAAGGGCTATGAACAGACATTTAGCGACAAAATCGTTATTGTTGATAATCAGGCTACCCTCTGGGATTTTACAGTTTTTAACTTAAAAGATGAGGAGCTACAAAAAAATAAAGCCAGACCACGATCGTGCATTTCATGTAGAGAAAGAACTGGAGCCAGGGGTCATCAAAAGCAGTGCCTAGTTAGATGGAAGGGATATCCAGAGAAATATAGCAGTTGAGTAGATGCTAAAGAATTAAAGAATCTAAAAAAAGTAACAATCATTGTAATGAATCTGGACTAACAGAGCCGTCATGGAACTAGTGTCCTTTTTATCCAAGTCTCCTGATCAACTTGTTATACATTGTTATTTTAGCCTCATAATGGCACTGCATGTATCTATACCATGTCTCGGGCTGTGACAGCTCACAGGATGTCGAACCATTAGAAGGCATGCACCTGCCGGTAGAGAAGAAGGTGTCATCCAGCTGCGAGTGGTACCCAAGAGCTGTTTACATCATGCTGCAATGTCCACCACCACAACGATCAACCACGGGAAATCTCAACCACAAGGCTCCAACCTCAAGGAACTAACCATAGAAAGATACATGACTTATCAACTGTGAGGCCTAGGAGCATCCTAATGCTGGGTTCTAGCACTTCTGTGGTCTCTAATGTGCATAATTCCCAGCTGTGAGCATTACGCCTCAAGAGAGTTCAAACAGAAATGTGCCACAGGAAAGCCCTATTGCTGCAAGAGTTATGATCAGCTGAAAACCACAGCCCTCAAATGCAGGAAAGTCTCAGTACATGTGAAAGCATTATGGCAATAAACCTATGCTTTCCAATGATGTTAGAGACCTTTAGTTTTTCCCTGTATATTACCTCTAGTGATTAAATATTTGACACTAAAATATACTCTGACTTGACCATCATCATTACTTGACAACATCGTGTTAAACTCGATGTGGGTTGGTGAGAATTCCCCTAATACTGCCTTCCCCGGGGGTCTGCTCTTGGTCCCCTTCTTTTTACATTATATACTTAGAGTTTTCCTATTATTAATTCATACGGTCTATACTGTCAATTCTATGTTGACGACTCCCTATTATTACGTCATGTGGTCTATCCTGTCATTTCTATGTTGACGACTCCCTATTATTACTTCATATGGTCTATCCTTTCATTTCTATGTTGACGACTCCCAAATCATTATTTCTTTTCCTTTTTTACTGATGTTCTTCATTCTACTTTTATTGTTTGGCTTCTCACTCTCCAATCTTGGATGGACTCACATTTTCTACATCTTAACACCTCTACAATGGAGGTTCTCTTCTATCCTGTTACAGCTATTCCTACGCCTAACCCTAACCTTGCTCTCTCCTTCCCTTCTTCTCTACTTTCTCTATGTACTTCTGGGCATAATCGTCAGGCGATTTTTTTATTTGTCTCTTTCCTTTTACTTTCACATTTCCACACGACCCACTCTTGTTGCTTTCAATTATATAACCTTCACAAAACTCACCCTTTTCTCACCTTCCTAGCTACTAAGCTTCTTATTACATCTCCGGTTATCTCTCGACTGGATAATTGTTCAGCACCTCTGGTTGACTTTCCTGCATACCAGCTCACATCGTTACGGTTCATCTTCAATGTGGTTATCCATATTCAATTTCAGCTTTCCCCCCATCTCTCTATTTAAGCTTTTCTTATTTCTGTTTCTTGTCTTTACTTTGAGTCCTGCCTTCTCTCATTTTCTTTACATTGGTTTTAGATGTGTTCCTGGTCTTGCCCTTTCTTACTTGTCATCTCTTATCTCTTTTTACTTTCCTCCTCCTATTTTATGTTCAGTTTCTTTTTGTCATTCGAAAACCTTTGTGTTCTCAAACCCGCTTTCATTCTTTTTCACTATTGGCCCCTAAACATTTGAATTCTCTGCCTTTTTCTATGAGGTCTTTTCCTACACTTACTTTATTTAATTGTCGTGTTAAATCTTACTACTTATCCTCTGTATCTTCATGGATTCCACTATTGAGGGTTTTTCTTCATGTTCCATCAATATTGTACCACTTCTTCATATCTGTACAGCGCTTTGGCCAAAGCACTTTATAAATAAATAAACACAAAAATGTAGTTCCATTCCCCACACTCCTCATTTAGAGCTTGGGCATTTATTGCTTAATCACAGGCACCACTATGGAGCCTGGTCTAGCATCTACAGACCTAGTACCAAAACCACAGACGCAAGAGCATGCTAGCAATATTATTAATATTAATAAAGACTGCTGGTTGCTCTGGCTTTATATCAGGGTACATAGTTGAGGCCCCATGCGATCCTCAAAACCCCATTTCGAATATAGGGTTGATGGACCCTGAATCAGTGCACACTCAAATAATCACAAATGCTAAAAGGTGTCTCTATAAATTCTTCCATGATGTACTCGCCTTTCTTTTAGCAGTGAGAAGGCATAGTTGGTATATGTTCATGACAACTCATAACTTCACTAAGTGAATACCACCTAGACAGGACTCCAAGCAATACTCATTAAATATCTTTCCTGTATGCAGAAGGTCGCAATGCACATAATCTCCAAACTGAACAAAAACAGGTCCCTCTGTGCATGGACTTCCTGTCACAGACAAAAGCATGTTTATAACACTAACATTGCTACTTACTTTTATCAGTAACAAAGCCAGTGCTTAATTTGTAAAACAAATAAGTGTGCTGGCCCCACATTTTCTAGTACTGCTGTGACACTGTGGATGGGCAGTTCCCCACCACTGCTGTCACCACCCATAGCCACTCCCCAGAGTGTCGACATATTTGGGGTTGCACTACAGCTCGCACCGGTGGTTGATGGATGCACTGACTAGCACCACTTCATAATTAATGTGAGTCTGAGACAATAAGTGCTGGGTCCTCCTTTCCCCAGAGTATAGAGATGCCCTAGACACCCCAATTACACCCAAGGAAATGTCCAAGGCTATAGACTCGCTGGCCCCTGGAAAGGCCCCTGGGTCCGACAGACTTCCTGTTGAATTTTATAAAGGTTCCAAGACCCGCCTGGTCCCCCAATTGTCAACCCTTTGGGAGGAGGCCTACGGAACGGGCGTTCTTCCCCCCTCTCTTCGAGAGGCGATAATCACGGTACTACTTAAACCATGCAAACCTTTCACACAGTGTGGCTCATACCACCCCCTCTTTCTTATCAATTGCGATGTCAACATCTACTCTAAGGTGCTGGCTCTGAGACTGGCCCCGTATATGTCATACATTATTCACCTGGACCAGTTGGGTTTCATCCAGGGGAGCTCCACTTCTCTTAATCTGCGCCGTCTATTCAACATACTTTCCCGGGTCAACCCAGGTACACAGGCAGTTGTGGCCACCCTCGATATGCAGAAAGCTTTCAACCATGTTTCCTGGAGTTATCTGTGGCAGGTTCTTGAAAAACTTTGGTCCTCGTTTCAGATCCTGGGTTGAACTCCTGTACTCCTCTCCCGTTGCCAGGGTTCACACCGAAGACCGGTGGTCAGCCCAATTCCCAATAGGCAGAGGCACGGGACAGGGTTGGCTCTTCTTGCTGCTAATTTTTGCCCTAGCCATTGAGCCCTTGGCTGAAAGGATACGCCAACAACATGTGCATAGAGGCATATGATTGTCATGTCCCCCGAGATCATCTCCCTTTACGCGGACGACGCTGTCCTTTTCATCCGCTCACCTGAACACAACCTGGCCCCAGTATTAGAGGACGTCATACGCTTTTGTGAGATATCGGGTCTCCAAGTGAATTGTTCTAAATCTCTATTATTTCCATTGACTGAAGCCACCACCACCTCACCCCCAAACCCTCTGGAATTTGCATGGATTACCTATCTTGGAGTAGTGGTTACACGTCAGCAAAGCTCCTTGCATGAAGCCAACTTTGGGAAGTACCTTACCACTGTTATCTGAAAGTGCACAGGCTGGACTAGATTATGGATCTCTCTGGCTGGTAGGATCGCCATCCTTAAGATGGAGGTACTGCCCCAACTCTTATGCAGATTCCTGAATATCCCCCTACGGCCAGGCCGTGAATTCTTTACAATACTGACCCAAACCATTAATACCTTTTTGTGGCACTCTGGCGCGGTCTGCCTGAAATTCAAAACACTAACCATCCCAATGTCAAAGGGTGGGCTCAGCACCCCAAATTTGAGAGGTACTGGATGGCTGCTCATGCCCACTTTGCATCATACTGGTTCGTACCTACCGATGCCCCTCTCGATGTTAAACTTGAACGCCTTGCCTCTGATGGTCGTGATATCCACTTTTTAGTTCTCCCCGTCCATTGCATCAAATTTGAACCCCTTGACCCTGCTGGGTCCACAGCACTAGCCCTGAGTAAGTTGTGGAAGCTGGCTAACACCCAGCACCCCTTTCATGGTGACCTTCTCCTTTGGAACTTTTTCTCGGAATCTCCCCGTGTAGATACTACAACAACATGTCGGTGGTTAGGTACAGGTCTCGATACTGTCCGAGACGGCTTTAACCAGGGCATCTTCCTTGAAAGGTCTGACTTACCAGAACCCCTGCGCGGCAGGCCCACCCACTGGTTAATTATGCAGGCCTGCGCCGATCTCTCAAGAATAGCTGCCCAGACTTCCCCTCAATCCCTTCAGATGACTTGATATTATCAGAGATTCTGAATACCACGACCTTCAAGGGAAAAGTCTCTAGATTGTACACCATCCTCCAGAGTAGGGCAGCCTCCCCATTCGTCAAACTCAGGGACTTCTGGGTTAAGGATCTCGGTGTCGAAATGACAGACCAATGCTGGGACCGCATGTGTGCCCGTACCCATGAAATCTCATTTAATTCACGATTTAAACTGATCCATTTTAAGGTACTCCATAGATTCCATTATACTCCGATCAGACTACATCGCATGTCGAAAGACCATCCATCCACATGCCCAAGATGCAGATCAGATGATGCAAACTATATCCACATGGTGTGGTCCTGTCCATGCCTCTCCCTGTTCTGGGAGGAGGTATGCACTACCGTATCTGAAGTATTGGATTGCACTATTACCCCTTCCTCATTGACATGCCTTTTTCACAAGCTTCCCCGGCTTGGGTGAGACTCCAGGAAATTAGCTCGTCTATGTCTTCTGCTAGCGGCTCACTGTATCCTGCTGCTATGGCTTAGCCCTGGGGCCCCCACAGACACTAGGTGGCTCTGGGTGTCACCTGGGCCTCTGACACCGAGGAGTGCTGGGCACACTTACAACCAACAGTGGCTAGATGCAGGAATATCTGGGCCCCATTCCGCTCTTATATTTCTTCCTTGTCCGCTAACACCGAAGATGATGCCGGTGACCGGATCTCTCCAGTACCCGACTCCGTTTAGCCCATGTGCTTTGTTTGTCACTATGTTACCTGTATCTCTGACTACTGTACCCCCAATTGGTGTTTTACTGTTCTGTATAATTTCCCTCCAGAATATGTACATGGAATGTATACTCACAGACTACCTGTATACTGCTGGTTTCTGCCTGTTTCACTGTCAAGCTCAATAAATAAAGTTTAAAAAAAAAGAAAATAAGTGCTAGGGTTGAGCACTGGCAAACACTCCCACAATTTAAGCACTGAACAAAGCCCCTCTTCATGTCGCGCACACATTGCTGTAGCATCAGAGGAGGGTTGTCCTTTAGAGCCTGAGGTTGCAAGCTTCGGAATGCTTTTAAGCTTAAACACAAACTCAAAGTTATCATCCTCACATTCTGACAAAATATCATATTCTAATTCTTTAAGTTTGAGTCCTTTGACACCCAGCAATCGAGTATCAACACCTAGAGGCAGTTAGCTCCACAGAGTGGATTAAATAAAGGACTCCAGTCACTCACTGTCTTACTAAGAGAATAGGAAAATGATGATCTCTTCAGAAACTAGAATAATCTACCACAGCAGTCCACAGCGTGTAGGGAATAATCTCTTCAAGAGCTTACATGTCGTGTGCTGCATGCAATGGCGGGGCACACAGTACCTGTGGTAAGTTGTCATACTATGATGGGGTTGCCAATTATTTTCTTACTCTATTCTAGGGCTCCTCTCTTTTGGGGTCAAAGAGTCCACAATGGTGAACAAGGTGTTCACAGCTGTGAATGTGCTCGTCCTGATGTTTGTCATCATCAGCGGCTTCATCAAGGGCAACCTCAGAAACTGGATGCTTAGTGAAGAGGATCTGAGAGTGGATGCCAGCGGGTGGAGGTAAGGTGAAGAGGATCTCATAATGGATGCCAGTCGGGCGGGGTGGGGGGCAAAGATGATATGAGGACAGATGACAGCTGGGGGAGGTAATTTTAAGATGTTCTGAGGGTGAATGCATTCTGAGGGAAGGTAAGGTGACGAGGATCTAAGAGTAGATGCCAGTGGGGGAGGTAAAGGGAAGAGGCTCTGAGGGTGGTTGCCAAAATATGGAGGTATGGTGAAGAGGTTCTGAGGGCAGATGCCAGCTAGGGGAGGCAAGTTGAGGATCTGAGGGCGGTGCATTCTGGGGTAAGGTATGGTGTAGAGAATCTAAGAGCATATGCCAACAGGGGTAGGTAAAGGGAAAAGGCTCTGGGGTGGATGCAAAAAGATGGAGGTAAGGTGAAGAGATTCTGAGGGCAGATGACAATGGAGGGAGGTAAGTTGGGATCACAGTTTGTGTGTTGAAGTTGCTTGGCCTTTGAACATCATCACTGAAAGACACTCAACTGTGCACATTTATCTAGAATACGGGCAGTACCTAATTATTGTGAGTACATTGGGTAAGATAGAGGGAATTGCTCTCCAAATCAGCTGGAGTTGCTGGTCCATCCGTTACACATTTCTTAGACAGGTAACTCTGATGCTCCTCAGGTACAAAGAGACTACTGTTTTTAACTTGTGTTGCATTCCCCACCTGGTGGCAGCAGTGAGATGCTCAGCTAGCTGTACACAGATCAGTCAACCTGGATTGATGAAGGATACATAAAGTGTATGTTTAGGTTTTACGAAAATAGAAGTGAAAACAGTAACCAGGTTGCAGCAAAAACAGTCTTGCTTTTCCTCAGGATCAGCCCATTTGCAGCATCCTTATTAGTAGCCACGGCCACTGCAGTACCAGACAAATACACTGTATATGGCATAGGAATTTCTAACTCATGAGAGATTGTATTCCTTTGGTTAATAATAGACACTGGGTACTGTCTATTAACAATTAGCACCCAGCGAGGGAGAATCCAGTTGTATCAAACAATCTGATTGGCCCTCGCCAGGTCATTACCCGGTCGACAAAGACTCACTTTCTGTGGGTCTGAGCTCTGCGTCCCACGGAGATCCTTTCCTTTCTTTGTCAAGCCACCATGGAAAGGGAGAAGGGACTATGTGCAGTCCCTTCTCCCGTTACATGGCAGGCATTTTTTTTTAACCTTTTTTTTACCTATCTTCCCCCTGATCCCTGGTGGCCATTTCTTTTGCTTTTATTTCTCGAGTTGAATGTGCCAGGGTACTAATAGCATTACAACACGAGTAGGGGGGGCATTACCAGTCGAGAAATGCCCCCAGGTCAACGTTAAAGCCCTCACTTTGCTCAGGTTTATAACTCGCACCACAGGGACATTACCCATCTGGTAATGCCCCCCTCCTTGGGTTCTATTGCTTTAGCAGGTTACTTGGGAGATGATTTCTACTGAAACAAGAGACATGCTTGTATAACCATCGGACTCTTGAGCTGCCTGCAATACCATTGTGCCACCATCAATTTTGTGCTGAGCTTATTAACTCAACCTGAATGAGATTTAATCTACCCTAAAGCATCAGTTAATTTATATGCTACCTATTAATTGACAACTTGCTTGTGATGTGTTAATTCTTGCAATAAAATACAACGCGTTGTCACAGATGGCCTCAAGAACACACCGGATCTTGAACACACTTCAAGAGTTTTTATTATTGTTCTAGTAAAGTGTGTCACCCAGGGCCATCCCTCTCTCTCTTATTTAGAGACAGGCAACTCTCCCTAATCCAAGCATCCTTCACTGCCTGGGATGGCCACTAAAGATAGGTAACCCCTACTATGTATAAAGGGCCTGACTCCAGATAATGGCCTTAAGCTGAACGCCTTCTCTATCTGAACATCCCCAGGGAACAATCTAGAGGGGCCCTATTGTAAGATTCCCCAAAGTTTTCATGCTTTCCAGAAACTCAGGAACCCTGTTGATCTTACCCTCCCATGCTCTACTGTTCCTCTCCCTATGTTTTCTGTCACTCCCCCTTTCCCACTACTTTTTAATTAGGAGGCTAGATTAAAGGACACTTTAATTGGCACACGTTAGAGGCAATTCCTAAGAACCATGGCTCACGTTTCAGGCCTTTGCGTGTTAGTCAATTGCTCGTCACTGGCAGCAGGATATTGGGCCTCATTTCGGGTTTGCTGGTAAGCCTCCTGTACTACTGGCGAGTTACCAGCAAACCCGCCTTACCATTACCAGTGCCTGATATACCAGTGTTACCGGGATATTATGGGTGCCAGCAACGGCAGTAAATTGCCTGTAGAAGTCCATGTAATGGGATTGCTGCAATCAATCACCGGCAGTGATAGTACCGGTGTTAGTGATTGGGGCAATTCTTTGCCGGTAGGGGCCTGAAATCCCAGCAGGTCAGGCCTGTCGGTAGTTCACTGCCCATACTGGCAAAACCAGAGGGTGGGAGTTTGGTAAAAATGCCAGATTCCATATTACTGGATGTTTTCCCCACATTTTTACTGGACCGGCACAATCCTAATGAGGCCATTGTCTTTGGTGCAAGGCAAATGAATAGTATGGTCCAAGCCAAAGGGATGTTCCAGAGGAAATGCTCCCACCATGTATGGAAAGGTATGAGTTGACTGCTGGAAGGATCGGCCGCCAGTACTCAATTTGAAATTAGACCAATATCACTTTGTAGTAAAAGGCACAAATTAAGAAAAAGATTCTACTGAACACACTATTGTCATGACCCCTAATCTTAAACATATCAATGGTGTTAAAGGCAGGCTGGGACTAGAAAGATTATCTGACAGGCCAGTGCTTCTTTAGGCCCGGTAGGTCTGGGCAGTCAGTCATATCAGGGCTGCAGCAGATTTGAGATAACAACGCCCGTTTCAGGATTTGTGGATAATTTGACCAGTTCAAGAGTTCTTTGGGATTAAAGATAACAATTCCAGGCATATTTGACAGGTGTCTCTTCATCAGACAGCCAGTTCGAGTAACAATCAGTTTTCGGGAGAGTGAGACAAAATGTATTACGCATTTTGGTGATATTGACATTAAACTACATTATATAAGGACATTGCTCGCCCATTAAAGATGTTCTATCTGCATCAACGTTGGAGGTATTTAGAATGTCATTCTTTTGACCCAATTGTGTCCCTACCACTTCTCAGTAACCGATCTTTGGCTGCCAATGAGACGCTGCACTTTGGAGTTGGAGGGTTTATGCCGTACGGCTTCACTGGGACATTGGCCGGGGCTGCTACCTGCTTCTACGCATTTGTCGGCTTTGACTGCATTGCAACAACAGGTGAGGGGGGATTGCGTTTAGAGGGGCACACAGAAAACCTAACTGTTACTAGCAAGTCTATGGATGAGAATTTGAACTGCACAAGTCACACTATGGAATCCCCTGAAACAGCAAATGTTCACATTGTTTTATGCAGAAAACACTGTGCCTAAATGACCCAACAGGGACTGCATGTTCATCTAAGCCAAAGGTTAAGTGACAGAAGGAGTGGTGTCGAGATGTTGAGGTTATCAGAGCCATAACCTAATAAAATCAATGCAGAATTTGTTTTGTATTTTGGGTTTTGTTCAGCACACACCTAGCTATACAGTAACAGAGCAGAGTAGATGTTAGAATCCCAGAGAGAGATAAGCTGGAGAAGCAATACTTGTGTTCCATGAGGACGGCTTTGAGAGAACAATTCAGTATCATGGTAGGGTGTTGTTGTGGCCATGAAAGGACATGTTGTCATCACTGGTGATTGAGGTATTCGTTGATGACAAGTCCGCAGTTCATTTAGGAATTCTATGGTTGTTGGACAGGTCTGTTGTGTTGTGGGGTATTGTTCCAGATACTAGAGGCACAATTGTGGAATCTGGTTTTCAGTTTAAAGTCTGGCTATGGCATGCTGTCTTGTCCTCTTGACATGTTAACCTTCCTGGATACATATGGTCGCGATTTCTATGTTACGATATATGAATACAGTGATGTTGGCCAGTGTGTGTTGAGGGACGGGGATTCCGGTATAGGTCTTTCAGAGTTTGTCTTGATATGGTTATTTTACCCTTTTCCTTTTTATTAGCCATGTGTCTACATGTAGTATGTTTTTAGGAGTGGGATGGTTGGATATAGAATGATGTGACACAGTCTAGGTCTAAAAAATTTCAGACAGCCATTCATTGACTTGGGATTGTGTTGTTTGTTTGTGATCAAGATGTACTGCAGTCTGGTGGAAATTAGTTTTAGGTATGTACTTCACTTTCAGACCCTAAAAACTGAAAGGCATCTCATGAGTTGATATGTGTGTTTCATTGTGAAGACATTTAGGTTTTGCTGGGAGTCAGCTACATGCTGCTAGATCTTGATATGCACTTTGGAGAGCTGTCCCCCCTAGGGTTCCATGCAGAGGTTTTAGATCCCTGTGTAAAAGGTGGATCCTTGTCGGACTCTGCAAGTTCCTGGGAGGTATTCAGATTCAGACAGCCATATGAGAAGATGGTGGCAGTTAGAGAAGCATGCAGTAAACAGTATTAGAACATTGTCGTTGAATCCTATGTGCAGTGGAAGGGTGTTAAGTCATCTGTTGTTTTCAGTGGTGTTGAAGGTCACTGAAAGAACCACAAGGAAGTGTCACAATCATAGCTGGTGACTCAACGCCCCATCATAAGCAAAGGAAGTACCAGCATTATTAAAATAGATTACTAGAAGAACTAGGGGAAGATTGAATGAAGCTGTAATATAGTCCTGGAGTAAGGCTTACTTTCTACAAATGCGGGTCAGTATTTCCTGCAATTGTAAATCCATAGGGGATCAGTTTAACTGGGTTTTCTTTCCATTCTTGAGGTACTGTTTAGCCACATCTGCAACACCAGCTTTTAGCTTCACTCAATCGTCTACACTGTTTGATGCAATTAGTTGGTTAGAATATTGCCTCACGAAGTAACCTCTGCTAATAATTTAGGTAATTCCTTTGCTTATGATGGGTTGTTGAGTGGGGTAACCACCACATACATTCTAAATTTATTGAGCAATTTAGTCAGAGATCAAGGTTATCTTTACAGGTACATTAGATCTTTTCACATATACAGGGTGCATCATTTCTAATGGACATAGTGGTGGTCCTGCTGAAGTGTTGGGTTACATCTCACAGTGTTGTAATGCATGAAAACACTCTTTCAATTTACAATGCTGTGTAGATTTTTGGATATTATTTTTCCGATATTAGATTTCTTCTACATACTGTTAATTTAGAGACGATTGTGTAGTTAACATTCAATGTCATACAAGTTTACCCAGGATGACTGTTCAGATATTAGCAATAGGGACAGAAACATACAGGGTTGATTACCAAATACAGGCCTTGAATGTGCTGTATTTTACAAAATCAAACCATATATTATGATATGCAAGTGTTTTTTTTCTTTAAATTAATTGATATGTGCTTAAAATGTGTATTTATGATTTGATATTCGTTTTGAATTATTTATTGTTGGTCTCATTCTAAAAGGTTCATGTATTTGTTACCTATGTCTTTGTATATATGTTGTTCAGTTCCACAAATTCAGCCCCTCCGTGGAGGTGATTTTTGATGCACTAGCCATATGGAGTTACTTGCCTGTGGCAATATTTTAAGTGGTGTAAATCATGATAATTGTAAAAAATAAATTTGGTTATAGCAATTTGATCAAATATTTGTGCTATATTGTAGGAGAAACTTGGAGAATAACAGACTCTGACACATGGTCCAACCTTTCGTGTTTATTGGATCCATTGCACTCAGTAGGAGGGAGACTTTTCAAACTCCACAAATATTTGGTTAATTCCAGTGTTGTACCATAACTCCTTATCACCTACTATCATGGCAGCGCCTGGCAAATCCATACTCCATGCCCACATACAAATCCAAACATTTGGCATGACCAAAATTGGTTTTTATTTTGCACTTGCACATTTGAGAAACAATCAAGAAAAAAGGAAAAGAAAGGAAGAGACAGGCAACTAAAAGAGTGAAGTGGAAAACCCCCCAAAATGAAGCCATCAACAGGAATCGCATGTATTGTGTATAAATATGGCAAGTGTGACAAGCTCATACTGGAGCTGCAAGGTGATCAGGTTTGGGATATCCTGGTGTGAAATCCCTCCTTTGCAGGGCTGGCTTGGGAAAAAGTTAATGGGTATCCCTCAGGCTTCAACCCGCTCCCTCGTTTGTTATGGTGCTCTTGAGACACTGTGATATTCTAAATGGACTATACAATGTAATGTATAGATAGGAAAACAGACTTTATGGGACCCACAGAACCCGCTCAAGAGCACATAGTCCACAGACCCATGAGAGGTCCATGACATTTATGGAGTTTGAATTGAGAAATGTAAAAACATTGTGAAGAAGAGGGCCCATCAGTTAGGCCATCGTGGTGTCAGTGAGCAGAACGGGGATGCTGCCTGATTCCAAGATATCGAAATACTTCTTTCTGGGATTGGTGCACGGAGCCACAAAAAGGCCTGTGGCAAGAGTAATTTCACTTAAGAAATGTGTAGTCAGCACAACCTCTAACCAATCAGAAATTCTGCTCTAAACGTATGCACAGCTGCAGTGGCTCTACCACTTACCTGAATACGAAGAGTATAAAAGCAGGACTCACAGAGAGGGAGGTGTGTGTGATAGATAGGGGACAGCTGGGTATAGCCGGTAAGGCAATGATATGGCAAATAACATTTGTGAAAGATACTCATTAAAGGATGCATATACATGTTAAATAACAAGGGGGGCAAAGGTGACCCTCGAGTCACTCCACAGGTCACCAGGGTGGAATTAGACAAAAAGGTACCAAGTTTGACCATTTGGGACTTAGCTACGGGGCAGCTGCTAAACCATGATAGAGTCTTATTAGGCATCCCAATAACATTTTTTTAAGTGAGGAAGAAGAACAGTGTGGTCGACAGTGATGAAAGCTGCCGATAGATATAAAATAATGAGCAAAAAAAGTGGTCAACTTCAGCATATACTAGGACGCCATCGCATATGAAACAAGCACAGATTCAGTGCCTGTCATGGGTACTAGCCTGGGGCCCCTCTCCTTACTAGCACAAACACATGGGGGTAGGTGGAGAGAACAAACAGGGGCCATATGGGTAAAGGCCTGGCATGCAAAACATTCATTCAGACAGCTAGAGTCCACTTCACTCTCATAGACCTTGTTTCTGGCATTGTCTTTTATTTCTAATTACTTCCCGCAACTGTAACATGGGCGCCAGTGAGACATCCAGGAACTGTGTTGCATGTTCTAGTGTCTGGGTGTGGCTGCCTTTATAAGCCACGCCCAGAGACTAGCCTGTGCTTCGTGTGCTCTCTGTAGCCTTAGGCACACGCTCACCGCAGCCCGGACTTCCATCTGAAACTTCTTCGGATTTCTTCACCTTTCTCTGCGATCAGGAGTGAGCTCTTCTCCTCGCTTCGTCGCACCAACGCTCCGACCTGCAAAAGAAAAAAACAAAAGACAGAAAAGCAGTAAGTGTTTGTGCAACCTGTTTTCCCTCGTCTCCCGCGCGACTAAGCTGCAGCCATAACTTACTCACCCTCGGTGTACGAGTTGAGTGGGATATGATTCCACTGTGGCTGCGTCCAGTCTGCTGCTCTGCTCCTGAAAATTCGTGTGAAGACAAAAGGACACTTGTTAACAGCACAACTTATCCACAGCTCGACGCTCACCTATCAGCACACCCGCTCTCAGCTAGCCCTTATCCCACAACCAGTGAATTAACTGGCCTCCATAGACTCACTCGTACTACGGCTGATCTCAAGCCCACCATTGAACTTAACTGCAGCTCACATTTGAATTTACCTGCAGCCCACAATTGAACTTACCTGCTTCAGCAGCTATGCGGTCTTCAGGAACCAAGTGTACAAACTGAACTTATCAGTGCAGACAACTCCCAGTGCAGCAACTGGGCTAAGTCTGGGAATAGTGAAACTCACCATAGTCAGCAACCTACTAGCAGACTGGAGGTCAGCCGCCAATCACCAACCAGGACCTAGTGAAGCAACTAGCCCCTGGGCCCCGGACTACAGTGCCCCTGCATTTGCAGGATGGAGAGTGCACCAAATGAAACCAAAAGGTGAGCCACGCCTGTATCAAAGAACACTCTTGGGTCACAGGGGTGGAGGGAGGATTGGAGAAGCTTTCCCCAAAACAACTCCTAATCACTCTTTCTCTTGGCAGGTCAGCTTTCCAGACCAGGGCAGTGAGAGAATGGGACCAGAGGGATCCATTGCTCCCGCAGAGACCCAGGTGAGCGTGACAGAACACAAAGCACATCGTAAACCACTCTGCCTGAGCAATGGAGACTTTCGGAAGTTGATCAGCTGTCCCAGCTTCTGGGGGAACTGCAGACGGAAGTGCATGCAGCCCGCGCCGAGACAAATGTCTTGAGACGTGAGCTGGTGGTAAATAGAGACAAGACCGATGAATAGCCCGATAGCTACTGCAAACCCATGCAGGACAGGCCCCACTGCCAGGGGGAGCTACATCAGTCCCAATGCCACAGTCCCAACCAGTAGCTCCCATACAGGTAGTAATCCCAGGTAACATTCCACTAGGACCTTCTGAGAGGTTCCTGGGAGACCCAAACAAGTTTGGGACCTTCATGAATCAATGTCGCTTACATTTCTTGTGCAAACCTGGACTATTTCCTACAGACCAGTCTAAGGTGGCCTCTGTGCTATCGTACTTAGGGGGTCCTGCAGCAGATTGGTTGGTCCCATTAGTAAACAGGGATGACCCATTGCTTCGCAATTATGCTGGTTTCCAGCATGAGTTACAAAAGCTCACAAGGACAGGCCTTGGACGATGAGCTGTTATCCCTTCGACAGGGTAGTCAAGATCTCCTGGCATATGTGGCCACGTTTATTCGTCTGGTGGCCGAGGCAAGTTGGCCCCAAGAAAAGGGAACCACCTTATTCTACATGGGTCTCCGAGGAGAGCTAAAGGACGTACTGGCACAAGTAGTGAACCCTCCAGATGACTGTGCGGAATACATCGATTTTGCACTCCAGCTCGATCATCGGTTGCAGAACCGGAAGACTGACCACGCCCGCTTGGAGGGCAGAACGTTCTATGTGCGGCCCAAGGAGACACCTGCCCGCCAACCTGCAGAAGCGCATCCTGAGCCCATGCAATTAGGCATAGTACGAGGTCCACTCACTAAGGCAGAGCGGGACAGGAGATGGCAAGAACAGTTATTCCTGTACTGTGATCAACCTGGTCATTTTCTTTGCAATTGTCCAGCCAAACCCCCTCGGACGACAGTAGGGGATATGGATGGGAGTAAGGGAACGGACGAGATGGAAAACTCCAACGCCCGGCAGACATAGAGGCCGGTTTGTCGAGCGCGGAGAAGACACCCCTGACCTCCCACTTTGCTATTCTGGTTATCACTGTAAATCCATAACATCCGTCCAAGATGCATGCACTCAAAGCTGTTGTGGACAGCGGGGCCTTCAGTAACTACATGGACTTGGAAACTGCTGCTCGGATAGGTTTACTAGTTTGCCCAAAGGCAACATCAGACAATGTAACCATGGTAGACGGTTCCCAACTACTTTCCGGCCCCGTAACTCACTACACGGCTGAGGTCATGCTGCTCTGCAAAGACGGTCATACGGAGGGAATCTCATTCAATCTCATTGCAGCCCCTCAGTTTCAGATGATTCTCGGCATGCCCTGGCTGGAGGCACATAACCCACGTACTAGAACACTAACCGTCCTGAGGCAATGCAATTGCTGTTACGATAAGAATCGTACATCTGTACACCCGTTGCTCGCATCTCTGAAGTCGATGCCTGTGCTAGGAATAACAGGAGTTCTACCTGCTGAATAACAGGAATAGCAAGATGTATTTGCTAATGAATAAGCTAATACACTTCCTCCTCATCATCTTTGCAACTGTCAAATTGCCTTACTTCCTGGGGCGCGAGTACCATGCAGCCGAATCTACGCCTTGATGGGAAGAAAGAATTACCTAGACCAATATCTAGCAAATGGCTTCATCCGCCCCTCAAAGTCACCTGCAGCCTCTCTGCTCTTCTTTGTTCCCAAGAAAGAGGGAGATCTCCCAACATGTATTGATTATCGAGCATTAAACCAGGTAACCGTAAAAAAATCGATACCGACTACCGTTTATTCCGGTTTTGCTAGACCAAGTTCGACAAGCACAAGTCTTCACAAAATTAGACCTCCGAGGAGCCTATCACCTGGTGCATGTAAAGGAGGGCGATGAATGGAAGACCACATTTTGCACCCGGTATGGCTTGTACGAGTATCAGATGATGGCGTTCGGGCTCTGTAATGCCCCGGTGGCATTCCAACACTTCATGAATGATGTACTATGGGAGCTACTCAACGATATTCTCATCTACTCGTCCAACCGACAAGACCATGTTACACATGTGTGGGCAGTACTCCACAAGCTACGCGAAAACCATTAGTATGCCAAGCTTGAAAAGTGCTCATTCCATGTCACTGAGGTGGAGTTTTTGTGGTTTGTGCTGTCTCCGAAAGGCATCAAAATGGACAATAGGAAGGTAGAAGCTATACTCACCTGGCCTTCACCCACGTCCCTAAAAGGAGTATAGAGCTTTTTAGGCTTTTCAAATTTTTACCGGTGCTTCATACCCAGTTTTTCACACCTGGTGCATCCTATTACCTTTCTCCTCTGTAAACATCGAAAAATTGAATGGACGCCTGTACAGGATAGCGGAGCATCCTCTGATGGGCCCATTGGTCAGACTCACCCTCTAGTACCTGTAAGACAAGATAGCTGCACCTTGAGGAGTTTAGGGTGCAGGATTCACTTACTCCGACACACTTCAATAAAGACAACTCAATAGTTTGGCAAAGGGAAGTCCGTTTAATGACAAGTACAAAAAATGGGGAAACAAATGGTAATCATCAATGATGCGATCGCCTGTCTCGCTTCAACTCCCAACTTCTTCATGCTGACAGTAACTTTTATAGCAAATTCGCGTCAACAATGACGTGTAAAACTCATAAGTTTGACATGCAATTCTATTGGTTGGAAAAGGTAACTTAAGTATAGGTGCTATATCTATATATGGTAACAGTGTGTGTGGATTGGATAACTCTTATCGGGCAGGCGTCTACACCCATCCCACTACATTACTCGTGATAGACGTCACTACGACTACGACGTCTTATTGGTTCTACAAACTATAGGATCCTAGATTAGTTGGTCCATTGTGATTGGGTGGGTTACACCCCCAGGCATACATCTCTACGTCAATTAGCAGCATGCAGAATGGACACCCAGATGCGGAGTGCCCCAAGATTCACCCTGCCTCCCTTCCATCAATCAGTACCTCTAGGGCTATGTGTCAATTAGTTGGCTAAGGATGGCCTCGAAACTGTAGCTTCTTATGAGGAAAAGTTATGGCATCCTCGGGTTCTGGGTGACATCAGACGTTGGTACCTCTTTGCCCTTGGCTAGTCACGTGTCTGTTCACCGTGAATCTGCTTCATTTTCCTTCTTTTTGTATATTTGATTCTTTGTTCAGCCTAGCCACCTGCCTGGGGCCTCTTTATCTCGACCTTCACTGGCTGGCAGTCATGCTCTGAAGTTTCGATTCTTCATGGTTGCCGCTCTCCTCCCTTCCTGAAGTTGACCTCGAATTCCCAAGCATGAGCTACTTTTTGCTGAGTTTCGATTCCGCTTTTCCCTTCTGGCTTTAGCTGGAATATGAATCTCGGCCTTGATGGCCCCTATCAGCCTGGGCTTAGTTCTGCATCACAAAATGGAGTTGCACTTGTATAGCGTGCTTCATTGAGGTAGATATATAATTGGCACATGCCGCTCTAAGCTTCTACTAAGCATTGCAAGCAGTACCGTTTACTGAGCTTCTTGCGTTCTGAGCCTATTTACATGCATTCAGTCAGTTGCACAATTTGATCCTGGATACGTTCTTTGTGTTGCAACGTGGTGTCTTATACGTCTGTCACATCATTATTCTTTACATTTTGTCCTTGCGTACCTTCTTTTGCTCGTCATTTTATGGTTATCTGTACGTCACGTCTGGGCTCTTATGTCATCACCAATTGCCTTCCATTAAGGCTCTGTGGGTCTCTTCAGGGACAGTCTAAGTAATCTTCGTTTTGTGTCAGCTGCAGGTATGGTTGTCTCAGTGGATACCTTGCAGCCCACGGTTGTCTGGTTATTGGTGCTTCAATAGGTATACATGTCCTTCTGATGGGTACTGGACAGGGTCCCACCGTGGCTCTCTGTTGGTTCATTTGCTCCTTATAAGTCACATATCTTGGCGAGTATGCTTCTAGCATCTCGACATGGGTGGCTGGAGTGCAGGCCATATTTGGGACTTCCTCTACACACCCCCCTCTGGTCGGTTTATCAACCACCTTTTCTTCTTCCTTTAGATTATTCTTACTTGGTTCAACTATATCCAATTCTTCGTCTTCTGGGTTTGTACATGATGGTGTGAAAGTGTGCATCTTTGGAGTCCATATTTTTATCACTCCTTTCAAACTTCCTGTTGTTTTTACGTGTTCGTCTTTGTTCCAGGTCATTAGCTGGCATTGCCCATTTGGGCTGCAGTAAATCCATTTCCCTTCATACCTTCTTCATTTTTTTGGGGTATGCAAACTTTGTTCCTTCTGGCACAAATTCGCTGGCCTTCACGAATTTTGTTATTTCTTCATCTCTTAGGTCTCTGGGTTTCCATCCTGTTTCAACATCGACCATAATTTTCATCCCAATGGCTTTCTTTGCGGTTTTCTGGCATTGTGTTACGATTATCTTGATAGCACAAAATCCTAGTAGTATCATTGCTAACAGGGCTCCCAGAATTTTGAATATGTCTGCCATCCATTGTGGGACCCATAAAAACAGTGTTCCAAACCAGTTGTCGTCATCCACTTCGTCAGTTTCCCTGATAATCTGATTCTGCAGAATTGCCAGCATACTTATGGCTTCTGTTAAGGTTCCATTTTCTTCATCATGTGAAGGTTTAAACGTGCAACATGATTCTCCGATTTTTGTGCAAACACCTCCATCCATTGCTGTAATCATGTCAAGTACATATCTGTTCTGGAGGGTCATCAATCGGATTGCTCTCAGTTCTTCTTTGATTGTATTGAATTCTTTTATGGTAGTGTTGATGGTCTGCAATAACTCCCATCTGGTTATCTGCAACCATTCAGCATTCACTCCTATTTGGATGTGCAGCAAGAGAATTGTTGCGAATACTGTTGAGGTGAGGTTAAACAGCCTGTGCTCGTATGGGATTGCATGAATGCTTTTTCTGATTTGGCAGAAAAGTAATTCTCTCTCCTTATTTGGGATACCAGTTCCACAGACCTCGTTTTCCTCAGGTGAGCATCTGCTTTTGGGAAACTGTCGATATTCAGGTCACTCTTCGGGATCTCTAGTGCAGGAACGTGGACGTTCACTATTGTGCATATGCCTCCCCAGTTTTTCGGCAACCTTATGTATGCTTTGGATCCACATGCCCAGTAATGATCCATAATTACTGCGGTTCCGTGAGTCATACCTGGAGCTTCAAAGATCCGTCCGCAACTCCAATTCTCTCGCATCTTCCTTGTGCCATTATTCCTAAAGCATAATTTCGGGCTTTGCAGTGGCACTATCTGCAGGGGTCCCCTTCTATCTTCGACCCATATTAGTAACTTCACCAATTTTGGCCATAGGGGTTTGCACAGTTTTTGAGAGTTTTCTATTGCTTCCTTGCCGGCTCCCAGGACCATCCATGCTCGGCATATCACTACTCCTGCTTCCCATCCGTCTAGGGAAAGCACTGTTCCCCAATCTGCATCTGGCCTCTATTTCTCCATATTTGCGCTTCTTTTGGAGTTTTCCCTTGGCCGTTCAGTCTTGGGTTTATCTCCCATCTTTTTTCTGCTCCTTGTGCTTCTGGCTTTGCATACCTAATCATGTGATTCCTGGTGTGAGCTCTGTTTCTTGTCTTGATGTCTTGGATATAGTCGTCTTCATCAGGGTATGCTGCTTCTGTTGCCCATATCAGTGAGGCATCTCTTCCCATGAATTGTCCTCTGGTGTTGCACATTGCTACGTGTGACTAATAGTGTGCTGTCGGGACATCAATTTATACAGCCACGAAGATCTTGGACTTTCCCATGCTGTACGGTAGGAGTGCGCAGATGTAGCATTCTCCTTCAGTTTTTCTTCTTCCGATCTCTTTCATGTGTTGGTACCAAATGTTATTTCCTAGATGTGCTCTGCTGTCTAGGTAATCGTTTAGTTCATTGTTGTCTTCATGTGGGTTTCTCTTGATTCTTAATGTCTTTTTGTAGTTAGCTATAACTACGTCTCTAAATGCGTCTATGTGACTTTTTTCTTGCTTGAGGATTCTTAGGCATGCTTGTTGGAGGAGCAGGCTTCATTATCTGTATAGCTGTGGTAGGAGAAGGTTTTGTTAGTCTCTTCTTCTCCTCTTGCATTCTCCCGTAGGGCTCCTTTAACCACCATCTGTGTATCGTCTGTGGTACGTGTGGCCTCATCGTCGGCCTGGTGCTCGTAGGAACTGATGTGCTTGCTGCGATAGTCACTGTGGTTCTACTTTTCAGTTCCTCATGCAGTTTCTTCGCTTTAGTTATAAATGGGAACAAATGGTCTATCAGTATTTGTGTCTTTGCAGTGAATTCTTTTGTACCAGTCTGTCTTCTTGAGTGCTTTGGTTATATCTTTTTCAGTTGGCCTTCGGCTTCCTCTTGGTCACTTCCACTATTTTCTGAAACTGGTTGTTCGGTAGGCAGTTTTTTACTTTCTGTTGCCATCATTCGAGGTTCCGTAGCCATTGACACTTGCCCTTGCTCGTGTGCATTTAGTGTGTGGGTGCCTGTAGTTGTCAGTGCTATGTTTTCATTCATTCCATGCTGACCCTGTCTCCAGCTTTTCTCTTCATTCTTTACCTCAAATGTGTATGAATCACTGCTAATTACATTTAATTTTAGTTTGTTTACTTTATCGTCAGATTTTCTAGGAACTGTAATGACTATATAGGGTCTGGGTGCTTTCGTGGGATTCGTATGTACATTATCTGGTGGGTGCACTAAAATTGGAGTGCTTCGTGCACCAATAAAGAATGCAGTTCTGATTGTTAATGACAGAAAAACAATAATAATAACTATACATATGCACATTATCGTTCGATAAGACAATTTGCAGCATTTTCTTCCAGGGAATTGAGGGCGCCCCTCCGCTTGTGGGAGGACTAGGTTACTGTTCTGGGCCCCCATTTCAATCATATCAATAGTTAAAGTTCTATAAAGATCTCTTCTTTCCATTTACTTCATTATGGTGTTTCAGGAGGTCTTGGACGTAAAGTGTATTGTGCTTCGTAAGATTCCCCCCTCTCGAGGGTGACAATTGTCTCTGGTTGCGGGATGTAGTTCCCTTGCTAGACTATGGAAAAAGATCAGACTAGCCTCTTTGGTTAGTCACACTTATTGCGCATATTCAAAATAGGTCAAATCCCAATCCACCCCCCGAATTTCCTTAGTCCGGAAGACATGCTGGAATCTTGTTTAAATGTTACAAAGATGGAAAAAATTGGAAGCAATAGAAAAAAAATGGAAAAACTGGAAAAATTGAAAACATGCAAAACTGGAAAAAATATTGAAAAAATTATATCGTTCAAAATGGGAGTCAAATAACCACACAAATGAAAAAATTCTCGCTGAACGTTGGACATGGAGCATGATACCGCGGAGGAGTGTGCCCATATGTGCGACATTAGCTGGGTCTCTGAGGGAGGTGATGACGTCAACATCTGCAGGCCTCCCCACCATTTCTGGATAGTCAGTGATGGTATATCCAGACCATGATGTTGAAACAGGACATTGTGCGCCAGGCGACTTCCTCGGGTGACAGGGACATTTGTCCTGCTTGGCTGGGTTCTGGATCACAGGCCTTTCTTTTGACGAGAACAGTCTCTGCACTTTCCTGCTGCGTGGATTGCAATCACGTGATTTAGCTTGATCCACACTTGGTTCAGGTATTCATTGTTTCTTGGGTCTCTGATGAAGGTTAGGGTATCCGTGGTTCTCCCGATGAGTCCTGGGCACTCCTCTATGATGCGAAAGAAAAGCGTGTATGTCAGCTCATCAATGATCACTTGTGGTGGAAGCATTTGTGTCCTTATCACTGTATTCTGGCAACACAGCGAAGGCTTCCGCGATGACAGTCAGTAGTTGCCAGATCACCTTCTTGTTGGCAGGATTTTGAACAAAGTCTGTGATGCTGGTAACTCTCCCTACAAGCGATGGATATGTCTCTAGTATTAACTGAAAACAGGACAGCACATCTCTTGTGATATTCCTGTTGGGGCATGTCATACGTTTCTGCAAATCAAAGTCTGGGTGTTGGTTGATTCAGGTGACTGTGTGATGTTCGTAACTTTTGCTCTTAGTTCATCAAAGTCCTGTTTACTAATAATGCTTGGATATGGCTTGATTAAAAAGTTCATATCATCAGTGTGTTGTGGCTTATTCCCTTCTTTACCCTGAAACTAGAATGCACAGAGTGTTTGTTATGTCCTATCCCCCTTTGCTTAGAGCAACTGTCCAGTTTTAAGCCACAACTTGCATCCAGGTTCTTTGTCTTAGTTTTCCTGCTCATGCATCCTTCTTCCTCGTCATAGCTCTCGTCTGCACGTGCTGAGGTTCTTCCCCCTTGTCTGTAGGTTCTTCGCGGTGGGGTGCAGCTAAGGGGATCTCACCGATATAAGGTTTAATGTCATTTAGGAAGATCCAAGGTCTCCTGCCTTGCAGTTTCACGGCTGAGGGAGTGCAGTCCTCTACAATGAATGGGCCGTTGAATCTCGGCTCGTCCTACCTTTTCTTTGTGTGATTTCTCACTAGCACTGTATCACCAGGGAAGATGATTGGCGTACGTAGCCCTTGAGCTGTGTCTGTTTCAGCATCTCCCTCTGGGTCTGGTGTTGTACTGCACCCTTTTCGTCGTCGCTGCAGTTGGTCTGAAATGACAGCGAGGCTTGATGTCATGCAGTTCAGATATTCCGACAACTCGGTTCCCAGGACCTCTCGGGTAGACTGGGAATCACATCTAGCTCTATCTCGAGGGGTAAGGGGGGTCCTCATTCTCCTTCCTGTGACTATCTCGTGCGGCGTGAGATGATGGTCAGAGCCTGGTTGGTTCCAAAGTGCATACAATGACAGTGGTAGACAGTGCAGCCATCCCTTTTTTAGAGTAAGCTTTAACTTGGCTATCCTTCCCTTCAACAAGCTGTTGAACCTCTCGCATATACCATTTCCCTCTGGATGATACGCTGATGAGAACATGTGCTTTATACCAAGCAACAAGCTAATCTGTTCAAAAACTGTATTTACAAAATGAGCCCCATTATCTGATCTCATCACCTCACACACCCCCCCAATCTAGGGAATACTTCCCTCACCAGGAATTTAGCAGCACGAGTCTGGGTGTGTACAGGGACCTGCTTCTATCCATCTAGAGAATGGACACACCACTACAATTAAGTACCTGTGCCCGTTACATACTTGAATCATGTCAACATATTCGACGTGTAAGTACTGAAATTGCCCATTTGGCCGGGGGATGACTCCTCTCACTACTTTTAATGTGTGCCCAGCTGTGAACTGCTGGCAAATTATGCAGTTCACTATAAAAAATGCAACCTGCTCTGCTAAATTCGGTATGAACCAGTCTTCTGCGAGCGTTGCAGCTAGATTTTCTTTTGTCATATGGAACGGGTAGTGTAATTGTTCTAGTGATATCTTTAGTAGGGCTACAGGCATTACTGGTTTACCAGTGCTGTCTTGCCTCCACAATCCGTCCGAGAGGGGTTCAAAGAACACCCTCGTCGGTTCCACAGGTTCTTTTCTTCCTGTGGTGCCTCCCCTTGTAGCTCCATCAATTGAGTTTGCCCCACATTACTATAAGCCTCTGGTGTGGCTCGAGTTATCATCATACGCTCATGGGTGCGTGCCACTTCTACTTTCATGATTGTCTCAATTTTGGATGCCATACGCATGGCTTCCGTGTCTGCTGCGTAATTTCCACGTGACACATAGTCCTGTGTGCACTGTGGAGGTCGCATAGGCGGAATCACTGTACACCGTTACTTCCTGATCTGTGTGATTCTCAATGGCAAGTATCAACGCCAATAATTCTGCAGCCTGTGCTGAATAATGAGATGGTATTCGTGCACTAGCGAGTACTTGGAATTCTCCGTTCACTATGTTTTTTATTACGGCAAAGCCCGTATATCTTTGTCCGTCTTCTTGGTCGATTCTTGAGGATCCGTCAATGAAAACAATCTAACCTGCTGCCAGGGGATTTTCCTTCACCCTGGGGATTTCATCATAGAATTCTTCGTAGTTTGCACAGTCATGTATCGGCTCGCCTTCAGTGACTTGTGCAGCTATGAACGCGGCTGGATTGACTGTTTTACATCGAACTATTTTGATCGAGGGATTTGATATGATCACCTCATAGGCAGAGGCCCTTTGAGATGTCAATGTGCCCTTTGGTTTCTCTAAAATGGCAAATAATGAGTGTTCAACATATAACGTCATGGAGCATCCCATTACAATGGTTGTTGCCTACTCTATGGCGAACGCTGCAGCAGCTAAGCTTTGTTCGCATGGGAACTGGCCTCTCATTACTGGATCCAGATTCCCACTGTAATACGCCAGTGGCTTGTACTCCAACGAGGTTTTTTGAGCGAGTACTGCCGTTATAACATTGCCATTCATGTGCGAGAACAGGTAGAATTCCTCTGCATAATTAGGAATCCCGAGAACTGGAGCCACGCAAATTGCTCTCTTTAGTTCTGTGAACCCCTCTTCCATCGCTTCAGTCCATTCAATTTTTTCTTTTGTCGCACGGGCCTTCTTCAGGGACTGGAGCAAGGGCTTGGTATTTGAGCTGTAATAGAAGACCCATGCCCTAACATAGTTGCACAGGCCTAGGAAGCTCTGCATTTGTTTTATTGTGAGCGGCTTAGCCGTGTTCATGATAGCTTCAGCCCTTTCAGCCCTTTCTGCAATGACCCTTTTCCCCTCATGCGAGATTAGCTGGCCTATGTACAGCACCTCTTGTTGACAATATTGTAACTTTTCTTTGTCAACCTGATATAGTTTCTCAACCAATATAGTCAGAAGCTGGATAGAATCGGGCCTGCATTGTTCTTCAGTGGTGCTGCAGATCAGAATGTCATCCACATACTGCAAAACAACACTGTCTACTGTAATGTTGCCCAGGTCCATTTGCAAGACTCGGTTGAAAATGGATGGGGACTCACAGTACCTCTGCGGCAACCTCGTACATTTTAGGCGCATTTGTCTGAATGTGAAGGACGTCAGATCTTGTGAGTCACAGTGATTGAGAAAAAGCATTTTTCAAATCAATCACCGTGAAGTATTTCGCCTCGATCGGTATGTTACACAAGATCGTAGATGGATTATACATTATAGGGAACTCGGCTTCAACAATATCGTTTAATGCTCTTAAATCTTGGATTAAACGCCACGACCCTGCTCCATCATGGCGGAAATTGTCTTCGCAATCTCTTAATCCGCTTCTCTGGATATGGGATATTGTCGTGCCCTTGGTAAAATTGCTCCTGGTTTCAATTTAATTTTCACTTCTCCTGCTCCTTTCAGGAGGCCTACGTCATAGGGTCCTGTAGTCCATACTGAGACAGGCACCTGGGCCATATCGTCATCAAAGTATGTGGGACAGATCAGTGTCAACATCATTCTCTGTGGTACTTCTCGTTTGATCATTTTGACCCAAAATATGAGACTTACTTCCACCCTTGTCTCTTCTGAGTCAAGGTGTTCTTCGAACAGATCATCATAGGTGACGTCAGTCACCCGGTACCCTTCTTCAATGGCGATAATTGCACAACATTGTCTGCCTTCATCATCGTACCCTTCGACCATTACTACCTTCCCTCGCACTGCTGCGATATGTATCAATAAGGGAAATACTTGTCCCTCTTCTTCATGCATAGGTATTCTTGGTCTGAATAGAAACTCATCAGGGGTTCTCATAGTTCTATCTGTGAGGCCTGGCAATCCTGCCATAAGCACACGCACGCCATATGCAAAGACTTCCGGTTCTAATGGCATAGCTCTCATGGCTATATGTCCGGAGTATGCTCTGACCCTCTTGCATAAATTAGAATAATGCATTCCTGGAGTGGAGCATACTATGCCCTCTTCTGTGAACGATATATTCATATTCAACTTTGTCATTAAATCTCGACCCAAAATGTTTACTGGGGTCTGGCGTGAATATAACAAGGGCACATGCATCTCACATTCCCTCACAGAGACTGGGAGATTGTCTGTAAAGGGAACTCTACTGTGAGCTCTGTAAAACTCTAAGTGTCTATGGCCTGGCCGGACAAGGAAAACTTGCCTTCTCGTATGCACGAGCGTGTTGCACCCGTGTCAACTAAGAAGGAATATTCTTTCCCCCCTATGACGATATTTACCCTAGGTTCCCTGTTAGGGTCTGGTGTCACTGATAGGATAAAGCATATCAGAGTTTCCCGTGAGCTGTCCTATTGTATATATAGGTTTGGTCCACTGTATACTTGTGGATTTGCCCCATTTCCAGGGTTGACTCCCCCTCCGGAGTTAGTGCCCTGCGACATTTGCAGCGGTGCCTGTTGGGATTGCCCCTGTGGCAAATTCCTCATATTCGAAGGTTGAACCCCTTGTGGCATACCTTGCTGCAAGCCTGGCGCCTGCTGCTGTACTGCGTGATTCTGTGCCCCGTCTTGTTGAGGGACGGCAGGCTGATTCACCATGCCTTTTCCCATCCCATGGCCATTTTGCCACATGCCTTGGCCTCTGCACACGCGCGCCACATGTCCTGTCATTCCACACAGCCAACACACTGGCAGTGGTCGGGCCATCTGTCCATCTGGCGTAGCTGGACTGGCCACCTGCGCGTTCTGAAAGCCATCTTGATTATTCTGAAAACCTCTGTGATTACTTTGAAATCCTCACTGATTACTCTGCCATCCTCTTCCTCTAAATCCCCTACCCCTCTGGTAAAAACCCACGCTACCCTGGTTATTCTGCAATGGGTTAGTCACTTGTTGCGCGCTTGGCTCAGCTGGGTTTGTCAGCATGGCTCCCTCGAGAGCATACTTTGAGAGTTTATTTTGCACCAGCTTCGCTTCCTCACCTTTACGAGTTGCCTCCTTTTTTCTGTTCTTTTCTTGCAACAATCTACAATAGTGTGCAATTGTCAACTGTATTTCGGCCCATGGTTTAGCTTCTATTCCTACCAATTTCTTGAGCTGTTTCTGCACCGGTTCTGGCAACCCTTGGCACAATATATGGTAGAATACAGGGATAGATTTCGTCCAAGATTCATGCGTTTCGAACACCCACGCGTCTTGAAAATTCTGGATATAAATCAAGGGATACTCTGACTCTTTCATTTTTTGAGTCATTATAGCTCCCATATCAGAAGTGTCTGGGTTCAGCACTCGTAGCGCTTTCCACACGGCTGCTCTACAATTATTAAATGGTGCTCTGTCATGGGTAGTGTTAGTTATGGTTACCCCAGGGTACCCAGCCCAATTCCATACATCGTCTGCTCTCTCACCCACTATGGCGATCAGGAGACCTTTAATGTCCCCTATAGCCAACGTGACACCCCCTGTCATTTTTTCTAACTCGTGTATCCATTTCCCGGCTCCCGAAGTCAGCATTGGAAGCTTGTTTTTCAAGTTCTCTCGATCCATGTGTGGCCATGGGATATATTGTGGTCTTGTGCCCCCCTTTTCTAGCAGTGGGAACTGAAATGCGCAGTCTTCCTTCTCTTTCCCCATAGCTCTCCTGTCTATCGCTGGGGTAGCATTCCCGCATCGCCGTCTACCTGGCAATGTCCTCAATCTGTCTACATAGGCAGGTGCTGGCTCTCCCCTCTGACCGCAGGGTATTCCCTCATGTCGGCTAGGCTGCGTGGTGAACCCCGATACCATAGGTGCGGACTCGCTAGTGTCTGACCATCGTACCCCTTTGGAGCCGCTTCTCGCTTCGTCTCCCTTCTTCGTGTGTCTCGTCCTCCGTTTCCCCACCAGAGTCGGACGCTGATTGTTCCCAGTTCACGCAACTCCTTACATCTTCTTCATTCTTACTAATTTCTAGCCTATCCAGGGACAGTCCCCTGCTCCCACTACTTTGGGTGACATCCTCAGTGTCATACAGCTGAGTGCTTTCCAAGCGCTCATCATCCCTTCCCCCTTGGGAAATTTGTTCCAGCCCCATTTCATTGTATATTTTATCAATCGTTTCCCCGATGCTTCTAGTGTCGAAGTCATCTTCAATGTTTGCCCCATTCGTGCCTGATATTGACTCATTTGCGGCGAAGAATTCTTCAATGTCTTCCCATTCTACAACATGATTGGGTTTTTTAACTTCCCGCTCCAAATATTCAAGATCCCGTGCCCTCTGTCTTCGTTTGCGTTCTATATCACCATCGACTTCCTTGCTTCTTCTCTAGTCTCATCTTCTTCCCTTCTCCTTTCATTTCTACATTCCTTTGCCCTTCTAATTTACTCATCTTCCCGACTCTTTACTCTCTTTTCACGTACTCTTTGCTCTTCTTCCAACCTTTGCTGATTCTGTCTGTACTGGTCATAGGCTGTCTTCTGTTTGCGATCGAGCTGCTTTTCTTGCTCCTCGCGATAAAGCTGTTCTCGCCTCAGCCTATTTCTCTTTCTTATTTTCTCGTCCCTTACTTCCTTTTCCTTCTCCTTTTCCCTTCTCTGTGCCTCATCAGACTTCTCTCTCAGCCTTATACTATCACTTCCTTTACCATCATGTTTCAACAATATCTGTCCTCCCATCCATTCGACTTTTGCGAATGCTATCTCATCAGTTCTACCTTCGCTTCCCTTCCATTTCTTTCTCTCTCTCTCCTTAACGAGGGGTGCACTCATCTGTGCCTCGCCTTTCCTTTCCTCATCGCGTCTCTCTTGGTCCCTCTGGACTGCAGAGGTAAGATTCATTTCCTGCTCCTTCTCCTTGATTTCGTCACTACTATACGTAGGTGACTCATACACAGGGTTGCTGTACCCCGTAGCTGCCTTAAGCTCTCTTAACGGGTAGAGTCCCTCTGACTTATTCCCCTCGATTTCTAGCTCAGGCGGGGCTGGTGGCATGGTAGGCATCTCACCCCCCTCCGTGCATACGTTTAGTATCCAATCTGCAGGAGGCTCTTCCTCCTTTGGCTGTTCAAACATTTTCCACAGTTCCTAGAACAGCAAGACGTTTCTCTAGTTTCTTGCCTGTGTATGTGGCATGCAGGTAAGTCAACATATGCTGTAAAACGGCTTTAGATAAAGACCCATTCTGTGGCCACGGCATAAACATTTTGTCGGCGGTACCCTTAACCCACTCCGCACTATACTTCTTAAGCTTCAGTGTGTGCTTGGGTAATTACTTGCACAAATGGGCAAGTGGGGTAACCTCCTCCATTCTCAAATTTCGTTACCAACAATATTTTATGCAATTTTCACAAGTCCAACAGTATGAGTGAGCACCAAATACGCAAGCTCCAATCCAATCTTTCCCGCCAAAATTCTATATCATCAATTTACTCAAGAACATCAATCCATTGGCGATTCCCTCTTAGTTATGGAATTGCGCAAAGCCCAAACTTCATTTCAAACAATCAACGATACAGTTCTTTGCATTTGACATATAACAGGACACGCATTACAGACATTTGACAGACTAGACGGACACCAGCTGGGCACACATATACCTGCCTTCTAATCAATACCCTGACATGGTGTTTAAACAAACCCCTTTAGTGCCGTCTATAATCGTCACCGTAGTCTAATCGTCCCCCATTATGTGGGCTCTGAGTTCACGTTTCTTCTGACTGCTGTATTAAAGTGCAGGAACAAGGCGAATCGTCTTACTTTTTTTTCTCGGGTGCCCTCCCGTTAAGCTACTTTTTCTCTCAGATGTCCTCCCGGTAACCTTACTTTTTCCTCTCGGGTGTCCTCCCGGTAACCTTACTTTTTCCTCTCAGGGGTCCTCCAGGTAACCTTACTTTTTCCTCTCGGGTGTCCTCCCAGTAACCTTATTTTTTATCCCTTATACTTGAGTCATTAACCCCTTATATATAGTTTTCTCTACTTCTGACTATTTTTATTTTCTCCTCCACCCTCCGTTACCTTTCCCTTACTTGTTCTAATGCCTACAAGACATTTGCCAAAGTAATAAGTTTATTGTTTCACTCACCGCTCGCATCTTTTTCTCTCTGGAACTTTGTGATCACTGCCCCTCCTTTGTCCCGCCTCTTGCGGTCTTTTTGTCCGATCCGCTGCCTGTGGAAATGAGACCTTCAGACCTACTGCCAATTTGATGGACTTACTCTATCATTGTCCATGGGAAGCTTCTCAGTCTACTCAGCCGAATGGCGAAGGACTTGTGATATTGCCAAAGGCCCAGAGTTACTTCGTGCTGTCGGTCTATGGGTGTCTTAGTATTAATCAATCAATAGTTGATGGTCGAACCATCCTCACGCTACCAAGTGTACAGGAGGGCAGAGCATCCTCTGACGGGCCCATAGGTCGGAACTCACCCTCTAGTACCTGTAAGACAAGATGGCTGCACCTTGAGGAGGTTAGAGTGCAGGATTCACTTACTCCGACACACTTCAATAAGGACAACTCAATAGTTTGGCAAAGGGAAGTCTGTGTAATGACAAGTACAAAAAATGGGGAAAGAAATGGTAATCATCAATGATGCGATTGCCTGTCTCGCTTCAACTCCCAACTCCTTCATGCTGACAGTAACTTTTATAGCAAATTTGCATCATCATTGACGTGTAAAGCTCATAAGTTTGACATGCAATTCTATTGGTTGGAAAAGGTAACTTAAGTATAGGTGCTATATCTATATATGATAACAGTGTTTGCGGTTTGGATAACTCTTATCGGGCGGGCTTATACGCCCATCCCACTACATCACTCGTGATAGACGCCACTATGACTATGATGTCTTATTGGTTCTACAAACTATAGGATCCTAGATTACTTGGTCCATTGTGATCGGGTGGGTTACTCCCCTAGGCATAAATCTATACGTCAATTAGCAGCATGCAGAATGGACACCCAGATGCGGAGTGCCCCAAGATTCACCCTGCCTCCCTTCCATCAATCAGTACCTCTAGGGCTATGTGTCAATTAGTTGGCTGAGGATGGCCTCGAAACTGTAGCTTCTTATGAGGAAAAGTTATGGCATGCTCGGATTCTGGGTGACATCAGACGTTGGTACCTCTTTGCCCTTGGCTAGTCATATGTCTGTTCACTGTGAATCTGCTTCATTTTCCTTCTTTTTGTATATTTGATTCTTTGTTCAGCCTAGCCACCTGCCTGGGGTCTCTTTATCTCGACCTTCACTGGCTGGCAGTCATGCTCTGAAGTTTCGATTCTTCATGGTTGCCGCTCTCCTCCCTTCCTGGAGTTGACCTCGAATTCCCAAGCATGAGCTACTTCTTGCTGAGTTTCGATTCTGCTTTTCCCTTCTGGCTTTAGCTGGAATATGAATCTCGACCTTGATGGCCCCTAGCAGCCTGGGCTTAGTTCTGCTTCACAAAATGGAGTCGCACTTGTATAGCGTGCTTCATTGAGGTAGAATTATAATTGGCGCATGCCTCTCTAAGCTTCTACTAAGCATTGCAAGCAGTACCATATACTGAGCTTCTTGCATTCCAAGCCTATTTACATGCATTCAGTCAGTTGCACATTTCGATCCTGGATACGTTCTTTGTGCTGCAACGTGGTGTCTTCTTATGCATCTGTCACATCATTATTCTTTACAGTTCGTCCTTGCGTACCTTCTTTTGCTCGTCATTTTATGGTTATCTGTATGTCACGTCTGGGCTCTTATGTCGTCACCAAGTGCCTTCCATTAACACTCTGTGGGTCTCTTCGGGGACAGTCTGTAAGTAATCTTTGTTTCATTTCAGCTGCTGGTATGGTTGTCTCAGTGGATACCTTGTAGCCCACGGTTGTCTGGTTATTGGCGCTTCAATAGGTCTAAATGTCCCTCTGATGGGTACTGGACAGGGCCCGACCGTGGCTCTCTGTTGGTTCATTTGCTCCTTATAAGTCACTTATCTTGGCGAGTATGCTTCTGGCATCTCGACATGGGTGGCTGGAATGCAGGCCATATTTGGGACCTCCTCTACACGCCTGCAGCAGAAGAGGCATTCCGTGCTCTAAAGGACAGGTTCACTTTGTCTCCTGTATTACAGCATCCACAGCCTGATCTCCCTTACATCATAGAGACCGATGCTTCCAGTGTAGCTATGGGAGCAGTTCTATCCCAATGAAATCCTGAAACTGGTCACTTACATCCTGTGGCATTCTGGTCGAAGAAATTTTCCCCAGCAGAATTGAACTATGCAGTTACGGATAAAGAGCTATTAGCAATCAAGAACACCCTTAAGGAGTGGAGACACGGTTTACTCTGAGCCAAACATACCTTCACGATCATAACGGATCAACGGAATTTACAGTACTTGTGCTCGGCCAAAGCTCAGTCGTCTCGACAGCTTTGCTGGACACTGTTCTTGACTGAATATGATTTTGTGATCACCTACCGACCAGGAGTCAAAAACGGCAAAGCAGACACACTGTCTCGCATCGACAAGGGAGAAGACACAGTAGACATCATTCCTGGCGATAAGATCCTAGACCTTCGCGGGAGTACCCTCTCACCGCTGATGCACTCAAAGAAGAAATAAAAAGCAGCATATCTGCAGAGGAACTGATTACTTGGAGCCAGAAAGGAGCTCACTTCACCATTCAAGATGACCTCCCATATTACCAGGAGCGTCTTTACCTTCCTACACGTGCTCTACGGGAGGAAGTTCTCGCCAGCTATCATATTTCACCCCTGGAAGGTCACCCCAGAGTGGCTAAGACTCTTAAGAAAATTAGAATATTCTGCTGGTGGCCAACTTGGCGGGGGATACCATTGACTTCATCAACTTGTGTGGGATTTGCGCTCAGAACAAGGCATCGCGGCAAAGACCAGCCGGCCTTCTACCATCTCTGGCCATGCCACCAGCTCCCTGGCACACCGTTTCAATGGATTTTGTTACGGACATGCCTCCTTGTTCCGGATACACTACCATCCTCGTGGTGGTTGACCTTTTTACTAAAATGGCCCACTTCATACTATTGAAAGGAATACCCTCGGCGCAGATTTTAGCTCAGATCTTCCTTGACCGCATAGTAAAGTTACACGATTTCCCATCCTTGGTGATATCCGACAGAGGGAGTCAGTTTGTGTTGCTGTTCTGGAAGAAATGCTGTTCTCTAGCTGGAGTAGAAGTCCGTTTGTCCACCAGCCACCACCCGCAGATCGACGGAGAGACAGAACGCACAAACCAAACTCTGGAGCAATACCTCCGCTGTCTTCTGCATCCAACAGACCATGCTTGGGTGGAAATCCTGTGGATGGCGGAATACGCGTACAACAACTCAATGCATGCATCTACACAACTGACTCTGTTCTACACCTTGTGTGGGCAGAACACATGGACCTCCGTATATGACCCACCGGAAGCAATTGAGATGCCAGCAGTCAAAA
Organism: Ambystoma mexicanum; assembly: GCF_040938575.1. Lineage (NCBI taxonomy): Eukaryota > Metazoa > Chordata > Amphibia > Caudata > Ambystomatidae > Ambystoma > Ambystoma mexicanum. Next base: position 377,381,580 of record NC_090926.1, on the reverse strand, counting down.
CCTTACATGAACACTTAACCCGGGCAGCCAAGGAGGAGGTGGCACATCTACAAACCGCTAAAGAAACACAGAAAAGATATGCCGATCAACACTGAAAGAAGGCCCCAAACTATCAGGCAGGGGATTCTGTATGGTTGGCATCGAAATACATAGCACTTAAGGGACCAAACAAATTCCAACACAAATTCTTAGGCCCTTTCACGATCGAAGCAGTAATCACCCCTATAGCCATGAAACTAGCATGCACATACATCCAGTGTTCCATGTTTCACTACTAAAGCCTGTGCACCCGGAGACACGAGTATCAGCACCCCCGGCACCGATAGTGGTAGAGGGCGACGAGCCAGAATACGAGGTCAAGAGTATTCTAGATTCCAAAGTGACAAAGAACATCCTGTACTACCTAGTGGACTGGAAAGGGTATGGGCCGCAGGACAGGTCATGGGAACCGAGCGAGAACATCCACGCTCCCCGGTTGTTACATAAATTCCATCGAGATAATCCCACCAAACCCAGACCAGGAAAGACACCATTGGGTGTGGCCTTGAGGGGGAGGACTGTCATGGGTACTAGCCTGGGGCCCCTTCCCTTAGTAGCGCAAACACATGGGGGTAGGTGGAGAGAACAAATAGGGGCCATATGGGTAAAGGCATGGCGGGCAAAACATTCATTCAGACAGCTAGAGTCCACTTCACTCTAATAGACCTTGTTTCTGGCATCGTCTTTTATTTCCAATTACTTCCTGCAACTGCAACATGGGCACCAGTGAGACATCCAGGAACTGTAGTGTCTGGGCGTGGCTGCCTTTATAAACCATGCACAGAGACTAGCCCGTGCTTTGTGTGCTCTCTGTAGCCTTAGGCACACGCTCACCACAGCCCGGACTTCCATCGAAAACGTCTTCGGATTTCCTCACCGTTTTCCGCGATCCGGAGTGAGCACTTCTCCTCGTCTCGTCGCGCCAACGCTACCAACCTGCAAAAGAAAAGAACAGAAGATAGAAAAGCAGCAAGTGTTTGCACGACCTGTTTTCCCTTGTCTCCCGCGCGACTAAGCTGCAGCCATAACTCACCCTCGGTGTACGAGTTGAGTGGGATACGATTCCACTGTGGCCGTGTCCAGTCTGCTGCTCCGCTCCTGAAAATTCCTGTGAAGACAAAAGGACACTTGTTAACAGCGCAACTTATCCACAGCTTGACGCTCGCCTGTCAGCACACCCGCTCTCCGCTCACAGCAAGCGCTCATCCCACAACCAGTGAATTAACTGGCCTCCATAGACTCACTCGTATTACGGCTGATCTCAAGCCCACAATTGAACTTACCTGCAGCCCACAATTGAACTTACCTGCATCATCAGCTACGCGGTCTTCAGGAACCAAGTCTATGAACTGAACTTATCAGTGCAAACAACTCCCAGTGCAGCAACTGGGCAAAGGCTTTGAATAGTGAAACTCACCATAGTCAGCAACCTACTAGCAGACTGGAGGTCAGCCGCCAATCACCAACCAGGACCTAGTGAAGCTCCTAGCCCCTGGACCCCGGACTACAGCGCCCCTGCATTTGCAGGATGGAGAGTGCATCAAATTATACCAAAAGGTGAGCCACGCCCGTATCAAAGAACACACACCATACTTGGGTCACACGGGTGGAGGGAGGATTGGAGCAGCTTTCCCAAAAACAACTCCCAATCACTCTTTCTCTTGGCAGGTCAGCTTTCCAGTCCAGGGTAGTGCGAGAATGGGACCGGAGCGATCCATTGCTCCCGCAGAGACCCTGGTGAGCGTGACAGTGCCAAGCTTGGCATGGAAGCTGGGAGTCAATGAAATCCAGTGAGAGCTGGCAATAGTGTGATTAGCTCCCACCCAACTTAGTATTTGAATTAGCTTTCTTTTTAAGCTATTAATACTGTTTTAAGACAAGATGTTATAACTCCTTGCCGAGAAGGGAGACTAACAAAGTTTGTGAGTGTTGTAAATAGATTTACTGTGAGTTGACGAGCGTTATTGATGGAAGCGTATCCAACTGAAATGGAGTTGGTTTAAGGCATAAGGTTTTGAGTCCCCAGTAACTTCCTGAAATTCCAATTTAGGAGTTATTAAATAAGTGGCCAATGATTCCCTGTAAGAGGAAAAAATAATTTTATTCTGAAGATTACGTCAAATAGTTTCATTTTTAGAGATAATATACTCATTAAAATCATTAGTCAGTTGTAGGGAGGGGTGGGAATCTGCAACATGCAACTGGGAAAGCCCAACGATCCAATACTAGAAAAAAGCTCTTTAGAGTTGTTAGTGGGTGCGTGGATACAATCATGTAGAAAAATAGCCTTACCCTTAATTCCTTTTTTTGTAACATTGAAGGGCCCGCTGGGTTTGATACAGTGTAAAAGCTTCCCTGACTTGTTGCCACTGGCTTTCTTTTTTCCAAACTTCCGCTTTAAGTGCACACAGGTCAAGAGTAAGTGGCAAGTGATGGAATATCCAGCGGTCTGGTGTTAATCAAATCCAAACAATGGCCGCCAAAATGTGAGCCAAAAGCAGTGAAGAAATAAGTAAATAACAATATAAAGACGCACAGAGTTTGATTGAGTCTGGGATAGTGGAACATTCATGTAAAAAAAAAATAAAAGTCACCTAGTCTACCCTGCCCAGAGCAAACAGGGGGGGAAATCGCAACGTACTGTGGGGTCCAAGTAGATGTGCATTACCCAGGGCCCAAGCCCTGTCAGAAGACACAAAGGGTGGGGGCACTTGATAGCAGGGGTCAAGTCCTAAAAATTAAAGTGGGGGGACTCATCAACAAACGCAATGGGATGTGACGTCGCCAGAAATGTGCATATTAAGGAGAAACATGCACATTTCATTTAATTGGTTTTGCATAACCACCCAAATTGAACAGGACGAATGGCATAAAATAAACACAAAACCAGGAGAGGATATTTTCGTCTTATAGTTTTTTTGAAAACGTTAAAATGTGTGCATGTTTTAAACTCCAAGAACCAGTTCAAATGTTTTCCCTGGGGCTTGTAGTACCGAAATGGGATATTTCCCCTTTAGTTGCTTGTTTTTTTCATCATGTAATGTAGTGCAGTGGTGAAGTGTCCAGCCTACAAACCTGATGACTGTGGTTTGATCCCTAAGGGCGGCTTTAATTCATAAATTCAAAGAGAACAACCAATATTTTTCTTTTAGCTAGGGTGAGTCCCCCCTCTGAATAAAGTGGGTGGACTCCGTACCCCCCCACCCCCCTGTACCCTAGTCTTGAGCCCTGCTTGATAGGATCAATTCAGCAGTAGCCAAGGAAGACACAATCAAATAAAGCAGTGATTGGACACCAGAAGAACCCGTGGAATGCAAGTGACGTTCTTACCCCGAGAGGAGGCGATACTGCACTTGGGAAAGAGTGGGAGAGCGATGTAGTGAGAAAGTGATTTATGGAGAGAGAGAGGGAAATCAAGAGAGGCAGAGAAGCGAGAGAGAGAAAGAGAGCGTGGGAGACTGACAAGCCCATGACAATGGAGAAACCTTCAAATAGAAAATTGTGAAACTCCAACCTCATTGGCATGTTTAACACATCCTGGCATTCAAACCATCTTTGCCAGCCAAACAAATGGTTAACCCTTTTCCCATGCCACTAAAATAGACTCTTGGGACCAAAGAATTAAGACAAAGACAGAACCATTAGAAGACCTCACCCAATGCCTTAACCAGCTGCAGCTCTTCTCCCCCGACCAAAATGTCTTTGGAGAGGTTATTGAAAGAGCTTGTAGCTGAATAGTTGAAGGTAATCGGGAAACTGAAGGTGGAAATGGACTAGTGACTCGCAAGTGCTCACTGGCTCCATTTAACATCCCAGGAGCCTGGTGAGTGAGAGCGCCTGAAAGCACCTAATTTGTATTTGTTTTTGCCCATTTTGTTGTGGGCCCGCGCCCAGGAGCAGGCCCTTGCGTCCCTTCCCTCGCCGCACCCTCTTCCTGATTCCTGAGCCCGCCCGCCTCCCGACCCTCTTTCCCTCCCCCCCTCCCTCCCTCCCATTGGTCCATTCATTGTGCCCGTTCAGTCTAGTGACTCGCGAGTGCACACCGGCTCCATTTAACATCCCAGGAGCCCGGTGAGTGAAAGCGCCTGAAAGTGCCTAATTTGTATTTGCTTTTGCCCATTTTGTTGTGGGCCCGCGCCCAGAAGCAGGCCCTTGTGTCCCTTCCCACCCCGCACCCTCTTCCTGAATCCTGAGCCCGCCCACCTAACGACCCGCCCTCCCTCCCTCCCATTGGCCCATTCATTGTGCCCGTTGAGTCTAGTGACTCGCGAGTGCTCACCGGCTCCATTTAACATCACAGGACCCCGGTGATTGATAGCGCCTGAAAGCGCCTAATTTGTATTTGTTTTTGCCCATTTTGTTGTGGGCCCGCGCCCAGGAGCAGGCCCTTGCGTCCCTTCCCTCCCCGCACCTTCTTCCTGATTCCTGAGCCCGCCCGCCTCCCGCCCGGCCCTCCCTCCCTCCTTTCTTCCCTCCCATTGGTCCATTCATGGTGCCTGTTGAGTCTAGTGACTCGCGAGTGCTCACCGGCTCCATTTAACATCCCAGGAGCCTGGTGAGTGAGAGCGCCTGAAAGCGCCTAATTTGTATTTGTTTTGCCCACTATTGTTGGCCCTGTGCCCTGAAAGCCACTTGCCCTCGCTCCCTGCACCCTCTTCCACATCACGTGTCCTCCCGTCACCCGACCCGCCCACCCCACTTCTAATTGGATCCTTGGTCCGGTGTCTGGGCCTAACACCCTTGCGTGCCTGCAGAGGCTCCTTCCATTCTGCCGGAGACTCGGTAAGTGCAGTGCAGCTCCCTGACTACCCGTAGGCTATACAGGCCTATTGAACTGACTATTGTTGGCCCCGAGCCCTGGTTGCCGCTTGCCCTCGCTCCCTGCATCCTCTTCCGCATCCCGTCCGCTCCCGCCTCCCCACCCGCCCACCCCGCTTCGGTGGTTCCTTGGTCCTGTGTCTGGGCCTAACACCCGCTATCCCCCTCCACTTCCCCTGTAGCCATCCCCCGCCCCCCCCCCCCAGCCCTGATTGGCTGACTCACTCTGTCAAAACTGACCCTCCCAGGGCAACCCTCTGCATAAATGCAAACAAATAGCATATCTGTGGTATAGTTTGCATTTAGAAAGTCCACCCAATAGCATATCTGTGGTGTAGTTGCATTTAGAAAGTCCACCTAATAGCATATCTGTGGTGTAGTTTGCATTTAGAAAGTCCACCTAATAGCATATCTGTGGTATAGTTGCATTTAGAAAATGTGCCGAATAGCATATCTGTGGTATAATTGCATTTAGAAAGTCTGCCTAATACCATATCTGTGGTCTAGTTTGGATTTAGAAAGTCCACCAAATGGCATATCTGTGGTGTAGTTGCATTTAGAAAGTGTGCCGAATAGTATATCTGTGGTATAATTGCACTTAGAAAGTCCGCCTAATAGCATACCTGTGGTCTAGTTTGTATTTAGAAAGTCCACCTAATAGCATATCTGTGGTGTAGTTACATTTAGGAAGTCCACTTAATAGCATATCTGTGGTGTAGTTGCATTTAGAAAGTCTGTCTAACAGCATAGAAAGTCCACCTAATAGCATATCTGTGGTGTAGTTTGCATTTAGAAAGTCCACCTAATAGCATATCTGTGGTGTAGTTGCATTTAGAAAGTCTGCCTAATGGCATATCTGTGGTCGAGTTTGCATTTAGAAAGTCCACCTAATAGCATATCTGTGCTGTAGTTTGCATTTAGAAAGTCCACCTAATTGCATATCTGTGGTTGTAGTTGCTTTTAGAAAGCCCGCCTAATAGCATATCTGTGGTGTAATTGCGTTTAGAAAGTGTGCCGAATAGCACATCTGTGGTATAATTGCATTTAGAAAGTCTGCCTAATAGCATATCTGTGGTGTAGTTGCATTCAGAAAGTCTGCCTAATAGCACATCTGTGGTGTAGTTGCGTTTAAAAAGTGTGCCTAATACCATATCCGTGGTCTAGTTGCATTTAGAAAGTCTGCATAATAGCATATATGTGGCCTAGTCACATTTAGAAAGTCTGCCTAATAGCATATCTGTGATGTAGTTGCATTTTGAAAGTCGGCCTAATACATAACTGTCGCCTAGTAGAATTCAGAAAGTGCACCCAAAAGCATATCCGTGGTCTAGTTGCATTTAGAAAGTCTGCTAATAGCATATCTGTGGTTTAGTTGCATGTAGAAAGTCTGACTAATAGCATATCCGTGGTTAAGTTGCATTTAGAAAGTCGGTTTATTAGCATATCTGTGTTCTGGTTGCATTCTGAAAGTCTAAATAGAAACTGTGATATAGTTGAATTTAGAAACTGTGAATAATCTCACCCTGTGGTATAGTGAACATGAAAACAGTGAATAATCTCACCCTATGGTATAGTTCTACTTAGAAACTGTGAATAATATAACCCCGTGATATAGTTGAATTTAGAAACTGAATAATCTCACCCTGTGGTATAGTTGAATTTAGAAACTGTGAATAATATGACACTGTGGTATAGTTGAATTTAGAAACTGTGAATAATCTCACCCTATGTTATAGCTGAATTTAGAAAGTGTGAATAATATCACCCTACGGCATAATTGAATTTTAAAACTGTGATCAATCTCACCCTGTGGTATAGCTGAATTTAGAAAGTGTGAAGAATATTCACCCTGTGGTATAGTTGAATTTAGGATATGTGAATAATATCACCCTGTGGTTTAGTTAAACCTAGAAACCGTGAATAATCTCACCCGGTGGTATCGTTGAATTTAGAAACTGTGAATAATCTCACCCGGTGGTATAGTTGAACTTAGAAAGTGTGAATAATCGCTGTTGTACAGCTGTAGTACAGTTAATCATAGAGAGTGTGTACAATTAACATCCGGTGGTATAGCTGAAGTGGGAAGGTGTGAACAAAATCATCCAGCGCCAACTATAACACAGTTCAAACTAATCCAAACCATGAGTGCACCCAACCCACCAAGGTCTGCCGAAAATGACCCCCTCATGCCCGCCTCCCTTCCCACCTGCCCTACTTGCCATCTGCCATCCCCCCTTCCACAAACCATCCTGCCCTCCACCACATCCCCTACCCATCCCCTATCCAAACACCAAGCCAGAGGGGCACGATGGCGAGTCAACCATCCTAAGACCACTGCTCCTCCCCTCCCCTCCACTCCACCTACCCGCCTACTATCATCATACCTGCTCCCCCGACTAACGGCCCGCCTAGCCTCCCAAGCAAACCCAGCCCCGCTACCATCCACCCCCTGCATCAACTCCCACCATCATCCCCCTCCGACCCCACTCCTTCCCTTCCCTAAAAATTGCACGCCTCGCCCTGGCAAGAACAGCAGCCGCTTCCCTTTCCCCCTCCGACCCCCCACCCTCTCTCAATCTCTCAGTTCTCATCGCCACACCTGTCTCGACCCACCTCCTCATCCTCCCAATCTCGATCATCACCACCCCCCCCTGCCTCACCTTACCTGAAACCCCTCTCCCGCGAATTCTCACTGACCACAACTGAAACTCTTAACCCCCCACACCCCACCTTCAAATCCTCTAACCAAAATCCAATCAACCCGTCACACCAGTCCAACCCCTCCCCCCCAAACCCACCAACTCAACTGCCCGCCTACTCTTCCCATCGACCACCAACCACCCCCTCACGCTCCTCATTTTCCACCCTCTCCCCTCCCACCCCCCACCTCTGCAACTCCCTCATCATCCTCCAGTACCAAAGTAAATTGCATCCTTTTTAATGCCTGATCTGTAGCAAAAAACAGACACAGCATCTTTGACCTCCTCGCCTCTGACAAACCGGACCTGGTCTTTATCACGGAAACCTGGTTCTCTGACGACTTCGCCCCTATCGCCAATGAAGCCTTCCCCCCAGACTACTCCCTCATCCCACTTAACCGTCCCTCTAGAGGAGGAAGAATAGCAATCACCTTCAAGTCTCACTTCTACGCCTCAATCATCGACAACCAGCCATGCAATTCCTTCCTGCGAATCACTCCTCGTAAAACTATCCCTCCCCCCTTCGTTCTCCCACAGCTTCCTAATCATCTACAGACCTCCTGGCTACGATAGACAATTCTCAAACATCCTCTGCGACTCTATTGCCACCCTCCAACTAAACCATCTCACCCTCACCGTTTTAGGAGATTTCAACATATGGCTTGACATCCCCACCAACCCTATGACCCACTCTCTGGTTGACGGCCTAGACGCGATTAACCTCCATACCCACATAAATGGGCTGACTCACTATAAAGGACACACACTTGATGCCATCTTCAGCTCCCACAACCTGATACATCTAACCCCCCACCCGTATCATCTGGTCCGATCACTTCATTGTTTCCTTCGCCATTCACTCACCCAACCCGGTCCCCTTACCCGAACCAGAACCTCAAAATCTATGCAAATGCTGGAGGAAACTAAAAATCCTTCCAGACCTAGCCAATGCATTCCTTCAGTCTCCTCCCCCTACCCGCCTGCCCAATGAACACCTAACCTCCGACGCCTTTGACTCATGACTCAACACCTCACTAATCCCGCTCACCCCCTCTTGCAAACCATCAGCTCGCCATGGCCTTTTTCCTAGATGGTTCACACCAGAACTGAAGACCACTAAACAACTATATAAATCCCTAGAACGCAAATGGCGGAAAGACAAACAGCCCTGAGCAGATCCACCTTGGCCCGGCACCATCGCCACTACAAGGCCAAAATCGGGAAAGCTAAAAAATCCCATTACAACTCCCGAATCCTAAACTGTAAAAACCTCAGCAAAGAACTTCACAAAATCATCGCCGAATCCACCAAACCATCAGGTACCACCACACTTCCCACCCCGACTCACTCTCTCTACACTTTTACACCACAGCTCTTGAAAGAACAAACTCTCTAACCAACAAACTACCTCTCTTAGACCCACCACGCAATCCACCCACCCTACCTGCCATCTCACCGCCTGCGACCGCTACCCAACAGACCTTCGACTCCTTCATTCCAATATCAACTGACCAATTTCTCAAACTTCTCTCTGCCCACAAACCATCCGGCTCCCCGCTCGACTCCTGGCCAGCCACAACCCTCAAAGAAATGTTCGCATCTACCTGCACAGGAGAACACGCAAGAACCATCATAAACGACTCCCTCTCCTCGGGAATTTTTCACAACGCGTTCAAAACTGTTCATGTCAAGCCTCTTCTAAAAAAACCTTCCCTCAACCCTCTCGAGCCCAAAAACTACCGCCCCATCTCAAACACCAGGTTCCTTGGCAAACTCAGTGACCGAACCGCCTACTCCCAACTAAATGCCTTTGTCGAAGCCAACAATCTCCTAGACCCCGCTCAATCAGGTTTCAGAGCCCGACACAGAACCAAAACCACCTAACCTCAATCTGGGATGACCTTAAAAACACTTGCTGATTATGCGGGATGTGCCGCACTAATCCTTCTTGACCTATCTGCCGCCTTCGACACAATCAACCACTCAATCCTCCTTGACCACCTCCACTCCCTGGGAATCCGTGGAAACGCTCTCAAATGGATAGCATCCTTCCTCAACAATAGGAACCAAATAAACCTACTCTCCACCTATGCTTCCCACGCCCAACCAGTCAACACTGGATTTCCACAAGGAGCATGCCTATCAGCCCTCCTGTTTAACTCTATGTGTCCACCCTCCCACAAATAATCTGCACAATATCATGTGCTACAACTACGCCGATGACACACAACTAATCCAAAAACTCCTGAATTCAAAACCCAACTGCCAAATCGACCTCGCTTCCTGCCTCCTCGACATAAATCAGTCAATGACCACAAACCACCTCTTGCTAAACCCCTCCAAAACTGAAATCATGGTATGTGGCAACACCGAACTTCTTCTGCACCCGCTACCGAGGCCATCTGCCTTGGGCAATTCCCCGACACTGTCAAATTCAGTAAAAAACCTTGGATGCACCCTAGACTCAGACCTAACCCTCTCGCTCCAAGTCAACAACATCTCCAAGTCCTTCCACTACCACCTTAAAACTCTCAGGGGCATTTTTCCATACCTCTCCTTTCCCAATATACTCTTCACGGTCCAATCAATTGTCATGTCAAGACTGGACTATGCTAACCCCCTCTACCGCGGAGTCCACGCGTACCAACTGACTAAACTACAAAGAGCACAAAACGCTGCCGCCAAACTGCTACTAGCACTTGGCCCAAGAGATCACATCTCCCCAGCCCTCAAAACTTTGCACTGGCTTCCGGTTGCCCCAACCTTATGCATCTCTCACCGAGCAATGTATAAAACCGGACCTCAATATCTTCAAGAAAAACTAAAAGCCTACCATCCTCCATGCACTCTAAGATCAAGCTCTGCCAGCCTTCTAGTCATACCAAAAATCCACTCAGTCAGGTTAGGTGAATCATCATTCTCAACCCTGGCCCCCACTCTGTGGAACACACTTCCACCCCACATCCAACTCACTGAGGACCTCATGTCTTTCCGCAAATTACTGAAAACATGGCTCTTACCCAAAAATCCACTCTTAACTCAAACTGGATAACAGCAATCAATGACCTTAGCCCAAAGCTGCTATATCATAAATAGCAATCCAGCATCATGATCCGAGCGAGAAATCGAAAACTAATAACTGCTAACGTAAATTAAAACGGATAAACTGAATAGAACTAATGAAGGGGATGAAAGTAGTGAAGTGGATGAAAGGAATAAACTGGATGAAAGCGGTGAAGTAGATGAAATTAAGGAAATGGATGAAATAAATGAAATGGACGAGAGGAACGAAGTGGATGAGTGGAATAAAGTGAACGAGAGGATGGATAGGATGAGTTCATGATACGGATGGAGTGCACGGAATAGACAGAGTGCATGGATCGGATAGATGGCATGGAATGACAGAGTGCATGGAATGAACGGAACTCATAGAATTGATGAATCAAGTGCATGACATGGATGGAGGGCACGGGACGGATGGAGTGCACGGGACGGATGGAGTGCATGGGACGGATGGAGTGCATGGGACGGGTGGAGTGCATGGGATGGATGGAGTGCGTGTGACTGATGGAGTGTGTGTGACAGATGACGTGGGTAGCACGGATGAAGTGGGTAGAACGGATGAAGTGGGTGAAACGGATGAAGTGGGTGGAACGGATGAAGAGTGTGGAACGGATGAAGAGTGTGGAACGGATGAAGAGTGTGGAACGGATGAAGAGTGTGGAGCGGATGAAATGTGTGGAAAGGACGAAGTGTGTGGAAAGGACGACGTGTGTGGAAAGGACGATGTCTGTGGAAAGGACGAAGTGTGTGGAGCGGATGAAGTGTGCAGAGTGGATGATGTGTGTGGGGCGCATGACGTGTGTGGAGCGGATGAAGTGTATGGAGCGGATGAAGTATGTGGAGCGGATGAAGTGTGGGGAATGGATGAAGTGTGTGTAAAGGATGAAGTGTGTGTAAAGGATGGAACGGATGGAATGCATGGATCGGACGAAGTGCATGGATCAGAAGGAATGTATGGAACTGATTGAACAGACGGAGTGCATAGAACTGAGGGAGTACATGTGATGGATGGAATGCACAGAACAGATAGAGGGCATGGAATGGACTTTGTGCAAGAATGGTTGGAGTGCATGGAATGGTTGGAGTGCATGGAACGTTTGGAGTGAATGGAACGGTTGGAGTGCATGGAACGGTTGAAGTGGACTCAACGGATTGAGTTGAACAAACGAAGCCGAATGAACAGACTGAGTGAATAAAACAGATAGAGTAAATGGTTCAGATGTGCGCTCGATCTCAAGCACCTACTGAAAATCACCATATCACATCACCACGCTTACTCTCAACTAGAACACAGCGATACTATGACACATTCGGTATAGCTGTTCTCATACCAACACCTGCCACATACTCCCCATCATCCTACTCTCTCTCTCTACTGACTTGAACTACGGTTCCCGAGGGCGTTCAACCTACCAGCGCCTTGAGATCATACCAATGGTACATAAGGCACTATATAAATGCAAAATAACATAACATAACATAATAATGTGTGGCAAAGAACATTGTGTAACGTTCTATGCTCAATTGCTAACTGGAAATGTTCAAGCATCCCATCACGCCCTGTCTCAGATGGAGATGCCCTGTATGATGACTTAAAGCAAGGAATTGAAGAAAGGCATGGTCGTGTTCCTCATTGCCATTGATTCTACAGGAGATTTGCCGACAGAATTCCAAGGCAGCTTTTATACAGGATCCAAAGTCTCCTGAACAAAGGGGTAATGGAATTGGAGCAAATGAAAAAAAGCAAAAGTGCTCTTGCAGCTTAGTAATTCCCTGCCTCTATGCCTTCAGAGAGCTGTACACCAGTTACACAGAACTCCCTTGGAGCAGGCCATGCAGCCTACAAATGGCATCCAAAAGGCACAACAACCATGCCGTATAAAGTGCAGAGTTTGGTTGGAGTAGGAACAAAACAAGTGGGCCTGTAGCCACTCTCAAGCCGGTATTACAATATACAGTACCTGGGAACTCTGTGTCCAACTTGCAGGAAGTCCGGGCAAGTGAGATGTGTCAACTCCCCCGGGCGGGTCAGGATACCCATTATCAAAAGCTACTCACACAGCAAGATCAGACATCACCTGAACTTGTCCTGAAAGTCCTACAGAGGAGCCCATTCCTAAAAGTTACTTTTATCTTAAACACCACCTAGAGAACCAGGGAGACTGGTGGGGGGCACAGGAAGGTAGAAAGTAAGCCCCATCCGAAGCCCTGGAAATATTAGCACAAGATACTGGTCCCTTTGGACAGCCAAGGTGTTACCACTTTACTAGATTCAGAAAGCCACCAAACTGCCATTAGGTTTGGCATCATCCTCCCAGAACAGCTCCTAGCACATTAACGTCTGTGAACAACCTCTATGCATGGGAAACAAGAAACCTACCCAAAGGCTCAGGTTAATCTCGACATCAGTGTAGAGATGATGCAGGGTGTGGCAGGAGTAATGCTGAGCTTACCAGAAAACAATGGGGGTCATTCCGAGGTTGGAGGTAAGGAATTACCGGCACCGGTAAGGGTGCCGATGCCGGTAATCCCTTACCTCCGTATTCCGAGGTCCCTTTGCGGGTCCTTCCTTACCTCCTGCTTTTAGCAGGAGTTAAGTACGGGACCTGCAAAGGTACTTCGGAGGTAATTACGGTACTGTAATTTACGGTGCCGTAATTACCTCCTTCCCCATTCCCATTGAGCCCTATGGGGCAGAAATGGAAATGGGGAAGGGCAAAAGGTGAATGGGGAATTACCGGTCCCTCCAACCCTGGAATGGACTCGTAATTACTCCATTCAGCATGCCGGATTTGGGACGGTTTCGGAGGCAACCATGGAAATAATTACTCCATGGCTAGCTCCAACCCCGGAATGAGGCCCAATATCTTAGAAACGGACCTCCAGACTTTTGCATAGTTGTTGGGGAAGACTAGGAGACCCCCAATATGGGTAGTATCATACCAGTGCAACGGAACACTGGCAATGGCCGCGAGGCCTGGTGAACAAACCTGCAGTCCAATCCTTTTTCTGTGCTCAACTGAAACCCAAGCAGGTCAGGATAGACATACTTTGAGAGGAGAAAGCTAGTCAGTGGGGATCTTTAGAGAATAGAGGGGGGCTATTTGAAAGACTGAAAGGGGATGAGGTTTGGCAGACAATGGAGGCCAGGGACCACCACCCACTGCATGAGCTCGCTTCAGAGGACATACATCGGGAATCCCCCAAGCTACAACCTCATCCCTAGACTTATTTTCTATGGAGCCTATGAGTCACAAAGACATCCAGTATGACTCATAGAGTGCAAAGTTCATTTAGGAAGGAAAACCCATTGGAGCCAGCAGAACCTGGTTTACAAGCCCACTGAGAGCATTTCCCCTCCAAAAGATAACCCCTTCAGTCTTGGGGGAATATTTCAGATCTTCAAATAAGTTACAAAAATATACTGTGAGAAGATCAACACAAATATGTCTGCTTTGCCATGCTGGAGTGGGGTGAGCAGAAAGGAGACGCTGCTGGAGTCCAAGATGGCGGAAGGCCTCTTCATGGCCTCTGAACTGTTATGGGTCGGAAGTATGAGTCAGACATATTAAGGACATTATGAACGCTGTTTAATGAAATTACATGAAAAGTCCAAATCTATAGAACCTAAGGGTGCTCGTCTCATCAGAAAGTCCCACACTAAAAATGTCCTCGGTCCAGAACCTAACTCTAGCCGACCCTATCACTAGTTTAACCAATTTAAGGTACATCCAAGAGAAGGTCTTTCTTGTAATTTCTGATAATCTATGTATGGACATATCTCTCTCTTACACTTGAGTCTCTTGACAGTCTTCTTTGGTACGCTCTGGATATCTCCTCCAGGAGCTCTTGTAGTTCTTGTAAAACACTTCTGGGCTTGGTGCTCTCATTAAGGCTATGCAGCTTACAGCTTGTTTTGCGAGTCTCTCACACACTTGTCCTGATTTATGACACTTCACAGACACTCAATTTATCCTTGCCTACTTTGCATGGGGCGTGCCACGTCTGGGTTCTGTCTTTATCACTCTTTCTTCTATTATTGGGTTCTCTTGATATTCTTATATCATATTCCTCAAAAGCCATGCTTATTCATTGCTCAATCCACTCTTTGTCTCTTTGTTCACAGGACCATTTCCCTTCTTCCCAGGGTAATAGTTCCAGTGCCTCTTTATTGTCCCCACAGGTTTATTTGTTACTTGCTTTATGAGTTTCAGATTGGCAATCAAAAAACGTTATTCCTGGTAACTCATCTTTTTGACTGGGACGAGTTGCACTCTTCATGTACTCTTGCCCTGGCAGCTTCCTGCTTTTTCCCTGGCAGTCTCCCACTTTTCCCATTCTCCTTGGTACCTGCACCTGCACCTACACCTGCACCTGCATAGGAGAACGTTGCAGGGCTTGAGACGCTCTTGGGTATTCTTCTTCATTGTTGGTTTTCCTGTTCTGGATTTTCAGCAGAATCTCGTTTTCGGCTTCCCCTCAGGCAGCAGCTATCTGCAGACACAGACAACAGGGAACTCCTCGTGCTCCCCACCTGCGATGGTCTTGGTGACATTCAGTGGGCGTCTCACCCAATAGGAGGCATTCGTGGTCATGCCACCACCAGGTCCTGGGTGCTTCTCTCTTCTCTGACAGCTGTTTCCCTGTTGCTATTCTCACCAGCCTCCCAGCACCTCACTATTACATTCCTCACTGATTCAAAAGTCGTGGACTCTGTGGCTTTTTCTGCTCTGCCCCTCCAAGATACGATCGCATCAGAGGGATTTCCTTGCATACCATGCTATCACTTCCTACTTCCTCCACTCATCTCAGTTAAATACACATCTCTTCTTAAAGAGAAATCAATTTTCCTTTTTCTAATAGACTCACTTCAGCATTGCCTGCAGTCAGTCAAATATAAAGATGTTACATTCTACTTCACAGCAGGCAGTCCCATATATGCTGATATGTTGGGCAATCCAGGGAGCTCCTCATAGGAACAGGGAGTCTTGGCCCCCTGAGGGGAAGACACTCCCAGTGATGTCCCACTTGCCCATACCACTAATGAGGCTATGGTGGACCAGACTCTCCTCCCTATCCTCAAAGGAGGTGGCTCCCCCTTGAGGAAAAGGGATGAATACCCTCAATTTTTCACAGTACACTGAGCTGTGCAACAGCCCATGACCAGTGAAGATTCACATGTGGAAGTTGTAGTTGACACAAACTCTAACCAGACAAAACACCTGCTCCTAACTCATATACAGCTGCAGAGCATTTCCTGCTTACGATCGCAATTACCTGAACATGAAGCATATGTAAGTGGGTCCCACAGAGAGGGAGGTTTGAGTGCAAGGACACACAATTCTAGAGAGAGAAGGGACAGGTCAGTGTGAGGGAGTGGAGAGGAGATGGAAAGAATAAAGAGAGAAGAGGTCAAGACCAGAGCGAGGGAGAGAGTTTGTAGGGAAAGAGGAAAGTTTGCTAGCACACAAGTCTCAAAAACCTGAGCCAACAGTTCTCCAACCTTCACACAACACGTAGAGCACTCATCGCAAACTTCATGTGTACTGATTTCCTTTTGACCTATTAGCAGGGCTCCATTGACATTCGGCTTAATTTGTGCTGCACAGAAGGGATGTACAAATACGTACTTGAGCTTCTAAGATTCCCTTTTCATGGCAGAAATTGACATAGTACTAATCACTTTAACCTGAACAATTATTATCCTACCATTTGCTTGTGAGCTCTATCCTTGAGATAATAATTTTCTTCAAAGCTCATACAAGAGCCTTCCCCAAACATCAACTTGGCTCTGTATGGATTAATAGCAGTTTCCAATAGTAGGGAAGTTATGAAAAAAGGTTTAACCAGTGATTAAAAAAGCTTTGGAAAGTCCATGTGGATCAGGTTAGCTGTGGTAATAATTGAACTCCACTACAACCCGATGCTACTTTGAATGGAGACCCCAATGTTCTCCCAATCTACGTCCTACAACCAAGATTTAAGAGCATTGTCTCCTACTGGAGCACACAGGTTCACAACTTTGTGGTAGCATGTATAGATAGTAACTTTCCCACATATTATTTTGCTAACCAATTGTGAGTTTCTTATTTAATCCCCATATTAATACCACCTAGTTTCATTAGGCAGACACAACTGTTAACACAACACACAGGAGCTCTGTAGGGAAGGCTTGGAGGATTACATCCAATCATGAGAAAGTGTCTTCGTAGATGGACATAATGTTCATAGTCCAAGGGCCGGTCCCTGTTCTAATCCATACCGTTCCAGGGTGGGCACACCCAAGAAAGAGTCTCAGGGTGCCCCAGCACTCTCCATTACTTGGCCTTGGCAGAGCATCCAGAATCTTTCACTGTGTGGCACACTCCTACTGGAGCCAGGCCGTGCATTATCCCCCCACCCCCATTGCTCTGGGGGTCCACAAGGACCTCTACTGGGATATCAGCATGCAGATTCTCCCAAACAACAAAGATAGGGGAGTGGGCACCACCAGACTCAACAAAGACTCAATTGTTTATTTAGAAATAGCCCTAGAAACTATAATAGGGGCACTGCCAATAACCTAGTGGCGGTCTAGGTTAACAATGTTAACATGCAGATTGCCCCCTCTTGCCCCAGGGGTGCCCTTGGGTAGGGTTCTACCGCCTCTACTCCACAGCTGTGAGCTTTTCATGTTGCAGTGATTCTAACCCCCACAAGCCAAAGGTGGTCATCTTGGGCTTGAACCCACTACAGGCTCTTGGCAGCTTCTCAAGACTACAAGTTTCCTTTCAGCTCTAGCGGCTCTGCAGTTGACGCTGGGATCCGGGTCTGAGCTCTGAGCGGGATACTCTCCTACTACTACTCTATTTATTCTGGCTCCTGTGCGCTTCTGGCTCACAGCTAGGGGTATGCGATGATGTGGGATTCCGCCTACGCTCGCTGCACAATTATTCTAAAGTATTCCTTTTAAACTCAGAACATCAATGTGGAGAACTATTCCCGGAAACAATTTGCATTGGTTCTTAAGTTGTAGTGGCCTGCTTTCTACCTACAGATGGTTCTATGTTCATTCTTCGACCGTTTTTTTTGCGGCACTTTTTGCTCAAAAAGGTTTGTTGAAAAAATCTTCAAATTCTTTTTTTAATTGGAGGATGGGGGGTTCAGGGGGATGAGTTCCAATTTAAACCAGTGGCTACTTTTGGTAACACTAAATCACGGAGGTAACCTTTAATGTTCAGAGCTAATTTCATGTACAGTATAAGCTTTTTCACTCGTATGCTTTTATTGCTTTATTCAAATGATTGATTCAAATTTTGATGGCACATGCGGCAAACATTTGAAATGAGAGATTTTTAGTCTAGTGACGGGAGGATAGCTCGGGTCTGCGCTTAGAAACCTCTGGGTATTAAGCGTGTTATAAAATACCTATCATATCAATAAATAGCCTGTGCTTGCCAGCATTATTTATTTAATTTGCACCAGAGCCCACAGGCATCAGGGTGCACAGAAACAAACTAACAATATGTCATGCCAGGGAGGTGATCAACCAGTTTTCAGTAAAAAAGTATGGTTTTCAAGCGCTTCCTGAAAATGTGCAAATCCTTTTCCTTCCTCAAGTCCACCAGCAGATTATTCCAGGCAAAAGCTGCTTGGACCAGAAAGGAGCAGCCGTTTCCTTTCACATGCTTAGCTCTTGGGCAGCATAGATACATGGGGTTGCTGGACCAAGTAGCTTGTGGCGATTGGTAGTGCAGAAAACTCTCACACAGGTGAAGACATTTATGGGTTAGTGAATTGATCTTGAAAGAGATCCTAGCAGCAACTTGCAGTCAATGAATGTCCCTCCCATGTGTAGAGAGATGTTCTCTTCTAGATATCTTTTTGATAATACGGACTGGTTCATTTTGCAGAGTTTGTCGTTTTTGGATACAGCTTTTACTTGCACCGTTTAACAAAGCACTACAGTAATTGATCCCAGGCATTATTGTGGCTCTTACCAAAGTCTCACAATTTTTAAAACATATGGCTTAACCAACTTAACAACCTTATATGATATTGAGATTTTATTTTTACCAAGTTGTCCACCTGAGCATCAGACCCAAGTGATGGTTCAAAAATAACCCCAAGCGTTTTTTAGCTTGTCTGACACGTTAATATGATGGTCGTCAATGGTAAACCCTGAGTACTGAGCCTCCAACTTTGCTCTTGCCTGAGATGATCCAAATATAAGGAACACTGTGGTTCTGCCGGTGAGGCATAGCCAATTGGTCGACATCCAGGCTTGAATTTCCTCATAGATACTCAAGATCTTTCCAGCATATTTGGCATAGTCTTCTCTCAGCTCAATTATGAGCTGGGTATCATCGGCATAGTTAATAAATTGAGTAGCCATGTTTTGAAGAAGGTAACATAGGGAATGGATATAAACATTAAAAAGGGCTGGCAAGAGGCATGCGCCCTGGGGCACACCACAGGTAATCAGTGCTGGTTCTGAAAAAGCAACTCCCAAACAAATTTTAGATTTCCTATTCACAAGGAATGATCTGATCCATTCAGTAGCTTTGCTCGAGCAGCATCCTGCGTCTCAAGGTATAGTGGTGAGCTTCTCATGACCGACAAGGTCGAAGGCTGCTGATAGATTGTATAACATCAGCAGCCCTGACTTGCTCTTGTCCACAATGTTCAACATGTGGGTTTGTAGATCAACTAGGGCACTCTCGGTGCCACGGTTGGACCTAAAACCTGATTGTCTGGAGGGCAAAATGGAGTTTACTTCAAGATGTTCTTGATATTGCATGGTAGCAATATTATCAATTATTGTTAACAAAAACAGGACGTTTGTTATGGGTCTCAGGTTGCTGTATATCCTAGGGTCCTGGCCAGATTTTGTAATCAGGGGAGTAATAACCAAATTTGTTATGTTGTCTGGAACCACGTCATAAAAAAAATGTGGCATTGGTAAAGCATGCAAGGAACGTAGAGAAAAGATCAACATTATTAAGAATAAACTTTGAAGGGACTGTGTCACCCGAGCGTGTTGTTGGGAGCATCTTCTTAAGTGTGCTCTCCACCCGATTCACCAATACGGGGTTAAAAGAAAAGACTAGTTTGACAGTTCAGAGTTTTTCTTTCAAACCTCTCTTGTCAATAATCTTAAAATGGGCTGATTTAATTTTATCCACAAAGACCCGTTGTACCACCATATAGTCATCTTCCATAGGGGTGAACGGGTTTGGCACTGGGCATTAGGTTTTTCAAGTTTCTTCAGTATCTCAAAATGTTTGTGTCGTTTCCCAATTTTTTGATCTGATCATTAAAATTGTTATTTTTCATCTCACATACCTCCTCTCTGTAAAATGTGTCTAGGGATTTCCAGATAATCCTATTTTCCTTGGTCTTATCCTTTTCTGTTCTGCTCTTCTTATTTCTTGCTTTT